>NC_133156.1:100964172-101589172 GCF_040802235.1 Manis javanica | reverse complement strand
AGTTAAGTCATTGTCTAAGATTGCTTATCTGGTAGTAACGGAACCAAAATTTGACCCCTGGAACCTTGGTTCTTTTTATCTTGGCATATTTATATTGCTTGACAACAGGATTACACTGCTTAGTTGATGTAATTGAGAGTCTTACTAAACAGAAAGCAAAGCTGTATTGTTATTGACTTGATAGTCAATTTTATCTCTGTTCTTAAGGCCTTCTTTTGAATTGTCCTTTTAGTATTTATCTACCAAACACTTTCCTACATTTAGATTACCTTTGGCAGCTTTTATATATCTAGTAGTGTTACTCACTGTGATCATCCTTTACTTACGGTGGTAATTTAGGGGGATACAAACTATTTTATTCAAATAAATAGGCAAATAAAAGGGAAAAAATAATACATGTATTTCAAAGCTAAATATAAGGCTGTTGAGTTATCCATTCTTTAAGATTACCTCTTCCCTTTGCTACATATATGAGTAAATAAAAGCAATCTGGGGAAATCACAAGAATGGCAAGATCATCATTTATGAAGTATCACCTGTGTGCTGGGTGCCTTACATATACCAACTTATATATTGTTCTTTTCATGTTTCAAAATTGAATAGCACCATTGGCATCACCATCCTGCTAAGGGTTTGCAGAAATTGATGACCCATTCGTATTACCTTAGCACAGAGTCCAAACAACCAATTAACATGAATTTTAAAATAATAGTTTAATAGTAATAATTTGTTTAGCCATGAGCAAAATCTCAGTTCTTCATATTTCTTAAATAGGGAAATATTTATGTCCTATTAATTTTCAGAAACACAATGGCACTGATGAATAAGATATACTCATTTTAGAGACCTTTTCATGAGTAGCAAAGGATTTTTAGTTCATACATGTCATATAATAAGTTCATTTGAGCCTTAAGGGATGTTTTTTGAGCTCAAAAGCCCCTAAAAAGGGTCCTCCAACATTTCGTGAGCAGCAGGTACATTTTATTTTCCCTCTAATCTTCTCCATGTTCCCCAAAGGATTGTTTGTGATATACTGACAGTGATATCTTTACTCTCACTGCAAAATAAGTGATTCTGTAGAAGCTTCTAGCTCAAATATCCTATGCTATGAGAGTCCCAACAAGATGTAAAACTGAGAAATAGTTATGATGGCTATTTATAAAAGAAAGAAACTTTTATTTATTTGTATGTATTTTCATGTGTTTTGCTGAAGAAATATTAGTATGTTTGATTCCAGGATGCTGCCCCAGACTGTGCTGGGGCATTACAGTATATGTAACTTCTTCACCTATCTGAAATTTTTAAAATTCTGAATTTTGAAACATATATGTTCCTAGGGTTCTATTAACAGACTGTGAACTGCATAATCAAATTGCAGTTTTTAAATATTTAGGCCATGGGTTCTTAACCTTTTTTGTGCCATAGACCTCATTGACAAACATTATAGACACTTTCTTTTTTAAAAAAAATTAAATGCATAAAAGAAAATGCATGGACAAGAAAGTGATTATGTTGAAAAAGTTATAAAAATAATAAAGATATGTAATCTAGTAATATATGTGTTTCTTTATTAAAGCAGTGAATAACAGGACCTAGCAGTGGACTGAGTTGTTACTGTAAAGTCATTTCAGTGATGAGTGTAAATACTTGGGGATATATGCAATAACTGTGATATCATGTGAAAATATCTTTGATTTCTGTTGTTAACAGGGTCACAGGTACTGCTAGTACTGGTGAAGTTTTTTCCTCCTATGTTCATCATTGAAGGAAATAACAAATTTCAAATAGAGTTTAGAGAAAATAGGTATGTGATTCATTTTGCCATCCTAGTTCCCTTCATAGATTCCCCTGTCCCACATCCTATCCACAGATCATAGTTTAAGAAACCTTGGTTACAGATAATATTTACTACAGATTTATCTATCTTCCTTATTGGTTTCTAATGTTGATTCACTTAGGTTCATAAGGTGATGAAGCTGGAGTTCAAATCACACAGCTTTACTTTAAGCTAGCATGATTTGAAACAGGTCCTACCTTATTTTGACTTTTATTACATAACTGGCAAAGCATCTGAGTGTTACTTATAGATTGAATTCTAACTATAGTACTAGTTGTTAGAGTTTATCCTCTTCCAGCCACATCATAAATTAGGAAGCAGTGACATATTTGTATTCAAGTCTTTGCTCCTTTTTTTAGTGTAATGACATTCCACTATTTTTTTTTGCATTTTTTTATTTTCCTATAATAAAGTTCCAAATGTCTTAGGTAGAGAGAATTTGCATGGATGGGACAAAGTCCTATCTGTATATCTCTGCTGATGTTTCAACATTGACATTTCTGATTCTACCATCAAGTGAATTTTAAACTTTTAAATCAAATTGCATTGTATACATGAAGGAGAAGAGCACACCAAAGTAAAATTTCGAAATTTTCAACTTCTCAGAACCATTTGATTCCAAAAGCACCAATACATTCTAATTTCCTTCCTAAGAAAAATTTATTATCTGCTGTTGCCCATTTCTCTATAATGCTAAAGCCCAAAATTTAGTCCAGCCACTTGTCATCTGTTCAGGCTGCAGCAGCAGTCTAGGCGAAGGTGATGTGGCTTTAGTCCCTCTTAACTTCTGCCAGTTATATGCAGAGCTTCCAGCTATTCCTTAAAACTCCCCATTCCCTGAAACATACTGATTAATAGTAAATCATCAAAATCCTCTGTCAGGGAACTACCAGCCCACATTTATCTATTATTATTTCCTCTCATAACTCTATTATCTGTTGCATACCTACATCCAAATTGCAAATTGCCATGTCCATAGCCTTGTTCATATCATTCCTATGTCTTGTGTGCCTGTTCTCTCCTTTCTTTAATATTAATATCTTTTATTTCCTTTGATGGGTAATTTCAAAAAACCCAAGCAATGACATATTGTTAAACTAACCCCATCCTTCTCTAGTCACTTTTTAGACATGTCTTTATTATTTTTATGGTGTTTTTATTTATATATCACCCCATTGAAAATTATCATGTGTCTCACATAATTTTAAGGAGGAAATGCGTGGTGGTTTTGTTCTCCTAAAATTTCTCATGATGGGATGTCATAGCCAGTGGCAGCCCACATGCAGCAAATTGGAGGTACCTCTTCTGTTTCCTTGTGCCTCATAGAGCATTGCAGTCTCTTTTTAGTATTCCTCTGTGTCCAGGTAAAAGCCTGAAAATTATTTGTTTGTTCTTTTCTAAGTAGAAGTGAAAATGATTTTCAAAAACACCTTTCTAAAGGCCCTGATGAGTTCGTCTGAGGTAAGCTGCTCTTCTAATAAGCCACTGTTCAGCTAATGAGAGTAAATCACATGTGTCTTTGGAAACTGATTAGTGCCAAAATTGCTCACTTCTGACTTTATTTTCTAACTTCAAAGCCTTGTTTTGAAATAAAGTTGATTTTTCAATGGAGCATGAACTGTTTTGTCATATATGTGAAGTAATTACCTACTTTGAAACTTTAGTCTGGAACTTTGAGACACCCATCAATTTTATTTGCATTCACTGTCTGGCTAAAACCTTTGGGCCAGGTAAACCCTACCCATCATAATAACATGGTGATAAAAGTCCTCCTCTCTCCCCTTCCCATCCTATTAAAGACAAAAACAAAAGGCAATTTTGATGTGTTTTTTAAGAAACTAGTATATTTCACAGGAAAACATAAAAAGATGTCTGTGGAATAAATGGGTAAACCAACGTATTCGTATTGTCTGTATTTATCACATTTTAGAGGGGAGTGTTCCCCTCTAAGGTTAGTTACGGATAACTAACCCTGCCCAACTGCAGAGAGATTAAATGCCAGGCTTCAATAGTGCTGGGTTTTACACTATAAAGCAGTGTTAGTCTACATCTTTCTTTCTTTAGTTTGACAGTAACTACCTGGGTAAGGAAAAGGGAACTTAACTAAATAAATGCAATATTCATTTCCCTTTTCATCCATCTAAAGAGACAAAACAATACTGGGCAATAAAATACTTAATTTGAAGGAATCAGCTATTTCATGTGCTTTTGTCTTCTACACCTGTGTATTAATGTGAAATAAGGAGTAAATGGAATTAATACATGAATTAGTGCATGGAGAAATTTTAAAAAACTATTACAGGGTAATCACCAGATTATTGTGTTACATCTTTCATGAAAAATCACAAAGTGTATGGTGTATGAATACATGCTGTTGGTATTTTCTGCCATTTTAACTATGCTGAACTCTCCTTTTAATGCTGAACATTTAATATAATGTATGTTGCTTTTGTATATTAATTGCTATTAATACACATCACTTTAATTTTCTTTATATTTGTGTTTCTTTGTTTTTTGAGACCAAATTATAAATAATTACTTCATTACACTGGTTAGTGGTGTTACTCATTCGTTTAATAAATATTCAAGTGCTTACTATGTGCAAGGCCTTGTGCTAGAGAAATAACATAACAGTAATAAAAGACAGACATGATCCTTGCCTTTGTTGGAAGTTATAATTCAGTAGAAGAGACACATAAATTAGTGTAAAATTACATGTGATTTTAGTGATAAATTCTAGGAAGAAGAGAAAGTGCTGTGAGAATTGTATAATGCTAAATTAAGAATTACATTTTTACAACTGGATTTTTAGGGATTAGGCACCAGAATTTTTCTGTTTTTCAAACGTACCTAAGAGGAATATATGACAAAGAATTTTAGGAATATGAAAAGGGATTTTATGCATCCCCATTGAAAAAATATAGTGAAGATTTATCTTCAGATTTCAATGACAATGAGGTATAAGATTTGATTTCATCTTCCACTGACTGCAGCATTTAAAATTCACTGTGCTCTAAAACAGGATTTCTCAACTTTGTCACTATGGACATTTTGGACTGTATGATTTTGTTAGGGGGGCTGCATATGCATTAGAGGATGTTGAATGGCCTTCCTGCTCCCACACATGAGATGCACAGGCACTGATAGCACTCCTGCGTCCCCCATTCAGCCAGTTATGAGAATAAAAAATGTCTTCAGACATCGTCCAATGTCCCCTTGGGCCAAAGTCACCCCCATTGGGAACCAATGCTCTTGAATATTTTGCATCCATCATGAAGTATAGAAAATAATACAGGTTTGTAAAATGTTCACAATGGGAAAATATGTATACCATGATCTAATTTTTATTAAAAAATCAAGCAAACACCAAAAACAAGGTTCAAATAACATAAAATATTAACAGTAGTTGGGTATCAGGATAAAGTGTGATTTGGAATTTTATTTATTTATTTTGCATTTATTACCCTTTTAATCAGAACAATAATGTGCTCTATATGGTGCTTAGCCATTTAAATGGGAGAATGTCTTAGTATGTTCAGGCTTCTATAACTATACAGAAAATACCGTAGACAGGTGGATTAAACAGACATATTTCTCACAGTTCTGGAAGCTAGGAAGTCTAAGATCAAAGCACCAGCAGATTCCGTTTCTGGTGAGAGACTGGTTCAGAGATGGCCACCTTTTTATTGTGTCCTCAGATGTGGAAGGGACAAGGAAGCTTTTTGGGTCTCTTTCATTGGAAGCTATCCCATTGATAAGGGCTCCACCTTCCTGGGCTAAGCACCTCCCAAAGGCCCCACCTACCAATACCATCACACTGAGTTTTCATTTCAACATAAGAATTTTGAGGAGACAAATTCAGTCCATAACATACAATAATCTCCAAAGACAGAGCAACATTTTAAAATTCAGTTTTGAATATCATATACAGCATTGTGCTTGAAAGGCTGAAGTATTATGTGTAATGAACTAAATTTTTATTGATGTCCATGAAACTGGAATAAAGCATGTACCTAATATTTTTTTTTATGTATAATCACCAGTATAAGGATGATTATAAACTTGAAGCACTGTTTCGAAGAACTGGATTCTTTTACTTTCTGTTATAGTTATTTATCAAAAACCTTGCTTATTCCCAAAGGGGAGGTTAAGACTAGGACAACACATAGTGGATACAAAAGAGTGAATAAAATGTGACTTCCCTTACTGATATGTTGCTGACTAGCCTAAAGAGGTGTAATGTGTCTCAAGATTATTTATATTCCTCCTAGAACTCTTAAGTTTATTTAAAAAATAAAGATAAGCTATCAGTTGGCAATCTAGAGCAGCAGTTATCAGATGTTGTTCCTCACATAACACAAATGAAGGAGAATTCCACATACATTGTAAGGGCATATTCAGGTTTACACATATCCCCAGCTATAACCCTTCCCCTTTCCCCAAATCATGAAAGAAAACAAGAATGCAAACAGATTTAGAGCATAGGGATAATAAAATAGATCAGAAATAAGGAATTTAAAAACTAAATTATTTGCAAACATTGGCAATCTATTAAACATAACATCGTTCATTCAGTAGATATTGAGTGGCTGCTACACAGTAGGCACAGAGCTTAAACCGCAGTGGGAGTGCCACATTAATCAGGCTCTCATGTACAAGTATGTAAAATTTAAGCCATAATCATGCTGTATAGGAGGAGTACATGTTCCTATAAAAGCATGTAAGTAGACCTATTTTAGATTAAGGAGTCAGAGAAGGCTTTCCTGAAGAAGCATCTTTTTAGCCAAGATCTAATAAATGAGTAGGAGTTCACTAGGTAAAGGAGTACGAGAGCCCACCATTCCAGATAAACCACCTTGTGCCCAGATTTATATCCTGAAGGAGGATGGTACATTTAAGGAAGTAAAAAGAAGGAAAGGCTAGAGCTAGAGGGCAATAGCATTGGTAGTGAGGAATGGAGTTGGTGAAGTTGGAGTGTGGCAGGAGGAACTAATACAGATGTTGGTTCTTTAGCCTGAGAGCAATAGGAAGGCACTGGAGGTTCTTAAACCATGTAGTGGCATGATAAGAATAGCAGTTTGAAAAAATTATTTTGGCAATGTGCAAAAATTGTCAGATGCAAAAAAGGATGTAAGGATCAGTTAGTAGTTAACTGAAGTAGTCCAGGTGAAGAGAGTTATAAAGATAGAAAGATAGGAATGGATTCAAGAGAAATTTGAGGACTAGAATGAACAAGATTTCCTGATAAATTGGGAAGAAATATCAAGAACACCTAGACTGGTAGGTTGTGGAGCTGGATGGATTCAGTTAGGTTCAAGAAAATTAGAAGTGTCCCACTTATGGAGAACAGATTGTGAGTTCAGTTTGAGGCATATTGAATTGAGGGGCCTTCAAGACATCACAACAGAAGAACCAGGTAGACACTATATTAATATATATATAACATATATATATATAGTGTCATATATATATAAGCTATAGGTTCATGCCTAGAGAAATCATATAGATTGAGAAGAAAAAATGAGAAGACAGTTTAGGACTAAGCATTAAGGAACTCCAATTTTATGGGAGGGAAAAGGAAGATGCACTTGAGGAACAAACAGGAAGATAAGAAAAAAAGTTGTGTGATAAAAATTAAAAGAAGTGACAAATATTTCAAGACATTTAAAAAAATTTAAGGGAATGATCAACTGTGTCTAATGCAACCACAGATCAAGAAAGAAAAAACCGAAGAATATTTATTGGATCTAGTAACAGCTGGAAATGGGTTGAAGAAATTTACAGAAGTAAAAAAATTTAGAAACCAAGTGCAGACAGTTCTTTTAAAAATTTTGATTGTGACAGGAAGAAGAGAAGGAGAATGGTAGCTGTAACGAAATACAAGACTAATTCTGTGGGGATTTTTTGTGGACTTTTATTGTTTTGTTTTTTTAATTGGAAGAAGTTGCTAGAGAAAGAGAAGTTGTAGGTCCGGGCAGAATTTGAAAAGAATGGTGAATGGTAAAGGTTTTAAAAAAGTCATATCAGAGAGCCAGGCAGTGACTTAATAAGTCAGCCAGAAAAAAACATGTTAGAATTATTCCCACAGACTTGACAGTGGAGTTGGGAGCTGCCAATCTAGAAGAGTATACTATGGTTTAATTATAAGAAAAATATATAGAGTATTATTTGAAAGAGATTTTTAGAAAGGCCTTGATTTTAGTGCTGAATTGGATCATTTTCTAAAATTCATTATGGCCCTATTCCATGCTTGTATCAGCAAAGTCTCTACCTTGTCTTTCTGTGATAAGCTGAGAATCTTTTTAATTGTTCCACATGTTTCCTTGAGCAACTTTTTTCAGCTTACTAATTCTATCTACTTTGACATTTTCTTCGTATTTTAAAATCTCACTTAGGTTCTTTTTCAAATTTGCTTTTTATTTTTTTTATTTTTTATTTATTTTTATTTTTATTTTTATTTTTTGAGAGGGAATCTCTCATATTTATTGATCAAATGGTTGTTAACAACAATAAAATTCTGTATAGGGGGGTCAATGCTCAATGCACAATCATTAATCCATCTCAAGCCTAGTTCTCATCAGTCTCCAATCTTCTGAAGCATAACGAACAAGTTCTTACATAGTGAACGAATTCTTACATGGTGAATAAGTTCTTACATGGTGAACAGTACAAGGGCATTCATCACAGAAACTTTCGGTTCTGATAACGCATTATGAACTATAAACAATCAGGTCAAATATGAATATTCATTTGATTTTTATACTTGATTTATATGTGGATCCCACATTTCTCCCTTTATTATTATTATTATTTTTATTTTTAATAAACTGCTGAAGTGGTAGGTAGATGCAAGATAAAGGTAGAAAACAGTTTAGTGTTGTAAGAGAGCAATTGTAGATGATCAGGTGTGTGCCTGTAGACTATGTGCTAATCCGAGCTAGACAAGGGCAATAAAACATCCATGGATGCAGAAGCTTTCTCTCAACACAGGGGGGGTTGAGGTTCTAAGCTTCACCACTGTTGTTCCCCAATTTCTCACCTGATGGCCCCCCTGTGACTGTGCCTGTCTTAGGTTGTTCCTCCCTTGAGGAATCTTACCCGTCTCTGGCTAACCAGTCATCTTCCGGGGCCATACAGGAAGATGTAAAGTTGGTAAGTGAGAGAGAAGCCATATTGTTTGAAAAGGTTAGCTTTTTACTTCTTTGCAGATTTATGCCCTGTGGCTTCTATGCCCAGCACTTGTCTCGAGGTATCTTTACCACCTGGAGGAATTATGATACTCGGTAAATTCGATATGAGGCACGAATTCTATTTAAGGGTTGTAATTAGGAAGGAAGAAGAAAAGCTATAGAGGTAGCATATGGAAGAAAACATGGGAGGATTGATTATTTCTTTGACATATCTTCTTGTAGAGTACCTTAAGTATGTATAGGTTTTAAACTACTAACTTGCACACACATATTAACATAATAGGAATATGGTGACATAAACAAAGCAAATCTATAATTACCAACCATCTCCAGTGAAGCCAAGAAAACCATTTAGGCACCCTAGGCATTTGTGAAAATTAGTCTATGATATGATGGATATTGTCCAACTGTACTTGAACCGTCTGAGAGAAATCAGACAAATTAAAGCAGCCCATTTCTGGGATCTGTTCACATCCCATATGTTCTTTTAACCGTAGATAGTCTATAGTCATAAGATTTTGGAGCGCTACAACTTGCACCCCTCCCAACTCCTGATTGAGTTCCAACAGTACAGATCCGGTCAAATTCGTTGTCTCACTGTATGCACATGCCAGCCTAGACATCTCCCTCCTCATTCCTATGGCAAGTCCAGGAAACGGTGGGGTGGACGCAGCCACAACTGCAGCATCGCCCGGATGCCTGTGGAGGCTTTTTGATGATCATCCCCTGGCACGAGTCCTCCAGAGAGTGCTGATGCCGGAAGCTCCTCCTCATATCATATCTTAGTTCATTTTCTGGGTAGCCGAGCTAGGCCTTGATCTTCTACATAGAAACAAACAGACCCTTTGCCCACACTTTGACATGCCCTCTATACCACTGTGTAGAATTCATTGGAGGTCAGCACACAGGAACTGCTTATTTTTTATTTTTATTTTTATTTTTACTTTTATTAAGAGAAAGGAATATTATCAGAAAAGAGTACCTCCATAGCTGAGCATCTGACACCCTTTAAGTGATCAACATTAAGGATATTTAAAGCATGTGTTACTCTTTGATTTACCGATTGTTTTATCCTATCAAGGAGTAATCCCCCTTTTCTTTCTTTCTTTCTTTTTTTTCCTTTTTTTTCTTTTTTTAATCTTTAATCTACACTTACATGAAGAATACTATGTTTACTATGCTCTCCCCTATATCAGGTCCCCCCTAAAAACCACCTTACGGTCACTGTCCATCAGCATAACAAAATGAAGAATCACTACTTGTCCTCTCTATGTTGTGCAGCCCTCCCTCCCCTTTCTCCCTGCCCCCCATGCATGCTAATCTTAATACCTCCTTCTTCTTCCCCCCCTTACCCCCCCAACCCCCCATCCTCCCCAGTTCCTTTCCCTTTGGTACCTGTTAGTCCATTTTTGGTATCTGTAATTCCACTGCTATTTTGTTCCTTCAGTTTTTCCTTTGTTCTTATACTCCTCAGATGAATGAAATCATTTGGTATTTCTCTTTCACCGCTTGGCTTATTGCACTGAGCATAATACTCTCCAGCTCCATCCATGTTGCTGCAAATGGTAGGATTTTTCCGCTTCTTATGGCTGAGTAGTATTCCATTGTATATATGTACCACATCTTCTTTATCCATTCATCTACCGATGGACATTTAGGTTGCTTCCAATTCTTGGCTATTGTAAATAGTGCTGCGATAAACATAGGGGTGCATGTGTCTTTCTTAAACTTGATTGCTGCGTTCTTAGGGTAAATTCCTAGGAGTGGAGTTCCTGGGTCAAATGGTAGGTCTCTTTTGAGCATTTTGATGCACCTCCATACTGCTTTCCACAATGGTTGAACTTATTTACATTCCCACCAGCAGTGTAGGAGGGTTCCCCTTTCTCCACAGCCTCGCCAACATTTGTTGTTGTTTGTCTTTTGGATGGTAGCTATCCTTACTGGTGTGAGGTGATACCTCATTGTAGTTTTAATTTGCATTTCTCTGATAATTAGCGATGTGGAGCATCTTTTCATGTGTCTGTTGGCCATCTGTATTTCTTTTTTGGAGAACTGTCTGTTCAGTTCCTCTGCCCATTTTTTAATTGGGTTATTTGTTTTTTGTTTGTTGAGGCGTGTGAGCTCTTTATATATTCTGGACGTCAAGCCTTTATCGGATCTGTCATTTTCAAATATATTCTCCCATACTGTAGGGTTCCTTTTTGTTCTATTGATGGTGTCTTTCGCTGTACAGAAGCTTTTCAGCTTAATGTAGTCCCACTTGCTCATTTTTGCTGTTGTTTTCCTTGCCCGGGGAGATATATTCAAGAAGAGGTCACTCATGCTTATGTCTAAGAGGTTTTTGCCTATGTTTTTCTCCAAGAGTTTAATGGTTTCATGACTTACATTCAGGTCTTTGAACCATTTTGAGTTTACCTTTGTATATGGGGTTAGACAAAGGTCCAGTTTCATTCTCCTACATGTAGCTGTCCAGTTTTGCCAGCACCATCTGTTGAAGAGACTGTCATTTTGCCATTGTATGTCCATGGCTCCTTTATCAAATATTAATTGACCAGATATGTTTGGGTTAATTTCTGGGGTCTCTAATCTGTTCCACTGGTCTGTGGCTCTGTTCTTGTGCCAGTACCAAATTGTCTTGATTACTATGGCTTTGTAGTAGAGCTTGAAGTTGGGGAGTGAGATCTCCCCTACTTTATTCTTCTTTCTCAGGATTGCTTTGGCTATTCGGGGTCTTTGGTGTTTCCATATGAATTTTTGAATTATTTGTTCCAATTCATTGAAGAATGTTGCTGATAATTTGATAGGGATTGCATCAAATCTGTATATTGCTTTAGGCAGGATGGCCACTTTGATGATATTAATTCTTCCTAGCCATGAGCATGGGATGAGTTTCCATTTGTTAGTGTCCCCTTTAATTTCTCTTAAGAGTGACTTGTAGTTTTCAGAGTATAAGTCTTTCACTTCTTTGGTTACATCTATTCCTAGGTATTTTATTCTTTTTGATGCAATGGTGAATGGAATTGTTTTCCTGATTTCTCTTTCTATTGGTTCATTGTTAGTGTATAGGAAAGCTACAGATTTCTGTGTGTTAATTTTGTATCCTGCAACTTTGCTGTATTCCGATATCAATTCTAGTAGTTTTAGAGTGGAGTCTTTAGGGTTTTTTATGTGCAGTATCATATCATCTGCAAATAGTGACAGTTTAACTTCTTCTTTTCCAATCGGATTCCTTGTATTTCTTTGTTTTGTCTGATTGTCATGGCTAGGACCTCTAGTACTATGTTAAATAACAGTGGGGAGAGTGTGCATCCCTGTCTGGTTCCTGATCTCAGAGGAAATGCTTTCAGCTTCTCGCTGTTCAGTATAATGCTGGCTGTGGGTTTATCATATATGGCCTTTATTATGTTGAGGTACTTGCCCTCTATTCCCATTTTGCTGAGAGTTTTTATCATGAATGGATGTTGAATTTTGTCAAATGCTTTTTCAGCATCTATGGAGATGATCATGTGGTTTTTGTCTTTCTTTTTGTTGATGTGGTGGATGACCTTGATGGATTTTTGAATGTTGTACCATCTTTGCATCCCCGGGATGAATCCCACTTGGTAATGGTGTATGATCCTCTTGATATACTGTTGAATTCTGTTTGCTAATATTTTATTGAGTATTTTTGCATCTATATTCATCAGGGATATTGGTCTGTAATTTTCTTTTTTGGTGGGGTCTTTGCCTGGTTTTGGTATTAGGGTGATGTTGGCTTCATAGAATGGGTTTGGGCATATTCCCTCCTCTTCTATTTTTTGGAAAACTTTAAAGAGAATGGGTATTATGTCTTCTCTGTGTGTCTGATAAAATTCCGAGGTAAATCTGTCCGGCCCCGGGGTTTTGTTCTTGGGTAGTTTTTTGATTACCGTTTCAATTTCTTTGCTCGTAATTGGTTTGTTTAACTTTTGTGTTTCTTCCTTGGTCAGTCTTGGGAGGTTGTATTTTTCTAGGAAGTTGTCCATTTCTTCTAGGTTTTCCAGCTTGTTGGCATATAGGTTTTCATAGTAGTCTTTAATAATTCTTTGTATTTCTGTGGGGTTTGTCGTGATTTTTCCATTCTCATTTCTGATGCTGTTGATTTGTGTTGATTCTCTTTTTCTCTTAATAAGTTTGGCTAGAGGCTTATCTATTTTGTTTATTTTCTCAACGAACCAGCTCTTGGTTTTGTTGATTTTTGCTATTACTTTATTCTTATCAATTTTGTTTATTTCTTCTCTGATCTTTATTATGTCCCTCCTTCTGCTGACTTTAGGCCTCATTTGTTCTTCTTTTTCCAGTTTCGATAGTTGTGATGTTAGACTATTCATTTGGGATTGTTCTTCCTTCTTCAGGTGTGCCTGGATCACTATATACTTTCCTCTTAGGCCTGCTTTCGCTGCATCCCACAGAAGTTGGGGCTTTGTGTTGTTGTTGTCATTTGTTTCTATATATTCCTTGATCTCTATTTTGATTTTTTCATTGATCCATTGATTATTTAGAAGCATGTTGTTAAGCCTCCACGTGTTTGTGAGCCTTTTTGTTTTCTTTGTAGAATTTATTTCTAGTTTTATACCTTTGTCGTATGAAAAATTGGTTGGTAGAATTTCAATATTTTGGAACTTACTGAGGCTCTTTTTGTGAGCTAGTATGTGGTCTATTCTGGAGAATGTTTCATGTGCACTTGAGAAGAATGTATATCCTGTTGCTTTTGGATGTAGAGTTCTATAGATGTCTGTTAGGTCCATCTGTTCTAGTGTGTTGTTCAGTGCCTGTGTGTCCTTACTTATTTTCTGCCCAGGGGATCTATCCTTTGGGGTGAGTGGTGTGTTGAAGTCTCCTAAGATGAATGCATTGCAGTCTATTTCCCTCTTTAGTTCTGATAGTATTTGTTTCACAAATGCTGGTGCTCCTGTTTTGGGTGCATGTATATTTAGAATGGTTATATCCTCTTGTTGGACTGAGCCCTTTATCATTATGTAGTGTCCTTCTTTATCTCTTGTTACTTTCTTTGTTTTGAAATCTATTTAGTCTATTAGTACTGCAACACCTGCTTTCTTTTCACTGTTGTTTGCTTGAAATATGTTTTTCCATCCCTTGACTTTTAGTCTGTGCCTGCCTTTGGGCTTGAGGTGAGTTTCTTGTAAGCAGCATATAGATGGGTCTTGCTTTTTTATCCATTCTATTACTCTGTGTCTTTTGATTGGTGCATTAAGTCCATTTACATTTAGGGTGACTATTGAGAGATATGTACTTATTGCCACTGCAGGCTTTAGATTCGTGGTTACCAAAGGTTGAAGGTTAGCTTCTTTAGTATCTTACTGCCTGACTTAGCTCGCTTATTGAGCTGTTATATACACTGTCTGGAGATTCTTTTCTTCTCTCCCTTCTTATTCCTCCTCCTCCATTCTTCATATGTTGTGTGTTTTGTTCTGTGCTCTTTTTAGGAGTGCTCCCATCTAGAGCAGTCCCTGTAAGATGCCATGTAGAGGTGGTCTGTGGGAAGCAAATTCCTTCAGCCTTTGCTTGTCTGGGAATTGTTTAATCCCGCCATCATATTTAAATGATAGTCGTGCCGAATACACTATCCTTGGTTCAAGTCCCTTCTGTTTCATTGCATTAAGTATATCATGCCATTCTCTTCTGACCTGTAGGGTTTCTGTCAAAAAGTCTGATGTTAGCCTGATGGGGTTTTCCTTTATACGTGACCTTTTTCTCTCTAGCTGCCTTTAAAACTCTTTCCTTGTTCTTGATCCTTGCCATTTTAATTATTATGTGTCTTGGTGGTGTCCTCCTTGGATCCTTTCTGTTGGGGGTTCTGTGTATTTCTGTCATCTGTTCGATTATTTCCTCCCCCAGTTTGGGGAAGTTTTCAGCAATTATTTCTTCAAAGAGACTTTCTATCCCTTTTCCTCTTTCTTCTTCTTCTGGTACCCTTATAATATGAATATTATTCCTTTTGGATTGGTCACATAATTCTCTTAGTGTTGTTTAGTTCCTGGAGATCCTTTTATCTCTCTCTATGTCAGTTTCTATACGTTCCTGTTCTCTGGTTTGTATTCCTTCAATGGCCTCTTGAATCTTATCCATTCTGCTTATAAATCCTTCCAGGGTTTGTTTCACTTCTGTGATCTCCTTCCTGACATCTGTGATCTCCCTCCGGACTTCATCCCATTGCTCTTGCATTTTTCTCTGCTTCTCATCCCATTGCTCTTGCATTTTTCTCTGCATCTCTGTCAGCATGTTCATGATTTTTGTTTTGAATTCTTTTTCAGGAGGACTGTTTAGGTCTGTCTCCTTCTCAGGTCTTGTCTCTGTGATCTTTGCCTGTAGTTTTGCCTTTTCATGGTGATAGAGATAGTTTGCAGAGCTGGTGCGAGTGACAGCTGGAAGAGCTTTCCTTCTTGTTGGTTTGTGGCCTTCCTCTCCTGGGAGAGTAGCGACCTCTAGTGGCTTATGCTTGGCAGCTGTGCTCAGACAGGGCTTCAGCTACCTGCCCGGTTGGTTTGGAGTTTATCTCTGCTGTTGCTGTGGGCGTGGTCTGGCTGGGGCTACTCCTCCAAAATGGTGGAGCCCCGTTGGAGGGGGAGCGGCTGGGAGGCTATTTATCTCCGTAATGGGCCTCTGTGCTCCCTGTTGCCCAGAGGGTTAGAGTGCCCAGAGATCCCCAGATTCCCTGCCTCTGGGCTATGTGTCCTGTCCTGCCCCTTTAAGACTTCCGAAAAGCACTCTCCAAACCAAAACAACAATAGCCACAACAAAAGAGAAAAAAAAAAGAAAATACAATAAAGGGCAAAACGCGCGATTTTCTTTGTCCTCAGGCTCCGGTCTCAGGCACCCGCTCACCAGTCTTGCTGCCCTGTTTCCCTAGTATTGGGGTCCCTGTCCCTTTAAGGCTTCCAAAAACACTCACCAAAAAAAAGGGGAAAATGCGCTATTTTCTTTGTACTCAGGTGCCGGTCTCAGGCACCCGCTCACCGGTCTTGCTGCCCTGTTTCCCTAGTATTGGGGTCCCTGTCCCTTTAAGGCTTCCAAAAAGCACTCAGCAAAAAAGAAAAAAAAACCGCTCCAGTTTCTTTCCACCCACCGGGAGCCGGGGGAAGGGGCGCTCGGGTTCCGCCCGGCCGGGGCTTGTATCTTACCCCCTTCGTGAGGCGCTGGGTTCTCGCAGGTGTGGATGTGGTCTGGATGTTGTCCTGTGTCCTCTGGTCTCTATTTTAGGAAGAGTTGCCTTTGTTATATTTTCATAATTCTATGTGGTTGTGAGAGGAGAGTTCCGCTGCTCTACTCACGCCGCCATCCTGGCTCCTGCTTTTTATTTTTATTATTTTTTATTCTATCCTGTTCTTGCCTTATTGACTATATTCCTTTCTTAAAATCTCTTTTAGCACACTTATTTTTAAATTTCTTATGTATTTCTCAGTTACACATAATTTTTAAAAAGTGAATTCTTCCAGTCATATATTTTTTCATTGGCAGTTTGTTTTTTGGCATACTTTGTAATTTTTGACTGTTAGCTTTCTTTCTGTGGGAGTTGTTTCTCTGTGAATCACAGGTGCCCTGAATTGTGGAACAAAGAAAGCCCTTGGAACTAGTTTTGTGTTTGACTCAGCTATCGTCTTTGGACTTTCTCTGGTACAGGACTTATTTTGATGTTACTTTTTCTATTCAGAGTTTCCAAGCATCTTGGGAAGTGCTAATTCAGACCACTGACTCACAAAGACTGCCAGTATCCTCTGCTGATTCTTTGTCCAAATTAGTGGTTTCTGCACCATATTCCTCAGACCAAACAACCTTTCTGTTCACTGGTATACATAAACCCTGGTGTTTTGACTCCCAACCTATATCCTCAGAATTTATCTGGTATTTTTATTTAATTACTATTGTTAAGGGCTTACTGCAGTGGCTTGGTTCCCCATATTGACCAAAAGTCTTTTCTGGTGACATAAAAAAACTTTCCATTTGTTTTTTAAAATATATTTTTGATGACTAATATGGAAGCTAGCATATGTTAGAAATCCAAAACTGTCAAATGTGGAATATGGATTTATGCAAATTTTAAATCCTATTCTGAGACTAGAAATACAGATTGTTATGACAAAACAATGACATTTATAAAAATTTACATTTCTTTAATTATCAGAAATAAGTATTCTATAATGTATATGTCTGTATATTTACAGTAACTTCTGTATGCTGTCTTTTAATCACCTGCTATTTTCTGATAACCTTAATATCTAAACATTTTCCATGACATAGCATGGACTTTGTGTCAGACATAAGAAAAATGTAATAGAATAAGATTTAAAGAAAGGTAGGCATACTTCATATTTATGTGAAGAGGTTAAATGACATCATGAAAAGATAGAAGAGGGAAGAATTCGTTCTAGGAATGAATCATAGTCTACAAAGTTAGATACTCAAGAAATGTAATTTTAATTTTCAATTAAAAGTTATTTGTACACAATAAATACATATTGGGTATTTGTTGAATGAATGGATGAGTGAGTGAAATTAATTTCTATTTTGAGCCTTCTTTCTATTAGAGGCTAGAAACCAAATCTTATTCACAGCACAGGGCTTTCTCCTCTCCTTTCTCCCAGGTCTATGTCCTAAGTTTCTAGGTCCTTCTGAGTATCAGCAGGTGGCAGGTGGGATGAATATTGACCTTGTTGATACCTGCTGAGCTATCTACCTGGTCACTTTCTTTCTTGTATTGTCTGAAAGAAGTTTACTCTCTCCTCCGCCAAACCAGTGCCATTGTTGCTGCTCCCTCACCATAAGCATGAAAGAATTCTGAAACTTTGCTTTCTCCTCAAAATTTATTCTGGAAATTGGAGGTTGTAGGCCTTCCTGCTGTCAAAACCCAAACCTGATGGGATTTTCTATCCTATCCATCATCATCCCACCAATTTTAAGCTGAGGAGAATGTGTTGCAGAAGACCTTCTTAGAGATCCACCATATTCTTGCTCCAATCCCATAGAATCTTTGTCTAGTATGTATTGAGTGTAAGGGGATAAAGATAGGAGGAGCAGGAAAAAGTCTTCCAAACCTATTATTTATACTTAGAATCCTAGGTTTTTGAAAATCAAATACCAAAAATTTAATAATTTGATTTCTTTGTTATGTATATACTGCTGTGTCATCCATTCTCTGAGGTAGGAAAACATCTGTTTCTACTTAAATGGAGAAGGGGGTTCACAGATAACCAGAACCAGGAACAAAAAACACATTGGATAATATATAAATGTTTTTCTGCTACAAAGCAGCAGAAACAGAGAAAGGAATAATAAAGAAAAAGATAACCAAGAGGTTTAGTAAGGAAGAGAAGACTAAAAGCCCTCTGTTTTCTAAAGTAATGTGTGACATGCTGTGGCTTAGAAATATCTGGATTTAATGGATCTGGAATTGACAGATATAAGGATAGTCAGTGGAGGCTGAAATGTGCCTTTTGTTATAGAGCTGCATTCTCTCTCAGTGGTACCCAAAGGGACTTCTCACCTGCCTGGAAGTCAGAAACTAAGATGTTTGACTTCTTTTTAAAAATCTCCAAAAGGAAGAAAGGAATGCAAATAAAAATAAAAATATCAATTCAAGGGACATGATCATTTTAAGGCTTACAAGAAAAAAAATCAAAATTATTCATTATAAAACCAGTGTATCCTCTCCACTCAAATGAAAATTAGGTCCTGCTGATTTTGGTTTCAAAATGTCTAAATTCCCAATTCATCCACTCTGGTTCAGGCCCTTGGTTCCAATGCCTTAACTACTGCCTCTTTCTGCCACTGAGTACTCATATGCTTGAAAATATCTCCTTTTCACATTTTTCTTCTTTTTTAGAGAATTAGCTCCTACTTGACTGATATGTTAACTGCAGCATCCTAAGTGCCTTGTATATCCCTGCTATGGACTGACTTGTATTGAAGTGCTAATACCCAATGTAATTGTATTTGGAGACAGGGTTTTTAGGGGGTAATTAAGGCTAAATTAGGTTATAAAGGTCGAGTCCTGATCCCGTAGAAATGGTGGTCTTGTAAGACGAAGAAGCAAGAGAGCTCTCTTTCTGCACACACAGAGGGTGGGCCATGTGAGTGCCCAGTGAGAACACAGCCATCTGCAAGTCAGGAAGAGAGACCTCGCCAGAACTTAAGTATGTTGGCACCCTGATCTTGGATTCTCAGCCTCCAGAACTATGAGAAAAAAATGCCTGTTCTGCCACTGGTGATATTCTGTCCTTGCAGCCTCAACAAAGAAAACCCCCAAGGCCTGAAATAATGCTTCACAACTTGGGTAAACATTTGTTGACTATGGTGGATATTAGCCTAGCTACATTACACTCAGGAGCATGATGAAACTTCTGAGGCTTGCAAATAACGGCCTATACTATAGGCTGTGCTAATTGTGCAGTCTCTGTCACAGCTACTTAGTTCTGCCATGCTAACACAAAGCAGCCATACACAGTACATAGACAAATGGGCATGGTTGTGTTCTGTTGACATTTTGTTTATAAAAACAGTCAGCAGGGAATAAATTATTTGGCCCATAGGCTATAGTTTGCCCATTCCTGACCAATAGCAACCGACCCACCTTAGCTCTCCAAGGAATATCTCCTGCTCCAGACTGACAGGTGCCTCCACATATTGTATTATTTTCCATGTTGTCCCCTTTCCTCAAATCTCTCCACTTCTCTCCTTGATTCCAATTTCTATTTTTCCCTCCAGGTCCAGGAATTTAAAAAAATAAATAAAACAATGTCTGTTCCCACAAGTGTCTTTTAAGTGTAACAGAGGGGAACATATGTAGACAGTTAATGTAAGTACTATAGAAGGTATACAAACAATAATAAGGGCATAAAGGAAGATGTGGGACATTATAGAGCATAGAGTCAAAAATGAAAGTGATCAGGCCTCACAGAGGAAATGATAAGATGGAATGCTACAAGAAGTCAATAAATGAAATGGGAGAGTCGGAGGGTGGCAAGCCTCAGAGAGCAGGGAGGGGGAAGACAAGCAAAATAAGAGAAGAGCTGAAATTTATAAAGCAGATCTGAGATCATCCTATTTATGTAAAATATGAGTTTAGGTTAAAAAGTAAGAGGAAAAGATAAATCAGTATCTACTAAGTTATAGAGATATTCATGACATGGTTGGTACATGAAAAAAGTGGCAAAAAAGTATGTGCATATGTGTTTTTATATTTTGTGTGAGTCAAGAGAAGTTATGAAAGGATTCACCAATGTTGCCTCAGGGATGGTTGCATCTGGAAGATAGGGAGTGAGAAGGCAGAGCAGAGATAGTTATTATGATGTCAATTGTAAATAGACTTGACTGACAGGAGTTTGACAATCGGTGTTTATTTTTCTTATGTAATAAATCTAGAGACAGCTTCTGCAATCAAAGATGCAGACTCTAAATTTATCTCCATTTTCCTGTTCTCATGCATATTGACTCATGTTACAAGATTGTGGACACAGATCTAGATATCAGGATCCTTATGTTCAAGGAAAGGAAAAGGATAGTGTAAGCCATTTCTGCCCTTTTCATCAGGAAACCCAAAGCTTTCACAGAAGTTTTAAGCATACTTTTCTTATGTCTCATTGGCTAAAGTTGGGCAAATTCTAGCTCTAGAAAGCCTAGATAAACAACAATTTAGGCTTTCTGGGTTCTATAACTGAGAACAGTTCTTATAAAGGAGAAGGTTGGGAAAAGTACTGGGTTATCCAGCCAATAGTGTCTGCCACATTTTTACTTTGCAAGTTATTATATTGTTTAATTTGTATCATAAGCATGCATTATTTTCACAGTTAGAAAATAAAGCTCCAAATTCAAACTTGCCACCAGCCAACCAGCTAGCTTCTCAGCTTTAAAATGTCAGTTTTATGAGCATGGTAATATGTGAACAAAGGAAAGGAGAAGAAGATGGTGGCAGGGCCTGCATTTTTAACACAGTGATCTCATCCATGAGTTAGTGATCATGGTTTGGTCAGTTGCCTGTAAACTGATTTACCTGACTTATAAATCCTTTACCTGAGGCTATATGTAAGTCTCTCTGGAGACTTGCAAATACCCTGATAAAGAGGGTAAGAATTTTCCTTCCAAGAGAGACAGACAGCAATGTATTATAGGTTCCATTTAGAAAGTCTGTCTGGCAGCAGTATAGAGCATGAACTGTAGGAACCATGAAAGAGAAGGAAATTCTAAGTCCAGAAAAGAGATTATGAGGGCTGAACTGAGGCAGTAACAATGGGAGGAGAGAACGGATATAAAATAGAAAGCTGTTAAACAAATGCAGTCTATATGAGTTGATTGTTGGTGAGATGTAGTAGAAAGTAAAGATAAGGGAAAAATCTGAAGTACTAATTTTTTTCTTGGATGAAAAACATTTGGATTGTAATAATCACTAAGATTTTGGATGAGGTACAGGTTTAAGGAAAAAGTTAACTTACCTTTGAACATGCCATTTTCCTATATTTGGGTGATGAATCTACAAAGAGATGGGTATAGATTAATAAATGTCCATTGATTAATGGATTTGGTGTTCAGGAGACTAATATGGGCTACAGCTAGAAATTATTCAGTCATCAGTATAACAAGGAGTGGCTAAAACTATAGGAATTAGAGATGAAATTGCTTAAGGAGAACAGGTACACTTAGAAAAGAAAAGGTCCAAAGCTGGGCACTGTAGAATACCAACATTTTGTGGGTGAGTGAAGGAAGAAAAGCCAGAAAAAGAAACAGGGTTAGAAATTAAAAGGAGACTCCATTCAAGTGGCATTCTTGAAAAGGACAAGTTTAAGAGAAGAAATTGGCTGATAGTGCTAAATGCAGAATTGTGGAGTACAATGAGAACTAAAAATAATCTACTGAATGTGACAATTGGGTCATAGATGACTTTTGACTAGAGCAGTTTTATTTTAGTAGTGGGAAAAATAGAAATTATATTCTTTTCTTTCCAGAAACTTGACTCTGAAGGAAGGAGAGAGGAGTGATTATAGCTGGATGGAAACATAACATCCAAGAAGAGGTTCTTCTCTTTTCTTTAATAGAAGAGGTTTGTTAATAGAAGAGATACATGTGTATCTCTTTTAGGGAAGAAAATGTTGAGAGGGAGGGGATAATCTTAGTTTTGTTCTTTAGAAAAATTTAAAGTTATGTTTATACATGGGAAGACATTATTTATATGTGTGTGTGTATAAGTAGTATTAGTGATAATTTTGGCTAATGGGTGCCTTTCATTTTTTTTTTACTTTACTTTTTTTATATTTTTAAATTTTCCATGATATTTATTGAAACCTTAAACCTATTTGATACTGTTTCGAGTTTTCTGTACTCCTTCCTTCTGTTGGTGAGTTAACGAAGAGTTGGCTGAGTCCTCTATTCCCAATGTATCCCCTAAAATATAGTCTGTCTTCTGGTAACAATCTATATTCTACAGTTCATTCATTCAACCATTAACTGGTGCCTACGACATCAAGCATCATTCCTGGCACTTGTGATTATATCAGTGCATAAAGCAGGTTTTTGTTCTCCTGGATTATACATTCTAGCACAGAGGTCAAACAATAAACATAATACATAAAATTATGTGTATGTTAGAAGTTGACAAATATCATGGGGAAAAAGTAGAACAAAATAAGAGTGTCAGAGGGTAGAGAGGCAGGCTATGATATTATATAGAAGTAGTTGAGATAAATCTTACTGAGAATACAAGAATTGATCAGACACTTGAAGAAGGTGAAAAAATGATCTTCAAAAAGCATTCTAGGCAGAACAGTGAATGTAAAAGTAATAAGAATATGGATCTAAGGTCAGGTTAGGACCAATATGGTGAAAGGTAGATAGTAGGAGATGAGACTAGAGAAGTAAGGGTGGCTGGGACAAATTAAGCAGGAACTATAGGCATTGTAAAGTTTACAGCTTTCACTCTGAGGAGATTTGTGAGCCTTGTAGATCTGAGCAATCTTGTAACATAATGTGACATATGAAAATGATCCCCCTAGTTTCTGTGGAGGGAAGAAAGAGAATATGCCTACCATATAGAAGCAGGGAGACCTGTTAGGAAGCTGTTGCAGCAAATTAGGCAAAAGGTGATTGTGCCTTAGACCACAATGATGAACATGTATTGTATGAAAAACATAGAAAAAGTTGATAAAGAAATTTATGATTGAAAACACAATATTAAACTTCATGGATGCTGTATAGAAAAGTTGTTCAGAGTTTGGGCTTTGAAGTCAAACAGAGTTGTGGCTTAAATAAATTCTCATGACCTTAACTGTACTCAATCAATTTGAGGTTCAATTTCATTATCAGGGAGATTATCTTAGTCTGCTTAGGCTGCTATAACAAAATACCATACATAACCTGAGTAGCCTAAGCAATAGACATTTATTTCTCACAGTTCTGGAGAATAGAAAGTCCAAGATTAATGTGCTCCAGATTTGGTCCTGGTGAGGTCCCACTTCCTTGCTTGTAGACAGCCAGCCACCTTCTTGCTGTGTGCTCTCATGGCATTTTTTCAGGGTGTGTGCCTGCGCAGAGAGAGGTACACACTCTTAGTCTTCCTTTTCTTATAAGGCTGCTAATCCCATTATGAGGGTCCCACCTCATGACCTTATCTAAAGCTAATTACCTCCCGAAGGCCCCCACCTCCAGATACTATCACATCGAGCATTATGGCTTTAATATAAATTTTAATAGGGACACATTCAGCTCATAAAAGAACAGGTAATGATTGTTATGAGAATGACATTTGAAGTGATAAATAGAAGCACTTAGCACTATTCCTAGCACACAGTAAGTGCTACATAAATGTTATTGCATAGTAGTTATTGATCCTTTTGACATAAAGGCAAATTAGCCATTTACCTGAATTTTTAAGACACTGTATTGACAGTCAATTTAATCAAAGCCTTTGGGAAAAGGTGGGAAGATTTTCAAATGAAAGACACATAATTTCAGAAATGTTAAAATGCCAGGAGAAACCAAATCACAATGTAGTCAGACTCTTTTGTTTTGAATCCTGTTTGGTGTAAACATAGGTAATATAGATAATTGCCTGCCCCGTTTTGCCAAGCTCAGCCTCACATTACATCTGAACCAATCCCATCTAAGCTTAATTTAGGAGGTGCCAGGCATTAACTTACAGTCAGAAATTATCCTGCTACCAAATATGGCCTGTGTGTTTTGTTGAACTGGCCCAGCCTGTGACCTTTCTGACATCCTAGTAAATGGAACTGTAGAGAACTTTCAGCTCTTGAAGCCATAGAGCTGCTGTTCTGTGAGATGAGCTACACAAAGATACAAGTTACCAAAAAAGCACATAGAAACAGAAGATTTGAAGATGAAACTTATATGATTGATGAGCTAGCAAACTATAAAAGTCTAAATCCTTACTTCCAATACAATAACCATACAGAGAAAGCAGTATAATCATTGGATAAGATACAGATAAAGGGAACTTCCAGACATAAAATGGTATAAAGATGAGAAACCAGAATAACTAGTATGGAACAGAAAAAAATCAAGATTGAATCACTCCTGAATTATTACTGAGTCTATTGACCACTTTTTTGAGGCAAATTAAATCTTTCAAATAATTAGAGTTCTGAGACTGTCCATCTTTTCAGTTTAAGCTGTATTTGTCTCATTTCATTTATTCAGTAAACACTCAATTCCTACTATGTGCAAAGCACTCTATTCTGAGGGCTTATAATGAATATGGAAGAAAGGCATTGTTCTTTCTTTGTTTACAACCTTGTAAAGGGAATAAGTGTGTTTATGAGAAGCTTAATGTGAACTTCATAGGAGGTACAGCAGAGTGCCACAGAGGGTCTGGAGGAGGAGCAGTGTTGGCAAGCAGAGTTACAGAGGCTTGAAAATATAGGACCTATTCCTTGTAGAGTAAATCACCTGTGGGAAAATAGTAAAGGAGATAACTGAAAAGGGAAATTAGGACAAGAAGTTAGGAAGCCCTAAATGCTAACCTAACAAATATCCAAATTCATTTTTATATTGTTAAATCTAGTAATTGCAAAACCAGGTTACCAGAGTCAAATGAAATAAGGGAAACCCAAATGTAAGATTGTTATTATTAGTGATTTTCTCAATTCCTCTACCATTAGTAATTCTTAGAATGGGCTTACTTCTAGTCAGTTTCCAGAATATCTAGTTGATCTGCAATGTCAGACAGGGGATTCACTATAGTTTCTGTGATATCCAAGAGCAATGTCTCTGGTTAATATGCCTGCTTCTCAGTATCTGAAGTTAATTTGATGTTTGAAATAACATAATAAATAAATTAAATACCTTGGAAAATATAGGCCCTAATTTCAGAATAATATGGTTTAAATTTCATGGCAAAATTTGGGGGTCTCATAGTGTCAGAGTAACTCAGAAGTAATACTGGCCATACAGGAAGGCATCAGAGGCAACTTTCTTATGCTCATCTTTATTCCACAAGCAACATGATTGTGGGTCCTGTTCAGTTATTCTGAGATTGATCCCTAAGAATGTTGTTTGCTGTAATTTTAAATTATGACTTAAATATCAATTAATATCATAGTGATTTACCAGATAAAGAATCTTTTTATCAGTGGAATTAAAATAAGAGTTATCAGCTACACTGAAGAAAAAGTGAAAGTATCACCTATACCTATACTGGATACACTTCCCCTCAGGGAAACAAATCTGTAACTAGAGAAGACAAAGTCCCCAGAAGGAAAAGAAGTATTAAATCTGGAACATCAATAAACGTGACAAGATTGATAAAGTATAAGATGGAGAAGAGAAAGTTGTAGCTATGTAAGCATAATGTTGTAGGCTTTGACAGCCAATAATAACTTCTCAGGAAAAAGGCAGTTTGTGGGGTTTTTTTTCCCCCATAAGTGACCATTCCCCATGAGTAAGTATGTATGTATTTACGTATGTTTACAACGTTTATTGATATTCATGTTAGTTTTAAATGATAGAAAATAACATGACTGAAAGTCTTTTTATAACCTATTGAAATATAGCTCCTGCTTTTTATTTCTCATGAGAATATTATTTTGAATTAATCATCTTAATTATCCACTACATTTCAAGGACCTTACCATTAAGCTAACCTGAAAGTAGATGTAGTTACATTTTGTAGTACTTCCTAGAAATCATACAAAATTATATTTCATATATTTAAATTGTAGTTTATTTGGCTATGATGTTTATAGTAAAAGGCTAATAACCAACTAAACTATTGAGTATATAAAATACCACTTCTAAATTATATTACAAAAATTTCTTTGTTGGCACAGATTTTTCCTTGGAAATAAAGTCTCTACGAAGCTGTTGGTTTTCTATTTTCTTTGCTCTAATCATACCATCCTTCTAATAGTGAAATCTTAAGACTCTTGATTGCTGGGAGCAGGAATTTACTCAGAAGCTAAGCGAAAAAAGAACAAACGGGTTAGAGGTGTTCTTGTCCTTTGGACAAGATGGGGTGTGTGTGTGTGTGTGTGTGTGTGTTGCCTACCATAAAAAGATCATAGCAACATGCTATACTGGTACAACAATTTTAGATCACCAAACTTGTTAACATATTACATATGATGTTATAGCAGCCATAAGTATACTGAGAAGTAGATTAGGAAAACAACAAATATTTATAATTTACATACAAGGAAGATGGAACTTAAGTGTTTTGACCAGTGTTTATAACCCCAGTGATAGTTACGTTTGGTGTGTGTTGGGTGGTGGGTGGTATGTGGGGGTGGGTAACTGCTGTCATTTAGATAGGCTCTTCTGGGAAGGACTTTTTGAGGTAATATTTGAGCTCTGACCTAAAGGAATGAGAAAAGAGGCAGCCATTCACAGAGACAAGGGAGAGCATCACAGGCAGAGGAAATACAAGCACAAAGTTATGTGGAATAGTTAAAAAGAAAAGGCAAGTGCTCTAAATAGCTAATAACTGGAGTTTATTTGAGCAAACCATAGTAAATCTACAATTATAGCATTATGCAGACTTTAAGTATAGTGTTTATTGTGTGATATAATATTATAGGAAAATTTTTAATCTACCATAACAAGAATATAGAATACTAATTTTAACTACTACTATAAATATTATTTAAAATATAAAAGCATATAAAATATTTGCAATGTTTTATTTGGGAGGTGGGGTCACCGGTGATTTATTGGTGATCTACTTGTCTTTTTCACATTTTCTGCTCTTTATTTCTCAATTTAATTTCAGAGAAAGTACTCAAATATCTTTCACCAAAAAGAGCACTATCTTGAATAATGAAATAGTTAAATATTGGTGCATATTGATTTTTTTCTGAAAAGTTAATACATTGGAGAGAAAGTTAAAATAAAATATAATACTGCTGCTAAAGAATCACCAGGTGCACATTTAAAAAATTGTTCTGATAATATGCATGGTCATATTCATTTTATAACAAATATATTTTAAAAATTTAGATTGTAGCTATGTATGCAATATGTACCTCTGTATACTCCAAAACTACAGCAAATAATAAGTAGAAAGAGTTCCAAGATTATAGACCTTTCTATAACCACCTGCCAAAACTTTTGGGGTTTCTTCAGTCGTTCTTAATCAGTGACATTTTAAAATCCTATCTTTCAGACAAAGAAGTAAAAATAGTTTGGGATGCAAATTGTCACTTACTAATTGAATTTGATTCTACTTACACCTTAATGTAATTTAAAAATTTGTTATAACAAGCTTGTATTGTTTTTACTCTGCTTTTAAATGATTAATATAAATACTGAATTAGTATGTAGTACATTAGTATACTGAATGATCTAGATCAGAAGAATTGTTAAGAGGTCTTTAGGTTTTTTAAAAGATTTTTCTATAATGTTTTAATTTTTTAAGTGGAAAAATATAAAAAATATTTTAAAACTATAAAGACCCTTTAACCAGTACTTCCAATCTAGATCATTTGTTACTTCCCACAGAGGCAATCAGCATTAGGAGTTTATTATATATACCTTCTGTTCTTCTAAAGAAAAAACTATGTATATATACCTACCAACAAAAATATGTGTATTTATGTGTGTGTGTGTGTGTGTGTGTGTGTGTATAATAGAGCATTGTTCTGCCTGTGTTATTTCTGTAAAAGTGGTATCACATTCTATTAAATTATGCCACCATAGTTCACTCCTGTTGAATCATATTCTATTGCATGACTATACTACATTCTTGTTTGTATTATTTCTTTTTATATGAATTTTACATACAATGAAATGCACAAATCTTAGGTGTTCATTCACAAGTGCACACATCTGTGAACCCAATCCCCACATCCCCACCAAGACATAAAACATCACTCCAGGAAGTTTCCATATTCCCCCTCCCAGACAATTTCTGTCCCATCCGCAAGAGATAACCACTGTTCTGATTTTTTTTTTAACCATAGGTTAATCTCACTTGCTTAAGAATTTTACAGAAAGAGAACTATATGCTATGTAATCTCTGGTTTAAGACTTTTTTTTCATTAAACATATTTTGGGGATTCATCCATGGTGTTTGGTATATAAGTAATTTATTGCCCTTTTTTTTGCTGACTAGTGTATATGAATATACTAAAGTATGTTTATTTGTGCTTCCACAAATCTTCTTAGACTCACTTGTCTCTTGGCCTTTGATCACTTGTTCTGGCATAACTACTGCCTTGGAGAACAATTCAACTTGGGCTCTGTGCAGCAGCTACTCCAGCAAGCAGATTAATAGCAGTTGCCTCTTGGGACTTGTTTATTGCCACTGAAGCATTAGATGAAGAGAGACCCACTTGTTTCTCATGTGTGTGTAACCTGGAAGTGAGTGGGTGTTAATGTCCTGTGGGACAGATGTTGGACTAATAGGGGATGGGTACCAGGAGATGACCTCTAATAACTTCTCCCTTCGTCTCTCTACAAACTATAGATCATACCACAAATAGCTGGGACATAATAGTTCATAGACCCTCAATGAAGACTGTACTTGATACCCATTAAAGGCCTACTTAGAAATCCATCCCCTCTTATTTGCTCTCCTTCTTTCCCTGGTTGACTCCATTTTTTTCTCACTCCTTCACTCCCTAATAAAGTAGCAGCATATCAACTTGTGCCATATTTTGTGTCCTCAAGAACCCCAATGAATGCATCCTATATGTAGACATTTAGTCTCTAAGTTCTTACCATTGTAGTATGTTTTTTTTCTTTACCAATCTTAGTAGTGTCTCTAAATTCATTTTCTATCTGCCAGACATCCTTCTAAGTAATAAGAATACAATGGCTATACATAATACTCATAAATCCTGCTTAATAGGCAGAGAAGTTATATAGAAATGATAATGAGGACTGTTGATTATCCATTTCTAATCACTTCTACTACCTTTCTTCTATTTCTTTGCTCAGCAAAAATAGGTATTTTCAGAAACATGAATATTGGTGTATTTGTAATAGGTTTAGATCAAAGGCCTTTATATGTAATGTTATCACAGACTATTTAAGAATATCAATGACAGGGACTTGAAAACGGACAGTATGTGTCCTATAGAGGGCATCTTGAGGACATTTAAGTCCACAGAAAGTACAATTTCTCAAGTAGGGCTACTTGCATAATAGGATTAGCATATCAGGATATTCCTCCCATATCAATTCCCATGCTGAAAAAATAGACAAGAGGGAGTAGAAAACAAGTTTAGTTCAAAATACAGTATGGTTGGGTATGGCTAACTCATGGATATATTCTTAAAGATGCTTAATAGTATTTTTCAGGTAGTTGAATGTTACAAATTTTGTTGATTTAAGACTAAAATTCTATCCAGGCGGTAAATAAGTTTTTAACCCAGTCAGTGGTCAAGTTTTTTAAGGTATCCGTGAATACCCTGAAATTTTATACACAATAACATACGTATCAAGCATGTCAATTTTTCTAGAAACAGAAACCATAGCTTTCATGAGAATCTCACAAGGACCCAGGGGAAAAAAAGGAAAAAGATTAAGACTCAATGACATAAACATATTACTGCATATGTAATTTCAGTGGGTTTGCAATTGGTGTTCTCCTGTCTCAGGCTCTTGGGAAAGTGCATAGAGTTGCTGCCACCTTCTTTGTAAGACCTGTACTATCTACCTAGAAAGCTAGAGGTACCATTTTCTGTACTGCTCTTTAAATGGAGGTTTGACTATGTATAGTAAAAGCCTTTCCACTCTTTACAGAACTTTCGTACCCCTCATGTTTATCAATTGAATATAACTGACATCTGCAGGCAGTGTCATCCAACCACAGCAGAATACATTTCTTCTGAGGCTCATATGGAACATTTGCCAAGATAGGCCATATTCTGAGTCCTAACATACACTTAAAATATTTAAAATAGGAATCATGCAGTGTCTGCTATCAACCACAGTGGAATTAGACAAGAAATCAATAACAGAAAGATAGCTGCAAGATCACCAAATACTTTCATTTAAGCAACATGCTTCTAATGAAAATATGGATGAAAGAAGAACTATCAAATTTAAAAATATTTTGAACTAAACAAATATGAAAACATAACTTATGAAAATTTGTGGGATGTAGCAAAAGTAGTGCTTAGAAAATTATATCATTGAATGAATATATGAGAAAAAAAACATATCAAAAGTCAGTCATCTAACCTTCCACCTTAGGAAACCAGAAAAAGAAGAACAAAGTAAATCCAAACTAAGAAAATAAATAATAAAAAACAGAAATCAGAGAAATTGAAAACAGCATACTAGAGAAAGTCAACAAAACAAAAAACTGGTTCTTTAATTAATAAAAATAGCCACTAGCCAGGCTAACTAAGAAAAAAAGAAGACAAATTACTATTATCAGAGGTGAAAGAGGAGATACCATTATAGATCCCATGAACATAAAAAAATAATTAAGGGATACATTGAAAAACTCTGTGCTGATAAATTTGATAACCTAGATGAAATGGACCAATTCCTTGAAAAAACACAATCTGCCAAAAGTGAAATAAAAAGAAATAGATAACCTGAATAGACCTATATCTATTAAGGAAACTGAATCAATAATTAATTACCTTTCAAAAAGAAAGCACCAGGCCCACATGGGTTCACTGGTGAACTCTACCAAATATATAAGGAAGAAATTATACCAATTCTTTACAATCTCTGTTAGAAAATAGAAACAGAGGGAACACTTCTTAACTCTTTCAATGAGGCTAGCATTACCTTAATACCAAAGCCGAACAAAGACATTACAATGAAACTATCTGTCAATATCCTTCATACAAAAATGCAGAAATTCGCAAAATATTAGCAAACTGAATAAAATAATACTTTAAGAAAATTATACACCATGACCAAGTGGGTGTCAATTTATCCTAGGTATGCAAGGCTGGTTCAAGATTTGAAAATCAATTAATGTAATCCAGCACATCAGTATGCTAAAGAAAAAAAAATCTTATCAATAAGTGCAGAAAAAGTATTTGATAAAATCTAACACCCATTCATGAAAAATGATGTCAGCAAAGTAGGAATACAAAGGAATTTCCTCAACTTGATAAACAATATCTATAAAAGCCCTATAGCTAACAGCATACTTAATGGTGAGAAAATGGAAGCTTTCCTGCAAAGATCACAAACAAAGCAAGAATATCCCCCTCATTACCACTGTTTTTCAACATAATCCTAGTTAATACAATAATACAAGTCCTAGTTAATACAATAATACAAGAAAAGAAAATGAAAGGTAATCAAGTTGGGAAGAAAGAAATTAAACTGTTTATTCACAGACATAATCATCCATGGAGAAAATCTGAAAACATTGACAAAAATAATCTCCTAGAACTAAAATATAATTAGAAGGGTTGCATTATATATGGTTAATTTACAAAGGTCAATTGTTTCCCTCATATATAAGAGCAATGAACAAGTAGAATTTGAAATTAAAAACATACTACATTACCCCCCAAAATGAAATACTTAGTATATATCTAATAAAATGTATATAATATCTATATGAGGAAAACTACAAATCTCTAATGAAAGATATCAAGGAAGAACTAAATAAATGCAGAGATGTTCATGGATAGGAAGACTCAATATTTTTCATATATCATTTTTGAAATTTGATTTTTGCAAACAGATTCAGTACAATTCCAATCAAAAGCCCAGCAAATTATTTTATAGATATCAACAAATTTATTCTAAAGTTTATATGGAAAGGCAAAATACCTAGAATAGCCAACTCAATAGTGAAATAGAAGAACAGAGTTGGAGACTGACACTGCCTGACTTCAAGACTTACTATAAAGCTTCAGTAATAATGACAGTGTAGTGGCAAAAGACTTGATAAATAGATCAATGGATCACAGTAGAGATCCCAGAGATAGACCCACACAAAAAGTTAACTGATTTTTTACAAAGGAATAAAGGCAATACAGTGGAGCAAAGAGTCTTGAACAAATGGTGCTGGAACATGTGGCTGTCCACATCCTTAAAAAAAAAACCTAGACACAGACCTTACACCTTTCACAAAAATTAACCTAAAATGGATAGTAGACCTAAATGCAAAACACAAAACTGTAAAACATCCTAGAAGATAACACCATAGAGAACCTAGATGACCTTGGTTATTTTAGATCCAATACCAAAGTTAAGATTCAAGAAATTCTTGATAAACTTGACTTCATTAAATTGAAAAGTTTTGCTCTTCAAAAAAAATATCAAGAAAATTAGATGAGCCACAGAAAAAGAGGAAATACTAGCCAAAGACATCTGATAAAAGACTGTTATCCAAAATGCACAGACAACTCATAAAGCTCAACAGTACGAAAATAAATAACCTGATTAAAAATTGGGCAAAAGACCTTAACAGACACCTCACCAAGAAGATATACAGGTGGCAACTAAGCATATGAAAAGATGTTCAACATCATATGTCGTTATGGAATTGCAATAAAACAAAAATGAAATACCATCACAAACTTGTTAGAATGGCCAAATCCAAAACACTGACACCAAATGCTGGTGAGAATGTGGAGCAACAGGAATCTCATTCATCGCTGGTGGGAATGCAAAATGGTACACCCACTTCAGAAGACAATTTAACACTTTCTTACAAAACTAAATGTAGTATTACCATGCAATCCAGCAATCAAGCACTTTAGTACTTTACCCAAAGGAGTTGAAACCATGTCCACACAGAAACCTGCACATGGATGTTTACAGCAACTTTATTCCTAATTACCAGAACTTGGAAGCAACTGAGATGTCCTTCAGTATGTGAATGGAAAAATGTGGTACAACCAAGCAGAAACAGTCAGCACTAAAAAGAAATGGGCTATCAACCCATAGAAAAACATGGAGGAAACTTGAATGCACATTACTAATTGAAAGAAGCCTATCAAAAGGCTGTATACTGTGTGATTCCAACTGTATAACATTCTGGAAAAGGCAACACTATGAAGACAGTAACAAGATCAGTGATTGCTGGAGTTAGTGGGGAGGGAGTTATGAATAGGCAGAGCATAGAGAATTTAGAGGGGGTGAAACTATTCTGTAGGATATTGTATTGGTGGGTACATGTCACTATACATTTGTCCAAACACCATAAAATCACCTCTAATGTAAACTATAGACTCATGCAAAGTTCTAATCAGCACACAGTTCTTTTCTAAGTGGTAATCTATGGATTCAAGTTTCCTCCATTTTCTAGCCCTGTTGTCTTTCAATATGTGGTATACAAAGCCACTTGGTTCATCTATATCAATCCAGAAAATGAGAGTGTACAGGATCATCAGGGAGAGGTTTTTCATGGGCCAGGCCTAGAAATGGCCTTTCTCAGTTCTTTTTAAATTTCTTTTGTTAGAACTCAGTCCCCTCAGGCATTCACTTCTTCCTGCCACACTTAACTGACAGGGAATCTAGATACATTGAACTTGGGAAGAATAAGAAATGTGTTTGGTAAACAGCTATAAGTGAGTAAAATGGATCTTAATGGGCTTTAATTACATTTGGCCTTAAAAATACCAAGAATTTCATGGTAGAAATTACAAGTAGTTGATCTAAGGAATGCTAAATATTAGCCTGGCTCTTGGGGATAGGAAATGCCCTTCTTTCTTAAGTTATCATACATGCAGTTCAAACTATATGCTAACCAAATTGTAAAAAGATAGTTGTGCACTGAACTTTGGAATTTAAGTCACTAAACACTTGCTTTCCAATTATGTGTATTTGAAAGTGTAGAGCCCAATCCCTGACACAAAGACAACTGCACCCGCCCGCCCACCACCAAGTATCTAACAAAACAGAACGGGCTATATTATGTACATGAATAAGAGTATGAGTCCAAAATTTTTTCAGTTGCCTATAAGTTCTGTCCTCTTTCCTGTTTCATCTTCATTTAACCAAATTATCTTTTGTCTTGCTCAGTTGCACCAATCTCCTTACTGCTTTTGGGATTTTACGTAAACTGTTCCTTCTACCTGAAATGGTCTGTAGGAATTAGGGGGCAGATTTGTTTCTGTCTTATGGCTGAATAGTATTCCATTGTGTATGTGTACGACATCTTTTTTATCCATTCATCTACTGATGGACACTTAGGTTATTCCCATATCTTGGCTATTATAAATAGTGCTGTGATAAACATAAGGGTGCATATGTCTTTGTGAATCTGAGAACTTGTATTCTTTGAGTAAATTCCAAGGAGTGGGATTCCCAGGTCAAATGGTATTTCTCTTTTTAGTTTTTTGAGGAACCTCCATATTGCTTTGCGCAATGGTTGAACTAGCTTACATTCCCACCAGCAGTGTAGGAGGGTTCCCCTTTCTCTGCACCCTCACCAGCATTTGTTGTTCTTAGTCTTTTCAATGCTGGCCAGCCATACTTGTGTGAAGTGACATCTCATCGTGGTTTTAATTTGCATTTCCCTGATGATTAGTGATGTGGAGCATCTTTTCATGTGTCTGTTGGCCATCTGAATTTCTTCTTTGAAGAATTGTCTCTTCATATCCTCTGCCCATTTTTTGATTGGGTTATTTGCTTTTTGGGTGTTGAGGTGTGTGAGTTCTTTATATATTTTGGATGTTAACCCCTTGTCAGATATGTCGTTTACAGATACATTCTCCCATACTGTAGGATGCCTTTTTGTTCTACTGATGGTATCCTTTGCCCTACAGAGCTTTTTAGTTTGATGTAGTCCCATGTGTTCATTTTTGCCTTTGTTCCCCTTGCTAGAGGAGATGCGTTCAGGAAGAAGTTGCTCATGTTTATATTCAGGAGATTTTTGCTTATGGAGATCTTATACTCTAAGAGTTTTATGTTTTCATGATTTACATTCAGGTCTTTGATCCATTTCAAGTTTAATTCTCTTACATGTAGTTGTCCAGTTTTGCCAACACCAGCTGTTGAAGAGGATGTCATTTCCCCATTGTATATCCATGGCTCCTTTATTGTATATTAATTGACCATATATGCTTTGGTTAATATCTGGACTCTCTCTTCTGCTCCACTGGTCTGTGGGTCTGTTCTTGTGCCAGTACCAAATTGTCTTGCTTACTGTGGCTTTGTAGTAGAGCTTGAAGTTGGAAAGCGAGATCCCCCCTGCTTTATTCTTCCTTCTCAGAATTGCTTTGGCTATTTGGGGTCTTTTGTGGTTTCATATGGATTACAGAACTATTTGTTCCAGTTTGTTGAAGAATGCTATTGGTATTTTGATAGGGATTGCATTGAATCTGTAGATTGCTTTTGGCAGAATGGCCATTTTGACAATATTAATTCTTCCTATGCAAGAGCATAGGTTGAATTTCCATTTATTGGTGTCCTCTTTAATTTATCTTAAGAGTGTCTTATAGTTTTCAGGGTATAGATCTTTGACTTCCTTGGTTAGGTTTTAGTCCTAGGTATTTTATTCTTTCTGATGCAGTTGTGAATGGAATTGTTTTCCTGATTTCTCTTTCTGTTAGTTTATCATTAGTATATAGGAATGCCACAGATTTCTGCATATTAATTTAGTATCCTGCAACTTTGCTGAATTCAGATATTAGATCTAGTAGTTTTGGAGTGGATTCTTTAGGTTTTTTTTATATACAATATCATGTCATCTGCAAACAGGGACAGTTTAACTACTTCTTCCTTACCAGTCTGGATGACCTTTATTTCTTTGTGTTGTCTAATTGCTGTGGTGAAGACCTCCAGAACTATGTTGAATAAAAGTGGGGAGAGTGGGCATCCTTGTCTTGTTCCCAATCTTAAAGGAAAGGCTTTCAGCTTCTTGCTGTTAAGTATGATGTTCACTGTGGGTTTGTCATATATGGCCTTTATTATGTTGAGGTACTTGCCCTCTATACCCATTTTGTTGAGAGCTTTTATCATAAATGAATGTTGAATTTTGTCAAATGGTTTTTTGCCATCTATGGAGATGATCATGTGGTTTTTGTCCTTCTTTTTATTAATGTGGTGGATGATGTTGATGGATTTTCTAATATTGTACCATTCTTGCATCCCTGAGATGAATCCCACTTGATCATGGTGTATGATCCTTTTGATGTATTTTTGAATTTGGTTTGCTAATATTTTGTTGAGTATTTTTACATCTATGTTCATCAGGGATATTGGTCTGTAATTTTCTTTTTTTGCGGGGTCTTTGCCTGGTTTTGGTATTAGAGTGATGCTGGCCTTATAAAATGAGTTTGGAAGTATTCCCTCTTCTTCTAATTTTTGTAAAACTTTAAGGAGGATGGGTATTAGGTCTTCACTGAATGTTTGACAAAATTCAGCAGTGAGGCCATCTATTCTAGGGCTTTTGTTCCTATATAGTTTTTTGATTACCAACTCAATTTCCTTGCTGACAATTGATCTGTTCAGATTTTCTGTTTTCTTACATGGACAGCCTTGGATGGTTGTATTTTTCTAGAAAGTTGTCCATTTCTTCTAGGTTATCCAGTTTGTTAGCATATCATTTTTCATAGTATTCTCTAATAATTCTTTGTATTTCTGTGGTGTCTGTAGTGATTTTTCCTTTCTCATTTCTGATTCTGTTTATGTGAGTAGACTCTTTTTTTCTTGGTAAGTCTGGCTAGGGGTTTATCTATTTTGTTTATTTTTCTCAAAGAACCAGCTCTTGCTTTCATTGATTCTTTCTCTTGTTTTATTCCTCTCGATTTTATTTATTCCTGCTCTCATCTTTATTATGTCCCTCCTTCTACTGACTTTGGGTCTCATTTGTTCTTCTTTTTCTAGTTTCATTAATTGTGAATTTAGAGTGTTCGTATGGGATTGTTCTTCTTTCTTGAGGTAGGCCTAATTGCAGTATACTTTGCTCTTAGCTCTGCCTTCACTGCATACCACAGATTTTGCAGTGTTGAATTATTCTGATTTGTCTCCATACATTGCTTGATCTCTGTTTTTATTTGATAATTGATCCATTGGTTATTTATGAGCATGTTGTGGAGTCTCCATGTGTTTGTGGGATTTTTCATTTTCTTTGCATAATTTATTTCTAGTTTCAAACCTTTTTAGTCTGAGAAACTGGTTGGTACAATTTCAGTCTTTTTGAATTTACCAAGGCTCTTTTTGTGGCCTAGTATATGCTCTATTCTTGAAAATGTTACATGTGCTCTTGAGAAGAATGTGTATTCTGGTGCTTTTGCGTGTAGAGTTCTGTAGATATCCGTTAGGTCCATCTGTTCTAATGTGCTGTTCAATGCCTCTGTCTACCTACTTATTTTCTGTCTGGTCTGTCCTTTGGAGTGAGTGGACTGTTGAAGTCTTCTATAATGAATGCACTGCATTCTATTTCCCCTTTTAATTCTGTTAGTATTTGTTTTACATATATAGGTGCTCCTGTGTTTGGTGCATGTATATTTATAATGGTTATATCCTCTTGGTGGATTGACCCCTTTATCATTATGTAATGTCCTTCTTTGTCTCTTGTGACTTTCTTTGTTTTGAAGTCTATTTTGTCTGACACAAGTACAGCAACTCCTGCTTTTTTCTTTCTATTTATTTTCTGTCTGGCTTATCTGTCTATTGATGTAAGTGGTGTGTTAAAGTCATTATGAATGAGTTGCAGTCTTTTTCCCTCTTTAATTTTGTTTGTATCTGTTTTATATATTTAGGTTCTCCTCTGTTGGGTGTATAGATATTTATAATGGTTTATCCTCTTGTTGGACTGATCCCTTTATCATTATATAATGTCCTTTGTCTGTTTATGTTACTTTCTTTGTTTTAAAGTATATTTTGTCTGACATAAATACTGCTACTCTTGCTTTTTTTCTCCCAATTATTTGCTAGAAATACTTTTTCCATCCCTTCACTTTCAGTCTGTGTATATCTCTAGGTCTGAAATGAGTCTCTATAGGCACAATATATATGGATCTTCTTACTTTATCCATTCTGCCACCCTGTGTCTTTTGATTGGTGCATTCAGTCCATTTACATTTTAGGTAATTATTGGAAAATGCATACTTATCATCATTTTATTCATTGTTTTCTGGTTGTTTTTGTAGTTCCTCTCTGTTCTTTTCTTTCTCTCTCATACTCTTGTTATATGATGGTTTTCTTTAGTGTAGTGATTGGATTTCTTTTTTAATTTTTTGTGTATCAGAGAATTTAGACCTGTGGTTACCAAAGAGTTCATTGATAGCTTCCTTACTATATAACAGCCTATATTATGTTGATGATAGCTCTATTTCAAACACAATCTAAAAGTACTTATTTTAAATTTTTCTTCCTCCTCCACACTTTATATAATCTGTACTTTTTGTGTATCCCTTGGCTGATTTTGTGTATAGTTGGTTTTACTACTTTTGTTTCAATTTTATACTTGCTTGGTAAGTAATTAGTCTTCTACTTTCACTGTGGGTTTATTTTCACTAGTGAAAACTATTTAGTGAAATACTTAAAAGTTACATAGGGAATTATTTAACAGTGAAAACTAGGCTTAAGAACATTTCCTTCTACAGAAGTCCCTTTAACATATCCTGCAATGCTAGTTTAGTGGTTGTAACTTCCTTCAGCCTTTGTCTGTCTGGGAATTGTTTAATTTTTCCTTCAATTTGGAATGATAATCTTTCTGGGTAGAGGATTGTTGGTTGAAGGTCCTTGTGTTTTAATATATTAAATATTTCATGCCACTCCCTTTTGGCCTGTAAAGTTTCTGCTGAGAAGTCTACTGATAGCTTAAAAAGGTTTCTCTTAAAAGTAATCATTTCTCTCTCTCTAGCTGCTTTCAATACCCTTTCCTATCCTTAATCTTTGTCATTTTAATTATTATATGTCTTAGTGTTACCTCTTGCTAGGGTTCCTTTTGTTAGGGACTCTCTGTACTTCCATGACCTGACTGTTTCCTTACCCAGATTAGGGAATTTTTCAGCAATCATTTCTTCAAAGAGACTTTCTACTCCTTTGTCTCTTTCTTTTTCTGGTACCCCTTTTATGTGAATATTGTTACATTTGGAGTTGTCACACAGCTCTCTCAGCAACTTCTCCTTTCTAGAGATTCTTTTTTCTATCTGTTCCTCAGCTTCATTTTTTTCCTGTTCTCTATTCCATCTCACTGATTGCTTCCTCTACTTGTAGCAATCTATTATTTATTCCCTCCCTCGTATACTTCATTTCAGTTACTGTATTCTTCAGCTCTTTTCAACTCTTCTTTCTCTTTGTTGAAATCTTTCCTGAGGTCTTCAGTACTTTTCCACAGGTCAGTGAGCATATTTATGACTGTTACTTTGAAATCTTCACTTTTCCTTTGAAATCAAAAAGATTGTTGATCTCCATTTCATTTAGCCCTCTTTTTAGTGTCTTATCCTGTTCTTTTATTTTAAACATATTCCTCTGCCTCCTCATTTTGTCAGAGTTTCTGTGTTCCTTCATTTGTATTAGATCTGCTATGCTTCCTGATCTAGAGAGTAATGGCTTTCTGGAGAAGGTGTCCTGTGGTGCCCAAAAGCTCAAGACCCTTTATTCTCCAGTGCCTTGTTCTCTTTTTCAATAGAGCCCCAGTTGCTGTTGGTGAGCATGGGTGTGTTGCCCTTCTGTCTGTCTGCTGGCAGTAGTCTATCTTAGTGCACAAGGCTGGCAGTTCACCTCAGCCAGCCCTTTTTGAGCTGAGTTTCAGTGTCTGCAGTACAGTCATTGTGGGCATGGCCACCCTCTGCCTGCCCTGCAGTGATGGTGGCACTGCTGGGCTAATGTGGTGGGTGTGGTGGTCATACAGGCACATGATTGCAAGGTGTCAAAGGGGAGCATGGCACTGGGCTGAGCCACCTGTGAGGAGGAAGGAGTGCTCAGAGCTGGTTCCTGCAAATGCTTTGCTAGTTGGGCTGAGACAGGGCCAAGGAAACTGGGAAAGCCCCCCTCTATCTGAAGGAGTGTTTGGGGCTCCCACGAGTGCCCAACTTCTTGGGCAGAGGGAAGGCTGGGGAAGTATCATTTACCTGTCCTTTCTCCTGTTGAGAAAGCTCTGTCCAACCCTTGCCCCTCTGGCACCCCTCCCACTGCTGGCAAATCTTTCAAATTGCTGCCTCTGTCTTGGTCTCAGTGGGACTGCAGGAGCATGCCTTTCCTCCATAAGCAGCTGGAGTCCCAGCTTCCCAGAGTGCTCTGTCTCAGGTGTCCAGCCCTGCTAATCACTAAAACCCAGTGCACTGTGGACTCATGTTCCCAGAGTAGACCTCCAGGGCCAAGTGTGCAGACTTCCTGAGCACCTGTCCCCTCCCTGCTCCATTCCTCTTTCTCCAACCTGTGTTCTGGGATGGGGGAAGTGTTGGGGTCCCAAATGATTGTGGCTCTGCCACTTTACCTGTTCTGTGTGGTCTTTTCTTCTTCATCAGGTGTGAATGGTCTGTTCTGCAGTCTTCAGGTCATTTTCAGGGTTAGTTGTATTTGTTGTAGTTGCTTCCTTGGTGTATTTGTAGGAAGATTTTTAAACCTTTTTCCCCTCCCCTCATTTTCTGTTTTCAAACTTTAACCTTCAAATTTATTTTTAAAATACTTTTGTGTTTTTAAGACGCAAATATTTCATTTAATTAAGCCTAGTCATTTTTATTGTGTGTGTAGGTATGAAGTACTTCATACAAATAAAACTCTGCACAAATATCTAGGCCACAATTTGGGATGCTCTAAGGGGTTCCTAAAAGTATGCTTTTTTATTCAATGGGTTTCTTTGAGGTTAGTTTGTTCAAATCTCAAGGCATAATCCTGAGACTAACACAAACAGAATGAACTGGCACTATGAAATAAAATTTAGATAAGTAAGCATCTAGGTCCAAAGATGTTTTTTTATCTGGGGTGACCAATTCAATACTAATTATCCAATTTTATAGCTTTCATTTTTCAAGAATCTTTTAAGTTCAGGAGAGAATAGTCATATGCCAATAGTGAGCAAGATTATTTTCCTGTGCCTTCCCAACATATTTTTCTTCATTATTGTTCAAATCATAGCTACAAGCTTTCTCTTGATGGGAGACATTTGCTTCATATCCTGTCTGTGTTAAACTTTTTATATGTTATAAGGGATTTCATGGAATGCTTATTATCTGGCTGGAAAAAGCCAAAAGGCCCACAAGAATGCTTAAAACACAATATAGATACCCACAGGCAGATATAAATCAATACAATGTTTTATAAGCTGAACCTATGGTCATTTTGAGGATAGGAGCACCAAAATCAAGATATTCTCAGTGGTAACATCAACTCTAGAACAACCTATCCATTCATTCATTCCTTCCTTCAGCAATATAAAAGGTGTATATATATATATATATATATATATATATATATATATGATTTATATATATATGTGTATGTATATGATTTATATATATATATATATGTATGTATCTTAACATTCTGTTAAGTTGGAAAAAATGTGGAATAAAAAATAAAAATTATTATAAGAATTATAAAGGAAACAAGTAGCAGTGACAGAAAATGACTTTAGAGAGAACAGTGAAATCCTTTGGGGAAGTTGATATTTAAACTAAGATTTTAAGAATGAGGTAAAGCTAGCCATGTATTAAGGATGTGTTAAGAAATGTGTTAAGGAATTTTTGTTATGTAACAAATCACCCGAAAATTTAGTTGTTTAAAGCAACCTCTATTCACAATTTTCTAGATTAGCAATTTGGGCTGGGCTCAGCTGGGATGACTTTTCTTTGATCTATGTGGCTTATCTGGGCTGACTCATACATTTGCAGTTAGCTGATAATCACTGACTCCACTCACACATGTCTGGTGACTGGCTCATCAGCAGTCACAATGGAGGTAATGCTCATATGTCATTTATCATACAGCATGCCAGCCTAGGCTTGTTCACATAGTAGTGAACATAGGGTCCCTGAGAGCAGCAAGGGAGGACCATGTGAAGCACACATTTTATAAGCCTCATTTGCATCACATTTGCTAATCATCCATTGGTCTAACCAAGTCACTTGGCAGATAACAAATTCAGAGGATAGAAAAACAATCTCCCTATCTTGAAGGAATACATACAGATACCCATACAGAGATAGGAAGAATTTTATCTGTTGTGTATTCAACAACATGGCATTAGGACTTTTTAAAAAGTGAAATTACCAGAAGGTGGCAGGAGGAGGCTGCAGAAGGGAGGCAAAGCCATTTGGATAAATCAAATACAGGTTTCCCTTGCTATCCAAAAGTTCATGTTAGGCCACTTTGTTTTTATGAAATACCTACATTAATACCTGTGTCTGCATAACTGAAGGAAATCTGAAGAGGATTTTCACTTTCACAAAATGGTAATTGTTTCTTTACACCGTTTCAGCTTACAAAAGATTTCATAGGAATGGCCAATTTTCAGATAGTATGTGAAGCCATTATCATTTATCCAGTAGAAAGGTTTTTCTGATTCTCAAGTGCTATGTTTGCCTCATTTATATAACTTACTCATGTAACTTACAAATATTTATTAACCAAAGGACCACTCAAATATTTAATCATTGATCTCCATTTGTCACAAACATCAAAGTATGGAGAAAAGATTACACCATGCAGATCACCATTATGCTTCAGTGGACTGGGTCCAGGCTTGGTTTGAGGAAGTGTTTCTCAAGGCTCTAGAAAAACTTAAGGGCCTGTGAAGGGCAGGGGGAAGAGGTCAGGGAGAGGGCAGGAGGGCTGTGGCTAACATTTATTGAAAATTTACTGTATGCCAGTCACTGTGCTAAACACTTTCAGTGTATTACTTCATTTAATCCTTACAATATCCTGACAGATGAGAAAATTGAGAAGTTAAATAACAAGAATTGTACCAGACCTGTTACTGCTAACCTTTAAGCTTCCTCTTTCTGAACTACCTCTTAACAGCCTTTTTCATAACTATTCGTTTTGGTAAGTGGGGAGGGACTTATACTATTTCCCAGCTGAAAGTCATTCCCAGGATTACTGCAAGTTCCTTTGCCTTGTCTACTCACAGTCCTTAGTCTGTGGCTTTTCTTGGTTTTGAGGTCCAGGAATGTACAAAGTGCAGAATAGAGAATGCTCCATGAATAGTATTAAGATGAAGTATGTCTTCTTGTTCTCACTTTTCATCATGTGTAGATGCCCATTTAAGGCTCCATAAACTTGTGACAGTCAGCTTATTTGCTATAGTGGGAGTGGGATAGATGGTGAATCTAATCCTGGGACTGGTATATCTAACGCTTAACTAGTGCTGGTTAAATAGAGATACAGGTATACCTAATAGGTTTAGGTACATTTTAGCATTTAGCACTATATAAAAATACTAAGAGGAATTAATACTTCTCGGTTTTTCATGTTTGTTTTCAGTTTTCTTCTCATTTTTCAAGGTAACATTTCTGTCACTTTGCATATGTCACAGAAACAGCTATTATGTGCTTCTCATAAATTTTCATTCATTTTAACAAAATATAAAATTGGTCTCTCCCAAGGAAACCAATCTCATACTGAACTAAGAAAAATTTGTGTTTGTTTTGCAGACTTTGAATAATGAGATGAGTACAGATGATGACAATGAATATGTAGAAGAAAAGGAAAGCTACATTTGTGCAGTGTGTTTGGATGTTTATTTCAACCCATACATGTGTTACCCTTGCCATCATATCTTCTGTGAGCCCTGCTTACGGACTCTTGCCAAAGACAACCCTGCAAGCACTCCCTGCCCATTGTGTCGGACAATTATTTCCAGAGTCTTTTTCCAGACAGGTAACTTGTTCTCTTTCACTAACATGATTGTCTAATTATTCTGACTACCTCTTTTTTCCAGTTCTAAAGATACTTTAAAATTTTTTATGAGAAAGTTTATGAAAATCATATACAGCATAATTTACTACTCTCCAGTTCATAAAACAGTGCTTGCACAACCCACAGAACTGTGCTGAAATCTGAATTATAGATGAGTATAAATGTCCTCATCTCTAATCCTTTACTCTGTGCTGAAATCTCTTCTAAAACATTCTAACTAGTTTTTCAGTTTTTACTTGTACACCTCCTGTGTCAAGGACATTCCACTAAAATTTGAAGCAGCTCTGTGGATTAGTTATTCCTCATATGTTCCTTCCACTACTGCTCATTATTTTGCTCTTGTTATTTCCTCTGGAGTCTCAAAGAATAAATCTGTAAATATCTGAGGAAACTCTTATACCTTTTCCATAAACGCCACATTTTCTCAATCTTTTTATTGTTCTTAAGGTCTTTCTTCCTGACAAGAAAGTAAAATTAGAGCAAGGATTTCTTTAACCTAATTATTATGTAAAGATGGAATATAGCAGCTTTTAAAACATACAAGTGGAGAAGAGGGAATACTAATAAACATGAACATAGAGAACTGCTAGAGAAAAGGGGAAGAATGATGGACATAAGAACAGAAAATGTTTATTGAGTTCACTATGGTGTGCTAAACATCAGGGGAAATACATTTCTATGTCCACATTCTTACCTCAACCATGAAAGAGCCAAATGGGGATTAAAATAAGCACTTTGCTAACAGTAAGACTGAATAAAACACTTGACACATTTTTCTTAAAATCCAATCACTCACCTGCAAGGGAGAATCAGATTATAAAAATAAGCTTTGAGCACCCTGACCCAACCAGCTGCATGAAGACTTGCAAATCTGGCTGACAGGCTCAGTAATCAATGAAGACAGCGTGCAGATGCTAACACCTCAGTGATCTGCCACACGCACAAAACCACTGCACTGTTTAGACCTATCTGGAGACAAAAGGACATGCCAAGCACGGTGACTCTACCCAATAGATCAATGACATCACCAGGCAGATTGCTCTTCCTTCCAAGGGGAAAAGGAAGGGGTGGAGAGAGGGAAGGAAGCAGTTCCATGAGAGGACAGTTCACTGGAAATTACTCTTCCCTGGCTTATATGAAAGTGGAGGGGAAAAGGTATTTTCTAATACCAGATCCTTTGCTGAGTGCTTTGGAGAGGCCCCAGTGACACCCTTTCTTTCCTTTTTTTTTTTCATGTCTGACCATCTATGTAAGAAAGCATTTACTAAAAGCATTTATCGTAGCCTGTTTGAAAGGAAACATCTAGGCAGTGTACATAGCGATTTAATTGGGTCTATCCCTGCCTTTCATGATCTAGTATAACACTGATAGGGATTTAAAAATAGCTTTCCTAACATCTTATTTTGATTCAGGTCGTTCTTAGTTCATTTATCAAAACAACGTCATATTTTCCTTTATTTTCAAAATCAGTTCTAAAATAAATTATATTGGGAATACTTATTCCAGTGGAGAGACTATATTTAGTTGTGTACTGTCACTTAGAAGCTGATAATAATAATGAATTATCCTACTTAATTATTTATACTCAACTTCAAAACAAGGGTGTATTAAAAGGCATATTCAGTGAAATAACAGGACAAGGGAATTAATTAATTTTTTGTGTGTAGTTGGGTGCCTTTTTTTTCTTTTATTAAGGTGTCATTGATATACACTCCTTTTTGGAGGGCTGCTCTGTTCTCCAGGTGTATATAGTCTGGCACAGCTTTTTTTCCTGTTGCTTTCTTAGGATTAGTTGTATTAACTATATTTTCTTATTATATGTTTTGGGAAGAGTTCTCTGTCTCACCTCTCACGTGGCCATCCTTAATCCCTTGGGAATTTATTAATTTAAATGAAATATAAAGACCAGGTAAGGTTGAATGGGCAGATACATAAGCCATATGGGCCTACATAGTAACTACAATTAGATGAAGTATTTGGTTTTAAATATTCTGGGTGCCTAAAGAAAAATAAAAGTATACTGTTAAATCTTTCTTATGAAAAGAAAAATAAAAGTATACTGTTAAATCTTTCTTATGACCCATAAAAAAAAATACCAATTCCTATGGGTAGGCAGAAGTTTTTTGGCACTTTGATAAAGGAATTTTTTATATTTCTCCTTTATTTCTCCATACTGAAGATGGAGTAGGCAGTGTCCTCAAAAACATCCTCAGAACCAATACAGTATGAGGCTTTCTAACATGTGTCTTACTTTATTCTTTGGTGAAAGCTGAGGAAATATCAGAATATAAATTAGGGAAAGCAATATTGCTAATAGCCAAAAATATATAGTCCAGTTTTCTTATAAGAGTAACTTTTAAAATTACATAGTAGTTTCATTACAGAAAAGTCCGAACATGCAAATAGAATTATAAGCTCAAAATCTTCTATAGTCTTACCATTTAAAGACTGCATTTAGTGAGTAATCTTCCAGAATATATTTTTACAAAAAAATATGAGATCATATTATATGTAAGACTTTTAACCTGTGTTCTTTTATTTAAAATTCTTATAATTATATTATGATCTACTTAAGCTATCCACTGTTATGGAGCATTTAGTTATTTATCATTTATTTGCTGATATATGTGGATAAATATTTACACACATTTCTGAATATTTCCTTCCAATGTATTTCCAGAGGTCGAATTGCTAGTTAAAGCCTATGTGTGTTCTAAGGTTTTGTAGATATTTGCAAAACTATTGTAGGCAGCAGTATTCAAGGGCTTATTTTCTCTAAACTCTGGGCTCATTTTTTTCCTTTTAAAATCCCTTGCCATGCCCTTGCTGATTTTTATTTTGCTGTGTTCATCCTTTTTGTCATTTATTAGCAAGAAGACTTTTTAAATTAGTGTCAGTTTTTGTTATATGTGGCAAATCAATTTCCTGTTTTGTCATTTGTACTTTAATTATGTTTATTGTATTTTGTGACTGTGCAGAACTTCTGTATATTTTTATGTAGTCTCATGTAGCAATCTTTGCCTTTATTATTTATAATTTCAAATTAGGTATTAAAAGGTCTTATCAATTACAGATTTTTAAGTTTTATAAACATTCTTTTACCTTACTTAAGTTTTCAATTTATCCTCATTTTGCCTCATTTTCCTCAAGCCCATTTACATGTGCATGGCTTGGTTAAGGATAGAGTACCTTTCTTCCATGTCTGTCGGCATTTATCCCAGTAACATTTGTTGAATGATTCATTTTCGCTATGCTTATTGAATTGCCTTCTTTAAAAAGTAATAATTAATAACTGCTAAAATGTATGTGTGTCTTGGCCGCTGTTCTTTTCCATGTGTATTTCTACCTTTTTCTATATCATTTCTTCACTCTTATAATTAATTATTCTAGCTTGTATGTTTTAATAAGTCACAAATGAATTAAATTTATAAGTTATTTGGTGATGATGGACATTGTTATACTATTGAATGAGTGTTATTATGGTATATCACCTCTCAGTAAACTTCTGCAATTTCCTTCCTAAAGGCTCTGCACAATTCTTATTAGCTTTAGCCTATATATTTTTTGTTATTGCTATTATAAATGAGATTTTTTTTCCTTTTCTGGATTCAGCTACTTTTGTTGACATTTTGGGAGAGTTAGTTTAACTTTCCTATTAACAATCTTAGACTTTTCCTATTAACCTTTCTGAACCCTGAGAGTTATTTATTAAGAGTCAATTAATCATCTCAGCTACCTAATGTCACCAATTGTGTACCAGCCAAGGGACAGTTACTGTCAAATCGTCAAGTGAGAAAGCTGTAATTCCCTGAAGGAACTCAAGATATTTGGCAAATGAATAAGGTGTTATTTGTGATATAATTCTATAATAGTAACTCAATGGATAGAGATATAATGAAATTCCTCACAGATTTCTTACATAGAATGTGCTTTAGCAAAATAATGACTTTAAACCTGAACTATAACATTCACTAATTATATGATATTGCTAAAATTAACACTATTAGACATGATATTGATAAAGTAATTAACACATAAGAAGTTGAGAAGTTGAAGTAGGAGGGGATATGTAGAATGCATCTGGTGAGGGAGGAAAAAATCCCTCAGCTAAGAAGATCTTTGTTTAGTTGTGAGGGAAGGAGTCATATTTTCTTGAATTGACTCTCTGACTGAAGCCTTCAAACCAACATGTCACTTCCCCTTATCATGGACTGACTTTGGAGGACACTCCTATAGGCAATCCTACCACAGACCCAGCATCCATTGTCCTGGGATCCCAGCCCATGGTCACATGGAAGATGGGAGTGTCCCAGGTATTGCAAAGGGAGCAACAGGGTCAGTGCAACCCGCCTCTCAACTGTGAAATGACAGTTGACACTGCATCTGTCTCCCTTTTGACCACCTCCTCAAATCCACTACCCCTGGTGCCTTTACCTAATGAAACTAGGTGCTGATGAGCAGAGGTACTGGTGAGCTCCCCTAGAAAAGGAAATGAGTCTCAAGCACGTGTATAGAAGTCCCTAAGTAAGGAAATGATGTTTAAGCTAATGTAGGATTTTAAGCATGAAACAGGACTATGATTTTTTACTGTGGATATTTAGGCTATCACAATAACTGGAGGATGCTGCTGGTATCTAGTGAGTGGGGTCAGTATGACAGATATTATGCAGTGTTTGGGCCAGTCCATGCAATGAAGAATTCTCCTGTGTTCCATCTGACCTCCTCATGTCCTGCTTGGCTTTATCCAGAATATACAGCTCATCATCAAAGAATACCATACTTACTTTTTCATCTACCATGACAGTCTATAATTGGTTTTGGTCTTTTGTCCCTGTTCCCACTAGGGCATTTGACACTTTCTCTTAGTCTATGCAGGTAAGTCCAGTCTATTAATTCTTATGCTAATAAAGGTTTTGTTCTTGTGTCCATCCCTGCCTCTATTCTTTGATTTTTCTGTTCATCTTCTACAGAATAGTCACTGCCTCTGAAATCCAAACTCATTCCTTATCAGTGGAATTATCTGACTATGGCATAATGTCTTCTAGTATAGTCTTAAGCTTTAATATATGGAAATAAATATTATTTTTATTTTAAAAATAAAAAAATAAAGTAAGCATAATATTTAGAGCAGGACTTTTCAGACTTCTGTAATTTTCATATTGTCTTTACAATTTTTACTGTATCTACATACTACCTGAATCCTTTTTAACTTAAGGATTTTCTTCATGTCAGCACACTTTTTTTTCTTATTTTAGTCTCATCCTTAACAATGTATTTGTGAATTTATGTATTTGTTGCTCCAGTTTAAATGTTTCTTCTAATATATATTAAAATAAATAGGAAACTGAACATTTTAAACATTTTCACTGAATTTCCCCAAAATTATTTTACCATAATGCTAGTGCTTTGAAAACCAACTCTTGAAAAACACTGATTTATACTTACAGAGATTAATCTCCAAAAAGAACTAAAAACAGGAACACTTAAAATATTCCCTGGGGATTGGGAGTGGAGCTTGAAATAGAAAGGAGTGGAATAGTCATTGTTGTTTTGTACCTTATTTTGAAGTGTAACTTTACATAAAAAAGAATAACACTATGAGAAGTAAATCTCATTTTCCATTAGAAAATGGGACTTCCAAAACTTGATTTTAACTTTGAATAGTTCGCTAGTAAAGGATTTGAAAATAACATTCAAATTTATTTTCAGAGGCTACATAGATAAATACCCATCAGTTTTCAGTGAGATATTCCTTTTTGGCCCTTCTTTTCCACTATGCAGAGCTCCTGTTGAACTAAATCCCTTAGAGCAACCAGTTACTAGTCAACTGTGTAGGCACCATGGTGAGAACCTTCTGGTTCTGAGACATATATTACTGGTATTTCTTTAAGTCACACTAGTCACAGTCTATTAAATACAAGCTGTAACAGCAAACCAAGTTTTCTCTAACTTGTGTTGTTCTCCTCACAGATGAGCATTTCTGGGTGCCTCACATGGGTACAAATGAGTTTCATCAGGAGAGAGAGGGTTCTGTGCAAGTCTTATTTTCTTGTCCCTCTTGCAGGGGTTCAAAGTAAGCATTGCCCTTGAAGCCTAAAGATAGTTTTCAAACAGTTTGTGAGTTTTTATTGATACACAACAAAGTGAACTTAACCATCAAATATATTAGCCCTTCTCTATTCCTGTGTAAGGGAAGGATCTCAGATCTCCTTGACACAGCATCCTAACTCAACTTTACTCTTGCTATTGTCCAACAATACAATGAAAGCATTTTAGATTATACACCCTTGAAAGATAGTAAAGTCAGCAGATTTAAGGGTAAGAGTAAGGTGAGGCTAATTTATAAACTCTAAAGGTCATTTCACAAGACATTATGAAATTAAACATGATGTTAAGAAATGAAGGCTTAACATCAGCTGGTAAAGATTGTTCTGTTAGAAAATTCCCTTTTACCCAAGTGCCCAGTACCTGGGACTCTGATTCCCAAACTTGTTTGTTCCTTGCAAATGGTCCTTTATTTCAACACAGAACTCAAAGGAATTGTGGGAAAATAAGCTTTCATTATAATAAGAAATAATTTTAAGTGGGTAAGCAAGGCCTTTAAGAATCTGGAATGAGATGGCTGGACACATATATCCTAACCTTTTAAATCTGAACACAATACCACTGGGTCTGCCTAAGTGACTGTGCCCTATATTTGTAATACTCTTGTCATATTCTCCTCATATAAGTAAGACTGTCAGGCCTGAATTTATGCTATCACAGTACTTATATTATAACTTGATGATTACCTCTTTACTAGATAGGATTGAATATAGGTACAATGCCTATTTCAGTTTTATCTCTTGCTCTTAGAAGAATGCTTATAACTATTACCAACAAATATTTGCTTAATTATAGTTTAAATATAAAATTACCAACATTTAAGCATAAAGTGGAAATCAAAATTCCATCATCACACTGTTGATACTGCCTGTAGTTCAAAATTGTCCTATGTATGTGGTCATCCTTATTTTATTGTTTATTATACAATACTATGAGACTTATGGTAATATACCCTGTAATAAGGTGAATTATGTTTTTATATAGTTGGTGATTGACTCCTACACTCAGCCAAATCAAGACAACTAGAATTCCTTTATCCTAACAATCATATACTTTTTTTAATGATAATATCACATACAGATACTGCCATTTCTACTGGTACTACCATCACATGTATCATCTCGATAGACTTTAGAATCTTTCCACAATGTTCAGGTTTTTGTTTTGTTTTCTAGCATATCAACAATATTAAATACTGATTGTATCAAGTAAATTATAATATGTATTATAAGAAGCATCTGCACTCTCAAAGGCAGGCAGAAAAGGGGATAACGGTGGTTTTCATCACCTTTTACTCTTAGCCCTATATCTTGGTCTGCCTTCATATTTTTCTGAGTACTTCTTCCAGGTTATTTTGAAAAATGTTGTGTTAAATATTTTATTCATTGCCAAATCCTGTATTTCCAAATTCAAATGCCACTAGAATGGCGCAATACAGTTCTCTAGGAAGAACAACATCCTTGGTTAAATTTTTTTCAGTTTATAACAGAATAAGATAAGATCTAATATATTTAAACAAATTCAGATAAGCTTAGAACAGAAAAGAATTTAAGACCATCTTACCCAGTGGTTATCAAATCTGACACTTCATTAGAATCACCAAAAAAACTTGTAGAAAGCACAGACCCCTAGGTCACACCTTCAGCAGTTCTACTTTAATATCTGGGCAATGCCCTCAAATTTGACTTTTTAACAAGTATCCTAGGTGATTCTGGTGCATAGCCAGGATGCAACAGGCATTTTGGAATCAGGTTTAATTACATTTAATTCATTTCTGTATTACTAGCTAGACCAGCAAAATGCCAGACACATAGCAGGTGCAAAATAAATGTTTACAGGTAATAGAGCAGAAAATGAGTACAGTAAGTTCAATGACTTGTGAGAACTCCCACAGTTAAGAGATGTTAGAACCCAGTTCTTATTTGGCCCAATGATATTGAGACAAGGGTTTCTGGATCTTCTCTCCTCAAATAAAGTATAGTAAATAAAATCTTACTAAATTGTCTCTCATAAGATTATGTCATGGACACAGGTGTTTGTGTTCAAGGTAATATTGTAGATACAACTCCCATTGCATTTTGTACATTTTGATAAATTTCACTGGTTATAATTTTTTATGAGAAAATTGAGCTTTGATACGTCAATGGTATTATGCTAATAGCAGGAAAATTTAATATGGTAACTATTCAATTTTCTCCAGATTGGTCTATGGAATTAATATAATTCCAATAGAAATTCTAACAGACTGCTCTGTGAAACTAGAGAGATGATTTTCAATTTTATTTGTAAGATCAAAGGTAAAAACAAAGTGCCCCTAGAAGGAACAATTTGGGATTCCTTGTGTTTTGAAATATCCAGAATTATTGTATGGTTTTGGTAACTTAGCAGCATTGATGTGTGTGTGTGTGTGTGTGTGTGTGTGTGTGTGTGTGCGCGTGTGCGTGTAAAATACATCAATGAAGAGTTAGTGCAATAATGGACACATATGTATGAAATATTTAATTGAACATAGTGAATATACAATAATATATTGGCTTCAGATGAAGAACACAGTGATTCATCAATTATACACATTACCAAATGCTCACTATAAATGCAGTTAATATCCATCACCATACAAAGCTATTACAATATTATGAGCTATATTCCCTATGCTGTACTTCAGTCCCTACAACTAAATGATTTTTTAATTTGAAGTTTGTACCTCTTTATTCCCTTTACCTATTTCACTCCACTCATGGTAACCAAATGTCCCTTCACTGTGTTTATGAGTCTTTTTCTGTTTTGTTCATTTGTTTTGTTTTCAGGTTCCACATGTAAGTGAATCCACATGGTATTATTCTTACTCTGACCAACTTATTTCACTCGGCATAACACCCCGTAGGTCCCTCCATGTTGTTGCAAATGGCAGGATTCCTTTCTTTTTTATGGCTGAAAAATATTGCATTGTATATATGTACCACATCTTTATCCATTCATCTATTCATGGGCATTCAGTTGATTCCATATCTTGAATGTCCTAAATAATACTGTAGTGAACACAGGGGTGCACTGTATCTTTTCAAATGACTGATTTTGTTTTCTTTGCATAGATTCTCATGTGTGTAATTCCCAGAAGTAGAAAAAAATGGAAAATCATATGGTATTTCTATTTTTAGTTTTCTGAGAAACCTCCAGACTGCTTTCCATAGTGGCTGCAACAGTTTGCACTTCCACCAGCAGAGTACAAGGGTTCCCTTTTCTCCTTGTCAACATTTGTTATTTCTTATCTTGTTGATACTAGCCATTCTAATTGGTGTGAGGTGATATCTCATTGCAGTTTTGATTTGCATTTCCCTGATGATTAGTGATGTTGACAATCTTTTCATGTGTCTGTTGGCCATATGTATATCTTCTTTGGAAAAATGTCTATTCAGGTCCTCTACCCATTTTTTAATCAGATTATTTCGTTTTTTTGATGTTGAGTTGTATGAGTTCTTTATTTATTTTGGATATTAGCCCCTTATTAGATACATCATTTACAAATATATTCTCCCATAGAGTAGATTGCCTTTTTGTTCTGTTGATGGTTTTCTTCGCAGTGAAGAAGTTTTTAAAAGTTTGAAATAATCCCACTTGTTTATTTTTGCTTTTATTTCCCTTTCCTGGGGAGACATATCTAGAAAAAAAGATCTAATGTCTACAACACTGGAGTTTACTGCCTTTGTTTTCTTCTAGGACTAGAAGTTTCAGGTCTTATATTTAGCTCTTTAATCCCTTTTGAGTTTATTTTTACATATGGTGTAAGATAATGATTCAGTTTGATCCTTTTGCATGTAGCTATTCAGTTTTCCCAACACTATTTATTTTATTGAAGAGACTTCTTTTCCCCATTATACATTCTTGCCTCCTTGGTCATATATATTAATTTACCATATAGGCATGAGTTTATTCCTGGTCTCTCTATTCTGTTCCATTGGTCTATGTATCTATTTGTTCCTGTGCCACTTAACTTACTGTTTTGATTACTGTGGCTTTGTAGTACAGTCTGAAATCAGGGAGTGTGATACCTCCACCTTTGTTCTTTCTCAAGATTGCTTTGCTATTTGGGGTCTTCTGTGGTTCCATACAAATTTTAGGATTATTTGCTCTAGTTCAGTGAAAAGTCCATTGTTATTTGCACAGGGATTGCATTGGATCTGTAGATTTCTTTAGGTTGTATGACCATTTTAACCATATTAATACTTTGTATCCATGAGCATGGAGCAACTTTCCATTTATTTGTGTTATCTTCAATTTCTTTCATCAATGTTGTATATTTTTCAGAGTACAGGTCCTTCACCTCATTGGTTAAATTTATTCCTAGGTATTTTATTCTTTTTGATGTAATTGTAAATGAGGGTATCTTCATAATTTATTTTTCAGCTTGTCATTTGTATATAGAAATCCAACATATTTCTGTACATTGATTTTCTATCCTGCAATTTTGCTGAACCCGTTTATTCAAAGAGATTTTTGGTGGAGTCTTTAGAGTACATATAGTATTTTGTCATCTGCAAGTAGTGAAAGTTTTACTTCTTCCTTACCAATTTAGATGCCTTCTATTCCTTTTTCTTGTCTGATTGCTGTGGCTAGGACTTCTAGGACTTGGTTAAATAAAGATAGTGAGAGTGGGCAGCCTTGTCTAGTTCCTGGTCTCAGAGGGAAATCTTTGAGCTCTGCCATTGAGTATGATGTTAGCTGTGGGTTTGTCATATATGGCCTTTATTATGTTGAGATATGTGCTCTATATACACACCTTGTGAAGTTTTATCCTGAATGGCTGTTGAATTTTGTCAATGCCTTTTCAGTTTCTGTTGAGATGATCACATTTTTTATCTTCCTTTTTTCATTGTTGTGTATCATGTTGATTCATTTGAGGATACTGAGCCTTCCTTGCATCCCTGGGAGAAATCCTTATTGATCATGGTGAATGATCCTTTTGATGTATTTATTCATTCAGTTTGCTAATATTTTATTAGGAATTTTTGCATTGTTAGGGATATTGGTCTTTTTTTTTCTTTTTTTCTTGGTAGTGTCCTTATCTGGTTTTGGTACCAGGCAATGCTGGCCTCACAGGACAAATTTGTAATCTTGCTTTACTTTTCAGTTTTTTAGAATAGTTTGAATAGGAGTGATATCAACTCCTTTTACATGTTTTGTAGAATTCACCTTTGAAGCCAACTGATCCTGGACTTTTGTTCATTGGGAGGTTTTGGTTACCAGTCAATTTCATTATTAGTGATTAGTCTATTCAAGTTCTCTATTTCTTCCTGGTTCAGTTTTTCAAGATTGTGTGGATCTAGGAACTTAGCCATTTCTTCAAAGTTGTCCAATTTGTTGGTATATAATTTTCCATAATACTAATATCATTTGTATTTCTGTGGTATTGGTTTGGTGATAACTTCTCTTTCATTTCTGGTTTATTTGAGTCCTCTTTTTCTTGAGTCTAGCTAAAGTTTTATCAATTTTGTTTTTTTCCTTCAAAGAAACAGCTCTATTTTAAAAATTGATCTTTTGTGAGATTTTTAGTCTCTATTTCATTTATTTCTGCTCTTCTGGTATTATTCTTACTCTGACCAACTTATTTCACTCAGCATAACACCCTCTAAGTCCCTCCATGTTGTTGGAAATGGCAAGATTTCTTTTTTTTTTATGGCTGAAAAATATTGCATTGTATATATGTACCACATCTTTATCCATTCTTCATTATTACCTTTCTTCTATTAACTTTGGGCTTTGTTCTTTTTCTATTTCCCTTAGGTGTAAAGTTAGATTGTTTATTAGAGAAATTTCTTGCTTCTTTAGGTAGGCCTGTATTGTTTTAAACTTCCTTCTAAGGGCAGCTTTTCCTACATTCCAAAGATTTTTGAATTGTTGCATTTCTATTTTCATTATTCTCCCAGGTTTTTTTCTTCTTCTTCTTTAACTTCTCTGATGACCCATTGGTTATTCAGTAGCATGCTGTTTAGCATCTGCATGTTTATTATGCTTTTTCAATTTTTTTCATTGTAATTGATTCCTAGTTTCATACCATTCTGGTTGGAAAAGATGCATATGATTTCAATCTTCTCAAATTAATTGAGACTACTCTGTGGCCTAACATGATCTGTTCTGGAGAATGCTCCATGTACACTTGAAAAGAATGTGTATTCTACTGTTTTGGGATATATATATATATATATACCTTTTAATTCCATGTGACCTAATGTGTCATTCAAATCCAGTTTCCCTGTTGATTTTCTGTCTGGATGATCTATCCATTGATGTAAGTGGGATGTTAAAAGTCTCCTTACTATTACTATATTATTGTCAGTCTCTCCCCACATCTGTTAGTATGTGTTTCATATATTAGGATGCTCCTCTGTCGAGTGTGTAGTTGCAATTGTTATACCTTCTTGATGGATTGTGCCATTAATCATTATACTATTCTCTTGTCTCATTAAATTGTTTGTTTTAAAGTCTATGTTGTCTGATATAAGTTGCTTCTCCAGCTTTTTTTCATTTCGTATTCCTATGGAATACCTCTTTCTGTCCTTTCAGTTTCAGTCTGTGTGTCTTCAGGTCTTAAGTGAATCTCCTGTAGAAAGCAGATGGATGGATCTTATTCCTTTATGCATTCCATTATTGTATGTCTTTTTGTTGAAGTATTTAGTCCATTTATATTTAAAGTAATTATTGATAGGTATGTAGTTATTACCATTTTGTTAAATGTTTCCTGGTTGTTTTTGTTGTTGTTCTCTGGTCTTTTCTCCCTTTCTTACTCTCCCCTCATTATGACTTCTTTGTTATGTTTGGATTCCCTTCTATTTGTTTTTGTGTGTGTGTGCATGTGTGTATCCATTATAAATTTTTGGCTTGTGGTTACCACCAGGTACTTAAGTAACATCCTACATATATAACAACCTATAATGTTGATGGTCACTTAAGTTCAAGTGCAGTCTAAAAACACTACATTTTTTCCTCCCCTGCCTCCATTTTTGTGCTTTTATACCTGCTGCCTTTTATACCTTTTTATTTAGTGATTACATTAGCTAATTTTTAGATGTAATTGATTTTACTACTTTTGTCTTTTTGACCTTCTACTTTTAAGTGATCTACAATCTCTGGTATATGTTTGTTCTTACCAGTGAAATTTTCCCTTTCCATATTAAACACATAAAGGATAAAAAAATCACTAGCCATAACAAACCCAGCATAAATAATGTAAAATGAATATAATTTTCATTATGCATAATATATAATGAAAATAATTTTTATCTAACTTATATGCTTGAATTACCAAGTCTTGGGTTTGGAAAGGGGAAGGGAGTGAAAGGTAGTTGCAGGTTTAATACATAACCTAACTTGCCCAGAGTAGTCTGTTTTTGGTATTGTTCTTTTTGTGTCATTAAATGTAAACGTAAAAGTATTTTCTCTGTGAATTTCTTAGGTAAGAATCAATCCAAGAAAGTTACTAGGAAAAATTAGAGAATATTTGATGTAACTGTCTTGAGTAGAAGCTCAAAGCCTGAAATAGGATGAAAACTGAGGAAATACTACTGGGGAATAATTGCAGGATGAAAGTAAGATGGAATCATTGATGGAGAGAGTAGTTTATTTCTTGAGTTATTAACTAACTCTTTCACTGGCTTCTCTGAGAAGATCTTCTCCATTAAACAGTTCCACTCAGATTATGCCTTGTTTTCCATGGCTCATATATAGAGACTTTCTAATATTTAAAGTGAATATCATTATCATATGTGTTCTCTGATTGGTCTTCATTTATTTCAGATTAATGTTTTCTTTTTCTTTTACTCAATAACAAATTTCTGAAAGGTTGAGAATTTATTTCCACATTTTTTTAAACTTCCTCAAATCAGCAGCATTAGACTAAGTAAATGTTCAAATCACATATAGAATGAAAGAAAGAGATTATGAAGTAAAATGTTTTAAAAGGAGTTTTCCTTTTCATTATCACCCCTGAGCCATAATTATACTCTAGCTGTGCTGTTGCTATACCATTCACACATTTTTTCCTTTTTTTACCTGCCTGTTTATTTCCATCTTTTAGTCTGCAGTCTTTCTGGGGACAGAGTCTATGTCTTATTTATCACTGAATCCTCCATACTTGTTATAGTGTCTGACATAGGAGCTACTTAGTGGATATATGTTCTGTATGCAGGCATATCCAAATTGGATCAAATGTGAACGTGGGGGAGGTATATTTGCTCAAGTTTAAAAAAAATTGTCTTCCATCTTAAAGAGATCTGAATTTATTATCAAAACACTACAACAATAATTTTTCATGTTCTTGCCATTTTATTCAATGTTTAAAAATACTTTTTTGCTTTACTCTAGAACTGAACAATGCCACAAAAACATTCTTTACTAAGGAATATTTGAAAATAAAACAAAGCTTTCAAAAATCCAGCTCTGCAAAATGGCCCCTACCAAGCTGTAGAAAAGCATTCCATCTTTTTGGAGGTAAGGAAACTAATGCAGAAAAATTTTTTGATAACTTTGTCTATAGTTGTTTTTTAAAGCATTTTTCTTTGTCCCTTAGAAATGTTAACTGAAACGTATTTCTGCATGTATAAATTTTAAGTAAAGATTTTGCTAAGTGTACCTTTGCTGAAAGCTACGGTTGTATATAAGAAGGAAATGGAGACGACTGTACAGTAAGTGCAAAATTTGAAATGAATGAATAAATTTACTTTGCCATATTAATGTTTAATATGTAAATAATGAAATTCATCTCAAAAGTAACAGATTTGACAAAAGCTGTATTTGACAAAAGCACTGGTATTCTTTATAAAGATTGTGACTAACTCATTATCATCAACCAAGTTTATTTAGTTTTAATATACCACAGTTGTCCCTCAAGTTTAGAACAAGTAGAAAGTGTCAAAGATGGTGTAGAGAGTGTCTCAGAGGTGTATAATGGATGAGGAGTATCAACTTCTGGGTTTAGGTCTAACTTATTGTATGACCTCAGGGATGTCATTGAAACCTCTTTTTTTATTTCTGTTTCTGACTTGTAAAATGGGAATCATTTTCTCTCCCCATCTAATTAATACAGCTGTTGTAAGGATCAAGTGAGCCAATGTGAAAGCAAATTCTAATTTATAACTAATTACACTGTTTAGACATAAGGAATTATCAAGATAAGGGCAAGATTTTCTCTAATTCCCTTTTCACCTTTAGGAATTTGTTACTGTATAATGATGATCATACAATATGAAATAAAATATAATGACATTTTTTATAAGACCATGGTCTGTTAGAGCATGAACTACTGTGCAGTTTTAGTATTTAGCCCTTATGAATATTACGAATGTGGATGGAAAAGTTCAGATATGGGAACTATGATCTTGAGGAACAGGAGAGACTTCTACTTAAGACTGATAAGATCAGTACAGCAATGACGTAGACCAAAAGGAGATAGAAACAGAGCCTGTATGCTTGAGGCTAAAAATAAATTGATTACAAAATCCCTGGGGTTTGAAGAAAATAGTGTAGGGACAAATATAACTTTATAAACAGTAGTTTGAATGAAGGAAGTAATTTAAGGACATTATATAAGCACATACTATTTTATAAAGTGTTAAGTAACTATGGAAACTCATTTTCCACAGATTTGATATGGATACATTTTAAATATATTACATTTCACCCAAAATATAATATGAAATCAAATATAAGACAGTCTAACTTAAAGGACCTACACCAAAGAAGAGGAAATTCATAATATGAAATATGTGCTTTAAAAGATTCCTTTGTATCCTACCTTCTACCCTCTACCCAGTTTTTTAAAAGAATGAAGTACATTTCTGATAACCCCATAATTTCCTTCATCTTTTTTTATTCTGGGGTACTGAAACTATAATTTAAATATTTCATTCTTTGTGATTTCATCTTATTTGTCCTCCCCATATGAATTAGAAAGAACTTAAGCTTTTTATAAGTTTTTATTAAAAAAAGAGGTTCAAAGTAATTGTATTCTACAATCTAACTAAAGAAATATATTACCAGGAGGAGCTGAGCTCAGCTGAGCTGAGCAGGAGCTGAGCTGTCAGGCTCTGCCAAGCTGAGAGTTAAGTCTTTAATCACTTGGTGCAATGGTGTAAGCAAAGCAAGAGTCTAAATCAGAGGAAAAGGCAACTCCCCTCATTCCACTTACCCCCACACTGGTCCAGGGTCAGGTGGGCCAGCAGAGTTGTAGGTGTCATCTCATGTTCAAGGGAGCCCAAACAGAAGGTGCAGGCAGTTTTATGAGTTTTATTGGCCCTAAGGGGTGTGTGTCTGTGTTTGTGTGTGTGTTTGGCAGGGTGGAGGCAGCAAATGGCTAAGAGTGGGTCTTTGCTCACTGAGGAAGTCTCAGCAGAGGTGACTGAAGAAGCCCTCTGCCCAAGGCCTCAGGTAAAGGACTTAGGATGCAGGGCTGGGACTCGAAGTGTAAATATGTGAAGGGGCATCACTGGCCAGGGCACCTGACACCTTGATGGCAACTCCTTCAGAGACTGCAGTGTGCTGGCTGCATGCCCAGTCTGGTGTGGGGAGGCAGCTTCTCCTACAAAGGCCTGCCAAGTAAAGCCCTGTAACCACTATGGTCAGGCCCAAAAAACTACAAATAGAACTTTAATCACAAATGAGACTCAATTACCAGTATTACTGAAGCACCTTCTGTGTATCTTCATTTGCTTCCAGTTTCCCTGATTTTGTATTTATTATTTCTTTATACAAATATACATGTGTATATTTAGTCAATGTTTGTTTTGAACTTACAGTATACTATTCTACATTTGTTTTGTCACTCAGCATTGTTTCTTCAATTCATCCATTTTAGTAAATGTAGCAACATTAATTCATTTTTACTGCTATACTATAATCCACTGGTTCACTATGTGAATGTGGTACAATTTATCCATTCTCTGTTGATGAACAATTGAGTTATGCAGGTTTTTGTTATTATAACCATGCAGCTATAAACACTCATTTCATTGGATCATAAGAGTTCCTGTGGAGTAAGTGCCAATAGAAAACTGCTAGATCATAAGAAAAACTCACTTTTTACTTGATTACCTAAACCAAACCATTTTCCTTAGAGACTATACTGATTTATCACCATCTTTCTCTATCACATTTGGGATTTTCAGCCCTTTAGATGTGCCAGTCTGATAGATATAAAATGTTATTTCATTGGGGTTTTATTTGCAATTTCTCTAATTACTAATAGGGATTAGACATATCTTTATATATGTATTTCCACTGAGTTTCTTCATCTGTGAAATTCCTTTATGAATTGAATCCATTTTTTATTGATTATACTTTTCTTGTTGATTTTTTTTTCTTTAGGATCATTAATGTACAATTACATGAGCAACATTATGATTACTAGACTCCTCCCATTATAAAGTCCCCACCACATTCCCCATTACAGTCACTGTCCATCAGCATAGTAAGATGCTGTAGAATTACTACGTCTCTTCTCTGTGTTATACTGCCTTCTCCTTGCCCCTCCACCCCCTACATTATCTGTGCTAAACATAATGCCCCTTTTTCCTCTTAATCCCTCCCTTCCCATGCATCCTCCCAAGACCCTTTCCCTTTGGTAACTGTTAGTCCATTCTTGGATCTGTGAGTCTGCTGCTGTTTTGCTCCTTCAGTTTTTCCTTTGTTCTTATACTCCACAGATGAGTGAAATCATTTGATACTTGTCTTTCTCCGCCTGGCTTATTTCACTGAGCATAATACCCTCTAGCTCCATCCATGTTGTTACAAAATGTTTTCTTCTTATGGCTGAATAATATTCCATTGTGTGTATGTACCACCTCTTCATTATCCATTCATCTACTGATGGACAGTTAGGTTGCTTCTGTATCTTGGCTATTGTAAATAGTGCTGTGATAAACATAGGAGTGCACATGTCTTATTCAAACTGGGCTCCTGCCTTCTTAGGGTAAATTCCTAGGACTGAAATTCCTGGGTCAAATGGTACTTCTATTTTTAGTTTTTTGAGGAACCTCCATACTGCTTTCCACAATAGTTGAACTAATTTACATTCCCACCAGAGTTCAGGAGGGTTCCCTTTTCTCCACATCCTCGCCAACATTTGTTGTTGTTTGTCTTGGATGGTGGTGATCCTTACAGCATAAGGTGATACCTCATTGTGGTTTTAATTTGCATTTCTCTGATGATTAGCAATGTGGAGCATCTTTTCATGTGCCTGTTGGCCACCTGAATTTCTTCTTTGGAGAAGTGTCTGTTCAGATCCTCTGCCCATTTGTTGATTGGATTATTTGCTTTTTGTTTTTGAGGTTCATGATCTCTTTATATATTTTGGATGTGATCCCTTTATCATATATGTAATTTATGAATATATTCTCTCATACTGGATGCCTTTTTGTTCTATTGATGGTGTCCTTTGCTGTAGAGAAGCTTTTCAGCTTGACATAGTCCCACTTGTTCATTTTTGCTTTTGTTTCCCTTGCCCGGGGAGTTATGTTCAAGAGGAAGTTGCTCATGTTTATGTCCAAGAGATTTTTGCCTATGTTTTTTCCTAAGAGTTTGATGGTTTCATGACTTAGATTCAGGTCTTTGATCCATTTTGAGTTTACTTTTGTGTATGGGGTTAGACAATAATCCAGTGTCATTCTCTTACATGTAGCTGTCCAGTTTTGCCAACACCAGCTGTTGAAGAGGCTGTCATTTCCCCATTGTATATCCATGGCTCTTTTATCATATATTAATTGACGTTATATGTTTGGGTTAATGTCTGGACTCTCTATTCTGTTCCACTGGTCTGTGGGTCTGTTCTTGTGCCAGTACCAAATTGTCTTGCTTACTGTGGCTTTGTAGTAGTGCTTGAAGTTGGGAAGCAAGATCCCCCCTGCTTTATTCTTCCTTCTCAGGATTGCTTTGGCCATTTGTGGTCTTTTGTGGTTCCATATGGATTTTAGAACTATTTGTTCCAGTTTGTTGAAGGATTCTGTTGGTATTTTGATAGGGATTACATTGAATCTGTAGATTACTTTAGGCAGGATGACCATTTTGACAATATTAATTCTTCCTACCCAAGAGCATGGGATGAATTTCCATTTATTTGTGTCCTCTTTAATTTCTCTAAAGAGTGTCTTGTAGTTTTCAGTGTATAGGTCTTTCACTTCCTTGGTTAGGTTTATTCCTAGGTATTTTATTCTTCTTGATACAATTGTGAATGGAATTGTTTTCCTGATTTCTCTTTCTGTTAATTCATCATTAGTATAGGAATGCAACATATTTCTGTGTATTAATTTGTATCCTGCAACTTTGCTGAATTCAGATATTAGTTCTAGTAGTTTTGGAGTGGATTCTTTAGGGTCTTTTATGTACAATATCATGTCATCTGCAAATACTGACAGTTTGACTTCTTCCTTACCAATGTGGATGCCTTTTATTTCTTTGTTTTGTCTGATTGCTGTGGCTAGGACCTCCAGTACTATGTTCAATAAAAGTGGGGAGAGTGGGCATCCCTATCTTATTCCCGATCTTAGGTGGAAAGCTTTCAGCTTCTCTCTGTTAAGTATGATGTTGTCTGTGGGTTTGTCATATATGGCCTTTATTATGTTGAGGTACTTGACCTATATACCCATTTTGTTGAGAGTTTTTATCATGAAGTGATGTTGAATTTTGTCAAATGCTTTTTCAGTGTCTATAGAAATGATCATGTGGTTTCTGTCTTTCTTTTTGTTGATGTGGTGGATGATGTTGATGGATTTTCGAATGTTGTACCATCCTTGCATCCCTGAGATAAATCCCACTTGATCATGGTGTATGATCTTCTTGATGTATTATTTAATTCAGTTTCCTAATATTTTGTTGAGTATTTTTGCATGTATGTTCGTTAGGGATATTGGTCTGTAATTTTCTTTTTTTGTGGGGTCTTTGCCTAGTTTTGGTGTTAGAGTCATGCTGGCTTCATAAAATGAGTTTGGAAGTATTCCTCCTCTTCTAGTTTTTGTAAAACTTTAAGGAGAATGGGTATTATGTCTTCTCTAAATGTCTGATAAAATTCAGCAGTGAATCCATTCAGCCCGGGAATTTTGTTCTTTGGTACTTTTTGATTACTGATTCAGTTTTGTTGCTGGTAATTGGACTGTTTAGATTTTCTGTTTCTTCTTCAGTCATTCTTGGAAGGTTGTATTTGTCTAGAAAGTTGTCCATTTCTTCTAGGTTATCCAGTTTGTTAGCATATAGATTCTCATAGTATTCTCTAGTAATTCTTTGTATTTCTGTGGTATCCATAGTGACTTTTCCTTTCTCGTTTCTGATTCTGTTCATGTGTATAGATTCTCTTTTTTTCTTAATAAGTCTGGCTAGGGGTTTATCTATTTTGTTTATTTTCTCAAAGAACCAGCTCTTGGTTTCATTGATATTTTCTATTGTTTTATTCTTCTCAATTTCATTTATTTCTTCTCTGATCTTATTATGTCCCTCCTTCTGCTGACTTTGGGCCTCAATTTGTTCTTATTTTTCCAGTTTCAATAATTGTGACTTTAGATTACTCATTTGCGATTGTTCTTTCTTCTTTAAATATGCCTGGATTGCTATATACTTTCCTCTTAGAGCTGCCTTCACTGCATCCCACAGAAGTTGGGCGTTTGCTGTTGGTTTTATTTGTCTCCATATATTGCTTGATCTCTGTTTTACTTTGGTCATTGATCCATTAATTATTTAGGAGCATGTTGTTAAGCCTCCATGTGTTTGTGAGCATTTTTTTCTTCTTACAATTTATTTCTAGTTTTATGCCTTTATGGTCTTAGAAGTTGGTTGGTGGAATTTCAATCTTTTTTAATTTACTAAGGCTCTTTTTGTGTCCTAGTATGTTGTCTATTCTGGGAAATGTTCCATGTGTACTTGAGAAGAATGTGTAGCCTACTGATTTTGGGTGTAGAGTTCTGTAGATGTCTGTTCAGTCCATCTGTTCTAGTGTGTTATTCAGTTCCTCTGTGTCCTTCCTTATTTTCTGTCTGGTTGATCTGTCCTTTGGAGTGAGTGGTGTGTTGAAGTCTCCTAAACTGAATGCATTGCATTCTATTTCCTCCTTTAATTCTGTTAGTACTTCTTTCACATATGTCAGTGCTCCTGTGCTGGGTGCATAGATATTTATAATGGTTATATCCTCTTGTTGGACTGAGCCCTTTATCATTATGTAACACCCTTCTTTATCTCTTGTTACTTTCTTCGTTTTCAAGTCCATTTTGTCCAATACAAGTACTGCAACACCTGCTTTTTTCTTCCTATTGTTTGCATGAAATACATTTTTCCATCCCTTTACTTTTAGTCTGTATGTCTTCGAGTTTGAGGTGAGTCTCTTGTAAGCAGCATAGAGATGGGTCTTGCCTTTTTATCCATTCTATGACTCTGTGTCTTTTGATTGGTGCATTCAGTCCATTTTCATTTAGGGTGATTATCGATAGATATGTGCTCATTGACATTGCGGGCTTTGGATTCGTCCTTACCAATGGTTCAAGGGTAGCTTCTTTACTATCTAACCATCTAACTTTAACTCACTTATTACCCTATTATAAACACAGTCTGATGATTCTTTATTTCTCTCCCTTATTCTTCCTACTCCATTCTTTATATGTTAGGTTTTTTACTCTGTACTCTTTTGTATTTCCCTTGACTGCTTTTGTGGATAACTGATTTTATTTTTTGCTTTTAGTTAGTATTTGGTTGGTCTGCTTTCTTTGCTGTGATTTTATTTTCTCTAGTGACATCTATTTAGCCTTAGGAGTACTTGCATCTAGAGCAGTCCCTTTAAAATACACTGTATAGGTGATTTGTGGGAGTTAAATTCCCTCAGCTTTTACTTATCTGGGAACTGTTTGATCCCTCCTTCAAATTTAAAGGATAATCTTGATGGATACAGTATTCTTGGTTCAAGGCCATTCTGTTTCATTGCATTAAGATATCATGCCATTCTCTTCTGGCCTGTAAGGTTTGTGTTGAGAAGTCTGATGATAGCATGATGGGTTTTCCTTTGTAAGTGATCTTTTTTCTCTCTCTGGCTGCTTTTAATACCCTTATCTTTGTTCTTTGCCATTTTAATTATTATACATCTTAGTGTTGTCCTCCTTGGGTACCTTGTGTTGAGAGATCTGTGGGCCTCCATGGTCTGAGAGACTATTTTCTTCCCCAGCTTCAGGAAGTTTTCATCAATTATTTCTTCAAAGACACTTTCTATCCTTTTTTCTCTCTTCTTCTTCTGGTACCCCTATAATACAAATATTCTTCCATTTGGATTAGTCACACAGTTCTCTTAATATTCTTTCAGTCCTAGAGATCCTTTTATCTCTCTCTGCCTTAGCTTCTCTGTATTCCTGTTCTCTTATTTCTATTCCATTAATAGTCTCTTGCACCTCATCCAGTCTCCTCTTATATCCTTCCATTGTTGGTTTCATTTCTGTTCTCTCCCTCTGGAATTCATCCCTTAGCTCTTGCATATTTTTCTGCAGCTCCATCAGCATGGTTATGACTTTTATTTTGAACTCTTTTTGGGGAAGATTGGTTATATCGGTCTTCCTAGACCCTATCTCTGGCATTTGAATGGTTTTGGACTGGACCATGTTCTTCTGCCTTTTCAGGGGGATAGAGATGATCACTGGTAAGTGGCATGTGTGTCAGCTGGGAGAACAAAGTCCCTTCCTGCTTGCTGGTCACCTTACCCTTCTCCACTGCCTGTGCTGGTTAACCGCACACAGCGAGTAGTTTCTGGATTAATCCCCTAAACTTCCTTGGGCAGGTGGTCCTTAGGATAGCCTAGAGCACTGCTGGGGCAATGTGTCTTCTGTGAGAACAGCACCCCTTTGTGCCTTCCGTATTTTGCACAGGCTTCCCCTGCCTGTACTGGGCAGCTGTGTGCATGGGGCAGTCTCTGGGTCTAGCCCAGTTAGCTGCATGCTGGGAGAAGACTCTGTGTGGTTGCTGTGGGCAGAGCTGCTCCCCAGCTGGTCCGCAGCAATGGTGGGTCAGCCAGTTTGCTTGCAGTGCCGGTGGGGGGGAATGAACAGCAGGCTGTTTATCACTTTGAGGGGCTTCAGAGCTGCGTTGCCACCCAGGGGGTTAGGGCACCTGAAGTTCCTTAAAATTCCCATCTCTTTGGGCTGAGTGTGCCAGGATAATTTTGTCCACCTGTTAAACCTTTGTCCCTTTAAGACTTTTAAAGCACCGCATTTCTTTTGTCCCAGGGCATCCAGCTGTGGGGACCTGTTCACAGTCTCAGTCTCAGATTTTACTTTTCCGTTTCTCTGATATCCAGTACACCATGCAATGTGTGTCTGTGCTCCCAGTGCAGATTACTAGGGTTGGTTAATTAGCAGTCCTGTGCTTCTACTCCCTCCCCAGTCTGACTGTTTTCCTCCTGCTGGTGGGAGAAGTGCTTGGGTCCCGCTGGATCATCGCTTTGTATCTTACCCTTTTCATGAGATGCTGAGTTCTTGCAGATGTAGATGTAGCCTGGCTGTTGTACTGTATCTTCTGGTCTCTCTTTTAGGAATAGTTGTATTTGCTGTATTTTCCAAAATATGTATGGTTTGGGGAGGAGATTTCTGCTGCCATACTCACGCCACCATCTTGAGAAACTCTTTTTGTTGACTTTTTAGAGTTTTCAAATATTTTCTGGTGACCCCTTCTATTATATAAATGGCATCTATGTTCTCCCAGTTGTGGTTTGTCTTTTCACTTTAAGATATCTTTTAATGAATCATAGTTCTTCATTTTCTCCATCATCTTTTCAGTATTACCTGCCTTAACAAATCCTTCTTTATCCCCAGTGTCACAAAGATATTTTCCTGTGTATTTTTCAAGTAGTTTAAAGGTCTTTGGAATTGATTTGTGTTGTTTGCTGGGTTTTTGGGTCATTTGAGTATTTTTGTTTTTTTGTGTTGTGTTGTAGAGAGTGATACAATTACTTTGGGTATTGTACTCCTATTTAATTTTTTACAGCCAACCATTTACTGAAAATAATTCATTTCCCCACTGATCCACAGTTCTAATCCATCATATTTAAAATTTTTGTTTGTGGGTCTATTTCTGAGGTCTTTATTTGGTTCCATTGGTCTACTTGTCTAACCCTTTGTCAATACCATACTGTGTTAGTTTTTAAAGCTTTATTATAAGTGTTACTGTCCCTTTTCAAACTTGTTTTACTGTAAGAGTGTCTTGCCTTTTATATTTTTTGGCTTTTGAATTTCAGAATCATCTTTTTAAGTTCTATGATAAATTATGTTGTATTTGAGGGAGGGAGGTCCTATTCAATGTGCAAGTCAACTTTGGGAAGGATTGATACCTTACAGTAATAACTTCTCCTATCCACTAATTATTTTTTCTCTTCTTTTATTGAAATCTTCTAAATCTTTAAAATTTTGTAATTTTCTTTATATCTTATATAATTATGTAATTTTCTTAAGTCTTACACATCTTTTGATTAGATTGTACTTGCTATGTTGTTGTCCCCTTTTCTCCTTTCCTGAACTTTGAGTACAGAGAGTTGAACCAGTCCTGCTTCTTAGTTTCTGACATACCATCATCACTGGTCTACACATCCATTTATTTCCTTTTACTCCCATATCCTGTTTTCCATTATGTTGGGTTAATTTGATGTGTATCTCTTTGTTTGTGTTGTTATATAATGTATATTATTGTTCTCTATGCATATATTTTTAATTTATGGAAATGGTGTTATATACTACACTCTCTTACCTTTTTCACCCAGCACCAGGCTTTTAAATCCAACCAGGTAGCTATGTGCACCACTAATCTGTGGGTTCATTAAATTAAGGCTGTACTAAGGTGTGCATCAACCACATTTCATCTATCTATTCACTGATTGGAATACAGAATACCTTTAACTCCTCCCCATTCTGTGTAACTAATGGATATCCTAGTGTGGACCATGTGAATATTTATTTGGTGTATAAACTCATGAGAATGACAGGATCATAGAAAATGAATATACTTGACTAAATGGTGCCAACAGTTCTCCCAGTGACTAATATAGATGCCTATGAACAAGCATGAGGACTGGGAAAAATTAGAACTATAAAAAATGGCAAATGGTGGCAGAGAATAGGAATTAGGAAACCTCATTATTGTTTTAATTTGCATTTATCTGATGTCTAATAGTTTGAGATCCCCTCAAATTGCTTGTTAGTCTTTTGGATGCTTTTTCTGTAACTGCTTTCCTCATTTTTCTAAGGGGTTTTTCTGTCCTAATAAATTTTCCAGAATTTCTTACATATTCTAGGTATTAACCTCTTGTCAACTTTAGATATTACAAATTTCTTACCCATTTTATCATCCATACATTGTTCATTGTGTCCTTCATTGAAAAATATTAATTCTGATGTAATTAAACCCACCTTATTTTTGCCTTATTGTGTTTTGAAGTTTAAGAAGTGCTTCCCTATTCCCAGGTCACAAAGGTTTCCTCTTCGATTTTTTTTTTATACTTCATAGTTTTACCTCCTCATTTAGGTCTTTATTTAGAATCCACCTCGTATGTTGTGTTACAGAGAGTTCATGTCTATCTTTCTTCAGATTAAAGCCCACTTTTCTGAATAGTTACACAATGATGCTGGGGTTTTTAAAAATAATTTTCTAATTGTTGTATATGAATGTAATCTAAGTTGTCTTCAGTATTTATGGAGCTTGGGGAGACTTTTAATGAAGATTTCATATCTGTCTTATCTGTAAATATAGTTTTATACCTTTTACTCTAAGATGTATGCTTTTTTCTTGCTATACTTTCTGAGCTGGGACTTCTGTTTGATTTTTTAATAGAAAAAGTGATAATTATATTTTATTATAATTGAATTTAATTAAATATATTATTTAAGACCATAAATTTCTCTCAGTAATCTTATACATTACATGTAGTATTTTTGTTATTCATTTCTAATTTTCATAGATAAGCCACATTTAATTAGATATTAATTGAATCATCTTGATTACAAATAATAAAACTGTAAAAAATTAGGATCGTATTTGAAAATAGGGATCTGTGATTCCCACAGTCACACCACACTACTCAACAAACCACGCCATCCATGCCATGTTGTTTCACTGAGAAAAGTTTCTTTTCACCTTCATTTTCTGAGATTGTCAGAAAAAAGTAAGGTGGAGAGGGATATCTTACAGGAAGGAATAGACATTCCCATAGACATCTTTGGATACACAAAATCAGTGTTCTTTCCACAAAAACAAAACGGAACATTTTAACATAGTCTTACATTTCCTAACCAATGAAACTCATGTAAACTCTTCTTAAATACATTCAGTCATAAAGCTAGCTCACACTTGCTAGAATAAATCCTTCCCTTTCACCCTATCAGGTAGTGTCTTGGAGCTATCAGTGCGTAGGCAGATATATTTTAGATTTTTCTTCATAGGGATAACATATTTTATGTTTAAATGGGTAATATGAAAAGGAATAGAAATATTCTAGGTAAATGTGAGCTAGCATTTTACATCTCTTATCTGATACTAGTTGCACTGATGACTTTGTCAAGCTTAGTTCTTTCCATGAAGTATGTATGATTTACAGTGCATCCTTAATCAGTATCCAACTTACATGATTGTAAGCCATGCCATGTTACCTGGTTCACTAAGAAACCAATTTTATATAAATATATATTTTAAGCTAATGAGGTAAGAGGTTTTACTAAGATCTTTTTGCCAAAAAACAAAGTTCCACATTGTTGATTTTTTTTTCTAAATATACTCAAATCAAAGAAATTAAACAAAAGACATAATTTAAAATTCCATGTCCTAAATTTCCTGGCTATAACAAAAACACATGAAGCTGAAATGGAGGTGTCTGAGATATGCTTGTGACACATCCATCAATTTCTTCTAACAGCTTGGGAAATTGTTTCACTTGGCCATTAGTTTATCTGAAAGTGTTAGATTGATTCTGCAAGTTTATACATGCTCAATATAAATTAAGGAATATCCACATGAAAAGGAATGCTTATCTGTAATAGAAAACAAAGCAGTACATGCTCAAACAGCAGGAGTTTGAATAGAATCCAGAAGTCTGCCTTCTTTGAAAGTCCGATTTAAGTCAGAGAGATTTTTCAAATATGCTGTAGACTTGGTGCTGCCTTTTAGCAGAAAGTACATTAGCCTTTACATTTCCTCTGAAACTGAAACAATTTTCACAAGATAACATTTTGAAAGAGTCCATGAATTCTAAGGTGTCATTTTTCTTCTATATATTTTCCAGTGGCAAAATCAGGCTGTTTTCGCTGTAGAATGTACTTATGAATTTAAAATTTTTTTCGGTATCTCATGTAGTAACAAGCCCTATAAATCATAAACTACTTTAAAAACAAGTAGTTACATGCAATCCCACTAAATGTAAAATCATTAATTCTAAAGAGTTAAAGAAGATACATAATGTAATATAAGAACAGCCTCAATATTCATATCCAGTGATGGCCTTCAAAACTGCTTATCACATGCAATGACAGGAACTTAGAATATTTCCATTCCTTGTCGTATGACCAATGTTATGTTCCAGTATTGGGTCACTAATCCATGGTCTCTGTCTAAGGCTGAATAGTTCAAAATTGAACAATGGACTAAAAATTAAAACAGCTTTTGCTTCTATATTAAGTTTATGATCCAAATTAATTATAATACAAATTATACATTTTGTCCAAATATCAGCACTCCGTAACTTATTTTAAAAACTACCAATTTATTCTCTCTCTCTTACATACACACAAATTCTACCCCTTTCATTACTTCACATATATACAGAAATTGCTTTACTAATTCTATATGAAGTTAAATGTGGTAGGAAATGCTGAACTAATTTATAAACACTTGCATTTATAACAAATTCAACATATGCACATACATTTAAAAACTACCGTCTAGCCACAGGACCTCTGAAATTAGCACTGAAAACAAACTTTCGTGGTGGCAGAGAATGGCTGCACCTGATTTTGGCCTTACTGTGCTTTCCCTAATACTTTCCCTAACTATCTTGTGGAAGAAACAGAAAGTTAAAATGTTGAAACATGTAATAAGATGACTCTGCTACTGATCACTGGATTTTCTTTAACCTTTGGTTAAGAAAGGATTGAAAGGAAGTGAAGGAATTCAGCACAGCCAAACTCAAACTGGACTGTCAATGTCTAATAAGTCATGTTATATTTTTTTTAAAAGACTTCAAAAATGTTCAAATGTTCTACTGTTTGACCACCATAGGACTGCTTTCTTGAGGCAATGGGCAATATGTATATTCACTGTGAATCATCCTGGGAAATTGTGGTCAATCTTGGAATAAAAAATGAAGGTTGAGGGGGTAGGCTTTAAGACGGGTAATGGAAAACTCACTCCATCTCTGAGAGACCCCGTGGTCACTTTATTCTATCGTCTAACTGTAGTGAACCCTCATGGGTGATGTGAACACTCACAGGGGGTAAAAAGGCAGACAGGGGGTATAAAGCTACTGAAGGATTTTTCTGGATGTGTGCAATGGCTGCACGTTATTTTTTGTTTTGTGTTACACTTTTATCCCAAATGATAAGAAAATGTGAAAAAGTATAGCAGATCTCCACTTTACTGTAGACCTGTTAGATATTTGAGATACAGTGGCAAAAGATCTGCTGACACCTGTGGCAATACAAGAGGCTAAATAAAATGAAACAAACAAACAAAAAAAATTAGATCGCCCGCAATCTCAAAGAGTTAAAAAATCAAGTCATGTTATAGAGAGGGGCCTACAACATATACATAGGAACAGTCCTCCTTCGAACATCTTCCATGTTTTAAACCTGTGAACTTTCAGGTTAGAGATAGAGACACACTAAACTCTTCCTCAAAAATCCCAGAGGACCTGCTCAAGGAGAGGTCAAGACCTGAGAAACAGGACAAATCTGCAGTCCCATGTGAACTACATAGGATTTAGGAGATAAGCCTGCCACAGATACAGCACAGGTCATGCCCTTAAGCCTTTCAAACCAGAGGTTGACTGAGTCTAACAAGCTGCAACATAACTTCAGTCTCCACACAACTTATTAATTATTGGATTGAGGTGATAAGCCTCTCACCCTATCTGCCTGACAAAACAAAGGGCCAGCCCTCTTTGGAGGGAAATAATATCTAGTTCAATCTCCATGGATCATTCATACAATAAAAAATTGAGACATATGAAGGTTAGAGAGATATTACCAATAACCAAGAGAGAAGCAAAAAATAGCAGATCTCCATATGATCCAGATGTTGGAGTTAGCTGACTAGGACTTTAAAATAACTATTAGGGAAAAAATGCTAATGAAAACAGAGAAAAAGATGGGCAAACCAGACAAAGGAATGGACCATGTCAGTTGAAAATATAAGCTATAAAAAGGAATAACAAGGACACTGGGGGACTTGACAATCACTGGGACATACGTTATTAGTGACTTGCGTCTCTGTTGAAAGTCGTGTAGGAGGGATATGCCATTTTACTCCCACTTTCACTTTCTGTACTCAAGCACAGCAGGTGCCCTCACACTTCTCTCTCAGAATCCAAGCTGAGACTTTTTAGCCTATCCTCTGTTGCCATTCTCTGGCATACTTCTCTGAGTTCTACTTCATCCGTGTAGCTGGACTGATTGAGGAAGTGGACTGAAAGTCCTTTCTGCATGCTTACTAGTTTTATCTCTTAGTATGTATATGCATCCCAAGATGAAGACTAGAGGAGAGAAAAAAGCCCCTTATTCTTCAAGCCAGTTTACCACAAACCTTGGAGCTTTGAAATTACCTGGTGATCGTATTAATGAAGCAATGTTTCTCATTTGGCTAGTGATCAATTTGCCAGAATCTAGATGATATGTTTGAAAGTATAGACTACTCATCCTCAACATAAAACCCCCTAAGGGGCAGCTAGCCTGCCTCATCATAGAGGATTATCCACCTGGGTTTACTTCCTAGACTCTTCCAAGTTAGGAAAGCAGTGAGCACTCTGAAGTTGGGGGTGCCACACTGCACAACTCCAAGAAGCACCTTTTATATAGCTGTGTTGTAGAAGGGTTCTCTCTGGAATTCGCAGTGTACAGCATAAGTGACCATATATGGTCACTCAGCATCTTGGTTCTTTTTCTGATAAATAGGCCTTATTTAGAGTTCTGGATACTTGACCATGAGGACAGGCTTTCCATTGGGAAAGGTAACTTATCCATAAGAGTGTTTCATGCCACTTGCTACATATACCTCCCTGCATAATTTTATCAGAAAGCACTATTGTAACCCCAGCATTTAAACAAGAGAAAAATAAAAGTAACAGGGAAGTACTCATTAAATAAAATGAATTAAAAATTTATCAATTGTAGATGGATTGAAGAAATGCAATATACAGTCAGCAATTTCTTAGTAAAATTTTCCTCAATGTGCAGATATAAAGTATTTGAAAACTACACTTTCTCTTTGAAGTCTGGGTCACTTCCAACCAAGAACACTCATAACACCTGTCATAACAGATTCAAAAAGGAACAAATTATACACAATTTACTATTCCTCATAAAGACTGGGTATTTATCTTTCATATTAGTAACAGAAGCCTTCTATTTTTCATAAGCTATTATTTTTAATTTACATAAATCTTATAAATTTATTTTAGACTCAAAAAAATCTAAGTATGGAAGGGATTTGTTTTTTGGATTTTTTTGCAGAGCATGAGTATATTTGCATAGTTAATATTTTTCAAAATGACATAAAATAACTAGCTTTTAGAGAAATTACATTTTCATCATTTATTCCTTAGGGAAAGTAAAATGTGAACTACTCACATTCATTTCAATCAAGTGAGCATTTAGCTTGATGATATTAATAAAGTGAGAAAGAATTTCCAACTCAGCATTTATAATCTCAATCTAGAATTTCAGGAATTAGGCTTCCTAAAATAGAGCAACTACAAAGTAAAACCATTATTATAAAACAGCTTTTCATCTCATTTGGAAAATTCCAAGGTCCTCAATGAACTTGGACAGGTGAAAAAAATATATATATATTTTTTGCATGAGCAAAGAGAACAGCAGGGTTTTGTTATGTTTTGCTTTTTGAAGCAAAACAGTTCTGAATATTAGTTTCTGTTATTTCACACAATTATCTGAATGAATCCCAATGCCCTGGTCCTATCCCAGACCAATTAAATTGGAATCTCTGGAGATGGGTCCCAAATATCAGTAGTAGTTACAGCTCCTCAGGAGATTCCAGCATGCCACCACAGTACCAAGGATAAGATAGATTTCACTAATGGCTGCTAGAACTTATGACTATATAGCAGAACAGAATGTGGAGTCAGAATGGAAAGTGACCTTGAAAAGCCCTTTTACCCTCTGGCTTCCAGGCAGTAACATATCTGAATTATGATGAAGAATCAATGAGTTAGACAGAATACAATTCTATGAATAAAGGAGATTTGTCTTACACTGAAGTGAAGTGACTCTGACCTAATATAGTGATATGTTAACAGTGCATGGCCATTGTCTGTTTTGGATAGCAAATCCAAATTCAATTAAAACTACAGTGCAAATTTAAGATATCTGCAAGTAATTGTACAAATTAGAGTTTAGCCAATATGCTCAGAACAACCCGTCTCTAGGGAAAATGCCATGGGATTTGGGAAACCACAAAGCGCTTAGTACTTCCATATTGTGTTCAAGGCACTGTATCTATTTGCTTGTTTGTTCATCTGTAAAAAAAAATCTTTTAAAAGAGGGAAGTGAGTTGAAATGATTATTAAGGTAGTCTCAAAAAAGGAAAAGAAGTCAGCCCCAAAAAGGTGAGGAATTTCTAGGGAAGAGAGGAGAGACAGTCCCAGTCTCTATCCTTGCGGGACATGAGGGGCAGGCTCATAATCTGATGTGCTGAAAGTTCCGTACCTTTTTTGCCAACAGGTGGAGCTACTGGCCATCATTTACCACACCACAGCATGGCTGCATCTTCCGTTTTTACAGTGCACATTAAGGAGGACTTACTAAAACGAATGTTAAATGAGGTGTATACTCACAAATCTCAACAACTGTTAGAGTATTAGCTCATTAAAATTAATACGATAATATGAAATGTTTTTAAGTTTCTAGATTTATAATTTGGTATTGAAAACTTGCAAACACCTGTACAGTTTAAAACTTCAAATCTTTACCTTCACCAGTATCAACTGTGTTATTAACCAAAGCAGCTTAAAGCTTAAAACAGAAAAACTTCATCACTGTGCTGACATAAAAAAAAATGGTTTTTATTAACTAAGTCCTACTCTCTACATGTTTTAACTTTTCTAAGGTTGTATTATAATAATTCAAGGTTTGGTTGAGAAATTTTGGTACTACTGTTTTTGTGAACAACTGTATTATTTGAGTAATACAGTAGAGGTGCTACCATGTTACATTATCACTAAAATACATGCTCTACCACATTTCTGATGGGATGAAATATTGTATGGGTAGACTGGATATACAAGGTTGTTTCTACACAATAGATTTTGTAGTACAGTCTGAAGATATATCCTATCTTAAAACACTGAGTTTATATCCCATTAATTTTTTCTTCCATACTACATTTAAATATCCTCTTTCCTTAAATAGCAAAGAAAGAAAACAGTAATATGTGGCACAGTACTGCTTTTTCTTTTGTTACTTTTTTGGTCTGAGAAAATGAAAATCAAGTTATTTTATTCTACACTGCTGATGTGATATGCCTTAAAGAGTTCACATAGAACAAAAATGAAGCAAGTTACTACATTACTTTTAAAAGAGCTTACACAAACAACTGGTGGCCAAATATGAGGCTTTTCAAGTTGATTTGATATGACTTCTGGTGAAGTGGATGCTGATTTGTCAGGAATACTAGCAGAGCTTTGAAAAGATAAGATGACTCTGAAGCAATAGTGCATTATTTAACTCTCAAGAGGAAAATAATTTTCCAAGCAAATAAAATACTTTTTCTTAAACTGAGTTGTGATTACATTAATGGAATCTGACTTTTTTGAACTTTTTCTATCAGGACAATTTTCAAAATATGTAACAAGTAGCATAACATTTTTATATAAATCAAAATTTTTAAAGTATTTTCATTCACTTAAGTGACCATACCTATTTATAAAATTGACTACCAGGTGATGTAACTCATATATATAAGCATTCACCAAATCATTCCAATAATTGCTATTTGTAGCCTTATAAGTGATAAGAAAAAAAATTTTTGTTCAATACAGATATTGCTACTTAAATAATGCCCTATCTGAGCCATGTTTTGAGGTAGGCTTAAATAATAACAAGCTTTAGTCAATGAATTTAACCACCCATGGTTCATTTTCTTAATTCTTTATTGTTTCAAGAAATTAAGATTGTCAAGTAGTGGCCCCTACAGTGTTTCTCAAAAGGACTCTTATTGGTCTTTAGGCCAGGGTAGTTCCTCATTGTATGAGTCTACCCCAGCACTGCTGAACATTTAGCATACCTGACCAGAAGCAGACACCCATTTATTGTAATAAACAAAAAATGCCCCCATTTATTTCTAAATATCTTCCAATATCAGCCATGGAAGTTACATATAGATTCAAACATTAATGAAGGTTAATTTTTGTTCTTTCTTTTTTCAGTTCTATTGACAGAATCACTGAACAAAAACTGCACAATGTGATAATTTGATAAATATATACATTGTGAAAGGATTTCCTCTCCCACCAGTACATTAACACAACCACACGTCTATTTTTTTTCTTTTTTTTGGTAAGAACATTTAAGTTCTACTCTCTAAGCAAATTTCAGTTATATAATACATTGTCATCAACTGTCATCACCATGTTTTACATTAGTTCTTTAGACTTCATTCATCTTATAACAGAAAGGTTGTAGCCTTTAACAACCTCTCCCAATGTCCTCCACTGCTTAGCCCCTGACAGCCACTTTTCTACTCTGTTCCTTTGTTTTGTTTTGTTCTTTTTAGGTCCCAAGAATAACTGATAGCATGCAGTATTTCTTCCTCTGGCTTATTTCACATAGTATAATGCTCTCCAGGTTCATCCATGTCACAAATGGAAGGATTTTCTTTCTTTTTTTTTTTTTTTTTTTTTTGAGGCTGAATAACCTTTTCTTTATCCATTTATCTGTCAATGGCACTTAGGTCATTCCTACACCTTGGTTATTGTGAACAATGCTATAGCAAACATGGGAATACATATATCTCTTTAAGATAGTTTCATTTTCTTTAGAAATATCACTGCTGATCATATGGTAGTTCTATTGTTAATTTTTTGAGGAACCTCCATTCTGTTTTCCACAGTGGCTATATCAGCTTACAGTCCCACCGGCAATGTGCACAGGTTCCCTTTTCTCCACATCCTCCCCAGAACTGCTTATCTTTTATATTTTCAATAATAGCCATACTAACAGGTGTGAGGTGAATTGCAGTTCTCTGATAACTAGTGATGTTGAGCACCTTTTAATTCTACTATTGAGTTATATCAGTTCCTTGTAATTGGATACAATTTTGGATATTAACTCCTTATCAGATATGTGGTTTGCAAATATCTTCTCCCAGTTCATTGGTTGCCTTTTCATTTTATTGATAGTTTCCTCTGAAGAGCAGCAATTTTTTAGTTTAATATTATCCCACTTGTTTCTTTTTCCTTTTGCTGCCTTTGCTTTTGGTGTCAAATCCAAAAACTCATTGCCAATATATGTGTCAAGGAGCTTACTGCACCGCTATATTTTCTTCTAGAGTTTTATAGTTTTTGGTCTTATGTTCAAGTCTTTCATTCATTTTGAATTGATTTTTTTGTATATAGTATAAGATATGGGTCCAGATTCATTCTTTTGCATGTGACAGTCAGCTTTCCTACTATAATTTACCAAAGAGACTATCCTTTTGCCATTGTTTATTCTTGAATCCTTTGTTGAAAATTAATTGACCATATATATGTGGTGTATTTCTGGGCTTTATGGTCCCATTGATGTATGTGTCTACTCTTACATCAGTACCACACCGATGTGATTACTATGGTTTTGCAGTATATTTTGAAATCAGGAAGTATGACACCTTCCAGTCTGTTCTTTCTCAATACTGTTTTGTCTGTTTGGGGTCTTTTTTGGTTCCATATTAACTTTAGGATTGCTTTTTCTATTTCCATGAAAAATGCTTTAGGAATTTTGGTAAAGATTATATTGAATCTGTAGATCATTTTGGGTAGGATAGACATTTTAACAATATTAATTTTTCCAGTCCATGAACACCAAGTATCATTCCATTTATTTGTATCTTCTTCAGTTTCTTTCATCAGTGCCTTATAGTTTCAGTGTACAGATCTTTCATCTCTTTGCTTAAATTTATACCTATTATATTCTTCTTGGTGCAGTTGTAAATGGGATTGTTTTCTTAATTTCTTTCCGATAGTTCATCATCAGTGTATACAACTGCTTTTTATATATTGATTTTCTATCCTACATCTTTACTGAAATTGTTGATTAGATCTAGCAGTTCTTTGGTTGAGTCTTCAGGATTTACTATATCTAATATCATGTCATCTGCAAATACATTTTTACTTCTCTCTTTCTCATTTGGGTGCCTTTTATTTCATTTCTTGCCTAATTGCTCTGGCTAGGACTTCCAAACTATGTTCAAAGTGATGAGATTGGACATGATTGTTTTGTTACAATTCTCAAAGGAAAAGCTTGCTGCTTTGTTCACAGAATATGATGCTTTACACCCAGTCTGCTGAGACTTTTTATCACAAAGGGATCTTGAATTTTGTAAAATGTTTTTTCTGCCTCTTTTGAGATGATCATGTACTTATCTTTGATTTTGTTAATGTGCATCACACTGATTGACTTACAGATGTTGAAACATCCTTTCATACCTGGAATAAATCTTATTTGGTCATGGTGTGTGATCCTTCTAATGTGTTTTTGAATTTGGTTCCTAATATTTTGATGATAATTTTTGCATCTGTGTTCATCAGGGATACTGGCTTAGAAATTTTTTATCTTGTGGTGTCCTTGTTTATGGAAGCACAGTAATGCTGGCCTTATACAATGAATTTGGAAGTGTTCTCCAACTTTTTGGAAGAGTTTGAAAAGGATTCGTATTAATTTTCTTTTAAATATTTGTTAGAATTCACCAGTGAAGCCATATATTCTAGATTTTTTCTTGATGGGAGATCTTCTTACTACTATTTCGGCTATTCAGATTTTCTATTTCTGCATTGATTCAGATTTGCTAGGCTGTATGTCCCTAGAAATTTATGCATTTTATCTAAGGTGCCCATTTTGTTCAATTTGAACAATATAATTGTTCATAATAGTCTTTTATAATCATTTGTGTTTGTGTGCAATTGGTTGTAATGTTTATTGTTCATTTCTATTTTTATATTGTGAGTCCCCTGTCTTTTTTTCTTGGTAAATCTAGCTAAAGGTTTATCTATTTTGTTTATCTTTTTTTAGCTCTTAGTTTCACTGATCTTTCCTATTGTCTTTTTAGTCTCACTTAATTTCTGCTCTAATCTTTGTTACTGCCTTCCTCCTACTAACTTTAGGCCTAGTTTGTTCTTTTTTAGTTTCTTGAGATGTATAATTAATTTGAAGCCTTTCTTTTTTTTTAATGTAGGCATTTTTTACTATAAACTTCCCTCTTAGAATTCCTTTTGTTGCATCCCATAAATTCTGATATGTTGTGTTTCCATTTTCATTTGTCTCAAAATACCTGATTTCTCTTTTGAGTTCTTTGACCCTTTGGTTTTTCAAGAGCATGTTGTTTAATCTCCACATATTTGTGAATTGTCCTGTTTTCTTCCTGTAATTGATTTCTAAATTCATACCATTATGATATGAAAAGATGCTTTATATGATTTCAGTCTTAAGTTTATTAAGAATGCTTTTGTGACCTAACATATGAATTATCCTAGAGAATGTTCCATGAGCATTTGAGAATAATGTGTGTCTTAAGTCTATCTGGTCTAATGTGTAGTGTAATCCAGTGTTTCCTTACTGATTTTCTGTCTGTATCATCTATCCATTATTCAAAGTTGGGTGTTAAAGTTCCCTGTTATTATTGCATTGCTGTCTATTTCTCACTAAAGTTCTTCTAATATGTGCTGTATATACCTAAGTGTTCCTATATTGGGTATATAAATACTTAATAATGTTATATAATGTTATATCCTCTTGATGAACTAACCGCTTTATCATTGTATAGTGACTTTGTCTCTTGTTACAGTCTTTGGCTTGAAGTCTGATGTAAATATATCTACCCCTGCTTGCTCTTTTTTATTTGTATGTAACATCTTTTTCCATCCCTTCATTTTCATCCTGTGTGTGTCCTTAAAGCAGAAATGAGCCTCTTGTAGGTAGCATATAGTTGGATCATGTTTTTTAATTCATTCAGACATTCTCTGTCATTGAAGAATTTAGTCCATTTATACTTAAAGTAAATGTTGCTAAGGACAGACTTATTATATTATTGCCATTCTGTTTTCTGTTTGTGTTGTTACTATTTTATTCCTTTTTCCTCTCTTCTATCTTCCTTTTTAATTTGATAATTTTCTGCAGTGGTATGCTTTGATTGCTTTGTCCTTTTCTTTTGTGTATCTATCATCTGCTTTGGTTTTGTGGTTACCATGAGGCTTGCAAAGAATATCTTTTGTTTACAACAGTGTGTTTAAGCTGATAGTAACTTAAATTCCAATGCATACAAAAGCCCCCCAAATATTTTTTTGATGTCACAATTTGTATCTTTTTACATTGTGTATCCATTTACAAGTTACTGTACTTAAAGTTACTTTAATACTTTTGTCTTTTAACCTTCATACTAGAGTTACAATTAAGTTTTCTACTTTCATATGTTATCCTGTTAGTAATTAGTGCCCTTTCATTTTAGCTAGAACACCCTTTAACATTTCTGTAAGGTTGGTCTAATGGCTATAAACTATAAGCTTTGTCTGGGAAAGTCTTTCTCCCCCTTCAGTTCTATAAAACACCTTTGCTATGTAGAGTATTCTTGCAGGGTTTTTTTCTTTCAGCACTTTACAAGCCAGGAAGTAGTAATGTGATATATCAGATTCTGCTGAAAAATCTGCTTATAGTCTTTTGGGGGATCATTTGTATATAATAAATGGACATAATTTTTAAGGTTAATTTTTAAGTTTGCTTGTCTTTAATCTTTGGCAACTTAATTATAATGTGTTTCAGTGTGGGTTTCTTAGGATTTCCCTTATTTGGAATTTTCTGGGATTCCTGGATCTGAATGTGTGTTTTTTAACCCAGGTTAGGGAAGTTTTCAGTGATTATTTCCTTGAATAAGCTTTGTGCCCCTCTCTCTTTTCTCCTTTTGTGACTCTTACAATGTATAAATCAGTTTATTTGGTGGTATCCCATAAGTTCCTTATCTTCACTTTTTTTCATTCTTTTTTCTTTTTGCTCCTCTAATTGGATGATTTCCACCCCCATATCTTCTAGCTTAATGATCCTTTCTTCTACTTTCCTAGTCTGCTTGAACTCCTCTTGAATTTTCCAGTTCAATTACTGATTTCAGCTCTACTATTAATGTTTGGTACTTTTAAAAGATACTTTCTCTTTGTTGAAATTCTCACTTTGTTCATGCATTGCTTTCCTAACCTCTGTGATCATCTTTATGTCCATTATCAAATAAATCACTTATCTCCATTTCATGATTTATTTCTGTACATTTATCTTGTTCTTTTGCTTGGAACATATTCCTTTGTTTCTTCATTTCCTTGACTGTATTGGTTTCTGTGCATTAGATGAAATAGCAACCTCTCTTAGTCTCGACTGAGTGGTCTCATGTATGAAATGAACCTTGTCAATCATCCCAGTTAAAGTACCTAGTTCTCCCTCAAACCTTTGTGATTCAAAGGCCTCCTTCTTTATTCTTAGTGGCTCCCAGTAGTTGAGGACATGCCAAAACCCATCAGTGTCCCAGGCAGAGGATCACAGTGAGCACATAAATGCACACTGATTAGAAGCTGGACTTTCAGCAACAGCTGGGAAAGTATATAAGCCACTTCCAGGGAGAAACTGGGAAGTGGGCATTTTTTTTTCTCTACCACCTGTGTGCTGGGCCCAGGTTTACAGCCACAGGGGAAGAAGAGGTGCTTCTGTGTCCATTAGGAACTATACTTTATTTCAGAGTCCTCTGGGATTGGTGAAGGCAAGCCCATTGGTAATTTGGGGTCCATTTTTCTGTGGCACCTTTTAAAGTATGCAGGTAAACCGCTCTTTCAAATATGGGCAATTTTGCCTGCTCCATCTGCCTGGTGGGATAGCCAATTAAGAGCTGCTGCTTTGTTTGCTACAATCCTGTGATACTTGTGAATGGAAGCTCCTTTGGTATCAGAGCCAAGCGATCTGGGAACCCGTACACTGGGGACAGCCCAAATCTAAGGTAAAGTAGTATGTACAAGCTCCTTCCAAGGAAGTAATGGAGACTCAGGGCAGGTTACACAGAGAAGGTGGGAGAGGTGTCTATCAGCTTCCCTGTCCTCTGCAGAGGAACACAACCAGCCTCTAGTGCCTGGTCTGTCTGTGCTGAGCCATTGGATGGATAGCCATGGTAGTGCCCACATGCCTGTTAAGAAAGTTTCCTTTATTTGCTATAGTCATGTAGGTCTTCTAGACACAAACCCTGTTGGATTTCTGAGCTATGTGTTTTGCAACTTCTTTTGGTGGGAGGAATACTAAATGTAGGGTCTAAACTCTTTGTTCCTCAGGGAGAAGCTTGGATTTGCATGTTCTCTCATGATTTTATGGCCCTGTGTTGTGATTGGCATTTATGGCAAAAGTGTGTCTCAGCCTTTGCTACCCTTTTAGATGTGGGTATTTCCTCATTCATCTGATGTATAGGACTCCTTCAGCTAGTTTCTGGATCTCTTTCAGAATGAGGTGCTCCATGTATAACTGTATAATTGGTGTTTCTGTGGGAGGAGAGGTGCTTAGGAGCCTCCTATGTCTCCATTTTAGTTAACTCCTTCTCAGTGTCTTATCTAAGGAATCAAGTTGCTCATTCTTTCAGTGTCAAAGGAAAGATTATATATATATCCAGCAAAAATAGATAAAATGATTTTAAAAAATAACTATCTTTCAAAAGGCAGTTATTTGAAGTACTTTCAATATAAAATGTCAGAATAATGAGATTTTTCATTCTCTTATAGCTTTGAAATACCTGAAATTTAATGTACTATCATAGATATGTAAAAAGAAACTCTTCCTGACCCAGCTCCATCACTTACGATGTGACCCATGGCAAAACAACTAAATGTCATCAAACTTCAAACTTTTTTTGTATTGTTAATCTGTAAAATGGGGATATCTATCATGAAGGACTTACTGATAACTATAATGACCCAATACACTGTTTTACAACTTAAGCTCTTTGAAATATATTAGAGATTAGGTTAAGTTCAAGAGTTTTAATCCATTATGAAAATCAGTATGGAGGTTTCTCAAAAAATTAGAAATACCATATGACATAGCATTTCCACTTCTGGGAATGTACCTAATGAAAATAAAATCACTAATCCCAAAAGATATATGAACTGCTAGTATACTGCAGCATTATTTACAATGGCCAAAATATAGAAACAACCTAAGTGTCCATCAGTTTATATATATATATGTAATGCATGCTTTATCCATTCAACAGAATATTGCTTAGCCATAAGAAAAGAAGTCCTGACATTTGCAATAACATGGATGGACCTAGAGGCTATTATGCTAAATGAAATAGTCAGACAGAGAAAGACAAACACCATATATGATTTTACTTACATGTGGAATCTAAAAAAAAAACAGCCTAATAAACACAGAGAATGGTCAGTTGGTTACTATGGGAGTTCAGGGTCAGGGAAAGGTGAAATAGGTGACTGGGATAAAGAGGTACAAACTTCAAATTATAATTTAGTTATAGGGATAGAAGTATAGATAAATCACTAAATTATTTATCTGAAACCAATGTGATATTGTATATATTTCAATAAAAAATAAAGCAAAAAAATAGAAATAAATTTAACCAAAAATAGAAATAAATTTAACCAAGGAAGTTAGAGACCTGTACAATTTAAACTAAAAGAATAATCAAACAAGTTGGAAGACATCCTATGTTCACGGATTGGAAGAATTAGTATATTAAGGTATCCATACTACCCAAATACGTTCTTCAGAGAAATAAAACAATCTTAAAATTAGTGTGGAACCACAAAAAAACCAAAACAGCCAAAGTAATCCCAAGAAAAAAAGAACAAATTAGAGATACCATGCTTCCTGATTTCAAGCTCTACTTCAAAATGATAGTAATAAAAAACATTATGGTACTGGCACACACATGCAAAAAGACACACAGACCAATGGAACAGAATAGAGAGCTTGGAATTAAATACCAGCACATGTCATCAACTAATGGTTAACAAAAGAGCCAAAAACACCCAATGGGATAAGTACAGTCTCTTTAACAAATGGTTCTGGGAAAACTGGAGAAACATGCAGAACAATGAAATTGAATGCCTATCTCATACCACACAAAAATTAACTCAAATGGATAAAAACTTTAAGACCTGACCATACAAATCCTAGAAGAAATCATAGGGGAGAAGCTCCTTAACATTGGTATAGGCAGTGATTTTGTGATAGGACAACAAAAGCACAAAGAACAAAAGCAAAAATCAACAAATGGGACTACATCAAACTCAACAGCAAAAGAAAATTAACCAAGTGAAAAGACAATCTACAGAATTGGAGAAAACTTTACAACCATATGTCAACTAAGGTGTTAATATCCAAAAAATATAAAGAACCCATATAACTTAACAAAAAGACAATCCAATTAAATAGACATTTTCCAAAGAGAACATCAAAATGACCAACAGGCACATGAAAATATGTTCAACATCACATGAGGGAAATTAGAATGGAACCCACAATGAGCTTCACACCTACTAAAAATTTTTTAATAACAACAAGTGTTAGCAAAGATGTGGAGAAATTGGAACCTTCATACATTGCTGGTAGGGATGTAAAATGATGCATCCTACTGTGAAAATGTTTGGAGTTTCCTCAAAAAAGCTGAACATAGAAATTTATGTTTACATCTAAACCATTTAACTTAACAATGCTCCAGGGCATATACCCCAAAGAACTGACTCAGATACTTGTATGCGAATGTTCATTGCAGCATAGTTCACCATAGCCAAAAGATAGAGATAATCCAAATATATCTACTAACAAATAAATGGATAAACAAAATGTATATATATAATGTCAAATTATTCAGCCATAAAAAGGAGTGAAGTTATGATAACATGCTGCATTGTCACTAAACCTTGAAAACATTAAGTGAAATAATTCAGACACTAAAGCATGAATATTGTATGATCCCACTTATATAAGATAACTAGAATAGACAGATTCATAGAGACAAAAAGTAGATTACTAGGCACTGGGGGAAGTGAGGAATTGGGAAACTATTACTTAATAGCTACAGAGTTTGTCTTTGTGATAGTGAAATAATTTTTTGGAAATAGTGCTGATAGTTGCACAACTTTGTGAGTATAATTAATTCCACTGACTTGCATACTAAAAATGGTTAAAATGGCAAACTGTATGTTACACATATTTCATCACAATAAATCTTTTTTAAAGGACGTGGTACTTATTAGGTTAGAAGAAAATTAATAAATTTTGTAATTTAGCCTGATAAACTATATTGAAAAGTAAGCAGGTGTTACAGAATTATAAGTAATCTGTAACTTACTTTGTTTAGTATAAAAATGTTAATTTAGCAGGAATAATACCCTGGAATCCTTAAGATATAGGAGATGAAGATGAATTTGAAATCCATTTTGTGTTAACTTTTCAAGTACATTAACAGAGTAATTCTGTATCTACTTGTTACTATAAAAATATCACTCCACCTCTGCTAAGGCCTACTTATGTCAGTCAATTTTTGACACAACAAACTTCTTATGTAATATGAAGAATAGAAAGCAGTTAAACACTGTTTCAACCTTTTGTCTGACCCATCATATGTGAAGGATAGGCATACTTCCTTTTTAATACTGATTTCAGGGCTCTCTAAATTAACCTCCAAAGGATATTTTTTCATAAGAATTATAAACTATATCTCAAATATATTCATAATAATATTTAATTCTTGCTGAAAATACATTTGAGAGGCTTGATTTGGGACATTGTTTAAGATTTGCTAATTATTCATTCTATTCTCTGATGAATGGATGGGTGCCTGTGTAAAAGGATAGACTTAAAACACATACTTAGTACTAAGTGTAGGCACTGTGCAAGTTACTGAAGCTACAGAAATGAGTGAGATAATTGTTGATGATCTTTCTGTTTCAGAAAGCATCTTCAAAATAATGGAGCCTAGTTTATGGCCTTTGATGGTGAATGTAAATTTGAACCATAATCTGGGGGTGGGGGATATGTCATAGCCTTGTTTTCCAGGGTAGGAGAGAAATCCTTCTGAGGTAAAACTGTTTTTACACAATAGAGTTTGTGAAGAAGCAGAAGTCCCTGTTTGAGATTCCGGGATGCTGGGTCTTCTTTATTCATTCCAAACCTGATAGTGACTTGGAGATTATCTTCACAGTTCTTTCTCACTCTTTGATTTAACACAGTGAGTTTCTCCAGGAACCAGCACTCACTCCCTCTTTCTCTCTCTTTATTTTTCATGTAGGAAAACAATTCAGATTCAACTTAAGTGATTATCACTCTTCCCTTTAATAGTTTCATAAGTCATTTCATTATTTTCAGTCAGAATTCATAGTAACATTGAGATTTTTTTCCCTTTAACTCCTTAGTACTCTGCTTTTAACCATCCTTAGCTTTAGAATCCACAATGACAAAATAGCCTCTGTCCATACATTGCTGGTTGTTGTAGAGAAGGAAGGAACTGCTTCACCATCTCAGACTGTAAATGTTCTACCCAGAAGCATCACAGAGTATTTATATTGTCTAGTCGTTTTCACTAGTCAAGTCTCATGGCCATGTCTAACTTCTAAAGGACAGGGAAGTACAAAATAAACCATGTACTTAGAAGGAGACCAGAATATTTCTGAAGAACCCTAAATGTACCACAACTACGACAATTTTGAGAACTTGGTTAGAATGGATAATGTTGTATAAAAATTACCAAAGAAGAACTAGAAAACATAGATAGACGAACACCTATTAAAGAAAGTGAAACAACTATTAAAGAGTTTGTATTTAAAAATCTACCTGCATACTTGAAAAGACAACAGACGCAAATAGTTTTAATAGGTTTGATTTACCCAAACAATCAAGGTTTCTAATTTTATACAAACTTTCAGAGAGTAAAAAAGAACACAAGATTGTCAACATCGAGAACTCTTAAGGGTCTGAGATTTACCCTATTTGCAAGCTGACAGTCTGCCAGTTCTGTGGATGCTTGCAGAAGACACAAGATTCCTAGGTCAAAGCAAAAGGATAGTTTAATACTCACAGCAGTAGCCAGACCAGCAGCATTTGTGGTGGATACCTGAACCCCATTGTTTATAGGACATTAAAAGTAGGGCCAGATAATATCTACACATACAGTGGGGTGTGTTAAACAGAGAGTGCTGACCTTTCTAAACTTAAATATTTTATAACAGGCATTAAATATGCTATGTCCTAAGGCTATAAGCAAGCCTTTCCACAGGAAGACTATCTCCTAATACTGTTTGCTATAGGAATGTCTTTTAAACAAATAGTACAGAACAAAGGCAATCAGTGCCTCTGTTTGCAAGATATGCAGACACACAGAGATCCACAGAGAATTGTCACCTACCAACATATTTTATGAAGCCAATAAAATCATGACATACAAGCCAGGCAAAAATAGCATAAAACAAAATTATAGATCATTCTTATTATAAATATAGGCATAAAAACACCACATGAAATATATAAGGCTGAATTCATCAGTATATAAAAACCAATGTCATGAACTCATGAAATTTATCGTAGGTATGAAGTAAATTAGGAGACACTGGAAAAAATCAGAAAATCTATCACTTTAATCACTTTAACTGATCTTTTTTAAAAATTCATTTGAATTAATCATTTTAATGAATCAGACAAGGAAGTCATATGAACATCTCAACAGATACAGAGAAACTATTTGGACTTGACAAATAATGAGTATATTTAATATTGGTAAAGGAATCCAAATTTTCTGATTCCCTCATGAATATGATTTTCATTGCACTATACTTCTTCTTCACTATATATATATAAAAAGCATGGGGTTTGTGTTTTACTGTGTTCTTTTTGTTAAAATAGCATAGCTAAAGTATACTACTAATATTGGACACCCTTTAAACCATGTTCTAATGCCAAACAAATTATTATTAGTTTGTTACCAATAGTAGGTTGTGGTTATGTAAAAATAAGTTTCTGGTGTAGAAGATTCTTACTCCATTAACTCCAACACAAATCCTTTGCTGGAATGAAGTGGTTATATATAATATAGTATCTACAGTGACTGTTAACACAGTGGTTTTAAGTGTACTGTCTCCTAGATCATGCATTTGAAAAAGAATAATATGACTCCAAAGAGGGTAAAAATTTGTTCTTGGGACACCAAAAACTCTTATATATATATATATAGATATAAGATAACCCTACTTGATAAAATATTATTCCTTGCTATTTAATTTATCTCACTAGGGAGAAATTAGATTTAAGTTAATTTATTGCATAGAATACTTAATTTAAAATACATTTAACCTTATTTTTTCTATTTATGAGGGTGATAATTTTAAAGATTGAGAAACACTTTTCTAGACTAAATTTTTTAAGACAGGAACCATGTACATCTAACCGTAAAAATGACCTGAAGTTTGCAGAACGACCACCTATACCTGGTGAAGAAGAGAAGACCACACAGAGAAAGGTAAAGTGGCAGAGCCATGATCAATCAGGACTGAGCCTTCCTCCATCCCATTCCACAAGCAGGAAACAGGAACACAGCAAGGAAGGGATAAGCATCCAGGAACTCTGCACATCTGGCCCTGAAGATCTGCTCTGGGAACATGAGTCCACATTGCATCAGGCTTTGGTGATTAGTGGGGCTGTACACCAGAAAGAGCTAGAGCCCTCTGAGAGGCTGATAACTCCCATTGCTAATAGAGAACAGGCATGCTCTGTGGGTCTTGCTGATAACCAACACAGAGGTGGCAGTTTGAAAGACTTGCCAGCAGCAGTGGGGAGTGCCAGAGAGGTCACGGATGGACAGAGCTTTCTCCACAGGAGAAAGGGAAGTTGGACACTTCCACAGCACTCCCATGGCCCAATAGTTCTGGCACTTATGGGAGCCCAAAACTTTCCATCCCCCTCACTTGGGGCTCAGCCCTGAGGTGCTTCCCTGACTACCCACCCACTTGGACTAGAAGCATTAGACTTTGCTGCCTGCCAGGCAGAAGGAAGCTTTCCCAGCTTTCTCAGCCCAACTGGGGAGGTGCCTGTGGGAGCAAGCTCTGAGGAGCCTTTCCTCCTTGTGTATGGCCCAGCCAGGTGCGATGCTCCCTGCCACTGCTGCAGGGCAGTTAGAGGGCAGCCCCACCCACAACAATCCCAGCAGAAGCCCCACTGCTCTGCTCACAAAGGGCTGGCTGAAGCAAACTTCTATCTAGAGGAGACTGAAATACCCACTGACTGCAACAGACAGAAAGATGACACCACCCATAGTGCACCAAAGCAACTGGGGCTCCACCACAAAGGAGAACCAGGCACTAGAGAGTAAAGAGTCTTAAGCTTCTGGGCACCACAGGTGCCTTCTTCATAAAGACATTACTCTCTAGATCAAGAAGCATAACAGATACATCTAATACAAAGGAAGAAACACAGAAACCCTGAAAAATGAAGCAGAGGAATTTGTTCCAAACAAAAGTACAGGACAAGACACCAGAAAGAGTGTTAAATGAAATGGAGATCACCAGTCTTCTTGATAAAGATTTCAAAGTAACAGTCATAAATATGCTCACTAATTTGCAAAATGTATTGATGATCTCAGGGAGGACTTCAACAGAGAGGATTTGAAAAAGAGCCACTCCAAGATGACAAATACAGTAACTGAAATGAAATATACAATGGAGAGAATCTACAATAAAGTGATGCAAGAGACAATGAATGAGATGTAAATTAGAGAACAGAAAAAAAAATGAGACTGAGTAACAGAGAAGAAAGAATCTCTAGGAACAAAAGAATGCTAAGAGAGCTATGTGATAACACAAGTAAAAACAAAATATTCACATAATAGGGGTATCAGAAGTAGAAGAGAGAGACAAAGGGATAGAAAGTTGCTCCGAGGTAATAATTGTTGAAAACTTCCCCAATCTGGGTAATGAAATAGACAGTCAGGTCATGAAAGCACAGAGAGCCCCTAACAAAAGCAACCCAGGAAGACAACACCAAGACATATAATAATTAAAATGACAAAGCTTAAAGATAAGGAGAGAGTATTGAAAGCAGCCAGGGAAAAAAGATTACTTATAAGAGAAATACCATCAGTCTACAACAGACTTCTCAGCAGAAGCTTTACAGGCCAGAAGGGAGTAGCATGAAATAGTTAATGTATTGAAAATGAAGGATCTTGAACCAAGAATACTCTACCCAGCAAGATTATCATTCCAATTTGAAGGAGAGATTAAACATTTCCCAAATAAATAAAGGCTGAAGGAATTTATAACCACTAACATGGCATTATAGAACATGTAAAAAGGACTTCTGTAGATGCAAATGTAGATTTCACTGGTGAAAATAAACCCACAGTAAAAGTAATAAACCAATTATTTATCAGGCAAGTATAAAGTTTAAAAAAAAAAACAAAGTCATAAAACCAACTGTACACAAAATCAGTTAAATGGTACACAAAAAATGCAGATTATGACATCTAATACATAAAGTGCAAAGGGGGAATTCAAAGAAGAAAAAAATGACTTTTAGACTGTGTTTAAAATACAGCAATCATCAAGTTAATATAGATTGTTATATACTTAGGAAGCTATGCGTGAACCTTATAGTAACCACAAACTGAAATCCTATAATAGATACACAAAAATAAAGACAGAGAAATCAAGTCACAATACCAAACAAAACCATCAAGTAATAAGAATAAAAAAGGAAGAAAGCAACTGAGAGGAACTACAAAAACAACCAGAAAAAAATTAATAAAATGGCAATAAGTACATACATATCAATAATCACCTTAAGAGTAAATGGATTGAGTACACCAATCAAAAACCATAGAGTGGCAGAATGAATAAAGAAACCAGATGCATAAATATGCTGCCTACAAGAGAATCATTTCAAACCTAAAGTCACTCAAAGTGAAAGGATGGAAAGAGATATTTCATGCAAATAATAGGGAGGAAAAAGCATATGCAGCAGTACTTACATCAGACAAAATAGACTTCAAAACAAAGAAAGTAAAAGTACATTATGTAATGATAAAGGTAGCAGTCCAACAAGAGAATATAGCTATTAATATCTATGTACCCAACATAGGAGCACCTAAGTACATGAAACAGATACTAACAGAATTAAAGGAGGAAACAGACAGGCACTCATTCATTTTAGGCGACCTTAACACACACATCAATAGGCAGATCAACCAGACAGAAAATAAATAAGTAAACAGGCACTGAACAACACGTTAGAGCAGATGGAACTTAACAGATGTCTACAGAACACTCCACTCAAAAGCAGCAGGATACACATTTTTCTCAAGTCCACATGGAACATTTTCCAGAATAGATCACATATAAGGCCACAGAAGAGCCTCAATAAATTTAAAAAGATTGAAATTGTCCCAAACAATTTCTCAGGCCACAGTGGTATGACTCTAAATAAATTACACAAAACAATAAAGCCCACAAACACATAGAAGCTAAACAATATGCTTCTACATAATTAAGGGATCAATGAACAAATCAAAATAGAAATCAGGAAATACATGGAGAAAAATGAAAACAAAAATACAATAGTCCAAAATTTGTAGGATCCTGCAAAAGCAGTTCTATGAGGGAAGTACATAGCAATACAGACCTACTTATGAAACAACAATCACAAATAAATAGTCAACTCAAAATTAAAGAAACTAGAAAAAGAACAAATGAAACCCAAAGTTAGTAGAAGAAAGGACATAATAAAGATCAGGATAGAAATAAATAAGATAGAGTAGAATAAAAACAATAGAAAAAAATGAAAACAAGAGCTAGGTCTTTGAGACAATAAATAAAATAGACAAACCCCTAGCCAGACTTATTAAGAAATAAAGAGTACACAAATAAAATCAGAAATGAAAAAGGAATCACAATTGATATCACAGAAATACACAGAATTATAAGAGACTATTGTGAAAAATTATATACCAATAAATTGGGCAACCTAAAATAAATGGACAAATTCCTAGAAAAATACAACCTTTCAAGATTGACCCAGGAAGAAACAGAAAATCTAAACAGTCCAATTACCAGTAATGAAATTGAACTGGTAGTCAAAAAATTCCCAACAAACAAAATCCATGACCAGCTGGCTTCACCACTGAATTCTACCAAACATTTAAAGAAGACCTAATACCTATTCTTCTTAAAGTATTCCAAAAAGAGGAGTAGGGAATACTTCCAAACTCATTCTATGAGGCCAGCATCACTCTAAACTGAAAATCAGGCAAAGACACTACAAAGAAAGAAAATTACAGACCAATATCCCTGATGAACATAGATACAAAAATCCTCAACAAAATATTAGCAAACCAAATTCAAAAATACATCAAAAGGATCATCCATCACACCAAGTAGGGTTTAACCCAGGGATTCAAGGATGGTACAATATTAATAAATCAGTCAACATCATACACCACATTAAACAAAAGGATAAAAACCATATGACTATCTCAGTAGATGCTGAAAAAGCATTTGACAAAATTCAACATCCATTCACAGTAAAAACTCTCAACAAAATGGGTATAGAGGGTACATACCTCAACATAATCAAGTCCATACTGAACAAACCCACTACTAACATCATACTTAATAAGACAAAGATGCCCACTCTCACCACTTTTGTTCAACACAGTACTGGAATCTTAGCCACAGCAGTCAGACAAGATACAGAGAGAAAAGGCATTCAAACCAGTAAAGAAGAAGTTAAACTGTCACTATTTGCAGATGACATGATATTACATATAGAGAAAACCTGAAGATTCCACCAAGAAACTATTAGAACTAATAACTAGATTCAGCAAAGTTAGAGGATACAAAATTAATATAATACACAGAAATCTGTTACATATACTAACAATGAACTAGCAGAAAGAGAAATCAGGAAAACAATTACATTTACAATTGCATCCAAAAGAATAAAATACCTAGGAATAAACCTAACCAAGGAGGTGAAAGACCTGTGCTCTGAAACTATAAGACACTCATAAGAGAAATTCTAGAACACACAAGTAAATGAAAATCTATCCCATGCTCATGAATAGGAAGAATTAATATTGTCAAAATGGTCATCCTGTGCAAAGCATTTTACAGAGTCAATGAAATCCCTTTCAAAATACCAAGCATTTTTCAATGAACTTGAGAAAATAATCATAAAATTTGTACGGAACCACAAAAGACCCCAAATAGCCAAAGCAATCCTGAGACAGAACAACGAAGCTGGGTGTATTAGACTCCCTGACTTCAAGGTAGACCGGTAGACTACAGAGCTACAGTAATTGAAACAATACAGTACTAGCACAAGAAAGACCCATAGATTGATGGAATAGAAGAGAGAGCCCAGATATAAACCTATGCATTTATGGTCAATTACTATACTATAAAGGAGCCATGAATATACAGTGGGGAAAAGGCAATCTCTTCAACCACTGCTGTTGGGAAAACTGAACAGCTACATGCCAGAGAATGAAATGGATTACTGCCTAACTCCATACTCAAAAGTAAACTCCAAATGGATCAAACACCTGAATAAGACATGAAACCATAAATGTCTTAGAAAAAAAGTAGGCAAAAATCTGTTGACCATAAGGGTAAGCAATTTTTTTCCTGGACACATCTCCTTGGGCAAGGGAAGCAAAATCAAAAATGAACATGTTGGACTACATCAAACTAAAAAGCTTCTGTAAAGAACATCATCAGCAAAACAAAAGGCAACCTACAGTATGGAGAATATATTTTAAATGATTTATCCAATAAGAGGTTAACATCCAAAATATATAAAGAATTCATATGCCTCAGCACCAACAAAACAAAAACCTGATTAAAAAATACGGTGGAGTACCTGAACAGACATTTTTCCAGGAAAGAAATACAGTTGGTCAACAAGCACATGAAAAGATGCCATATTGCTAATCATCAGGGAAAGGCAAATCAAACAACAATGAGTTATCACCTCACACCAGTCAGAATAGCCATTATCCAAAGACAAGAAATTTCAAGTGTTAATGAGGATATGGGAAAAAGGGAACCCTCCTACACTGTTGGTGGCAATGTAAACTGGTGCATCCACTATGAACAGCAGCATGGAGTTCCTCAAAACACTAAAAGTAGAAGTGCCATACAACTAGGAATTTACTTGAAGAAAATAAAAGCACTGATTTGAAAAGATATATGCACCCCTGTGTCTATTGCCACATTATTCACAACAGCCAAAGTATGGAAGTAGCCAAAGTGTCCATCAATAGGTGAAGGGATAAAGAAGACGTGATACATATACACAATGGAATATTATTCAGTCATAAAAAGAAAGAAATCCTGCCATTTGTGACAACATGAATGGACCTAGAGGGTATTACACTAAGTGGAATAAGCCAGGTGGAGAAAGACAAATACCATATGATTTCTCTTATTTGTGTAATCTAAAAACAAAACAAAACAAAATGAACAAAATAGTAGACTCACAAGACACTGACAAGTGATTGGTGGTTACCATGGAGAAGGGGTGGGGGTTGGAGAGGAAGAAGGAGGGGGATGAATGAGCATAAAATTTCTCAATTATAATATAAGTTCTTTGTGGGGATGGTAGTACAGCATGGAGAATACAGTCAGTGATTCTGTATCATATTTCTATGTTGACAGATAGTAACTGCAATAGTAGGGGTAAGGATCTAATAATATGGGTAACTGTTGAACCACTGTGTTGTATAATTGAAACCAATGTAGGATTGTATATCAACAATACTTAAGTTAAAAAATAAAAATAAATTTAAAAAAGGAATCTAATATTTATCAAACTTTTACTATAGACCAGTAATTTACATGTATTAATTAATCTAATCCTCATAAAAGCCCAATGAATTAGATACTTGCATTATCATTTTACAGTGGAATTTGTCAGTTTTTCTAATGCATAATCTATTTAATACTTTATCAAGTAACAGTATCAGTGAGATGATTTTTAGTCTGATTTTGATTAGAAATTATAATCATCCCATCCCATTTATTGTAAACATCTATTCATTCCCTCCCCACTTAAAAAAAGTTTTTTAAGTTAACTTTAATTGAGCAATGATCATTATCCACTTTACCTATAAAAACTTCTTTCCTAAGCCACCTGGCATCAACATAGCCTTCAGGAGTTCAAAGCTAGAACTTTTGTAGTCCAGTATCTTCCTACACTGCTGTCTTTTTCCATTGTTCCACCAATAAAGGAAATTAGCATTAATGAGGACACTTTTAGAGTAAAGGGACACTATTAGTAATTATATCAGGACACCAAGAGTGAACTGGAGAAGCCAGTGTGTATGATCTCCCTGCTCATAATGCTTCATCTTTTGTGCCATGTCTACTCTCAGCTCTACTGTCTTCTACAACTAGGCTGTTAATACCATTACTTCTTTGACCCAAACAATTGAAATTTTTTAATCTGAAGAAACTAAGGCCTATAAATAATAAATCCTTTTGAACAAAAAACACCACATATTTTTAAAATAGTAATATTAACTATTTCCAATAACAAACTTACCTATTCCCAGTCTCTATTTGTTAAGACGTTTTTGAAAAGGCATATAAACTTTTTTTGGGAATATTTGTGCTTATATATTAGGTTAATATTTGAACATGAAAAAAATTCTTCCCACTTCCCCTTCTCTCCTACACAGACAGAAAGGCCACTTCGCCCTTAAAATACTGACTACAGTTAGTCTTAAAAAGATGTTGGCATTGAAATTATTTTATTATCCTCTCTGTAATAGAATGCCCACCAGTTTGGTTCCAGGCAGTCCATTGGAATGAGGGAAGATAAATGGGATTAATTTTCTTCTGTTTAGGTAACATTAAAGTTTATAAGCTTTACTAATATTTAATGAGGACTGGGACACTGGCATTCTTATGTGTTACAATGGTATGTAATGTTAGCTGGAAAACTAGAAATGTGACAATACAGAAGGGCTGATTTCATTTGTTTGTTGTACATATGTTGACATATACAGAAGTTAACATAAGCCCAGTTAAACAGATTCTGGATTATATTATTTGGTTTTAAATAAACTCCCAGTACAAAATAGACTAGGGACCTAATTAAACAATCTAAAAATAAATCAGATTGAAGAGGAAACAAAACTAAACAAAAAAATAGAGGAGCCAACATATCATAATATAAGCCTTCTGTAAGCTATAAAAATCAATAATTAAAAAAGGAAATCAGATAGGAAGTCAGCCAAAAACATTAGAAGTTCATCAAAAACCTATTTGAAATATGGGTGGCTAGTTTGTTCTAAAATAAAATTTTATCTTTATCTCATTCTTCTTATGTGTTTTAAATCTATATAATACAAGTAAACAATCTACAAATAAACACTGAAAAATATTAAATATTGATGAAATAATTTGAAGAAGACACAACTAAATGGAAAACTATTCTATGTTCATTGATTAGAAGAATTAATATTGTTAAGATGTCCAATAAAAAGCATTATAAAGCAATACAAAGATTCAATGCAATCCCTAAAATACCAGTGGCATTTTTTACAGAAATAGAAAAAATCCTAAAATTTCATATGGGACCACAAAAGACCCCAAATAGCTAAAGAATTTTGAGAAAGAGCAGAGTGGAATGCATCACACTTCCTGACTTCAAATTATACTGCAAAACCATAGTGATCAAATCAGTTGCAACTAGCATAAAAACAAACTCATAGACTAACAGAACACAATAGAGAGCCCAGAAATAAACCCACATATAAACAATCAACTAACTCCCAATAAAATTGCCAAGAATACACAATAAATTATACTGGAAAAACTGGTTTGCTAGATATAAAAAAATGAAATCAGACCCTTATCTTACAATGTACCCAAAGGTCTACTCAATATAGATTAAAGTTTTAACTATAAGAACTGAAACCATAATACTCTACAAGAAAACATAAAAGGTAAGCTCCTTGACACTGGCCAGTGATTTTTTGGAAATGACCATGAAAGCTCAGGCAATAAACAAGTGGAATTATATCAAACTAAAAGCTTCAGCACAGCAAAGGAAACAAAATGAAAAGACAACCCACAGACTGGAAGGAAAATATGCAAATCATGTATCTGATAAGAAATACTAGAAATTTACTAAGAGAATAGACTTCAGGTACTCTCACAACAACATAGGTAATTATTTGAGATGGATATGTTAATTAGCTTGATGAAATAATCACCTCACTAAATATATGTACGTGAAATCATTGTTTTATACCTTAAATATATACAAAAGAGACATCACAATTTGTGATTGTTTTTGATCAAAGAAGTTGACTTTAAATAAAATACTAATATCCAGGTGAATGCAAATTACCTTGCCATCAGAATGGCAGTCTGATCTAGAGCATAATGTCAAAAATTACTGAACTTTTGACATGGTTGAACCAGAATCTGCTTCCAGGCTTGAGCCTCACAGAATTTTCATCACTAGAATTACTAGCAAGTACCAGAATTACACCTTTTCTGCTCAGTTTATTATATTGTTCTAACACTAATAAACACAAATACTTAAAATAGACAGTAGATAAAAAGCAAAGATTAATATTAGGTTATCAGTCTTTAGAAAATTAAATTTATTTCTTAGAGGTCTTTGAAATTATACATTGGTCAGCCAACAAAAATGGGTTGCTCTCAGGAAAGTTTATACTCAAGCTCTAAATAATTAGCATATGTGTCTCAAAGAAAAAAATAGAATTTCACAAGATGTAATATTTCTCTAATGTCATATTAATTTAGTCACAAATGGACAATTTCTTACTTTGGAGATTTGCTTTTTACATACCAACCAATATCCTTAAGTAGGCCCTTGCTTTGAAATTTTTTTCAAAGGAATACCTTATCCAGTTTATTCAATGCTCAAACAAAATAAGACATTTTTCTCATAGAATTTTGCTCAAACAACTGAAGAAACTTCTTGAGATACAACATATAAGGTTAAGTTGGCAATCAGAATTTATGAACAGTAATTATTAACAACAGTCATAAAAATAAAACATGAATAATGTTTAAATTTAGAAAATGCTCTCATTTGAAAATAATTACATTTGATCTCCACAAAATGTTTAATTAAGTAATCAGATGGCATAGATGAGACATCTAAGTCCCAAACAGATAATAAATTGGCGCAAGTAACATAACAAGTCTCCTGACTCCGTCTCTCATGGTCTTTGATCATTTTATTGTCTCTGTCCTTAAAATTCATAACTAAGAGAGACTTCTGATAGTTGTTTATCATTGAAAAAAAAACAATCAGACATAAAACATATTACTCAGTGAAATCAAGATACACTCTGTTCACGGTACCTGTGTTCAGAATAAAGCCTCCTTTCTGAGCATGTATCTGAATTTAATGAGCTTCAAATAATATGTTCATACATCTTCTAGGTTTCCACAGACGTGCAGCTCCAGTTACAAGGCAGTTCCCACATGGTGCACATAGGATGGATTATCTGCACTTTGAGGATGATAGCCGTGGATGGTGGTTTGACATGGATATGGTGATCATCTATATTTATTCAGTGAACTGGGTCATTGGATTCATTGTTTTCTGCTTTCTTTGCTATTTTTTCTTTCCGTTTTAGGAATTTTCATACCTTACTATAGTTGAACAATCACAAATGATGTAGATAACCATTACTTAAACATTTTCTAAATGTCTTTGAAGTTTTTATAATGTTGCATTATATAAATTGTGGTGTTTATAGAAAGTCTGAGAGTAATGGACTTACTATGTTTTTAATGTAATAAACTAAACTCTATTCAAGAGGTAATATATCTAGCACCTGGCAACAAAGCACTACTGATTTCATAGTTCTTGGTTTAGGATTTGTGGGCTCTAATTTTACATCACTTTTATGCTTATCTTGATTGTAAAGACTGAGATTTTCCCTCTACTTAAAAATAGTCAAAATACAAAAGGAAATAATCTGAACAGATAGTATCTTTATTGCTAACATATTTAGTCAACTACCACTTATTCTCAGGCAAATTATGTGCATTAAAGATAAAAAATATTCTCTGGGAATTAATCTAGCAGGGTATATTCAGTTTTGGTTTCTAATTATCTCTACTTATATCTTCTATTACCAAGAAAGCTGACTGTCCTTTTTTTACAGACCTAATAATTGTGTTAGTGCAATATTTTTAATTACTATAAGAACAGAATAGTAAATACAGAACAAAAACTGAGACCAACCCCCACCAGTAGACACATACAGAAATATATTAAAAGTTTTTGAACTTCAGGATTACTCACCTGAAGAAATAAAAAGTTAACTTTCAGTAGTCTAAAAAGAGCAATGCATGTCCAAAATGTAATAATTTAGTAATTCATTTAACTCAAGGTTATCAAGTATATTGTACATGCACAATAAAGAATGGCTTCTGAATTTTTTTCATTGTTATCAAATGATTTAATACAAGGAATAAGAAATAGGCTTATGGTTTACAGAAAGGAAACATGAAATTTTTGTTTATTATTATAGTAATCCTTGGAATTAGTTTTTATCTTAATAAAAAAAATAGGAAATCTGAATTATCTCAAATGGGAAGGAATTGGGCCAGGTATCCCAACTTTAAGAGTAAAAAAATTAAAACAGAGAGAATTAAGCTTATTTATTTCAGTCACTCAAGATGGTCTTTATGTAACTCAGGACAAAAGTTTTGATTATGAACTATTAATCCATTTCTACACTATAATGTCATATCTGATAATGTAATAGGCATATTTTTTCATAAATTAACTGAACCTCTCATGGCACTAAAAACTTTATCGCCATCTAAACAAATTGGGATTAATCAGGCTTCAACATTTCAGTCTATGAAAAGTCCAGACTTGGCCTAATTACTTCTGACTGTATTTGAATAAAAACACTTAACTGACACTATGTGGTGTTCTAAGAAATATGGAAGAATGGTACAGATTTTTATTCTAATACTGTTGTTATAGTATTTAAAATTACATCTGTAAAGGAAAACAATAGCATAGAAATCATCAAATCCAGAAAGCAGAAAACTAAATACATTTTAGAAGCACAGAGATAAATTTTTGCTCATATGTGATAATAAAGTATATAAATAAATTGTGCTTGAAGTCTAGTGACATGTAACTGATACCATGGTGAAACAATATTGTCAGCAAAGCTTGGTATTACCTTAGAGAAATAAAATATCACTAATTTATTGCTCAAAGGAAACATAATATAAGTAAAATATCACCTAAAATATATGCCATGACTGAAAAATTAACACATATATGGGAGGAGCCATATTTTAAGAACTTTAAAATAAATAGCAGCCATTTCCTAGGCAACTACAGGCTAATAAGCTCTAGCAAATATGCCTTCATTCATTTTTAAATTACTTAAAAAGTTGATTACAACTACACATAAAGTAAAGTAGTATTTTATAGCTATAGATTTCTGAGAAATAAAGTTGATTCCCAGTTATATTTATGTTAGTGATACATATCAGTTTATAAATCTTTATCTATAAACTTAATACAAACATATATAGTACCCTTAAATAAAGGTAATACCCTTAAATATAAAATTCCCTTAAAAAAAGAATAATCTGGAGAATTCTAAATGCATTGACTACATGCATCATGATTAATAACTATCTGAGAATTACATCATTTGGCATATAAAAATTAAAGGTAAATATAGAAAATAAGTATAAATTTCTAATTTTACTTTAAAATATTTTTAAAACTTCCTGCAAATAAAGCCAGCTACAAGTTTTTAAATATAATATTAATAAGTAGAGCATTTCCTAGAGCTACCAGTTCATGAGAGCTAGATAAAGCCTGAAAATGAATAGAAACCAGTCCAAATGGCCTATGTCTTCAAGAAATAAATGAATGAGAGTAAATTTTATCCTTATTTTTCTCCACTCAAAGAGAATTTCAAGAATTTCTATTCTACAACTTCCAACTACTCTGAGATTTCTACCATCTTAGTTTCCGTCCTTAGTTCCTAAAAGAATATAGTGGTAGAATAGACTATTTGTATGTGTGTGACAGTGTACTGTATAAATCTTTTTAAAACTTTTCTAACAATTTTGGTTATCTATGCAGACTTTACTAGAAATGGAAACAATACCTAGCCTTCTGCTAGGCTATTAGGTCAACATGAACAAATAGCTAAAAATACTTTTACCAAATATATCGGGCATTAGTGGATGATTTGGCTTAAAATATATGCTCTGTAACAAATGTGAATTTTACTTTGGAGGTTTCCAGGAGAGCAATTTAAAAGAGGCAAGCAGAAATTCTCCAGAGTAACTGAAACCAAAGTATAAGAAACTCATTCATTGTAAGGTAACCAAGGTATAAGAAGCTGGAATTTTAAGATATATTATAAATTTAAGATGGTGGCAGAGAAAAAAAAAATGCATACAAACAAGACTACTAAATCGAATGTTAAATTAAAAACATCAAACTGCAACTCATATGGGCAACTCTATATAATGTGCTTAAATGAATATAGCAGAAATTTTTTAATTTGTATTATATTCTACTGAATAACATACAGTATGGGCAAGATACAGTTTTTCACATTTTTAACAAGCATTTACTGTGTTATTCAATCTTTCACAATTAGAATACATAAAAATTTTTTTACCAGTTTTCCTTTCCTTATGAATTTGCTAATTTTTAATAGCTTTAAAACACATTATTAATAAAAATAAAATAATCACCAAGCACCTTCCTTGTCAGAAATTGTGTTTGTACTAGAAATATCTAATGAACAAAATTAAAACTCCACCATCAAGAATATTTTCATCTAGTTTAAAGAATAAATAGGAAATGACCACACAGAGGGATAAAAATTCAGACAAAAATTAGTACATGGTGCTATGAGATCAAAAAACAACTTTACTAAATCTAGGCCTTGAGGAGAAAAGTTCTTTCTCATCTCTAAATGTAAATCCTAAACAATCTTTCATTTTACTCCAATAATCTGATTATAGATATTTCCTGTATTCCCTTTAGCCTTTTGGTAATTTTGAGGTAAAGCTGAAAAGATGGGAAAAGGAAAAAACAATGAGTTTTATTCCTTAAGAGTTTGCCTTCTAAATTCACAACTCAGTCTTGCATGACCTTCCTGAAGGACTGTACTTTGGTTCCAGTACTTGCTGTCTGTTTTCCTCTCTTACTGTACCTGCCCATTCCCCTTGAGGTTTCAGAGTAAAAGACCTGACCTGTTTGGCACTCAGATTTATAGTTAGGATTAGCCCATCATTATTACTTAATTCATAAATAAAATGTAATGAATATATAATAAAATTAGTATTCAACATTATCTAATTAGTACTAGAACCATGATTAGATACAGTCTCCTAAATAACAAAATACTCTCCTAAGCTTTGATGCAGTGGAAAAGTGCTAAGTCCAGCATCACGATTAAGATAGAGTTACTCATAAAGTTAGCTAACATAAAGAAAGAAAACTAGCAATACTTTTTTAATCTTAAAAAACAACAAAAATCAAATTATGCAAAATCTCAGGCCTCCAGTATGTCTCCAGATCACTAACATGGTAACCAATTCCCCTGATACTATATACACATACACACACTTCCCACAAAAGGTCCTGATCAAAGACACAAACCGACACACACAGTGAAAAAAAAATTACACTTGATTTATCATTGTAATTGGTACATTGGCAGAAAGGAAAAACTAGGCTGGCGTGTAGTATTTTGCATTAAAATAGAGAAGTATTATAAAAGCAATATTAGTCTGAAGATATTTTTTAAAAAGAGGAAAAATTAAATGAGAGGCACATAGGACTGACCATGTGGCTATCTGCTGGCAACGATGACGTGGGGATCAGTAGTGGTAACAGAGACTACAAGGAGAAGGTTCACCCAATGGAAGGATGCCAGAAATAAAGAAAACAGGGCTTCTGCAATAAGGTAGAGAGAAGAAACAAAGCTACACATACCTTTCTACTTTCCCTCTTCCAGTTTATGTAAAAAGAGAGACCAAAAGAAACCAGACTCAAGAAAAGAAGGAAAGATGGGATGACGGCAGGGAAGGAAGAAATTAGGGAAGGGAAAGAAAGAGAGAAGAAAGAAAGGAGAAAAAATGAGGGAAAAAAGACCTTGACAGCATAAAATAACTTAGGTTGACCGATCACGGTCACACAATCATAATTTTCAATGTATCAATGGCATACCAACTAGTACATTTCTATAATCTAAGGGAGAAGGTTCCAGTTCTGGTAAATATTAGCACTCTCCTCTGTCTAGCCTACTGAATAAGCAGTAAAACCTGGACAAATTGAATGGAACAGGTATTTGAAAACTCTGAAAATGGTAGCAGGCAGATTCTGGGAAAAAACAAAATTTGAAATAACTGCCACACTGGCAGTGAGTTTACTATTTTTTAACTCAAACATCTCTCAACCTAAACTCTATATACTGGAAGTAGACACCAGAGTACAGGCAGAGTGAGTTCCAGGAGACACCCTTTAGTTCTTGCTCAAGGAGTGAAAAGGGAACTCATGCTCAGAAAGTATGTTTTGGTCCCCCAACCCCCATGTAATTCAGTGGTGGTAGCAACAGGAGCATGCAAAAATCAAAATCCTGAGAGAGAGGAGTCTTTTCTGTTTAGAGGAGCTGTGCTTTAATGGGAAAATGCCCACTGCCATTTTCTTCCCTCACACCCCTCTCCTCTGCCTCTTGGCCATAGATGCAGAGGCACTTGCAGAAGTGCACAGCAATATATGGTAACTAAAGTCCTAGTTTTCTCAATGGATAACTAAGAAGAAGAGCCTCAAGGAACTGCAAAGTATGAGGGAAACTGTGCAGAGGTAGAAGCTCAGGACAAGCCACATAGTTGTTTCTGAATTCCAAGGCTCACCCATGACCTGCTCAGTGTGGAGCTGATCCTGTTCAGTATAATGATTACTGTGAAAACTCAACCTCTACAGCAGAGCTCAGGTCCAAGAAAGGCCACTGGATGTCACACAAGAAGGAAAGCTACATTGCACTACAGAGACTGAAATGAACTGACGTTGAAAGCACAGCCTACAGAGGAAAGCTGGAACCAACTGCCTGAGCCTAACCAGGTTGACTACCTGCTAAAACAAAACTATTAACATTCTCCACAAAACTGAAATGACATAGTCTTTTAAGATAAAATTCAAAATGTCTAGACTACTAGCCAAAAATATGAATGACTAGCAAAATCTCAAAGTGCATGGGAAAAGATAATCAAAGGATGCCAATACAGAGATGACAAAGAGGTTGAAATTGTCAAAGATTTTAAAGTAGTATTGTAAAAATAACCCAGGATGCAGGGCGGACTTCGGTACCCAAATTCAAGCTCTACTATAAAGCCACAATAAGCAAGACAATTTGGACTTGGTACAGGAACAGACCCACAGACCAGTGGAACAGAATAGAGAGTCCAGATATTAAACCAAACATATATGGTCAATTAATATATGATAAAGGAGCCAAAGACATACAATGGAGAAATGAGATCCTCTTCAACAGCTGGTGTTGCCAAACTGGACAGCTACATGCAAGAGAATGAAACTGGATCACTGTCTTAACCCCATACACAAAAGTAAATTCAAAATGGATCAAAGACCTGAATGTAAGTCATGAAACCATAAAACTCTTAGAAAAAACATAGGCAAAAATCTCTAGGACATAAACATGAGTGAATTCTTCATGAACATATCTCACCGGGCAAGGAAAACAAAAGCAAAAATGAACAAGTGGGACTACATCAAACTGAAAAGCTTCTCTACAGCAAAGGACATCACCAACAGGACAAAAAGGCATCCTACAGTATGGGAGAATATATTCATAAATGACAGATCCAATAAAGGGTTCACATCCAAAATATATAGAAAGCTCATGCACCTCAACAAAGAAAAGCAAATAATCCAATAAAAAAATGGTCAGAGGAGCTGAACAGACACTTCTCCAAAGAAGAAATTTAGATGGTCAAAAGACACATGAAAAGATGCTCCACATCACTAGTCATCAGAGAAATGCAAATTAAAACCACAATGAGATATCACCTCACACCAGTAAGGATCGCGACCATCCAAAAGAAAAACAACAACAAATGTTGGTGAGGATGTGGAAAAAGGGGAACCCTTCTACACTGCTGATGGGAATTTAAATTAGTCCAACCATTGTGGAAAGCAGTATGGAGGTTCATCAAAATGCTCAAAACAGGATATAACCATTATAAATATATATGCACCCAATACAGGAGCACCAACATACCTGAAACAAATACTAACAGAACCAAAGGAGGAAATAGAATGCAATGCATTCATTCTAGGAGACTTCAACACACCACTCACTCCAAAGGACAGATCCACCAGACAGAAAATAAGAAAGGACACAGAGGCACTGAACAACACACTAGAACAGATGGACGTAATAGACATCTACAGAACTCTACATCCAAAAGCAACAGGATACACATTCTTCTCAAGTGCACATGGAACATTCTCCAGAATAGACCACATACTAGGCCACAAAAAGAGCCTCAGTAAATTCCAAAAGACTGAAATCCTACCAACCAACTTTTCAGACCACAAAGGCATAAAATTAGAAATAAACTGTACAAAGAAAGCAAAAAGGCTCACAAACACATGGAGGCTTAACAACATGCTCCCAAATAATCAATGGATCAATGACCAAATCAAAATGGAGATCCAGCAATATATGGAAACAAACGACAACAACAACACAAAGCCCCAACTACTGTGGGACACAGCAAAAGCAGTCTTAAGAGAAAAGTATATAGCAATCCAGGCATATTTAAAAAAAGAAGAACAATCCCAAATGAATGGTCTAATGTCACAATTATCGAAATTGGAAAAAGAAGAACAAATGAGGCCTAAGGTCAGCAGAAGGAGGGACATAATAAAGATCAGAGAATAAGTAAAATTGAGAAAAATAAAACAATAGCAAAAATCAATGAAACCAAGAGCTGGTTCTTCAAGAATATAAACAAAATAGATAAGCCTCTAGCCAGACTTATTAAGAGGAAAAGAGAGTCAACACAAATCAACAGTATCAGAAACAAGAAAGGAAAAATCATGACGGACACCACAGAAATACAAAGAATTATTAGAGAATACTATGAAAACCTATATGCTAACAAGTTGGGAAACCTAGGAGAAATGGACAACTTCCTAGAAAAATACAACCTTCCAAGACTGACCCAGAAAGAAACAGAAAATCTAAACAGAGCAATTACCAGCAACAAAATTGAAGCGGTAATCAAAAAATTACCAAAGAACAAAACCCCCGGGCCAGATGGATTCACCTCGGAATTTTATCAGACATACAGGGAAGACATAATACCCATTCTCCTTAAAGTTTTCCAAAAAATAGAAGAGGAGGGGATACTCCCAAACTCATTCTATGAACCTAACATCACCCTAATACCAAAACCAGGCAAAGACCCACCAAAACAGAAAACTACAGACCAATATCCCTGATGAATGTAGATGCAAAAATACTCAACAAAATATTAGCAAACCGAATTCAAAAATACATCAAAAGGATCATACACCATGACCAAGTGGGATTCATCCCAGGGATGCAAGGAGGTACAATATTCGAAAGTCTATCAACATCATCCACCACATCAACAAAAAGAAAGACAAAAACCACATGATCATCTCCATAGATGCTGAAAAAGCATTTGACAAAGTTCAACATCCATTCATGATAAAAACTCTCAGCAAAATGGGCATAAAGGGCAAGTACCTCAACATAATAAAGGCCATTTATGATAAACCCACAGCCAACATTATATTGAACAGCAAGAAGCTGAAAGCTTTTCCTCTGAGATCGGGATCTAGACAGGTATGCCCACTCTCCCCACTGTTATTTAACGTACTGGAGGCCCTAGCCATGGCAATTAGACAAAACAAAGAAATACAGGGAATCCAGATTGGTAAAGAAGAAGTTAAACTGTCACTATTTGCAGATGACATGATACTATACATAAAAAACCCTAAAGACTCCACCCCAAAACTACTAGAACTGATATCAGAATACAGCAAAGTTGCAGGATACAAAATCAACACACAGAATTCTGTGGCTTTCCTATACACTAACAATGAACCAACAGAAAGAGAAATCAGGAAAAGAACTCCATTCCCAATTGCATGAAAAAAAAATACCTAGGAATAAACCTAACTAAAGAAGTGAAAGACTTATACTCTGAAAACTACAAGACACTCTTAAGAGAAATTAAAGGGGACACTAACAGATGGAAACTGATCCCATGCTCGTGGCTAGGAAGAATTAATATCGTCAAAATGGCCATCCTGCGCAAAGCAATATACAGATTTGATGCAATCCTATCAAATTACCAGCAACATTCTTCAATGAACTGGAACAAATAATTCAAAAATTCATATGGAAACACCAAAGACCCCGAATAGCCAAAGCAATCCTGAGAAAGAAGAATAAAGTAGGGGGGATCTCACTCCCCAACTTCAAGCTCTACTATAAAGCCATAGTAATCAAGACAAGTTGGTACTGGAACAAGAACACAGCCACAGACCAATGGAACAGACTAGAGAATCCAGACATTAACCCAGACATATATGGTCAATTAATATTTGATAAAGGAGCCATGGACATACAATGGCGAAATGACAGTCTCTTCAACAGATCGTGCTGGCAAAACTGGACAGCTATTTGTAGGAGAATGAAACGGGACCATTGTCTAACCCCATATACAAAAGTAAACTCAAAATGGATCAAAGACATGAACGTAAGTCATAAAACCATTAAACTCTTGGGGAAAAAAACATAGGCAAAAACCTCTTAGACATAAACATGAGTGACCTCTTCTTGAACATATCTCCCCAGGCAAGGAAAACAACAGCAAAAATAAACAAGTGGGACTATATTAAGCTGAAAAGCTTCCTGTACAGTAAAAGATACCATCAATAGAACAAAAAGGAACCCTACAGTATGGGAGAATATATTTGAAAATGACAGATATGATAAAGGCTTGACATCCAGAATATATAAAGAGCTCACATGCCTCAACAAACAAAAAACAAATAACCCAATTAAAAAATGGGCATAGGAACTGAACAGACAGTTCTCCAAAAAAGAAATACAGATGTCCAACAGACACATGAAAAGATGCTCCACATCGCTAATTATCAGAGAAATGCAAATTAAAACTACAATGAGGTATCACCTCACACCAGTAAGGATGGCTGCCATCCAAAAGACAAACAACAAATGTTGGCGAGGCTGTGGAGAAAGGGGAACCCTCCTACACTGCTGGTGGGAATGTAAATTAGTTCAACCATTGTGGAAAGCACTATGGAGGTCCATCAAAATGCTCAAAACAGACTTACCATTTGATCCAGGAATTCCACTCCTAGGAATTTACCCTAAGAATGCAGCAATCAAGTTTGAGAAAGACAGATGCACCCCTATGTTTATTGCAGCACTATTTACAATAGCCAAGAATTGGAAGCAACCTAAATGTCCATTGATAGATGAATGGATAAAGAAGATGTGGTACATATACACAATGGAATACTACTCAGCCATAAGAAGAGGGCAAATCCTACCATTTGTAGCAACATGGATGGAGCTGGAGGGTATTATGCTCAGTGAAATAAGCCAAGCAGAGAAAGAGAAATGCCAAATGATTTCACTCATCTGTGGAGTATAAGAACAAAGGAAAAACTGAAGGAACAAAACAGCAGTGGAATCACAGAACCCAAGAATGGACTAACAGGTACCAAAGGGAAAGGGACTGGGGAGGATGGGTGGGTAGGGAGGGATAAGGGGGGGGGGGAATAAGGGGGGTATTAAGATTAGCATGCATAATGGGGGGGTGGGAGAAAGGGGAGGGCTATACAACACAGAGAAGACAAGTAGTGATTCTACAACATTTTGCTATGCTGATGGACAGTGACTGTAAAGGGGTTTATAGTGGGGACTTCGTATAGGGAAGAGCTTAGTAAACATAATATTCTTCATGCAAGTGTAGATTAATGATAACAAAAAAAAAAGAAAGAAAGAAAAGGGGGATTACTCCCTGATAGGATAAAACTAACTGTAAATCAATGATTAATGCATGCTTTAAATATCCTTAATTTTGATCACTTAAAGGGTGTCAGATGATTGGCTATGGAGGTACAGTTTTCTGATAATATTCCTTTCTCTTAAAAAAAAATAATAAAGCAGTTCCTATGTGGTGACCTCCAATGAGTTCTACACAATGGTATAAAGGGCATATCAAAGTGTGGGCAAAGGGTCTGTTGTGTTTATACAGAGGATCAAAGCCTAATTTGGCTACCCAGGAAATGAACTAAGATACGATATGAAGAACTTCCAAACATCAGCACTCTCTGGAAGAGTCATACCAGAAGATGATTGTCAAAAAACCTCAACAAAGATCCAGGCACTGCTACAGTTGTAGCTGCATTCATCCCACTGGTTCCTGGAATTGCCATGGGAATGAAGAAGGAGATATCTAAGCTGGCATGTGCATACAGTAAAACAACAAACTTGACTGGATCTATACTGTTGGAACTCAACCAAGAATTAGGAGAAGTGCAAGTTGTAGTGCTCCAAAATCTTACGACTACAGACTATCTACTGTTAAAAGAACATATGAGATGTGAACAGTTCCCAGGAATGGGTTGTTTTAATTTGTCTGATTTCTCTCAGACTGTTCAAGTACAGTTGGACAATATCCATCATATCATAGACAAATTTTCATAAATGCCTAGGGTGCCTAAATGGTTTTCTTGGCTTCACTGGAGATGGCTGGTAATTATAGATCTGCTTTGGTTATGTAACTGTATTCCTATTATGTTAATGTGTGTGTGCAATTTAATTAGTAGTTTAAAACCTATACATGCTTAAGTTACTCTACAAGAAGATATGTCAAAGAAATAATCAATCTTCCCATGTTTTCCTCCACCTGCTACTTCTATAGCTTTTCTTCTTCCTTCCTAATTACAACCCTTAAATAGAATTCGTGCCTCATATCGAATTTACCAAGTATCATAATTCCTCCAGGTGGTAAAGATACCTCGAGACAAGTGCTGGGCATAGAAGCCACAGGGCATAAATCTGCAAAGAAGTAAAAAGCTAACCTTTTCAAACAATATGGCTTCTCTCTCACTTACCAACTTTACATTTCCCTGTATGGCCCCAGAAGATGACTGGTTAGCCAGAGACAGGTAAGATTCCTCAAGGGAGGAACAACCTAAGACAGGCACAGTTGCAGGGAGGCCATCAGGTGAGAAATTGGGGATCAACAGTGGTGAGGCTTAGAACCTCACCCCCCCTGTTTTGAGAGAAATCTTCTGTATCCATGGATGTTTTATTGCCCTTGTCTAGCTTGGATTAACACATAGTCTACAGGCACACACCTGATCATCTACATTTGCTCTCTTACAACACTAAACTATGTTTTCTACCTTTATCTTGCATCTACCTACCACCTCAGTATTTTATTAATAATAATAATAATAATAATAAAGGGAGAAATGTGGGATCCACATATAAATCAAGTATAAAAATCAAACAAATATTCATATTTGACCTGTTTGTTCATAGTTCATAATGCGTGATCAAAACTGAAAGTTTCTGTGATGACTGCCCTTGTACTCTTCACCATGTAAGAACTTATTCACTATGTAAGAATTTGTTCACCATGTAAGTACTTGTTCGTTATGCTTCAGAAGATTGGAGACTGATGAGAATTAGGCTTGGGGTGGATTAATGATTGTGCATTGAGCATTGACTCCCCTATACAGAATTTTATTGTTGTTAACAACCATTTGATCAATAAATGTGAGAGATGCCCTCTCAAAAAAAAAAAAAGCAAATAATCCAATAGAAAAATGGTCAGAGGAGCTGAACAGACTTCTCCAAAGAAGAAATTCAGATGGTCAAGACACATGAAAAGATGCTCCACATCACTAGTCATCAGAGAAATGCAAATCAAAACTACAATGAGATACCACCTCACACCAGTAAGGATCACCACCATCCAAAAGAAAAACGACAACAAATGTTGGCGAGGTTGTGGAGAAAGGGGAACCCTTCTACACTGCTGTTGGGAATGTAAATTAGTCCAACCATTGTGGAAAGCAGTATGGAGGTTCCTCAAAAAACTCAAAATAGAAATACCATTTGACCCAGAAATTCCACTCCTAGGAATTTTCCCTAAGAATGCAGCAGCCCAGTTTGATAAAGACATATGCACACCTATGTTTATCGCAGCACTATTCACAATAACCAAGAAATGGAAGCAACCTAAGTGTCCATCAGTAGATGAATGCATAAAGATGTGGTATATATACAGAATGGAATATTATTCAGCCATAAGAAGTAAACAAATCCTACCATTTGCAACAACATGGATGGAGCTAGAGGCTATTATGCTCATTGAAATAAGCCAGGCAGAGAAAGACAAGTATCAAATGATTTCACTCATCTGTGGAGTATAAGAACAAAGAAAAAACTGAAGGAACAAAACATCAGCAGACTCACAGAACCCAAGAATGGACTAACAGTTACCAAAGGGAAAGGGACTGGGGAGGACGGGTGGGAAGGGAGGATAAGGGGGGTGGAAAAAAAGAAAGGGGGCATTATGATTAGCATGTATAATGTTGGGGGGCACAGGGAGGGCTGTACAACACAGAGAAGACAAGTAGTGATTCTACAACATCTTACTACACTGATGGACAATGACTATAATGGGGTATGTGGGGGAACTTGGTGATGGGGGGAGCCTATTAAACATAATGTTCCTCATGTAGTTGTAGATTAATGATATCAAAATAAAAAAAATAAAAAATAACGCAGGACACAATAAAAACAAATCTTCAAGCCAATGGAAAAATAAAAAGTAGATTAATGATATCAAAATTAAAAAAATAAAAAATAATGCAGGACACAATAAAAACAAATCTTCAAGCCAATGGAAAAATAAAAAGTCTCAGCACTGGAACAATACAAAAAAAATGAAAATTTTGCACTGAAGACAAAATAATCAAAATGTAAAACTCACTGGATAGCTTCAACAGCAGAATATAGATGATAGGAAGATGAGTCAGTGAACTACAAAATACATCAATAGAAATTAGTCAATCTGAACAACAAAGAGAGAAAAACATTTTATAAAAAGAATGAACCCCTCAGTATCCTCTGAGACTATAACAAAAGATCAAACATTTGCAAACATTTTGTGTTGTCTGACTTCTAGAAAGAGAGCGGAGTGTACTGCTGAAAAAAAAAGTATTTTAAAGAAATAATGACTGGAAGCTTTGCAAATTTCATGAAAGACAGCGAGAATCGAAAAGCTCAGCAAAACCCAAATGGAGAAATCCATAAAAATTATGTCCATGCACATCACAATCAAATGGCTAAAAATAAAATACAAAGAAAAAAACCAGAGAAAGGCAATGCTTCATATAAAAATAATTTGAAAGACTGGAATTTCTCATCAGAAACCCTGGAGTCCAAAAGAGTGTGAAACAACATTTTAGAAAGCTGAAAGAAAACTGTGAACTAAGAATTCTATATTCAGCAACACTATTTTCGGGGGAATGAAGGTAAAATAAAGCCATTCTCAAATATAAGGAAAACTAAGGGAATTTATTACCAGCATAAAACTTTCAAAGGAATGCTAAAAGAACTTACCTAGACAAAAGGGGAATGATACCAGAATGTAAATGTGGAATATCAACAATGAAGGAAAAGTAATAGAAATGGAAACTATCTAGAGAAATAGACTATTCTTCTCCTCTTGAGTTCTTTAAAATATATATAACAGCTGAAAGCAAAAATTGTAAAAATGTTGATGGGATTTATAACTAGTTCATAACTAGATATAATACATACTACAACTATAACATTAACAGGAGAGTGTATATAGTAATAAATGGGTGGTAAGGTTTCTTCATTCCTCTTTAAGTGGCAAAATACTGATTCTAAATTGTCTTTAAGAAGTTAAATATGCATATATTAAGCCCTAAAGCAACCACTAAAAATCATAAAGAGATACAGTGAAGACACCACACTTGAAAACAGAACACTAAAAAAATTAACTAACCAAAAATAAGACAGGAAAAGCAAAACAAAGGAATGACACATAAAACAAAATACTACTAACATTTTAGACATACTTCAAACATGTCAACAGATTAGATGCAAATACTCTAAAAATGCAAATGAAGAGACAGAGACTGTGAAATGCGTTTTTTTAGGGTATTATTGATATACATTCTTATGAAGGTTTCACATGAAAAAACAATGTGGTTACTACATTTACCCATATTATTAAGTCCCAACCGATACCCCAATGCAGTCAGTGTCCATCAGTGTAGTAAGATGCCACAGATTCACTGTTTGCCTTCTCTGTGCTACACTGTTTTCCCCATGACCCACCCACACCATGTGTACTAAACAATACTCCTCAATCCCCATCTCCCTCCCCACTCACCCTCCCATACCCCTCCCCTTTGGTAAAAACTGGTCCCTTCTTGGAGTCTGTGAGTCTCCTACTATTTTGTTCCTTCAGTTTTACTTCATTGTTACACTCCACAAATAAGGGAAATCATTTGGCACTTGTCTTCGGCTGGCTTATTTCACTGAGCATAATATCGTCCCGTTCCATCCATGTTGTTGCAAATGGTAGGATTTCTTTCTTTCTTATGGCTGAATAGTATTCCATTGTGTATATGTACCACCTCTTCTTTATCCATTCATCTACTGATGGACACTTAGTTGCTTCCATATCTTCGCTATTCTAAACAGTGCTGCAATAAACAGGGGTGCATAAGTCTTTTTGAGTCTGAGAAGTTGTACTCTTTGGGTAAATTCTAAAGAGTGGGACTCCAGGTCAAATGGTATTTCTATTTTTAGTTTTTTGAGGAACCTCCATATTGCTTTACACAATGGTTGAACTAGCTTACATTCCCACCCGTAGTGTTATGAGGGTTCTGCTTTCTCCACATCCTTGCCAGCATTTGTTGTTCTTAGTCTTTTCAATGCTGCCCATCCACTGGTGTGAGGTGATATCTCATTGTGGTTTTAATTTGCATTTTCCTGATGATTAGTGATGTGGAGCATCTTTTCATGTGTCTGTTGGCCATCTGAATTTCTTCTTTCAACAATTGCCTCTTCATATCCACTACCCATTTTTAAATTGGGTTATTTGCTTTTTCGCTGTTGAGGTGTGTGAGTTCTTTATATATTCTGGATGTTAACCCCTTCTCGGATATTTCATTTACAAATATATTCTCCCATACTGTAGGATGCCTTTTTGTTCTGTTGATGGTGTCCTTTCCTGTACAGAAACTTTTTAGTTTGATGTAATCCAATTTGTTCATTTTTGCTTTTGTTTCCCATGCGCAAGGCAATGCATTCAGGAAGAAGTTGCTCATCCTTATAGTCAGGAGATTTTTGCCTATGTTGTCTTCTAAGAGTTTTATGGTTTCATGACTTACATTCAGGTCCTTGATCCATTTCAAGTTTACTTTTGTGTATAGAATTACACAATAATCCAGTTTCATTCTCTTTCATGTAACTGTCCAGTTTTGCCAACACCAGCTGTTGAAGAGGCTGTCATTTCCCCATTGTATGTCCATAGCTACTTTATCATATATTAATTGACCATATATGGTTGGGTTTATATCAGGACTCTCTAGTCTGTTCCATTGGTCTATGGGTCTGTTCATGTGCCAGTACCAAATTGTCTTACTTACTGTGGCTTTGTAGTAGAGCTTCAAGTTGGAGAGCATAATTCCCCCAGCTTTATTCTTCTTCCTTATGATTGCTTTGGCTATTTGGGGTCTTTTATGGTTCCACATGAATTTTAGAACGATTTGCTCTAGTTCATTGAAGAGTATCTGTTGGTATTTTTATAGGAATTGCATTGAATTTGCAGATTGCTTTAGCCAGGAAGGCCATTTTGACTATTAATTCTTCCTAGCCAAGAGCATGGAATGAGTTTCCATTTGTTAGTGTCCTCTTTAATTTCCTTTAAGAGTGTCTTGTAGTTTTCAGGGTATAAGCCTTTCACTTCCTTGGATAGGTTTATTCCTAGATATTTTATTCTTTTTGATGCAACTGTAAATGGAATTGTTTTCCTGATTTCTCTTTTGGCTAGTTCATTGTTAGTGCATAGGAATGCAACAGATTTCTGTGTATTAATTTTGTATCCTGCAACTTTGCTGAATTAAGATATTAGATCTAGTAGTTTTGGAGTGGATTCCTCAGGGTTTTTTATGTACAATATCATGTCATCTGCAAACAGGAACAGTTCTTCCTTACCAGTCTGGGTGCCTTTTATTTCTTTGTGTTGTCTGATTGCCATGGCTAGGACCTCCAGTACTATGTTGAATAGAAGTGGGAAGAGTTGGCATCCTTGTCTTGTTCCTGATCTTAAAGGAAAAGCTTTCAGCTTCCTGCTGTTAAGTATAATGTTGGCTGTGGGGTTGTCATATATGGCCTTTATTATGTTCAGGTACTTGCCCTGTATACCCATTTTGTTGAGAGTTTTTATCATGAATGGATGTTGAATTTTGTCAAATGCTTTTTCAGCATCTATGGAGATGATCATGTGGTTTTTGTCCTTTTTGTTGATGTGGTGGATGATGTTGATGGATTTTCAAATGTTGTACCATCTTTGCATCCCAGAAATAAATCCTACTTGATCATGGTGGATGACCTTTTTGATGTATTTTTTAATTTGATTTGCTAGTATTTTGTTGAGTATTTTTGCGTCTATGTTCATCAGTGATATTGGTCTCTAATTTTCTTTTTTTTGTGGTGTCTTTCCCTGGTTTTGGCATTAGAGTGATGCTGGCCTCATAGATTGAGTTTGGAAGTATTCCCTCTTCTCTTTGGAAACTTTAAGGAGGACGGGTATTAAGTCTTCACTAAATGTTTGATAAAATTCAGCAGTGAAGCCATCTGGTCCAGTGGTTTTGTTCTTAGGTAGTTTTTTTATAACCAGTTCAATTTCGTTGTTGATCATTGGTCTGTTCAGATGTTCTGTTTCTTTCTGGCTCACCACAGATGGTTGTATTTTTGTGGAAAGTTGTCCATTTCTTCTAGGTTATCCAGTTTGTTAACATATCATTTTTCATAGTATTCTCTAATAATTCTTTCTTTTTCTGTGGTGTGCATATTTTTCCTTTCTCATTTCTGATTCTCTTTATGTGAGTAGACTCTCTTTTCTTCTTCATAAGTCTGGCTAGGGGTTTATCTATTTTGTTTATTTTCTCAAAGAACTAGCTCTTGCTTTCATTGATTCTATTGTTTAATTCTTCTTGATTTTATTTATTTCTGCTCTAATCTTAATTATGTCCCTCTTTCTACTGACTTTGGGCTTAATTTGTTCTTCCTTTTCTTGTTTCATTAATTGTGAGTTAAGACTGCTCATATGGGATTGTTCTTTCCTGAGGTAGGCCTGTATTGCAATATACTTTCCTCTTAGCATGGCCTTCGCTGCATGTCACAGATTTTGCAGTGTTGAATTATTGTTGTCATTTGCCTCCATATATTGCTTTATCTCTGTTTTTATTTGGTCATTGATTCACTGGTTATTTAGGAGCATGTTGTGAAGCCTCCATGTGTTTGTGGGATTTTTCATTTTCTTTGCATATTTTATTTCTAGTTTCATATCTTTGTGGTCTAAGAAACTGGTTGGTACAATTTCAGTCTTTTTGAATTTACTGAGGCTCTTTTTATGGCCTAGTATATGATCTATTCTTGAAAATGTTCCACGTGCACTTGGGAAAAATGTGTATTCTGCTGCTTTGGGTGTAGAGTTCTGTAGATGTCTGTTAGGTCCATTGTTCTAATGTGTTCAGTGCCTCTGTCTCCTTATGTATTTTCTGCCTGGTTGATCTGTCCTTCAGAGTGAGTGGAGTGTTGAAGTCAAGAATGAATGAATTGTATTCTATTTCCCCTTTGAATTCTGTTAGTATTTGTTTCACATATGTAGGTGCTCCTGTGTTAGGCACATAGATATTTATAATGGTTATATCTTCTTGTTGGATTGACCCCTTAATCATTATGTAAGGTCCTTCTTTTTTTCTTGTGACTTTCTTTGTTTTGAAGTCTATTTTGTCTTATACAAGTACTGCAACTCCTGCTTTTTTCTCCCTATTAGTTGCATGAAATATCTTTTCCATCCCTTCACTTTTAGTCTGTGTATGTCTTTGGGTTTAAAGTGAGTCTCTTGTAGGCAGCTATAGATGGGACTTGTTTTTTTATCCATTCAGTGACTCTGTGTCTTTTGATTGCTGCATTCAGTCCATTTATATTAAGGATGATTAATTTGTTCTTCCTTTTCTTGTTTCATTAATTGTGAGTTAAGACTGCTCATATGGGATATGGATAGGTATGTGATTATTGCCATTACAGGCTTTAGATTTGTGGTTTCCAAAGGTTCAAGGTTAAGTTCCTTACTAAGAGTCTAACTTAACTCACTTAATATGCTATTACAAACACAATCTAAAGGTTCCTTTTTTCTCCTCCATTCTTTATAAATTAGGTATCATATTCTGTACTCTTTGTCTATCCCTTGATTGACTTTGGGGATAGTTGATTTACTTTTGCATTTGCTTAGTAATTAGCTGTTCTGCTTTCTTTACTGTGGTTTTATTACCTCTCGTGACAGCTATTAAACCTTAGGAACACTTCCGTCTATTGCAGTCCCTCCAAAATACACTGTAGAGATGGTTTCTGGGAGGTAAATTCTATCATCTTTTGCATATTTGGAAGTTGTTTAATCCCTCCTTTGAATTTAAATGATAATCTTGCCAGTAAAGTATTCTTGGTTCAAGGCCCTTCTGCTTCATTGCATTAAATACATCATGCCACTCCCTTCTGGCCTGTAAGATTTCTGCTGAGAAGTCTGATGTTAGCCTGATGGGCTTTCCTTTGCATGTAATCTTATTTCTATCTCTGGCTGCTTTTAACAGTTGGCCTTATCCTTGATCTTTGCCATTTTAATTACTATATGTCTTGGTGTTGCCCTCCTTGGGTCCCTTGTATTGGGAGATCTGTGCACCTCCGTGGCCTGAGAGACCATCTCCTTACCCAGATTGGGGAAGTTTTCAGCAACTGCCTCCTCAAAGACATGTTCTATCCCTTTTTCTCTCCTCTTCTTCTTCTGGTACTCGTACAATGCGAATATTGTTCCTTTTGGATTGGTCACACAGTTCTCTCAATATTCTTTTATTCTTAGAGATCCTTTTTCTCTCTGTGCCTCAGAGTCTTTGTATTACTCTTCTCTAATTTCTATTTCATTTATCTCCTCCACCATATCTAATCTGCTATTAATACCCTCCATTTTGCTCTTCAACAATTTGGATCTCTGACCAGAGTTCATTCCTGAGTTCCTGAATATTTTTCTTTACCTCCATGAGCATGTAATGATTTTTATTTTGAAATCCCTTTCAGGAAGATTCATGAGGTTGATTTCATTTGAATCTTTCTCAAGTGTTGTATTTATAATTTTACTTTGAACCAGGTTTCTTTCATGTTCTATATTGTATATGGTGCCTTCTAGTGCCCAGAAGCTCTCCTCTCTGGAGCTACTCAGCCCCTGAAGCAATTTCAGGGATCACAGGAGAATGGTAGTGGTGCCTAGAGGGAGTAAAGAGCTGTTTCTTCCTTCCCAGCTGCTATGCCTGCCTCCACTGCCAAAACTAGTGGGCCAAGCACACAGGTGTAAGTCTCTATGCTTTGTGTTTGTAATTGCTGTAGACGAGGCTTCCCTTCAGCCGGCCTAACACTAGGATAGGGTTTGCCGGTTTGCAAGCCAGGTGGGGCTGGCCGGGAGAAAGACGCAGTAGGCTGCATATTATGGTCCTTCAAGCTGTGCAGCCAGCCAGGGAGCTGGAGTGCCTGAAGATGGAGAAAGCTCCCATTTTTCTGGGCAGAGTGCACCCGGACAATTTTGTCCACCTGTCCTTTCTCCTGAGCAGTAAGCTCTGTGCACTCCTTGCCCGTTAGCAGTCCTCTTGCTGTTAGGAAGTCTCTCAGACTGCCCTCCTTTCTTTTGTCCCAGGGCAGCCAGTTATGGATCCCTGCTTTCCACAAGCGGCTGGAATCTCAGTCTCTCCAGGAATTCTGCCTGTCTTAGCTTTCCAACCCTGTAATCACTAGAGTACCATGAAAGCACCATGAAATGTAGGTTTGTGCTCCCACAGCAGATCTCCAGAGTATTCAGTAGTCCCAGGCCTCCACTCCCTCCCTGCTCCATTTCTCTTCCTCCCACCAGTGAGCTGGGGTGGGGGAAGAGCTTGGGTCCATACACGCCATGGCTTTGGTACGTTACCCTGTTCCATGAAGTTTATTCTGTTCTCCAGGTGAATGCAGTTTGGTGCAGCCCTCTTTCCTGTTCTTTCAGGATTAGTTTTATTAATTATATTTTAGTATTATATGCTGTTTTAGGAGAAAGCCTATGTCTCACCTCTCATTCCACCATCTTTAATCCTCTCTGGATTTTTTCGTTAAGACACTTCCCCTTTAAGAGTGAGGGAGAAATTAAAACAGTCCCAGATAAACAAAAGCTGAGGAAGTTTGTTACCACTAGACCTGCCTGCAAGAAAATGAAAGGACGCTACCTGCAACTCAAAGCTGTATGATGAAATAAAGAGCTCATAAGGATAAATGTGTGAGCAATTATAAAGCTAGTATTATTGTAACAATGGTTTGTACCTCCACTTTCTCTTTTATACATGCTTTAAAATGCTACTATACATTTTAAAAATTATTAGTCTAAAAGGTAGTAATACTGTAACTTTGGTTTATAACTCCACAGATTGTCTACATAATTTAAGAGACTAATGCATTTAAAGTAATTATTATTTTTTATTTTGGGGTGCAAAGCATATATAATTTTGTGTCACCAACAAACAAAAAAGGGTGGGGTTGGAACTGTAAAAGAGCAGTTTTTGTATGTTGTTGAAAATAAGCCAGTGTAAATTCAAATTAGTTTTATAAATTTAGGATGTTAAATGTAATCCCCATGGTAACGACAAGTAAAATAACCATGGAGTGTGCAGGAAAGGAAATAAGACAGAAATTAAACATTTCCCTACAAAAAATCAACTAAATGCTAAAGAAAACAGTAATGCAGGAAATGAACAAAAGAGCTACTTGGCATTTAGAAAACAAATAGCAAAATGATGACAGGAGTCCAGTAAGTCCTTATCAGTAATTACTTTAAATGTAATGGATTATTAACATCATAAAAACAAATAATCTAATTTAAAAAATGGGCAGAGGACCTGAACAGACATTTTTCAAAAAAAGACATGCAGATAGCCTATAGAATAGTTGAGGATGTGGAGAAAAGGGAACTCTTGTAATACTGCTGGTGGGAATGTAAACTGGTATAGCCACTATAGAAAGCTTTATGGAGGTTCCTCAAAAAATTAAAAATAGAACTACCATATAATCCAGTAATTCCACTCTGAATATATATCCAAAGGAAATGATATCATTATCTCAAAAAGATATCTGTACTCTCATGTTGACTGCAGCATTATTCACAGTAGCCAAGGTATAGAAACAACCTAAGTATCCACTGATGACTGAATGGATAAAGGAAATGTGATATATACCTGAAATGGAATATCATTCGGCCTTAAAACAGAAGGAAATCCTGCCACAATATGGATGAACCTGGAAGGAATTATGTTAAGTGCAATAAGCCAGACAGAGAAAAATAAATACTGCATGTTAATCACTTATATGTGGAATCTAAAAATAAACAGTCAAACTCAGAAACAGAGCAGACAAGTAGTTGTCAAAGGATGGGAGGAAGGGGAATAGGAAGCAGTTGATAAAAGCATTCTTAAAATCTAATGAGTAACATGGTAACTGGTTGATAACAGTATTGTATAATTGAAATTTGCTAAAAATATAACTAAATGTTCTCACAAGAAAAAAAGATAAATATGTGAGATGATGGATGTGTTAACTCATGGTGGGAATCCTTTCACAATGACATGCATATCAAATGATGGTGTACACTAAATACCTTATGGTTTTGTAATTTATACCTCAATAAGACTAAAAAAAAAAGAAAATGTGATGACACACACACACATTCACAAAGACATACATACATACAATGGAATAGTAATCAGCCATAAAAAGAAAGAACGTTTTCCTCTGCAACATATATGAACATGGGAGGCATTATGGTAAGTGAAATAAGCCAGAGAGCCAAATACTGTATGGTATCACTTTTTTAAGTAGAATCTAAAAAATAAGAAATCATTGAACTCATAGAAACATAGAGTGGAATGGTGGTTGCCAGGGATCTGGGGAGTAGGGGAAATGAGACACTATTGGTCAGAAGGAGAAAATATATGCAAACCATGTATCTCACATAGGACTCATATACAGAATGCATGAAGAACTCTGAAAATTCAACAGTAAAAAAGGAAAAAAAACTATTAGAAAATGACAACAAAAATGTATAAATATTTGTTTCACCAAAGAAGAATTACAGATGGTATATAAGCACTTTAAAAGATTTTCAAAATCACTATCTATTAAAGAAATTAAAAACACAGTATCACTACACACCTATTAGAACAGATAAAATAAAAAATATTGACACTACAAAATGTTAGTCAGCTGTAGAGGAATTGAGGTCTCCCATACACTTGTGGTGGGAGCTGTATACCCACTCAGAAAATAGTTTGGCAGTTTCTTAAGAAAGTAAACATACATTTAGCATATGTTCCAGCAATTGCATTCCCCAGCATTTATGGCAGAGAGCTGAGAATTTACATTCATGCAAACACTGTCCACAGATACTTATAGCAGGTTTTTTGTAATAGCCAAAATCCGAAAGTAACCAAAATGTCCTTCATTGGTGAATGGTTAAGCAAACAATGGTACATCCATACCTGGAATACTATTCAGTAATGAAAAGAAACGAACTGATATAGGTAGTAATTTGAATAGATCCAAAAGGGCATTATGCTAAGTGAAAAAAGCCAGTCTCAAAGTCGCATTACTTATGATTCTATTTTTATCATACCCTCAAAATGAAAAACTTATGGAGATGGAGAACAGAGTAATGGCTGCTGGGAACTGGGGATGGTGAGGGAGCAAGATGAGGGCATGACTCTTACGGGTAGACAACATGAGGCAGACCTTAGTGGCAACAGACTAATTCTGTGTCATGAATGTAGTGGTAGTCACATGAATTTGCACATGTGATAAAGTGGCACAGAACTACACACACACATTGTACCCATATTAATTTTCTGTTTTTGATCATGTACTAAAATTATGGAAGATTTAACCTTGAGGAGAACTGAAGGAAAAGTATAAGAGAAAAATACTGTTTTGCCACTACCTATGAATCTATAATTGTTGTAAATAAAATATTTAAAAAATAAAATCTGAAAAAACTGACCATTTTTCATTTGAGATGATATAGATCTTATTATTTCTTAATTATCTTTAATTTTTTTATATTTCAAAAAACAATTTCAAAGACATAACTGAAAAAAATACCATATGAAATGTATACTTAAATTCAGATTCATCAGTTGTTGTTTTTTATAAATGGTGCCAAATGAGAGAATCTGAGAGTGCCTATATTAGTTTGCTGGAGCTTCCTTAACAAAATGCGACAAACCAAGTGGCCTAATCAACAGTAACTTACTGTCCTACGGTTCTGGAGGCAAGAAGTCTGGGTTACGGCAGTACTGCTGTCTTCTGAGGACTGGTGGGGGGGTCTGTTCCGTGCCCCTCCTCTGGCTGCTCTGGTTTGCCAGTAAACACTGGAAATTTCTTGGCCGTGGACTTCTGCACATGCATGCCTGTGTTCAGATTTCCCCTTTTTATAAGGACACCATTCATATCAGCTGAGTATGAACTGAGCAACAACCATATTTCTAAGTAAAGTCATGCTCTGAGGCTCTGGGCTTTAAGACTTTAACATAGGAATTTGATGAAGGAACACGATTCAACCTGTAAACAGTGCCTCACCTCTGTTCCAAAGATAATTGAAAAATCAAGAAAAAAAATTCATAGGTAAATGGAATTTATTTGGGTCATGTGTTACTTACAACTTTTAGGCTTTGACATTTTAAACCATGAGAGACCATTGAAAGAAAAGACCTTTATAGCTGATGAAAATTATATCAGCAAATTTAATGGCATTCAGAGGAATTTATGCCTCTTTTTCTCCTTCCTTCCTTCCACAAATATTTTAGCATACCTAATGTGTGCCAAGTATTATCCTAGGAACTGGGAATATAAAACAAAAATCTTCACCCTCACAGAGTTTCCATAATAATGAAGGACACAGACAATAAAATAAATACATTATATATTTTTTATGTTGAACAGTGTTAATATTGAGCAGGAATAACGGTATGAAATATTTGGGTTGCATTTTGTGAAGGGTGAGCAGGGGGAAGGCCTCACTGAAAGATAACTTGAGTAAACACTTCAAGTGAGAGAAGCCATGTGAGTATCTGAACAGGAGCATTCTAAGCACCAATACAGCAAGTGCAACTGCCCTGAGGCAAAAGGAATTCCTCCTTCAAGAATTCACACTGACAAAGAGGCCAGTGAGACTGGAGCAAAAGAATCAGGAGGCGAGGACTGAAAGATGAAGCCAGGAAAGTGACAAGGGACACAGCCCTGTAGGGTCTTGTATGTAAGGATTTTAGCTTTTAGCTCCAAATAAGACAGGGAAACACTGAAGAGTTTGAGGCAGAGAAGAGATATGATCTAACTTACATTCTAAGAAGACTCAGCACAGACAATACCCTCAACAGCTTTATAATTCGGAAGACATATATCTATTTTCTTCAGGTTACACAACTTTTAGTTTGACAACTACCACTAAATCAAGTCGCAACCAATTTAAAATAGGCTGTCTACTCTTCCTAAGAAAAACCCTTAAAGTTTAGAATATCTCATTGTACAGAATTCAAGGGTTATCCACAACTGTCTGTTATTATTTTTTTGTTCTTTTAACCCTGTTTCTTTTTCAGTGTTTCTCATCTCAGTTCAAGCAATATGATTTACCCAGGCTTAAAGATATTTGTTGTCAACTCAACCATCATTTTCATAACTGGTATGACACACACTTGTTCGCGTGTGTGCAGATTCAGTCACCAGATAATAATTTTGAGTGTACTTTTAAACAGAATTGCAAAATGGTGAAATGATTTATCAGGGTAATAATTAGATAGGCAAAGAAACAGCAGGGTATTAGATCCCAGAAATGCAATGAATGTAAGAGACAGGAGTGTAAAAAAAGTTCAAAGCCAATAATAAATTCTGCTGAACAAGTGAATCCATAACTAGAGACTGATTTAATTGGCCTTGAAATATCTGTATCACTTGTCTCAATGCAATTTAAGGACATCTGACAATATCTCTGCATCCAATCTAACCATACTTCTGATTATACCTGTAATCAAATTTCAACAGGTGGTGATTATACCTCAGAAACTCTTGCATACATGCCCGCTGCACCAGTCCCTCTACAAGTTATTCTCTACTCTGTCACTTTCACCATCGAACTCATACCACCTCACACGCACACTATACTCCTGCTATTCCATTTATTAAGAACCACTTCATTATAATTCCTAACATACCAGACATATACACATATAGTCCACTATACTGTAAGCTCCTCATGAGCATAAACCAAGCCCAATTCACTTCCTAAATCTCAATTAGAGTGCCTAGTACACAGCAGGCACTCAAATATTTGATAAAGAGGTAATCATCTAAGACATGATATTTTATCATCGATTTTATTTTTTTCTATGATCATTAAATGATCTTTTCAGAATCATAGGCTTACCAAAGGATATCAAAGCTATTCTTTAAGAATGCAATTCTAGAATTTACCCCAAAGTACTGTGAGTGATTATGAATATTTTTTACCATTTTCCTTCTCTTCCATGTTACCACATTAATTCAATCTGTGGAAATGGTGTTATTAAAAATATGAAGATACTTGATGAGAGTACTGATTCATCATGCAGTTACTCTCCAGGACTTTTAATTTTACTATAGTATTTACATGATGTTCTGAAATGGTGCTGACAAGTGGAAAACACACAATATAAAGATGGTACAACTCCCAAAGAGAGAAGGCCACTTATGAAAAGCTTCTGCCTTTGATCAGCTAATTAATTTTACAGAAAAGCAGCCATTCTTCTGTCTGATGATTATATGTGCCCTGCTCCACCTTTGTGGGAAAAAAAGCCAAAAATAAAAAAATGTCCACTCCAAAGAGAAACAGATACCCAAGAAACATAGCCCCAAGAGAAATTAAAACATAGATCCACACAAGAACTTGTATGTGAAGGCTTATTATATAGACAAAAAGCAGAAGGAAATATCCATCAACCATTAGATAAAATGTGGTGTACACACACACACATACACACACACACACACACACACACACGTAGACAGTTCTTCATCAATAAAAAGGAATGAAACACTGATGCATGCCACAACATGATTGAATCTTGAGAACATTTGCTGAATAAAAGGAGCCAATCATAAGCATCACATATTATATGACTCTGTATACATGAAATGTCCAGAATAGACAAATCTGTAGAGAAAGAAAGTAGGCTGGTGTTTGTTTAGTATTGGGGGTTTTGGAGAGAAACAGGGAGTGACTGCTAATGGGTAAAGGGTTTCTTCCTGGGATGACAAAAATGTTCTAAAATTGCCTATGGTACTGGTCACACAACTCTGAAATACTAAAAACTATTCAGCTGTGCATTTTAAATGGGTGAATTACAGTATGCTAGATGAATTATATCTCAATAAAGCTACTAAATTTTTTAAAAACTGACATTGAACTTTTTCAAGAAACTAAATCAAGTGTATATCCCTTTTCAACTCATGTGAATTCTTTCTGTGAGGGATTACATATAATTGCATTTGTACATCATATCTTTGGCACATTACTCAAGGTTAATAATCATGACCTTTAGTCATTAATCAAGTTCAATTTTAGTGATACATTTGAAGTCAGAAAAGTACATAGTACATTTTAGTAAGTTTTCATCCAAAATGATAAAATTTAGCTTCTGGTATTAAAGAGTTAATCCTCAGCTGGAAAAATCTGGCTTTTCCTAATGACAAACTTGGGGTCTGAATAAGTGAAGTCTTTCCTGAAAATACATTAGTAATAAGCACTACAGAATACAGGAATTTATGTATATATAACAGTTTCTTGATTACCTGAGACAAGGCACTTGCCAATGTCGGTCCAATAACTATTCACTGAGAAAGCTAACAAAGAACCGCCATATGCCTGAAATGGGTTGATTTGGCATTTGACTCAGTCTCCCCTTCCCAGCCCAATTAATGCTGACAGACAGAACGCCTGTTTACATGAGCCCACCTCCAGGCAAAAAATAGCACCTGTTAACTATTACAGATTAATTTAACTCCCAGAACACCTATAGCCATACTGCTAAAAAGGAAATGGAAAGCATTTCTATTTAAAAGTCATTATCTCCTTTTTACTACTATATCCTTTCAAATACCACCTTAACTAACATCTTAGTATTTGTCTAAAAGCCAGTCAACCAAAGTAAAGTCTGAAATATTGTAAGATAATTTTTAAAACACTTTTAGTTTAGACTCCAAAAATTCATTCTGCTCCTCCCTTCACCCTCCACCTCAAACCTTATCCCAGGAAATTAAGTCAAAATATTATTAATTATTGCTTACTCCTAATTCCATACTACCTTATAAAATCAGTTAAGAATTTATAAAATGCCTTACTGTGTGCAAGATACTATTTTTGGTATTAAAAAAAGGAAATGACATAGAATGACTATACCAGGGGAACTCTAAAAGAAAAATTGCCTCAAGGATCAGAATACATGGGAGCCTCATAAAATCTATTTCTACTCACCTCTGTAATTTTCCTGGAGCAAACAGCTAACACTGAGAAGGAGGACATACGAAAAGAAGCTGTGAGGTCAAGTAATAGAACTATAGGTTGAAGAGAAACCTACAATCTGAATAGTTTGTCTAAAATCTAGGCTCAATTAAAAAACATGTTTGACCTCCTTTTATGGACACATACCTACACTTAATATCAAGAGATAAACTGTCTATGAAAAACAACACTACTGGCTAAAGCTTAGTCTTCTTAACTGCACTTATTGTGGGAAACAATAAACATTTCTACTTTGGAAATGAAGGTACTTATAATGCTGCCAAAGCACTTCACCCTAAACTATATACATAAAAAGCCAGTTATACCACTACGTTTCTCCTTGAGTTTATTCTCCACGTTAGCATCAGGCTGGTTTGATGTTCAAACATAATTTACTCAATATACAAAAAACCAATTGTATTTCTATATACTATCAATGGGCAGGACAAAAGTAAAATTAAGAAAACAATTCCATTCACAATAGCATCCAAAAAGGATAAAAGCTTAGGAAAAAATATAACAAAAGAAATGCAAGATTTATAATCTGAAACTACAAAACATTGCTTCAAGGACTAAATAAATGCTAAAGATATCCTGTGTTGATGGATTGAAAGACTTAATATTAAAATGGCAATACTCCCCAAATTGGCCTATAGATTCGATGCAATCCATATCAAAATCACAGCTGTCCTTTTTGCAGAAATGAAAAAGCTGATTCTAAAGTTAATATGGAAATACAAGGGACCCAGAATAGCCAAAATAAACTTGAAAGAACAAAGTTAGAGGACTCATAATTCTGTAGTAATCAAGACAGTGTGTGCCAGTAAGGACAGACATATAGATCAATAGAACACAACCAAGACTCCAGAAATAAACCTTATGTTTATGGTAAATTGATTTTAGACAAGAGTGCTGAGACATCTTAATGGGGAAAAACAGTCTTTTCAACAAATGGTTCTAGAACAAATGAACATCCATACACAAAAGAGTAAAGTTGGATCCCTCTATTACACCATACACAAAAATTAAGTCAACATGGATCAAAGGCCTGAAGGTAAGAGGTAAAACTATAAAAAAAAAAAAACCACTTGGAGGAAGACGGGTATAACTCTGATCTTTCACTAGACAACAGTTTCTTAGATATGATAACAAAAGTACAAGCAACAAAAGAAAACAGAAAAATTGGAAGTTTTAAAAATTAAAAACTTTTGTGCTTCAAAGGACACCATCAACAGAGTAAAAAAAAACACAAAATGCAAGAAAGTGTTCACAAATTATGTATCTGATATGAAATATATCTAAAAGATACAAAGAAGTCCTATGACTGAATAATAAAAAGAAAAATATACCGATTTTTTAAAGGTAAAGGATATGAGTAGACATTTCTCCAAAGGCGATACACAAATGGCCAATAACTACATGGAAAGATGCTCAACATGAATAGCCATCCAGGATATGCAGATCAAAACCACTTCACATCCACCAGGATGGCTATTATCAAGAAGACAAGTGCTACAAGAGCGTAGAGAAACTGAAGCCAGTATACACTGCCATGGGAATGTAAAATGGTATGGCCACTTTGGAAAACTGTCTGGCAGTTTCTCACAAGGTTAAAGGAGAATTACTACTGACCATCAATTCTACTCCTACATACATACCCAAGAGATTTGAAAAATTATGTCCACACACATACTTGTACATAAATTTTCATAGCAGCATTATTCATAAAAGTCCAAAAGTGGAAACAACCCAAACGTCCATCAACTGATGAATGGATAAACGATGTGTTTATCCATACAATGGAACATCCTTCAGCAAAGCTACAACGTGGATGAAACTTGAAAACACGCTGAATGAAGGAAGTCAACAAAAAAGGTCACATAGTGTATGATTCAATTTCTATGAAATATACAGAATAGTTAAATCTATAGAGACAGAAAACAGATTAGCGGTTTCCAAGGGTGGGGGGATTTGGAAGGAAATGGAGAGTGACTGCTAATGGTTACAGGGTTTCTTTTGCAGGTGATAAAATGTTCTAAAATTGATGGTGGTGATAGTTGCACAATTCTGTGAACATCCTAAAAAATACTGAGTATTTTTTATATATAACACTAAAAACACTTCAAATGGATAAATTGTATGGTGTGCATATCATATCTCAATAAAGCTTTTAAACAAAACATTACTGATGTAACATTTTACAAAAGCAAGATTTTTCTATACACTTTCTCTCTAGATGGTTGATTACACTCTTTTTTCAGCCTCTTACTAACCCCTGCCACTGTGGCAACCACAATATGGACAGTATAATGATACTGGAGATGCAGTACTGAGCTGCCATCCTGCCATATATTGTGGTTCAAAGATTAGAGGAAGAGAGAGGAACACCCCAACCCCTTGAACCTACTATTTCTTCCTCATTTACCTAGGAATTCTAGATTGGGATTTGGTATAAATCCAGCTTAAAAAGCACCATTTCTCAAAAAAGGAAGAACAAAAAGAATTTTAAGTACTTAGATATTGAAATTGGGACCCAGTCAAATATACCCATACACAACTAAAAATAATCCGTTTAATAGGAAGTACAGTTTTTATAGAACAATACTTTGCAAATCTCACACTTTTATTAAAAAATTTGAGATATTTCTAAACACCATTCTTATGCACATTTAAATTTATGAATTTAAATTTTAAAAATGTTAAAGTATATCTAAATTCAGTTTTCTTTCAGTTCCATTATGCAAAAAAAAAAAAGTAGTGAACACATCCATTAGTAGAAACGTACCTCCCATCTACAGCTGGCTACTCATAAACTCCAGCTGGTTTATCGTTGGGAGAGAATCTTATAAGCATCAAGAGAAAGACAGTTTCCTACAAGGGAAATCCCTTAAGACTATTAGCAGATTTCTCAGTAGAAATTTTATACACCAGAAGAGAGTGGCATGAAATATTCAGGATGCTAAAAGGGAAAAAAATCTACAACCAAGAATAGTCTACCCAGCAAGGTTATCATTCAGTACTGAAGGTGAGATAAGTTTTCCAGATAAACAAATGTGAACAGAATTCATCAACACTAAACCAGCCTTACAAGATACATTAAAGGGACTTCTTTAAATGGAAATGTTTTTAAATTTAAATATTTTTCATCAGTGAAAATAAACCTACAGTAAAAGTAGCAGACCGATCAGTAATAATGCAAGTATCAAGTTCAAAAGACAAAAGTATTAAAATCAATGATGATATCCAAAAATTACTCAAAAGATACACAAAATAAAAAGATGTAAATTATGACATCATATACATAAAATGTAGAGGGGGACTAATCATAAAAAGTAGTACCTTTAGAATGTGTTTGAAATTAACTACCCATCTAATATACACTGTTATACATATATAAGTTGCTATATATGAACCTTATGGTAACATCAAACCAAAAGCCTATAATACACAAAATAGAAAAAAGAAAGTAATCCAAGCATAACACTAAAATAAGTCATCAAATCACAAAGAAGGAGAGTAAGAAAGGAAGAAAGGAACAGAACTATAGAAATAACCAGAAAATTAACAAAATGGCAATAAGTACATACCTATCAATATTACTTTAAGTGTAAATGGACCATTGTCTCCAATCAAAAGATATAGATTGGCTGCATAAGTAAAGAAACAAGACCCATCTATGTGCTGCCTACAAGAGGCTCACTTCAGACCTAAAGACACATACAGATTGGAAGAGAAGGGATGGGAAAAGATATTGCACATAAAAAGAAGTGAGAAACAATCAGGAGCAGCAATATTTATGTCAAACAAAATAGACTTTAAAACAACAAAAGTAATAAAAGACAAAGAAGGGTATTACATAAAGATGAAGGGAGTATCCAAGGAGAGAATATAATAATTGTAAATATTTAGGCACCCAACGTAGGAGCACCTAAATATATAAAGCAAATACTAACAGACCTAAAGGGAGAAACTGACAGCAATACAATGATAGTAAGCAACTTAAACATCCCACTCACATCAGTGGATAGATAATCCAGAAAGGAAGTCAGGGAGAAAACTGGTATTTAATGATACATTAGACAAAATGGACTTAACAGATGATATACAGAACATTCCACACAAAATCAGCAGAATACACATTTCAGTGCTTACCCTTTAGCATATTTGCATTCTGAAAGGATAAGTTATAAAACAAATTTCTTAAATCATATTTTCCACTTAAATATATTTACCACAGAAGATATTTTCAAATTATAGTTTGAAATCCCTTAAAAGCGGATACTTTAAAACATACGGGAAAACTCAAAGTATGCTACAAAACACAAATCCTTAAATATAAATGATATCCCCTGAGTGCAAGTTGAAAGATTTGCCTGATGTCTTACTGGGTTTAAATTAAATTTGTCTCCTCAAATCTGATGTAAAATAATGTCTCCCTGCAGCCTTATAATCTAATGTTCTAATTGTAAACAAATCTCCTCAACCTCATTACTGAATTATTTCCTTCACCCTATCACCTACCCTTGCTTTTCATTAAAATCCAAACTTCTGAGGAAAAAGCATTAACTATGATAGCCCTCTCTGATGGCCAGTACCCATAATGCAAACAACAGGGAGTGAGGGCGGAGGGGACAGGCATCCCCCAGTGCTAATTTCGGACTGAAGAAATCTTTCCTCCTTTTTAAGCTTTAGAGAATCTGAATGCACCATTCTCCATTCCAATGGGTTCTTCTATATCCAATAACAGCCTTAGCACAGGGGACCAACCTATATAGTTTTAAAAATTTGCCCGAGATTCAGCTTTACCTCTTTCTACCGCCTGCTCCCACACTCACCTGGCTTACATCTCTCCTGTTACTCCACATTCTGCTACTATCATGATGACTTCAACACCCAGGTAGAAGCATTCGTTGGCTCCTCAGCTTCAGTGACCATCTCTAGTCCACTTCGGCAACTCATGATTACGACCTCATTTGTCATCACCCGGAGCAAATACACTTCTGAGGCTCATCTTTAATTCTAATTTCTCACTCTGTTACCAAAATCTCCATCTGTTTCAGCTTCACCAAACCCTGCTGCTTCCAGGTAAGCTCTTAGACATCCTTAATACTTCTAGCCCCTCATTTCTCACATTTCTCATAATTTATCAGTTGCCTCCTTGGCTTCACTTCCATCCCAGATACCACAATCCATCTCCTCAACTACTTTCTTCTCAATACCCTGAAATCCCTCATACTCTTGGCCTACTTGTGTCTATCTACCACATTCATCCTCAAACCATTGTTCTTAGGCCAGGTTAAACATACGACAGACTCCAGGTCCCCTACTCCTTACTCTCCACAGCAGCAATTCCAGGTGTTCTTAAATCCCACTTCTCCCCAATCCCATTCCTCGCCAGCCACCTCTTGACTTTGCTCCTTCATTTAACCTATCTCCGTGGCATTTTTCAGTCTGTCCATATGTGCCTGTGTGTGTGTGTGTACCAATTCCACCTCAAGGCCTACACACACACTCCAGTATCTCTCCTCCTAGCCTCCCTTAATGCAATATATTCCCCCAGATCAGTGCCATTCAAAGAATGATCTGTGGACCAAGGTGTTCCATCAACTGTTACTGGGCCTTGAGGAGATAAACTTCCAACAGATCGAAAAACAGCCACATCAACTAAAATCTCTTTCAACTGACACTATCTCTCTAGGAAGTTACTTCTCTGATTCCTCCTTTTATTTCATGTCTTAGAATTCCTCTCAACAATATGTTGATAAATGCTCCCAAGTCTTTACTCTTACAAATGCCATCTGCTGAGAATGCCATTCTACTTCTTCCCTAAGTCCTCCTCTTCTATCAAGATTCAGCTAAAGCTTCACTTCCTCCAAAGCAGTAACTCCACCACACTCCAGGCTAAATTTGATGTCCCTCCCCCATGCTCATGTAACATCAAAGGTGCAACTCTATCCCAGCACTTTCTATATTTATTACAATTATCTATTTATATTAAATACCTTCTCCCCCATCCCCTACTGTGAACCCTTGAAGTGACTTTCTTACTACATTAAAAGTTGAGAAACAAAAATGAGTATCTGGCTATTGATAAATCTTTTATGAATAAATAAATTTTCTATTTTCTCCCAACCCCCATGAATCTCTCTTTTTCATTTTCAGATGACCTTCCCTGTGGGAAAAAAATAAATGGAGATTAAGTAGAATTCCCCAGTTTTATATCCACTCTGTCTTATATTTCTTATCATACTTCTTCCCTGAGTACATATCATCCATGGTTTCAACAGCTAATTCCTTTAACCATGATTTTGTTCCCCTTCCCTCCTGTCAGCTCTGAGCTCTTGCTCCCTCATTTATTCCTTATCCCTTTCTCCTGTCCCCTTGACAGTGGCATATAAACATATTCAAGTCACTCAAACACTCAAATTAACTACCCACCCACCACTACCTCCGGGCCCCAGCTATTGCTCTCATTATCTTTACAGACAATTTTTTATTCTAAGTAGTCTACCTATAAATACACCCAGTGCAGTCTGGAACCCACCCGTGCCATTCCAATTAAGCTGCTCTGTGAAATGTCACTAACTTCTTCCTCTTCCCCCACATCTAATTTGTCACTAAGTCAAGTCTGTTCTATGTCTTAAAATCTCTTTCAAAACCATCAAATTCTCCCCGTTCTCTCTAGTCTGACTGAGGCCCCAGGTGTCAGCATGACCTGCTGCAGTAACCTCATGATGGCCTCCCTCCTCCAGCTCCTCTCTTCCAGGCAATTGTCCTTGCTGCCTGCCTGACTGTGCTTGCTGGAAATACATATCTGAGGCATAACACTTCTCAATGGCTATTTAATTACACATCACACTAACCCAACCTTTTTGGAAATCAGAGACCTCATTAAGAAACTGATAAATGCCTTGGTTCTATCTCATTAAATTACATAGACATAAATATAATTTTGTATACAATGCCAGACACTTGAGGGGCACAAACACACTCATTCACGGACACACGGGTTTTTTAAAGGTAAGATCTAGGTGGTTGTAGAAGTCTTCCCAGCTTATTTTCTCCTTCAAAATGCACTCTAGACACAGAGACCTTGGAGAAGCTCTTCCAAAACTCAAATTGCTCTATGTTGTTCCTTCAAAACTGGAATACTCTTTTCCCAACCCAATCGAGGAAATTCTTGTTTTCTAGGACTCAGTTTTAAGGGCGGCTAGCTCTGTGAAGAATCTGACACCCTCACAGTAACTCTGTTATGGCACTCAATGTATGTAAATGTTTTCCTATCATCCCCTAAGACTACTAAGATTTTGAGGACAAATATTTTTCTCTTTCCATCTTTAAATCACCAGTGCTTTGTAGAATGCCCAGCCCATAGTATGTATCCAAGAGATACATCCTGGTTACTTTCCTCTTTTACAAATTAAACTACTCATCCATTCTCAACTACAGCTTACATTTTATATGATTCCCAAATCAAAATCTCAGTCACCAAATACTTAGTGATATCAGTCACTATGCTACAGAAAGTATAAGGGAGACTAAACTTGAACTTAAAAAATCTAAGTAGGGATTAACAGGACATCTGCTCTCCAGCAGAATGTTGTGAGCTGTGGCCAACCACATTCCCATGACACAAAGGGAAAAAATTAGGACATCAGAGAACTAAGGAAGTAAAAACATAAAATTATGTCAATTCAAATTTCAGAAAGTGAAGAACCTTTCTTAGGTAAGCAGTCTATCATGGGCTGTTTTCTTCTCCGGGAGTATTGATCAGGTATGGAAGGATGAGGGCAGAGGATTCAGCATGGCCCACAGAGAGGGGCTTTTCTAGGGGAAAAAGAAACCAACTGTTTTTGCCAAGCATACAAAGGGGGTGTAACAATTTTGTAAAATTCAGGAATCCTAAATGTGTGGCTAATTTATCAAAATAGGTTTGCTATATTCTAATGTTGCCTAGAAGCATAGGATACATCAATAACACAGAATAAAATTTCCTGCAGTCTCATGACAGATAGGAGACTATGTTCTACCAGAGGGATGATGCCTGTCCAATCTATAAACCATGTAGGATGAAAGGCTAAAGATCGAAGTTTGGAGGAGCAGATTGAAATCCCCAATCTTTCAAGCCTAATGAGATAAAGACCTAGCAGATTCTCAGTCAAAAGTCCACAAGGGATACACCTAAGGAATAAGGAAGAACCAAAGGCAGACTGAATTTTGCAGAAACTGCAATCAAAATTGGTTGAGCCTTTAGGACCAAGGTAATTAGCCCCATCTATATGATAAAGGTAATTAGGCATCTATATGACAAAGGAAAAGGGAATCCATTTCTGGAAAAGAAATAAAAGTAAATATGAAAACTTCTATAGTTCCTTTATGTACCACGTTTGACATGTAACAAAAACTATTAGACATGTGAGAAGGGGAAAAAACCATATCCCACAAGATTTAAAAATAAAATACAACATCCACAGATGATCCAGGCACTGGAGTTTTTAAACAAGGAATTTAAATTAATTTAAAATAAAACATGAAAGAAATTAAGAAGCAGAAAGGGACAGGATGAAGAGATGGAAAATTTCAATAGAAAATTAAATGGAAATTATAGAATTTCAAAATGCAATATAAGTGAACTTGAAGGCAGACCAGTAGAAAAATACTCAAGCTGCAACAGAGAAAAAAAGAATGGAGAGAAACAAAGCAGCATATAAAGGGCATGTAGAAAATTTTTTTAAAAAATAAAAGTTCTAGAGGGAGCCAAAATGAGTAGAGCAGCGGAAATCTCCTCCCAAAACCATATATATTTTTGAAAATACAGCAAATACAACTATCCCTAAAAGAGAGACCAGAAGATACAGGACAACAGCCAGGCTACATCCACACCAGCGAGAAGCCAGCACCTCCCGAAGGGGGTAAGAAACAAGCTGCGGCCTGGTGGGACCTGAGTGCCCCTCACCCCAGCTCCCAGCGGGAGAAGAGGAGGTAGACTGGGGAGGAAGAGGGAGCCCAGGACTGCTAAATACCCAGCCCTAGATATCCACACCGGAGCGCAGACACACAGTGCGTGCATGGGGTGCTGGAAACTAGGGAAACAGGACACTAAAGCTGCGAGCGGGTCCCCGCAGCTGGCACCCCTGGGACAAAGAAAAGTGAGTGCCTTTTGAAAGTCTTAAAGGGACAGGGACCCCACAGCTGGACGGAAGCATCCAGGGACACTTAGTCCAGCAGCTGGGAATCCCAGAGAACTCCGGGTGCCCTAACCCCCGGGCAGCAGCACAGCTCGGAGGCCCCTCACGGAGATAAACAACCTCCTGCCGATTTCCGCTCCTTCACGGCTCTGCCATAGTGGAGAAGCAGCCTGAAGCCACAGGACAGAGCTTCTTTCACAGCAGCTGGGCAAGAATTAGAAACCCCATCTCCACGCACCTGCCCAGCACAAGCCGCTAGGGGTCACTGTTCTCCCAGGAGAGAAAGCCACAACTAGCAAGAAGGGACGTTCTCCCAGCCAACACACATGACAGCTCCCCACAAATACCTCTATCACCATGAAAAGGCAAAAGAATTTGATACAGACAAGACTAACCAAGACATCCTCCCCTGACAATGAATTTGGGGAGAGAGACCTAAACAATCTCCCTGAAAAATAATTCAAAATAAAGGTCATAACCATGCTGATGGAGCTGCAGAGAAATGCAAGAGCTAAGGGATGACATCTGGAGGGAGATTACAGAAGTGAAACAATCTCTGTAAGGATTTATAAGCAGAATGGATAAGATGCGAGAGGCCATTGATGGAACAGAACCAGAGAACAGGAACACATAGAAGCTGATGCAGAGAGAGATAAAAGGATCTCCAGGAATGAAACAACATTAAGAGAACTGTGTGACCAATCCAAAAGGAACAATATCCGCATTATAGGGATACCAGAAGAAGAAGGAGAGAAAAAGGGATAGAAAGTGTCTTTGAAGAAATAATTGCTGAAAACTTCCCCAAACTGGGGGAGGAAATAATCGTTCAGACCACAGAAGTACACAGAACTCCCAACAGAAGGGACCCATGGAGGACAACACCACGACACATAATAATTAAAATAGCAAAGATTGAGGACAAGGACAGAGTTTTAAAGGCAGTTAGAGAGAGGAATAAGGTCACCTACAAAGGAAAACCCATCAGGCTATCATCAGACTTCTCAACAGAAACCTTACAGGCCAGAAGAGAATGGCATGCTATATTTAATGCAATGAAACGGAAGGGCCTTGATCCAAGAATATTGTATCCAGCACGATTATCATTTAAATATGAAGGAGGGATTAAACAATTCCCAGACAAGCAAAAGTTGAGGGAATTTGCCTCCCACAAACCACCTCTACAGGGTATTTTAGAGGGACTGCTCTAGATGGGAGCACTCCTAAGACTAAACAGATGCCACCAGAGAAAATAAAATCACAGCAAAGAAAGCAGACCAACCAGATACTAACTAAAGACAAAAAATAAAATCAACTACCCACAAAAGCAGTTAAAGGAAACACAAAAGAGCACAGAACAAAACAACCAACATATAAAAAATGGAGGAGGAGGAATAAGAAGGGAGAGAAATAAAGAATCACCAGACAGCTCAATAAATGAGTTAGTTAGACAGTAAGATACTAAAGAAGCTAACCTTGAACCTTTGGTAACCACGAATCTAAAGCCTGCAATGACAATAAGTACATATCTTTCAATAGTCACCCTAAATGTAAATGGCCTGAATGCACCAATCAAAAGACACAGAGTAATATAATGGATAAAAAAGCAAGACCCATCTATATGCTGCTTACAAGAAACTCACCTCAAACCCAAAGACACACACAGACTAAAAGTCAAGGGATGGAAAAAGATATTTCATGCAAACAATAGGGAGAAAAAAGCAGGTGTTGCAGAACTTGTATCAGACACAATAGACTTCAAAACAAGAAAGTAACAAGAGATAAAGAAGGACACTACATAATGATGAATGGGTCAGTCCAACAAGAGGATACAACCATTATAAATATATATGCACCCAACACAGGAGCACCAGCATATGTGAAACAAATACTAACAGAATTAAAGGAAGAAATAGAATGCAATGCATTCGTTCTGGGAGACTTCAACACACCACTCACCCCCAAAGGATAGATCCACCAGGCAGAAAATAAGTAAGGACACAGAGGCACTGAACACTAGAACAGATGTACCTAATAGACATCTATAGAACTCTACATCCAAAAGCAACAGGATGCGCATTCTTCTCAAGTGCATATGGAACATTTTCCAGAATAGAACACATACTAGACAACAAAAAGATCCTCAGTAAATTCAAAAAAATTGAAATCCTACCAACCAACTTTTCAGACCACAAAGGCATAAAAGTAGAAATAAATTGTACAAAGAAAACAAAAAGGCTCACAAACACATGGAGGCTTAACAACATGCTTCTAAATAATCAATGGATCAATGACCAAATTAAAATGGAGATCCAGCAATATATGGAAATAAATGACAACAACACAAAGCCCCAATTTCTGTGGGACACAGCGAAAGCAGTCTTAAGAGGAAAGTATATAGCAATCCAGGCATATTTAGGCATATTTAAAGAAGGAAGAACAATCCCAAATGAATAGTCTAACATCAAAATTATTGAAATTGGAAAAAGAAGAACAAATGAGACCTAAAGTCAGAAGAAGGAGGGACATAATAAAGATCAGAGAAGAAATAAATAAAATTGAGAAGAATAAAACAATAGAAAAAAATCAGTGAAACCAACAGCTGGTTCGTTGAGAAAACAAACAAAATAGATAACCCTCTAGCCAGACTTATTAAGAGAAAAAGAGACATCAACAGAATCAGAAACGAAAAAGGAAAAATCACGATGGACCCAAAAGAAATACAAAGAATTATTAGAGAATACTATGAACACCTATATGCTAACAAGCTGGAAAAGCTAGAAGAAATGGACAACTTCCTAGAAAAATACAACCTTCCAAGACTGACCAAGGAAGAAACACAAAATCTAAACAAACCAATTCTGAACAAAGAAATTGAAGCAGTAATCAAAAAACTACCCAGGAACAAAACCCCCGGGCCAGATGGATTTACCTCGGAATTTTATCAGACATATAGAGAAGACATAATACCCATTCTCCTTAAAGTTTTCCAAAAAATAGAAGAGGATGAAATACTCCCAAACTTATTCTATGAAGCCAACATTACCCTAATACCAAAACCAGGCAAAGACCCCACCAAAAAAGAAAATTATAGACCAACATCCCTGATGAACATAGATGCAAAAATACCCAACAAAATATTAGCAAACTGAATTCAAAAATACATCAAGAAGATCATACACCATGACCAAGTGGGATTCATCCCAGGGATGCAAGGATGGTACAGCATTAAAAAATCCAACAACATCATCCACCACATCAACAAAAAGACAAAAACCACATGATTATCTCCATAGATGCTGAAAAAGCACTCGACAAAATTCACCATTCATGATAAAAACACTCAGCAAAATGGGTATAGAGGGCAAGTACCTCAACATAATAAAGGCTATATATGATAAACCCACAGCCAACATCATACTGAACAGCAAGAAGCTGAAAGCTTTTCCTCTGAAATCCGGAACAAGACAGGGATGCCCACTCTCCCCACTGTTATTCAACCTAGTACTGGAGGTCCTAGCCATGGCAATTAGACAAAACAAAGAAATACAACCAATCCAAATTGGTAAAGAAGAAGTTAAGCTGCCACTATTTGCAGATGACATGATACTGTACATAAAAAACCCTAAAGACTCCACTCCAAAACTACTAGAACTGATGTTGGAATACAGCAAAGTTGCAGAATACAAAACTAACACAAAAATCTGTGGCTTTCCTATACACTAACAATGAACTGCTAGAAAGAGAAATCAGGAAAACAATTCCATTCACAATTGCATCAAAAAGAATAAAATACCTAGGAAAAAACCTAACCAAGGAAGTGAAAGACCTACACCCTGAAAACTATAAGACACTCATAAGAGAAATTAAATAGGACACTAGCAAATGGAAACTCATCCCATGCTCTTGGCTGGGAAGAATTAATATCATCAAAATGGCCATCCTGCTGAAAGCAATATACAGATTTGATGCAATACCTATCAAATTACCAACAACATTCTTCAAAGAACTAGAACAAATAGTTCAAAAATTCATATGGAAACACCAAAGACTCCAAATAGCCAAAGCAATCCTGAGAAGGAAGAATAAAGTTGGGGGGATCTCACTCCCCAACTTCAAGCTCTACTACACAGCCATAGTAATTAAGACAATTTGGTACTGCCACAAGAACAGAGCCACAGACCAGTGGAACAGAATAGAGACTCCAGACATTAACCCAAACATATATGGTCAATTAATATACGATAAAGGAGCCATGGATATACAATGGGGAAATAACAGTCTCTTCAACAGATGGTGCTGGCAAAACTGAACAGCTACATGTAAGAGAATGAAACTGGATCACTGTCTAACCCCACACACATAAGTAAATTCGAAATGGATCAAAGATATGAATGTAAGTCATGAAACCATAAAACTCCTAGAAAAAAACATAGGCAAAAATCTCTTGGACATAAACATGAGTGACTTCTTCATGAACATATCTCCCCTGGCAAGGGAAACAAAAGCAAAAATGAACAAGTGGGACTATATCAAGCTGAAAAGCTTCTGTACAGCAAAGGACACCATCAATAGAACAAAAAGGTACCCCACAGTATGGGAGAATATATTCATAAAAGACAGATCCAATAAAGGATTGACATCCAAAATATATAAAGAGCTCATGCACCTCAACAAACAAAAAGCAAATAATCCAATTTAAAAATGGGCAGAGAAGCTGAACAGACAGTTCACCAAAGAAGAAATTCAGATGGCCAACAGACACATGTAAAGATGCTCCACATCTCTAGTCATCAGAGAAATGCAAATTAAAACCACAATGAGATATCACCTCACACCAGTAAGGATCGCTTCCATGCAAAAGATATACAGCAACAAATGTTGGCGAGGTTGTGGAGAAAGGGGAACCCTCCTACACTGCTGGTGGGAATGTAAATTAGTTCAACCATTGTTGAAAGCAGTATGGAGGTTCCTCAAAATGCTCATAATAGACATACCATTTGACTCAGGAATTCCACTTCTAGGAATTTACCCTAAGAATGCAGTAGACCCATTTGAAAAAGACAGATGCACCCCTATGTTTATCGCAGCACTATTTACAATAGCCAAGAAATGGAAGCAACCTAAATGTCCATCAGTAGATGAATGGATAAAGAAGATGTGGTACATATATACAATGGAATATTATTCATCCATAAGAAGAAAACAAATCCTACCATTTGCAACATGGATGGAGCTAGATGGTATTATGCTCAATGAAATAAGCCAGGCAGAGAAAGACAAGTATCAAATGATTTCACTCATTTGTGGAGTAAAAAAATAAATTAAAAAACTGAAAGAACAAAACAGCAGCAGAATCACAGAACCCAAGGATGGATTAACAGTTACCAAAGGGAAAGGGACTGAGGAGGATGGGTGGGAAGGGAGGGATAAGGGGCAGGGGAAAGAAAAGGGGTATTACGATTGGCATGTATAATGTGGGGGGAGGGCATGGGGAGGGCTATGCAACACAGGAAAGACAAGTAGTGATTCTACGCTGATGGACAGTGACTGTAATGGGGTGTGTGTGGGGCGGGTACTTGGTGGAGGAGCCTAGTAAACATAATCTTCTTCATGTAATTGTAGATTAATGATAACAAAATAAAAAAATAAAAGTAAATAAAAGGTCTAACATACATGTATGAAATGAACAGGAGTTAAAAAATACAGACTCCCAGCTATAAAATAAAGGAGTCATGAAGATGTACTGCTTGGAAGCTACAGTTAATACTGTATTGTATATCTGAAAGTTGCTAAGAGAAAATATCTTTAAAGTTTTCATCCCAAGAAAAAAATGTGTTAGAATGTATGGTAAGGGATGTAAACCAGATTTTTTGTGATGATCATTTCACAATACATAGAAATCATTATGCTGTACACTTGAAACTAATATTTGTCAGTTATATATAAATTTTTTAAAAACTTTTAAAGACCTCTTAGTATCTGATGGAAGAAGCAAACAAAAAATAAATCAGTAAGGATACAAAATATTCAAAGAACATGATTAACCAACTTGACAAAAATGACATATAGAACACTACACCCAATGACTGAATACATTTCTGCTTGAGGGGCTATAAATCATTTAACAAAATAGACTATAAAGTGGACCACAAAATAAATATCAAAAATTGCATAGTATGTAACATACAGAGTGTACTCTCTGACCGTAGTGAAATTAAACAAACAATCAAAAATAAAAAGATAATTGGAGAAGGTCTAAATGTTTAGAAATTAGGCAACACAGATGTAAATGAGTTGTAGGTCAAAGAAAAAATCACAATGGAATTCTGAATAGTGAAAGAAACAGTACAGTAGAACTTGTAGAATGTAGCTAATGTAGTGCTTATATGGCAATTTATAGCTAAAAATGATTATAATAGAAAAATAAAGATACTCCACAATATATAACCAAGCTTCTACAACAAGAAGAGTTAGAAAAAACATGGCAAAGCTAAAAGAAAAAATAATAAAGATAGAAGCAAAATACACAAAATAAAAAGCAAATATGCAACAAAGAAAGAAAAATCGAAAAAGCTAGAGACTTTTCATTGAAAAATTTAATAAAAGCAATAAACCCTAGCAAGACTAATTGAGAAAAAACATGTTATCAATAACAGATATAAAAATGAGAACATCCCTACAGATCCTAGATTTTAAACAGATAAAATATATGATAAACACATTTCTCTTAATAAATTTGAAAATTTAGATGAAACAAATTCCCTGAAAAATACAACTTACCAAAACTGACACGAAAAGATATAAAAATCTGTATTTCCCTACACCAATTTGTGGAAACTAAAACCATAATTTAATTTCTTAGCAACAGCAACAAAAATTCCAGTTCCAGATCTTTACTGGTAAATTCTTCTAACCATCTTTAAGAGAAAATACTACTCCTTTGTTTTTGACAGAATAATTATCTTTTATTATACTAATTACACTAATAGATATACATAGATAAAATAGATATAAATAGATATAAATAGATAATTAGGGCACTACTCTGTGAAAATAATAGCTTTATATTAATGACTGGACTCTTTTGCAACTTATCTTCACCATCCCCTCTGCCTCTTCTGGCCTACATATATTTGATACCTAAAGTTAAAGAAAATGTATAATTCAAATTCCCCCATATATACCCTGAGTTTCTATGCTTTTTTGAAGGTTGCCAGATTTAGCAAATTAGAATACATGGCCCTCAGTTAAATTTGAATTTCAGATGAACAATGAGTAAGTTTTTTTAGTATAAGTCCCAGATGTTATAACATTAGCGATGATTCCTGTAAGGCAATATACTCAGTAACCACTATGTAGATGTTCTTAGAGGACATATAACTAGTGTTCTATCCAGTATTCCCACAGAATATCCGAAGAGTTGTAAGAATTTTATGGAAAAATACTACTACTCTTACACAAACTCTTTCAGCGAAGAGAAAAAGAATAACACTTTACAAATAATTTTATCAGGTTAGCATTATCTTGATTCCACAACCTGAAAGACATTACAAGAAAAGTTAGAGCCCAATGTCCCTCATAAACATAGCAACAAAAGTCTTAAAATTTTAGCAAATTGGAATTTGCTAAATAATCCAGTAGAAAAAAATAATAATACAGTAATCTGATAAATCCATTAACTTAAAGAAGAAATAAGACATAATAACCAAGTAGGATTTACTCCAGAAATGAATGGCTTAACATTGGAAATAAAATCAATATAACTTTAAAACATTAACATAATAAAGAATAGAAATCATGCTTTCCTACACCTTTCTAAAAAGATGCAGAAAAAAAATGTTTCAATACTCATTCATTATAAAAAAGAAAATATTATCAGCAAACTTGGAATAAAAGGGTTTGTGGTAAAAATTCATTTAAATGTTTAGAAATCAGGTATTGCCCATATAAATTTCCATATAAAATAGAATGGGGACTATAGTTAATAATACTGTATTGTTTATTTGAAACTTGCTAAGAGAATACATCTTCAAAGTTTTCATCACAAGAAAAAAAATTTGTATCTATGTATAGTGATGGATGCTAACTAGACTTATTGTGATTTTATAATATACACAAATATTAAATCATTATAAATACCTGAAACTAATATTTTATAAATAGTATTAAGCTTATATGGAAATACAAAAGCCATAGACCAGCCAAGGAAACACTAAAGAACAGGACAATAGGTGGTCATTTCAGCAGCACATACACTAACAAAAAATTAGAACAATACAAAGATTAGAATCACCCCTGTACAAGGATGACAAGCAAATGCGTGAGGCATTCCATTAAAAAAAAAAAGAACAGGACAACAGAATGACTTACACTACTGGGCACAAAAACTTATTATAAAGCAACAGTAATTAAACAGTATAATATTACCTTAGATTAATAGAAGAGAACAGAATCCAGAAACATGCACATACATACAGTCACTTGATTTACTGTAAAACACTATAGCAATTCTGTGTGGAAAAAGGACAGCTTTTTTAATAAACATGTTGGAACAACTAAATAAAAACATATAAATACAAATATAATTATAAATACATAATAATAATATGAAGAGAGAAAGTGACTTCTTCCTCAACCATATACAAAAGTTAATCCCAGGTGGATCACAGATCCAATGTACTAACCAAAACAATACATCTTTTAGAAGAGATCATAGGGTAATATGTTTAGCCTTGGAGAAAAGACTTCTTAAACAGATCAGAAAAGGCACTAAACATTAAGAAAATATTGACAAATTGGATTTCACTTAAATTAAGGATTTCTGTTAATCAAAGTACACCATGAAAAGAATGAAAGGCAAGCCACTGACTAGACAGTGTCTCTGAAAAGCATATGTTCAACAATGGAATTATATCCAGAATATATTCAGAATTTAACAAATCAATATATTTTAAAAAGACCGACAACCCTATTTTTTTAATGAGTTAAACAAAAAAGAAACCTTAACTGCAGAACAAATGCAACTGGCCAATAAACATAAGAAAAAATGCTCCTTATTCAATAGGAACTGAAAACTAAACCCACAATAGCAATATTAAATAGACAATACCAAATGGCATGAATGTGAAGCAATTAGAACTCTCATAAATGACTGTGTTAGACAGAAAGACAGAAATAAGTGGGATGGAAAGGAGAAAGGGCCCCCCAAAGACGACTCAGGGAGTTGATCAATAGAACCAGAAAAGCAGAAATGACTCAAAGAGTTAATCAGATGAAGCTACAGGGTCCAAGAGTGACTCAAGAAATGTCCAGGGTCCCCCCAGATAAGAAACATCAGAGACACAGGCACAGCACAGCCCCTGTTCCCATTTCACCAATCAGAACAAGCCTAGAGAGCTGACAGCTGTCAGTCAAGGACCTCTCTGCCCTGCCAAAAACCACATAAAAGAAGCCTCAGAATGAGCATCCACGCCTATCTGTCTTATCTTAGGCAGGCCCGCTCTGTTGCTCTATACAGAGTGTATTAAAACTTACTTTACTTTCTCAACTTTGCTCTCTGATCTTACTATATATGACTTCCCTGTGACACTAAGCCGAGTCCTTTCCTTTCTAACAACTGATGGAAAAATAGTTGATAGAACTATTTTGGGAAAAAATGTTTAGCAGCATCAATTAAAGCAGTACATATGTCTGTAAGTGACACAAAAATTCCACTCCTGGGCATCCACCCAACAGAAATGACAACTTCTTTCCACTAAAAAAATTATACAAGAATGTTGATGGTAATAATTTCATAATAGCAAATACTGAAAGCAGTCCAAATGTCCTTTGACAAAAGATAAATAGAAGAGATAAATAAATGATGATATATTCACACATTAGACTACAACTCAGCAAGAAAAAAGGATACATTACTAACACATGCAACAATATGGATGCCCCTCAAATAAACAATGGTGAATGAAAGAAGCCATACACAAAAGAGTCGACTGTATGATGGATAGTGACAAATGAAAGAATATTGGTATGTGACTGGAGAGGGCATGAGGCAGTCACACATAGGGTATTGGAAATTCTTTGTATTTTTATTTAGGTGATACTTACATTAAAAAAACACCATTGACTTGCATGATCAATATTGGCATACCTCAATATATTTAATACCTCACTTTTTTTAAAAAACAAAAAAATTGAAAATAATACATATGCACTATGCAAGGCAGTAAAATATATGTGAATACAAAAAGCAGAGTGCTATGAAACTTTAGAGGACTCTCAGACCAGTTCTATCTACAATTGTAGGTAAAAGCCGTAAGGTTGGATTGAGTCTTGAATAGGTGGGACTTGGATTAAACATAGAGTCTAACTATAGGGTATGGAAATAAAGGGCGTAAACAATGATTCATGAATATTCCAGCTAAAATGATACAGATCAACAGTTCCTAAAGTATGTCCTCAAACCAGCAGGGTCAGCATTACCTGGCAGCTTGCTAGAAATTCAAATTCTCCAACCCCATCCCAGACCTACAGGTCAGAAACTGTGAGATGAGCCCCAGCAAACCTTCCGGGTGATTCTGATGCCTGAGCAATATTAGAACCACTGTTACGAAGGAAACTGAAAAAGAAAAATGCATGAAAGCAGGCCATAACTACAGTTTTACTCTTTGGAAAGGCCATAAAAATTACGTGGGATAAAATCAATATATTAAATGAGAGTGAGCCAAGCTATGAGGAAGCATCATTCTCGGGAGGTGATAAGTTTGATTTTAGACCCAAAATGTACTGTTCAAAGAGAAAAGTGGGTTTGCTCAACAGGCAGATCAAAATACAGGACTGAAAAAGAGACTAGGGCTAGTTTAGAGATACAGGAATAGAATATATAAAGTAATTAGTGTAAGATGAATTCTAGCCGAAATAAGCAGGCAAAGAGAGGCAACAAAGGGCCAGGTAGTTTATTTGAACGCAAATACCTGGGCGAGATTTCCCCAGTCTATAGAAATGGAGGCTGGAGAATTCGCACGTCTAAGTAGACAGGCAGCGAGTTTTTAAAGAAGGTAGGGGGAGGCAGAGCTTACATTTACAGCAGCGCGAGGATTGGCTAGCCCAAAGCACATTTTTCAGGTTGGGAAGGGGCAACAGCTGGGGATTTTGGCACGTCACCAGTGTCCGATGTGGGAGGGAGCAGCAGCCGGGGACTTTGGCACGTCATCAATGTCTGACGTGCTTGCTCTTCCCAATAGTGCCCCCAGCCTTACAATTAGTTACAAAAGAATTTATAAATTGCTACATGCTGCTACTTCCTAGGAAAACAAAGAGGAATAGAAACTGAGCATACCATTGCTGTACATGACTCCGCACTCCTTAGGGGTGGGCTGCCCATAGTGACTTTGGTGCAGAGTACATTACAAAAGGGAGAGTGAGGGTAATTTTTATAGTGGAAGAATCCAACAAAGGTCAATATCAGCACTGATATGTCATGTTGACAATATGCACCCATGATATGATGTGATATGATGAAAATAGCACTTTACTTCCCTGGTCTTCCTTCCAAAAACTCATAACACAAGTATAATCGCAACAAAAACATCAGCCAAATCCCCAGGACATTCTACAAAACACCTGACCAGTACTCCTGAAAACTGTCTAGGCCAAGAAAACAAGGAGAGCCTAGAGAAATATAATAAATTTAAAAGTAAAGTTAGTTAACAATAAAATAAAGCAATGGCCAAGAACCAATTCAACTCAGTTTACCACTACCAGCAATACTGTCAGATTGAATTACAAAGTCACCATTCAGACATTCCATCTGGTTCTGATTTTACCTGCATCCCTAGTCTGTCTACCTACAAGACACTACTATAGTTGCTAAGAACAAAGTGATAGATAAAACAAAATCCCCATTCTGAGTAGTGTGCATTCTAATCTCTGAATGCACCGTAGTTCTTAAAGACAGTCTAAGGCACATAACAGCTTCCTATTTGATCTTCAGCATACAATTCCAAGTATGTACCCCAGAGGGTCTGGGCCTAGACAGTTTCCATTGAAAATGTTTAGGCAGATTAGCTTATTCCTACAAAGGGGTACTTAATGGCCCCCAAAATAGCACCACACAAATGCATTTCTCCCTACCTGAAGCCACAGAATTTAAAGAATAGGATTATCTTCTCAAGATAAAGGAGAGCTGTATAGGTACAAAAGCTTGTAAGGAAAAACAAAATTAAAATACGGGTGGAAAAAACAGAATAGTTGGGAGATGCAATGTGCCCAACTATTTGCTATTCTGCCTACCAAGTCACTGAGTATCTCAGCTTTAGCTGATTTAATTTCCTTCGAGATACTAATTCCCTTCACACTAGCTATTCTTCCAGAAATAGTAAACAGAACTGTAAATCCTTTCTGTGTCTGCACACACACACACACACACACACACACACACACACACACACACACACACACTTATGTCTGGTTCATTGTATCTGTGGTGTCTCTCAAACCCATCTGTTATTTGCAATTCTTATACCCCAATTTATACTTTTAACTATACTAGTACAAAGGGCCACACTGATTTATTCTCATACAGATTTTCCCACTCTAATATTTTCCACACAAAACCATCCCTAATATTTCAAAAACACCTCTTGGTGATGCCAGGGTTCTTGTTCACAGAGTCAAAGAATGAACTTCGCACACACTCAAGGTAGGAGAGCAAGGCAGAGGCTTTTATGTAGAGAGAAAGCGAAAAAACAGAGCTCCTGGCTCAAGCCAGGAAGGGACAAGAGAACCCCAGGGTGGTGCATTATCTAGGGATTTTATAGGCAGTTGAGAGACAAAGGGCTAGGGATGTACACCTGCTAAATGGTCCCAAATACCTTTTGAAGAAACACTAAGTTTCTTATTAGTCTTCCTGGTTATTTACAAGAATTTTACTGCTCTGATTTCCTCCCAGGATAGCAGCTTCCTGGTCTGGGAGTATCACTCAAGACTGCCTGCTTTGATCCCCAAAGTGGGCTGAATTATTGTCTGTTAAGAAACTTTAACTAATTGGGTTTTAAGATGGAATCCTTCCTGTTTTTACTATATTGTTTTGGGCTTGCTTGCTACATTGCCTAAGTTGCAACAAATCATTTGTTTAGGGCTGAAGAAAGAAAAGCAGCACTTGGGTAAAGTTAGAAAATAAACTGGGCCCCCAAGCAGGCCAAAGCAAATCTAGCAATGTATTATCTTGCTTTTGTTTTTTTCCAGAGGCCCTCACCCTACTCTGTCTAAGCCCATGGTCCCTGTCTCATTAGGTCATGTCACAAACACCTTTCTGATCTTCTTTCAAAAACCTGAACTAGTTCCCAACTGCTAGCCCAGCAGGCAAGTATCCTACAATCCCAGGGCTGCATCCCACTACTCCTTTACATTAGCACAGCACTGCCCTACCTTCGCAATCGTTGTGTTCCCCCTTTCCTAGCATTTTCCACTTCTGAATTAGTGAGAGTGATGTCAGATGCATGCAGTCTATCCCACCTTTAAAAAAAAAATCAATAAATCCAAAGAGAAGATTAAACTGACTTGCCCCATTCCACACTAGTAGCAAAAACAAAAAAGTCCAAGCCTAGAAAAGTCTAGAACCCCTATACACTAATCCCTGAATGTTCTTACCGATATCCACCTGTCCACATCCCATCACATCCACTCTTTAAATTCCAGTCGTCAAAAGCCTTCTTTATCATTACAGGGTTACAGTTTCACAAGGGAAGAAGATGTGCTAAGACAATGTAGGTTCCTGACTACTAGTAGCTACAGATGTTTCCTGACCCCTGAAAATATTAGAATACAGAAGGAGGGGGATTAAACTAGCAGCTACTAAGTGGTAACACAAACTAAGCACACGGATGATTTGCATAAATTACCCCCACTTAGTCCCAATGTGGAAATAAACAATTCTTTTTAAAAATGATGAAATAGGCACAAGAAGTGTGAATCCTTGTCCAAAATCACACAAATGGTGAGTGGAAAAGCTGGGTTTGAACCCAGGTTTGGACTAAACGTATTAAGGGCATTTCTCACTGCTCACTTTTAAACAACAGGTTTTCCTTCCCTAACACGTGCAGACACAAGTTCCAGGTTCTTTCCCCTTAGGAAGCCCTTTCTTTAACACCCGGCCCCCCAAACCCCGTGACTTATCAACCAGGTCCAACAGGGGTCCGCAGCACTGGCCTCAGGTCTGCGTGGGGGGAGCCCTCGCAGCCTCCAGGCCTGCCTCCCCGGCTTCCAGCCACCAGCCCCAGAGCCCTGAGGCCCGAGCGGGGCGGGCGGCCCCTCCCGCCCCGAGTCCACGCTGTAAACATCGCTGACGCGAAGGCTGGGCAGGAAGGACCTGTGCGCTCAGGTCGTCGGGGCGCCAAGCCTGCCCCCCGACGGCCGGGGCGGTGCCGCCGCAGGGCGCTGCTGGGGCCCCACCTCCGGAGCAGGCCGCGCGGAGGCCCGGGCGCTGGCAGGAGGTGCGCGGCGGGCGGCGGGGCTGCGGCTCGCTCGCTCCGCGCCGGGGGTTCGCGGCCGGGCGCCCGCCGAGTCACCGCGGCCGGAGGCCTGCCCAGGGACGCCTGTTCCTCCCCTGCCGGGAGGCGCGGAACTGCTCTCCCACGAGCACGGCTCACCGCTTTAAAACCGTCGCGCAAATGGTTCTGTCTGTGAACCTCACACATCTTTCCTGTAAGAATTCTGACCTCTTTACAGGGAAGTAGGCCATTAGTCGGGAACTCCCTGAATAAGACCTTTTCTGCGTCCACTTCGTGGTTCTACCTCTCTCTCTCTCAGGCGTCCTTCAATTTATCCACCAATTCACAGCAATTAAACACCCTATTCGAGCACTCGTGCGTGGGGCTAGTGATAAAATGAACCGAATAAACAAAGCCCCGCGCTAAGGGGAACCACACCAGATGCTGTCACCTCCGCCCGGCCCAGGTCTCCCCGCCGCTGCTACAAGCCGGGGGCGCTCTTCTGCCTTTCCTCCTCTCGTCTGCCCTTCTCTCACTTGCGCTTAGATGCAAAGCGCAGGACAATTTGTTTCCTGATTTACCACATGATTCTTCAGGTGTGTTTTTAATCATATCTAATTATGACACTAAAATACTGCCTTCTATTGCCATATTGGCTCTGACGATTCTTGTGAGAACAGAGTAAGGGAAAAACTAATGTTCATATCGAATTCTTTTTTACAGTAAATATTATGAAATAATGGAATTCCAGTTATCAATAAAATACCTCCAGAGTACTGCAGCTCCTTGGAATATTGCCAGTTGGTCATTTTGCTCAGATGAACCTGGATCAAAGGGATACATCTAGAAGAATACAAAGTGCCAAATTTGATAAAATCAGAAAAATAAAACTTGAACAAGTGTACATTAAATAAATTGAAATGGTGGCCAAAGATCTCTCCTTCCGAAAAGCTACAGGCCAAGAATGTTTAGTAGATGGAGTTGTACAAAGCTTCTCAGCCTAATGCATAAGGCTAGTATAAACATGATTCCAAAATGGGACACTAACAGGAGGAAAAATACTCATTTAATATGTGGGTATAAAATTACTTTAAAAATAATTAAATCCAATAGTACATTTCAAAATTACATTGTTTAGATGTTTATCCTAAGAATTGTAAGTACGGTTTAGGACTCAAAAAAATCTATCAATGGAATTCACCATATTAATAGGTTGAAAAAACTGAAATTATGGCAAATGATGCAATAAAAAGCTTTTGATAAATTTAAGTAGTATTTTATGATTTAAAATTCCTTAAAATATAAGGAATAAAGGGATGATTCTCATCTTAGTGAACCAACAGCAAAATTTTATATAGCAAACTAACAAATATATTCACTATTAAGGTCAGAAATAAGAGAAGGCTACCCAACCGCTATCACTACCACTGATTAACAGATTATTGGAGGTGCTGGAAAACATAAGAAAAAGAAAAGGAGCAAGGGAGCAAGAGAAGAGTGGGAGGGAAAGATAATTAAGGTAAGATAGCAGATTATGAGAATAAATGACTAAATCTACATGATCACCCCAATAGACACAGAAAAAGCATTTGACAAAATACAGTGCTCATTCTCAATAAATGAGAAATAGAAATGAACTTCTGCAACTTGATAAAGACAATCTCTGTAAAACCTACAGTTAGTATTCTACTTCATGGAAAGAGTCTGAATGCTTTGCTCCTGAAATTAGGAACAATGCAAGTGAGACAGGGACGGCTGATATAGTAGGGTGAGAGCCTATGGAGAAAAAGCCGAACAAGATAATTACAATCAGAACAATGTAGCAATGTGCAAAGAAGTCCCTATTGAAACTCTGTGGTAAGCATTACCCAAAGTCAGAGTCACACTAATTCTCTAGGGGTAAAGATACCAGACTAGGAATATAGACATCTTCAGTGAGATCAGTTGAAACTCAAAAGGCCAGCAGCAACTTAGCCTGGAATGTTTGAGTGTTCTGCAGATAATGAAAAGTGTCTCAGCATAACCCGCGACTTCACTGTATCAATTTAAATCATGACACTGTAAAATTTACCTTAGCCTGCTAAAAGGCCCAGCTTATTTTAACCATACCTATGTGCTGTATTTCCTTCTCTGATCGTAACCACGTAATCTGCAACATAGGAAAAAGACTAATTTAGTAAGCAAGCCCAACTATAAACAGCCCAAGAAGTTAAGAAGTAAGATTCTTAACTTACTTCAGCAAACAGGCAACAACCCAGCCCACCTTGGGGGCAGGGTAGGGGGTCTTAATTGACAAGCTCCCAGAGGGATACTGCTTTCTTGAGAAAGGATCAGAGCAGAAAATTTCTTCTGTTACTCATCAAGAATGAGCATTCTGGGACCACTCAACAAGTCTGCACCCCTAACCCTTTACCCTCATTCCTGAAAATCCTCAACCGCGCATAAAACCCCTAGACAATGAGCCAACCACGGACTCTCTTGTCCCCTCCTGGCGTGAGCCAGCAGCTCTGTCCTCTCACTTTATTTCTAAATAAAAGCCTGTACCTTGGTCTCCTACCTTGAGTGTTTGTGAAGCTCGTTCTTCGGCTTCGTGAACAAGAACTCTGGCATCACAGGAATATCCACCCTCACCACTTCTATCTATCATTTAACTGGATATATTCTAGTCAGTGCAAATAGGCAAGAAAAAGAAATAAAAATCATCTAGATTGTAAAGTAAAACTGTCTTTATCTGCAGATGATATGATCATGTTTGTAGAAAATTCTAAGGAATCCACATACCAAAAAAACTATTTGAATAAAGGAATTCAGCAAAATCATATGACATAAGATTAATTTACAAAAATCAGCCTTATTTCTATATACTACCAATAATCAATCTAAAAACAAAATTAAGAAAACAATTCCATTCATAAGAACAAGGCTCTTTGGAAAAAATTTAACCAAGTAAGTGGGTGACTTGCACACCAAAAATTATAAAATATTGTTGAGAAAAATTGGAGATTATCTAAATAAATGGAAAGGGACATTCCATGTTCATAGATTTGAAGACTCCATATTATTAAGATGTTAATTCCCTACAAAGTGATACACAGATTCAGCATAATCCCTGTCAAAATCCCTGCAGGTTTTTGCAGAAATTGACAAGCTGATTCTAAAATTTACATGGAATATAGGAAGGTACTAAAACTGCCAAAAAATTTTGACCAAGAAAAATGGTTATTTTTAGTTCCTTGAACATATTTTCCTTCAGTTTTGTGAATGTATCTATAATAGTTGCTTTGAAGTCTTGGTTGGTAGAGTCAACATCTAGACCCACTTGGAGGCATTTTTTATTGACTCCCATTTTTCCTAAGTATATGTCACACTTTCCTGTTTCTTTGTATGTCTGGTAATATTTGGTTGGAAATCAGACATTGCATAATAATTGTTATAGTGATTCAGAATTATGTGTGCTCATCTGCAGACTGTTGCCTTTTTGTTTTATTGGGTAATTGACTTGCCTGGATTCAAACTGAAGTCTTCCCTGTGTTATGCAACTGCTGATATACCTGTTCTAATTTCGTGGTTTGTGGTTCCTACTGTTAGTCAGGCACATATCCTGTATAACTTCATAGTCATCCAAGGGTTTGAACAGACATTATACTAATATCTGAAGGCTCACCCTAAAGGTTCCTTGTCTCTAGGGAAACCCTTCTCCCAATTTCAAAATAATCTGTCATCCTCAAATTCTCTCCTCTGACACTTCAAGCCCTAAATTTTCAGCTTTATTCTGCCCAAACTTCATGCAGTTGTGAAATATACTTTGTTTAAAAAGAAAAAAAATGGTGGCATATTCACAGCTCTCACCCCACATCATCCTCCCCACTAGTTCTCAGTTTTTCATAACAATATCTGAGATTTGAGGTCTAGATTACTATCTTGGAATTCTTATCTTTTTCAGTCTTTCAAATCTCTGTCTTTTTTGCTATATCCCCTGGAGTCTCTACCACAGGTGAACACACATAGGTAGTTTACCTGTCAGCCAGCAATTCAGTCACAGTTTATACTCAGATTTTGTGTCTTAAATATTACTGTCCCACTCAGAATTTCTCCCTATATTTCCAGCTGCTTTTTCAACCCTGAAGAGTGATCTGATACTTGAGCTGGTAAGGCTGTGGTTTACATCTGTAGTTTTCTAACTCTGTCGGCTTGGGGTTTAGGAAGAAACTACAGGCCAAACCTCACTCAGGCCAAGTCACAACCTTGGAATTCTTATCCCATCCAGTTTAGGTTTTTCCAGAGAAAACTTTCCTCTGGCTTCTATTTCAGATGCTTTCCAGTACTTCTTATTTATTGCATCTGAAAGTATTTTATTCAATTGTAATTGTTATCCATGGTGTGAATCACATAGTTACATCACTTCACAATCAGTAACTAGAAGTTCCCCTCCTCCTCTTTAATTTTCCAGTGTTGCAGAAGTTCTTTTAAGTTGTATTAGCAATCATCACTTTTGAAAGCATTACTTAACTTACATTGCTTTTTGTTACAGTTGATACTAAGCAATACCATTGATGCTTGAACAACACAGGGTGCAGGAACACCCCCGCCCCAACCCTGCAGTCAAAAATCTGAGTTTAACTTATGACTCCCCAAAAACTTAACTAAGAGTCTACTGCTGATTTGTGGTAGTAATTGATAAACTACCATCTCCATATATTTTATACATTTATGACATAACTTTTCTCAGTTTTCTTGATATTTTTAGATGAATGAGGTTCATCTGCAAGGTTTTTCAAATTGTTGCAAATCCCAAAAAATGTTCCAATATATTTATTGAAAAAAAAAATCTGTAAGTGGACCCACACAGTTCAAATCATGTTGTACAAGGATCAACTGTATATTTAAATTCTCTGTGTTTTGATATACAGGAGGAGAGGATGGTAGTGGGAGCAGTCTGAATGGATTCAGAAAATTTAAATGGATTAGAGAATTTAAAAACAAAAATAAAACCAATTTAAAGTTGGCCTGCTTTTTACTGCCATGCACTAGCAATTCTAAACAATGTCACTGATTGAAAACTACCCTCTTCTCCCTTGGTGTGCCCCTGTTGTTACAGAGCACATGTGAGCCCCACATCATCCTCCCCACTAGTTCTCAGTTTTTCATAACAATATCTGAGATTTGAGGTCTAGATTATTATTGTGTTATTATATTTATACCACATAACTTCTTTTTCAAGGTAAATTAATAACAAGATGTATCACAATTGCTTACCCTACGTTTGTGCTGGTTCCAATGCTCACCCCCAATCTTTTTCCATTCATAGCTCTCAGCTTTGGTTAACAATATCTGAGGCTTGAGGTCTAGATTATTGCTATTATGTTATATTTATATCACATATTGCCTCCCTCAAGGTTAGTTATATTACCAGGTCAACTGCAATTAATCTTATTTAGCTTTGTTTTTCATACTTTCCCACATTTGAGCTCTTAATTCTGCTTTACCTATCAGTAATTGTAACAAGAAAAATATGTCACTACATTTAAGAAAATGTCTTTCCTTTACTCTCATATATAGAAAACAATTGGGTATAAAATTTGAAAACTACAGTCTTTTCTCATTACTATAGACCTTACTCATTGTCCTCTGATAATTAATATTGCAAAAGCAGTCTGAGACCTCTGCCTGATTTTTGTAATTAACCTACTTTGCTACCTTTGTGCTTATAGGAATTTTCTATTCTAATATTAGAAATATTTTGCAAGCATGTGTGTGGGCTTAGGTCTCTTTTCATATACTTTTACCTGGAATGCACTGAGCTTTTTCAACCTGTATATAAAGAGGAAAGATTTGAGATTGATTTAGGGAGTGTTAATAAGTAAGAACTAGAAAGGAGAATTTACTCGGAGGGGGGTTGTTTCCCCAGGGGAATCGGATAATAGTAGAAGAATTCATATTTTTAGCTTTTAAGTTTCAGGAAATTAATATTGCTAATTTCAGATTATTTATACTGTATTGTTATCTGGTGATAATTCTTTTCTACAAGTTCATTTAGACAATGTAACTGACCGTAAATTGAGGTAGCAAATAGAATTAAAGGGGACTTGTTCACCTAGTGATTAAGGAAGCCTGAAATTACTTAGCTATTACTTTTGATCATTTTAGAAGTTTCAGAGGACAAACATAATAGTAAGGAACAGTGGCAAAAACTGAGGAAGAAATCATATAGTTATAGATGGGAATTCTCTGTATTCCTTTGATCTCTTTCTCTTCAAAGGAAATAAAATCATACCTTTGATAAACTAGTGGGCAAATTTTAAGCCTGTCAAAAGAAAAAAAACAAAACAAACAAAAAGCATAAGAATGTTGGCCCCTAAGGGAAGAAACTGAACGCTCTTCACTCCTTCCTTCAAGACACACACACACACACACACACACACACACACACACACACACACACACACACACAAACACACACACACATACATACACATTTCATGCTGCCCTCAGAAAAATGATTGTTACCACTGACCAGGAATAGGAACATTTAATTGGCTACTTCCAGTTAGCAGTGATCACTATACTTGGTTAAAAGGTTAAATAGAGATGTGAATACTTTCATCATCTCTCGTATTACCATGTGACTGGAATATTAAAAGAGCTGTGTTGGCTCAGCCAACCCTCACTTTTTCTCTCTGTCCTTTTTAGACTCTCTTCCTCCCAAGACTATGGAGAATTAAGTCTTGGCTGGAGCCCAGTCCCTTTGTCCTTATCTCTCTGTAATTGTAATTGTCTTGAAAAGATCAGATGGAACATTTAGAGCAGTTAAAACACAAGAGCATCTAGAGCAGGCCTCTTCTTCGGAGTACCTACTATACGCATAAGGCTAGACAGACGGTGGGCACTTCCTGTTCTCTTTTTAACTATAAATGAATGAATAAACCTATTAGCACCTAGGTTTTTATATGAGACTCCTGAACATGCGGCTTTTCCTGGCTCCAAAACTGTCCTCTTTTCATCCTTCCATGTCTTGCTTGTTTTTTTTTTCTTCAGTATGTGTATGTATGATATTCTAATGTCTCAGTTTCTCTGAAACCAAATAATTTTCACTAAAAATGCAGAAAAGCAGATTGAAATAATAATCAATTTTTCTTACTGTACATGTTATGCATGAGAAAGAAAATAAACATTATTTGTGGATAGAAGGCAAAAATCAAAATAGGAAAACAATTTACAACAAATATAAAGAAATGGTAATTGGTCTTACTGTAATCTTAACCAACTTTTAAGTCATAAAGATACTTGAACTAGTATAGACAAATGAGAAAGGGAGATAGAAAATATACAGAAAACTACAAGTGGGTCAAAAACATGAAAAACATTCAACCTCCCTAGTAATCAAGGAAATCACCAATAAAATAGGATGCAAATTCCTGTTGTCTAAGTTCAATTATAACAAATGTCCTCCTCTGGTGGGGGATGCTGTCAGTGGAGGAAGCTACGCGTGAGGGCAGAGAGCATATGGGAAATCTCTGAATCTCCCTCTCAATTTTGCTCTGAATCTAAAACTGCTCTGAAAAATAAAGTCCATTAGAAAATTCCTATTGTTAAAATAGCAAAGGTAAATGATATTCTAATTCAATTCAAGTGATATTAAATGATTGTTAGGTTTCACAAGTTAAAAACTTGTATAATCTGATGGTTGCAGTTTCATTAATTGACACAGTTTGAGAGAAATTTGGTAATATTTATTAAGGGTCTTTAGGACATTATGGTCTTAAAGGTAAGAATGTATTTTAAGACTGTATCATAAGGGCATACTGTGAAATGAAGAAAAAGACCTTCACTGCAGGTTATTTACAATAGATGTATTTGAAAACTCCCTAAATACTAGAAAATTAATGAGTAATCATCATCCATATAATAGCATATTGTATGCCAATGAAATAACTTTTTAAATAATTTTTAAAAACAAGGAAAAATGCAAGGCTAAATGAAAAGTAAGGCTACAAAACTGCATACATATAATACATTGTTAAGTGTGTAAAAAATAAAAAAATTTTAAATATATAGAAAAAGAACTCTAAAAGAATATACCAGCATTTTACCTCTGGTTGTTTCGAGGTGCAACATTACAGATTTTGTTTTTTATGCCATCCAATGTCAAATAGTTTTATCTGTTGAAATCATTATATAATTTTTCTCCTTTAGGCTGATAATATGAGAAATTATATTGACTGGTTTTCTTAAATCAGGCTTTCATAGAAGGAATAAACCCAACTTGGTAATGATATGTTAACATTTTCATACACAGCTAGATTTTGATAGCTAATTTTCTTAGGGTTTTGCACATATATTAAAGAGTGAGATTGACCTAGAATTTTCCTTTCTTGTAATATGCTGTCAAAATTATGCTAGTGTCATAAAAAGTCAGGAATATTCCATCCTTATCTATACTGTAGAATAGTTTGCTTGAGATTGGAATTATTTTTTGCTTACATGTTGATAAAATTTGCCTATAAAGCCATCTGATGTTAGTTCTTTTTCTTTGTGAAAAGAATTTCATCTTAGTTTCTTACCATACATTTTTCTAAGAATTTTTTCTATTCAGTAAATTTTGGTGTGTGTTGTCATAAAGTTGTTCTTAATAGCCTTTTACTGTCTTCTTTATATCTGAAACATCTGTAGTAATGATCTGTTTTTAAGATCACTAATATTGTTTTTATATACCTTCTCTTTCATTCAAGCTTACCAGAGGTTTATGAAATATATTAACCTTTAAAAAAAAATTATTTCTCATTGATCCTTCCTATTGTTAAGTTACCATTTCATTAATAACTATTCTGCTATTCATTGTTTATTTTCTTTGTTTTTTTTTGTTCTGCTCTTTCTCTTCTAACATCTTGACTTGTATACTTAGCTTATTAATTTAGCCCTTTTTCCGTTTTTATATAAACAGCTGAGACCCTAAAACACTTAGATACATCAAACAAGTTTTGATATATAGTGCTTTCATATATGCAGTGTAAACGTTTTAAATTTTCCATTAGAGTTATTTGATGCATTAGCTATTAGAAGTATGCTTTTAATGAATTTCCAAACTTACAGAATTTTCCAGTTATATGCTGTGATTTCTAACCTAGTTGCATTGTAGTCAAAGAATAAAGTGTGCAGTCTTTGAAAACTTATTTTATGGACCAGTGTGCAGCAATTTTCCTAAATGTACATATCCTATAGTTGTAGAATCTAGGCCTGTGTCAATTTATTGCACTGTACATGTCTACATTATTAGCAAAATTTTTAACAGTTTGATCCATTAATTACTGAGGAAGGTATATTAAAATCTTCCTTTATGATGTGGGTTTGTCTATTTCTCCTTTTAATTAAGTCAATTTTTGCTTCATATGTTTTGAGGTTATGTTATCAGATAGCTTCCTAGTAAATTTAAGTTTTTAACACCATGGAATAACTCTCATTATCACATATTAATGCATCTTATTGTAAAGTCTATTTTTTCTGATATTAATATATCTATTAATTTTAGTTATTATTTGCATGGAATATATTTCTCATCCTTTAACTTTACACCTTCTGTACTGTTAAATGTGTTTCTTATAAACAGCAGTATTTTTAAGATTCTTATTTTGAAATAATTATGGATTTACAAGAAATTGAAAAGATATTACAGGAAGAATTGCAGGTTTATAGGAAGCTGAAAAGATAATACCTTCATCCAGTTTCCCACAATGGTTGTCTTACGTAACCATAGTACAATACAAAAACCAGGAAATTTGACATTGACATGATGAGTGTGTATAAGTCTATGTCACTTTATCATATGTGTGGTTTTGTGTAACTATTACTGCAATCAAGATACAGAACTATTCCATCATCGCAAAGATCCCAGACAGCCAAATAAATAAGATGACTGGCCAATTCATGTTAGGCAGCCTTGTCAGTGCCCCCCTTCCTCCTCCACCCAGTGAGGTGTGATGGCATAAATGAAGTGGCTGTGTTGGCAGACAAATGGTAGGGCTATGCTCAGGAACAGCTTGGTTGTAGAGATTCAAATGATGTCATTAGGACCCTGTCTCTGCTTCCCTCCATGGTGGCTTCAGTGGCAGGCAGGCCTTCCTTAGTGATGGAAAGCAGACAAAGGCAGTTTCTGGTTCCCATCATCTACCTAGTGATTACAGGGAAAAGTGGTCAGTCCTCTCTACCTTGGTCTCCAGGCTAAATACTGAAAGGACACTGACACATATTTATCTCTGGACCAGTGTGTTGGTTCCCTCCTCTGTGTCCCTCTATTCACTTACCAACAGTGTGGGAGCCCTCCCTTTTGTATAAGGAAGTCACTGTGTGTGCCCCAAGCCTTCCAGGCTCTCTCTGGCTGACAAAACACTCCTCTCTAAATCCTTTGTAGTAATTTCAACAATCTTCACAGCATCCTCACCAGGAGTAGGTTACATCTCAAGAAATCACTTTCTTTGCTCACTGAGAAGAGGCAACTCCTCATCTGCTCAAGTTGTATTGTGAGTTTGCAGCAACTCAGTCACATCTTCAGGCTCCACTTCTAATTCTAATTCTCTTGCTGTTTCCACCACATTGGCAGTTACTTCCTCCACTGAAGTCCTGAACCCCTCAAAGTTACCATGAAGGTTAGAATCAACTTCTTCCAAACTCATGCTCATGTTGGTATTTTGACCTTCTCCCATAAATCACCAATGTTCTTAATGACATCTAGAATGGTGAGTCCTTCCAGGGGCTATCAGTTGACTTTGCCCAGATCCATTAGAGGAATAACTAGCTATGGCAGCTACAGCCTTATTAAATGTATTTCTTCATTATTAAGACTTAAAAGTCAAAATTTTTCCTTGATATGTGGGCTGTAGAACAGATGTTGTGCTAGCAGGCATGAAAACAACATTCATCTCATTTCTGTCTCTCTCAGAGCTCTTGGGTGATCAGGTGCATTGTCAATGAGCAGTAGTATTTTAAAAGGAATCCTTTTTAGCTTTCTCAACAGTAGGCTTAAAAATTCAGTAAACTATGTTGTAAACAGATATGCTATCAACATGTCCTGTTGTTTCATTCATAGAGCACAGGAAGAGCATATTTAGCATCATTCATGAGGCCCTAGGATTTTCAGAATGGTGAACTCACCAGCAGCATTAGCACCTAGCAAGAGAGTCAGACTGTTCTTTGAAGCTTTGAAGCCAGACACTGACTGCTCCTCTTAGCTCTGTATGAAAAATCCTAGATGGTATCTTCTTCTAACATAAGGGTTTTCATCTGCATTGAAAATCTGCTGTTTAGCATAGCCTCCTTCATTAATTATCTTAGCTAGATCCTCTGGATAATCTGTTGCAGCTTCTACATCAATACTTGCTGCCTCATCTCACACTTTTATCATACAGAGATGGCTTCTTTCCTTCAGCCTCATGAACCAACCTCTGCTGGCTTCCAACTTTCCTTCTGGAGCTCCCTCACCTCTCTCAGCCTTCATTGAACTGAAGAGGGTTAGGGCCTTGCTCTGGATGAGGCTTTGACTTAAAAGAATGCTGTGGCTGGTTTGATCTTCTATCCAGAACAGTATCAGCAATAGACTATTTTGTGTTGTTATCATTCATGTGTATCATCCACTGGAGTAGCACTTTCAATTTCCTTCAAGTTTTTCTTTGCATTCAAACTCGGCTAACTAGTGCAAGAGGACTAGCTTATGGCCTGCCTTGGCTTTTGACTTACTCTTTCAACAATTTTAATCATTTCTAGCTTTTGATTTAAAAGTGGGAGATGTAGAGAGGAGCCAAGATGGCGGCTTGAGTAGGGCAGTGGAAATTTCCTCCCAAAACCATATATATTTTTGAAAATACAACTATTCCTAAAAGAGAGACCAGTGGATACAGTACAACAGCCAGGCTACATCTACATCTGCGAGAACTCAGCATCTCACGAAGGGGATAAGATACAAGCCGTGGCCCAGCGGGACCTGAGCGCTACCCCACCCCAGCTCCCTGGTGGGAGGAAAGGAGTTGGAGTGGGAAAGGAGTGAAAGCTCAGAACTGCTAAACAACCAGCTCTAGTAATCGGTACCGGAGCGCAGACACACAGTACCCAGTGTGCTGGATATTAGAGAAACGGAAAAGCAAAACCTGTGAGCAGGTCCCCGCAGCTGGCTCCCCTGGGACAAAAGAAAAGCAGGTGCATTTTGAAAGTCTTAAAGGAACAGGGAACTCACAGCTGGACAGAATCATCCCGGCACACTCAGCCCAACAGCTGGGAATCCTGGGAAACTCCAGGCACCCTAATCCCTGGGTGGCAGTGCAGCTCTGAAAACCCCTCATGTTGATAAGCAGCCTTCCAGTCATTCCCCTGGCCAGCACAGCCCCCACCATAGCAGCTCAGTAGCTTGAGAGTGGGTGCATGAGCTGGCAGTGGCAGAGTGGCCAGGCAGCGGCCATGCACCCAGCAGCCACCCAGAATCTCCTCCCGGCATGCAGCTGCCTGGGCCAGACCCAAAGGCTGCCACCAGCGCACAGCTGCCTGGCACAGGCAGAAGAAACTGGGGCAAGGCGCAAAGGGGCATTGCTCTCGCAGGAGAGCACACCCGGCTCACCTGCTACTCCCCACAGGGCTCTGCGCTACCCTGACAGTGACCCTGCCCACGGCAGCTCAGGGGATTAATCCGGAGGCTGCTCCAGTGTGCAGGTAACCAACACAAGCAGTGGAGAAGGGCAAGGCAACCAGCAAACAGGAAAGGACTTTCTTCTCCCAGCTGATACATGTGTTACCTGCTTACAGCTATCTCTATCACCATGAAAAGGCAGAAGAATCTGGTCCAGTCCAGAATTACCCAGACAACCCCTGAGAGAGGGCCTGGGAGATAGATTTAACCAATCTTCCTGAAACAGAATTCAAAATAAAGGTCATAACTATGCTGATGGACCTGCAGAGAAATATGTAAGAGCTAAAGGAGCAAGAAGGGAGGGAGAATATAGAAATAAAACAATCTCTGGAAGGACTTAAGAGCAGACTGGATGAGGTGCAAGAGGCTGTTAATGGAATAGAAATCAGAGAACAGGAATACAGAGAAGCTGAGGCAGAGAGAGATAAAAGGATCTCCAGGAGCCATATTGGAGCAGCAGCCTGAGGCAGGCCATGCCCATAGCAACCACAGAGCTTAACTCCACAGCAACTGCGGAGTTTAACTCCATAGCTGCCAGGCAAGAACCAGAAGCCCCGTCTGCGTGCAGCTGCCCAGCACAAGCCACTAGAGGTCACTGTTCTCCCAGGAGAGGAAGGCCACAAACTAGCAAGAAGGAACATTCTCCCAGCTGTCACACACACCAGTTCCACAAACTATCTTTATCACCATGAAAAGGCAAAAGAATTTGATACAGACAAAAATCACAGAGTCAACCCCTGAGAAGGAGGTTGACATAACCAGTCTTCCTGAAAAAGAATTCAAAATAAAGGTCATAACCATGCTGATGGAGCTGCAGAGAAATATACAAGAGCTAAGGGAAGACGTCTGGAGGAAAATTACAGAAATGAAACAATCACTGAAAGGATTTATAAGCAGAATGGATAAGATGTGAGAGGCCATTGATGGAACAGAACCAGAGAACAGGAACACATAGAAGCTGATGCAGAGAGAGATAAAAGGATCTCCAGGAATGAAACAATATTAAGAGAACTGTGCGACCAATACAAAAGGAACAATATCTGCATTATAGGGGTACCAGAAGAAGAAGGAGAGAAAAAGGGATAGAAAGTGTCTTTGAAGAAATAATTGCTGAAAACTTCCCCAAACGTGGGGGGGAAATAATCGATCAGACCACAGAAGTACACAGAACTCCCAACAGAAGGGACCCATGGAGGACAACACCACGACACATAATAATTAAAATAGCAAAGATCGAGGACAAGGACAGAGTTTTAAAGGCAGTTAGAGAGAGGAATAAGGTCACCTACAAAGGAAAACCCATCAGGCTATCATCAGACTTCTCAACAGAAACCTTACAGGCCAGAAGAGAATGGCATGATATATTTAATGCAATGAAACGGAAGGGCCTTGAACCAAGAATACTGTATCCAGCACGATTATCATTTAAATATGAAGGAGGGATTAAACAATTCCCAGACAAGCAAAAGTTGAGGGAATTTGCCTCCCACAAACCACCTCTACAGGGTATTTTAGAGAGACTGCTCTAGATAGGAGCACTCCTAAGACTAAATAGATGTCACCAGAGAAAATAAAATCACAGCAAAGAAAGCAGACCAACCAGATACTAACTAAAGACAAAAAATAAAATCAACTACCCACAAAAGCAGTTAAAGGAAACACAAAAGAGCACAGAACAAAACAACCAACATATAAAAAATGGAGGAGGAGGAATAAGAAGGGAGAGAAATAAAGAATCACCAGACAGTGTTTATAACAGCTCAATAAACGAGTTAGTTAGACAGTAAGATACTAAAGAAGCTAACCTTGAACCTTTGGTAACCACGAATCTAAAGCCTGCAATGACAATAAGTACATATCTTTCAATAGTCACCCTAAATGTAAATGGCCTGAATGCACCAATCAAAAGACACAGAGTAATATAATGGATAAAAAAGCAAGACCCATCTATATGCTGCTTACAGGAAACTCACCTCAAACCCAAAGACATACACAGACTAAAAGTCAAGGGATGGAAAAAGATATTTCATGCAAACAATAGGGAGAAAAAAGCAGGTGTTGCAGAACTTGTATCAGACACAATAGACTTCAAAACAAGAAAGTAACAAGACATAAAGAAGGACACTACATAATGATGAATGGGTCAGTCCAACAAGAGGATACAACCATTATAAATATATATGCACCCAATACAGGAGCACCAGCATATGCAAATGCTAACAGAATTAAAGGAAGAAATAGAATGCAATGCATTCTTTCTGGGAGACTTCAACACACCACTCACTCCAAAGGACAGATCAACCAGACAGAAAATAAGTAAGGACACAGAGGCACTGAACAACCCACTAGAACAGATGGACTTAACAGACATCTACAGAACTCTACACCCAAAAGCAGCAGGATACTCATTCTTCTCAAGTGCGCATAGAATATACTACAGAACAGACTGCATACTAGGCCACAAAAAGAGCCTCAGTAAATTCAAAAAGATTGAAATTCTACCATCCAACTTCTCAGTCCACAAAGGCATAAAAGTAGAAATAAATTGCACAAAGAAAACAAAAAGGCTCACAAAAACATGGAGGTTTAACAACATGCTTCTAAATAATCAATGGATCAATGACCAAATTAAAACAGAGATAAAGCAATTTATGGAGACAATTAACAATGACAGCATAAAGCCCCAACTTTTGTGGGACACAGTGAAGGCAGTTCTAAGAGGAAAGTATATAGCAATCCAGGCCTACTTAAAGAAGGAAGAACAATCCCGAATGAATAGTCTAAAGTCACAGTTATTGAAACTGGAAAAAGAAGAACAAATGAGACCCAAAGTCAGCAGAAGGAGGGACATAATAAAGATCAGAGAAGAAATAACTAAAATTGAGAATAATGAAACAATAGAAAAAAAATCAATTAAACCAAGAGCTGGTTCTTTGAAAAAATAGACAAAATAGATAAGCCCCTAGCCAGACTTATTAAGAGAAAAAGAGTATCTACACACACCAACAGAATCAGAAATGAGAAAGGAAAAATTATGATGAACCCCACAAAAATACAAAAAATTATTAGAGAATACTATGAAAATCTATATACTAACCAGCTGAAAAACCTAGAAGAAATAGACAACTTCCTAGAAAAATGCAACCTTCCAAGGCTGACAAAGGAAGAAACAGAAAATTTAAACAGACCAATTATCAGCAAAGAAATTGAATTGGTAATCAAAAACCTACCCAAGAACAAAACCCCTGGGACAGATGGACTCACCACTGAATTTTATCAGAGATATAGAGAAGACATAATACCCATTCTCCTTAAAGTTTTCCAGAAAAATAGAAGAGGAGGGAACACTTCCAAACTCATTCTATGAAGCCAGCATCACTCTAATACCAAAACCAGGCAAAGAACCCATCAAAAAAGAAAATTACAGACCAATATCCCTGATGAACATAGGTGCAAAAATACTCAACAAAATATTAGGAAACCAAATTAAAAAATACATCAAGAGGATCATACGCCATGATCAAGTGGGATTTATCTCAGGGATGCAAGGATGGTACAACATTCAAAAATCCATCAACATCATCCAACACATCAAGAAAAAGAAAGACAGAAACCACATAATCATTTCTATAGACACTGAAAAAGAATTTGACAAAATTCAACATCACTTCATGATAAAAACTCTCAACAAAATGGGTATACAGGTCAAGTACCTCAACATAATAAAGGCCATATACGACAAACCCACAGACAACATCATACTTAATAGAGAGAAGCTAAAAACTTTTCCTCTAAAATCGGGAACAAGACAGGGATGCCCACTCTCCCCACTGTTATTCAACATAGTACTGGAGGTCCAAGCCACTGCAATCAGACAAAACAAAGAAATACAAGGCATCGAGATTGGTAAAGAACAACTCAAATTGTCCCTATTTGCAGATGACATTATATTGTACATAAAAAAACCCTAAAGACTCCATTCTGAAACTACTAGAACTAATATCTGAATTCAGCAATGTTGCAGGATACAAAATTAATACACAGAAATCTGTTGCTTTCCTATACACTAACAATGAACTAACAGAAAGAGAAATAAGGAAAACAATTCTATTCACAATTGCATCAAAAAGAATAAAACACCTAGGAATAAACCTAACCGAGGAAGTGAAAGACCTATACCCTGAAAACTACAAGACACTCCTAAGAGAAATTAAACAGGACACTAACAAATGGAAACTCATTCCATGCTCTTGGCCATGAAGAATTAATATTGTCAAAATGTCCATCCTGCCTAAAGCAATCTACAGATTCAATGCAATGCCTATCAAAATACCAACAACATTCTTCAACAAACTGGAACAAATAGTTCACAAATTCATATGGAACCACAAAAGACCCTGAATAGCCAAAGCAATTCTGAGAAGGAAGAATAAAGCAGAGGGCATCTCATTTCCCAACTTCAAGCTCTACTACAAAGCCACAGTAATCAAGACAATTTGGTACTGGCACAAGAACAGAGCCACAGACCAGTGGAACAGAATATAGAGTCCAGATATTAACCCAAACATATACAGTCAATTAATATATGATAAAGGAGCGATGGACATACAATGGGAAAATGACAGCCTCTTCAACAGCTGGTGTTGGCAAAACTGGACAGCTCCATGTAAGAGAATGAAACTGGATTATTGTCTAACTCCATACACAAAAGTAAACTCAAAATGGATCAAAGACCTGAATGTAAGTCATGAAACCATCAAACTCTTAGAAAAAAACATAGGCAAAAATCTCTTGGACATAAACATAAGCCCCATCTTCATGAACATATCTCCCCGGGCAAAGGAAACAAAAGCAAAAATGAACAAGTGGGACTACATCAAACTGAAAAGCTTCTGTACAGCAAAGGACACCACCAATAGAACAAAAAGGCATCTTACAGTATGGGAGAATATATTCATAAATAACAGATCTGATAAAGGGTTAACATCCAAAATATATATAGAGCTCATGCACCTCAACAAACAAAAAACAAATAATCCAATTAAAATATGGGCAGAGGAGCTGTACAGACAGTTCTCCAAAGAAGAAATTCAGATGGCCAACAGACACACGAAAAGATACTCCACATTGCTAGTCATCAGAGAAATGCAAATTAAAACCACAATGAGATACCACCTCACACCAATAAGGATCGCCACCATCCAAAAGACAAACAACAACAAATGTTGGCGAGGTTGTGGAGAAAGGGGAACCCTCCTATACTGCTGGTGAGAATGTCAACTAGTTCAATCATTGTGGAAAGCAGTATGGAGGTTCCTCAAAAAACACAATAGAAATACCTTTTGACCCAGGGGAATCCCACTCCTAGGAATTTACCCTAAGAATACAGCAGCCCAGTTTGAAAAAGACATATGCACCCCTATGTTTATTGCAGCACTATTTACAATAGCCAAGAAATGGAAGCAACCTAAGTGTCCATCAGTTGATGAATGGATAAAGAAGATGTGGTACATATACACAATGGAATATTATTTAGCCATAGAAGAAGACAAATCCTACCATTTGCAACAACATGGATGGAGCTAGAGGGTATTATGCTCAGTGAAATAAGCCAGGTGGAGAAAGGCAAGTACCAAATGATTTCACTCATCTGTGGAGTATAAGAACAAAGAAAAAACTGAAGGAATAAAACAGCAGCAGAATCACAGAACCCAGGAATGGACAAACAGTTACCAAAGGGAAAGGGACTGAGGAGGATGGGTGGGAAGGGAGGGATAAGGGGGGGAAGAAGAAAGGGGGTATTATGATTAGCATGTATAATGTGGGGAGGGGAGAATGGGGAGGGTTGTGCAACGCAGAGAAGACAAGTAGTGATTCTATAGCATCTTACTATGCTGATGGACAGTGGCTGTAATGGGGTGTGGGGGGGGGACTTGGTGAAGGGGGGAGCCTAGTGAACATAATGTTCCTCATGTAATTGTAGGTTAATGATACCAAAAAAATAAAAGTGGGAGATGTATGACCCTTTCACTTGAGCACTGAGAGGCCATAGTAGGATTATTTATGGGCCTCATTTCAATATTATTGTATCTCAGGGACCAAGGAGGACCAAGGAGAGGAACCAGATGGGGGAATGACTGCTTGGTGGAGCAGTCAGAACACACAAAACATTTATGGATTGATTTTGCAGTCTTATATGGAAGTGGCTTATGGCAGCCCAAAACAATTACAATAGTGACATTAGGATCACCATAACGAATATAATAATAATGAAAAAGTTTGAAATATTGCAAGAATTACCAATATGTGACAGAGGCACAAAATAAGCAAACACTGTTGGAAAAATGGTGTTAATAGACTTAGTCAACCCAGGATTGCCAGAGACCTTCAATTTATAAAAAATACAGTATTTGTGAAGTACAATAAATTGAAGTGCAATAAATGAGGTATGCCTGTAGAAGGTACCTGATTTGTGTTTTCTAACTACAATAGTCTCTGCTAAGTTAGACCTCCATGAATACTTGTGCTGATATGAATCGCACCAATTTTGTCCTATCTCTCTGGACACAACATAATAGTTCATTTTCCAGCAAGGGTCAGTTCTCCTCGTTGCAATCCTGACCAGACTCTCTTCTTCCCCTTCCTTATGAGCCCATAGTAATAACTTTCCAGAATGCCTCAGTCAGGCATGAGTTATGACAGCTCTTGCTATCTTAGGTTGATATCTGTTTGGATGGCCCCGGTTGTGGAAACTATCACGTAATTTCTTGGACTCCCTGTTGTTGAACCTAGTGCCCTGAAAATACCAGATAGTCAATGAAGTTTTGTTGATGATGATCTGAGTTTATTGCATAAAACTGAAATGCTCTGTTATCTTTCAGTCTTACAATGAAGAATCATCTATCAATCATTCAATATTCATTTCTTATTTCTCAAACTATCCCTGTACTGTGCCAGATTCAAATACTCCCTCCAGATGTGGAATATCTCCCAGTTTACTTACCTAAGAACTTTGTAGTAATTTTCATTGCAATTATAATAATAGAGTAACAACAAAGATTTGATTTGTAAAATGGAAGGGGTTATTAGCTCCTTTTAATGCACACACAAAAAAATAGCTAATAACATAAATGCCTTTCCTTTTAAAGTTTCTGGATAACTCAGCCTTTATTTCTGTCTTATATACTTCATATCTCTTTTTAGACCTGGTTAAAAGCCTATCGTTACTTTTTTCTCTCTCCCTAATATGTCATATAAGGTGAAAATTATAGCTGTCACTTGGATCACAAAGTCAACATGGATTATTAAAGCAGTCACTTAATTTTAAAAGTAGTAGTTGGAGCTCAATATATTAGTTAGATATAATATGGAGGTATAATAAAGCTTTTACTTTAATCAGATTATTATTAGAGACCTTATTATAAAGGTCAATTTCAGTTATTTTATAATAGTAGAAATGATTGTGTACATCTTTAAGAAAAGGATGAAGAAACTATATATTTTTGCCTGGAAGGAAAAAACCTCAAAGGGGACTTGATGTCCTCTTTAAGGATGTAAGTGTTACTGTAAAGAGGATAGTGGCCTCATTTTTCCTGTGGTCATACAACAAATCAGTGGAGCTGGGGATGGACTCTGCACTGGCAGTTTTGAAAAAGTCAGAGGTAATGCAGCTGCAATGTGCTGCCAAGCTGGAATTTAAACATTCTCCTTCTGCCAGACTACCAGAGCAGAGACATCAGATAAGTCCTTCCAACCTCCACAGAAATGGAGAGAGGAAGAATGAGCCAGACAGAAGGGGCTGGAATCCGTCCTAGTCTGACACTGAAACCTCCACCTCCCTCTCCTCTGGAAGGGCCCTCTTCTTCCCCAGTTCCCTCAAAAACCCTGGATGTTTTATGCCTTAGAGTTAAGAGGCACTCCCAACCTAATTCTCTCCCCATTTCTGTCAGACTTTAGAAGACGTTGCTATACCATCATTTTGGAAAGCCAGTCCATCTTGTTTCATGTCTGGCAACAAATGCTATTTATTTCCTATATTCACTAAGCAAATGGAATTAAATTGCTCCAGGAAGAAATTAGAATATACATAAAGAACAATGTCCTGATTACCAAAATAGCTAGATGCTAGAGCAGGTTATTGAAAATTGTAGAATCTTGGAGAACCAACCTTGGAGAAAAAACACAAGCCCTGTTCTGGGATGGTCTCACTAGTGGGAGACACTGAATGCCCCTTACCACTCCCTGAGGCATTAGAGTTTCAGTAACTAGATTGAAAACTCAAGAGTTCAAATACCTCAACCCCCAAAGCCAGCTAATGGTGTTATTTTGAAACCCTTTATTTATTCAGTAGATTATTTTATTGTAACAGATCATTTGATTATTTATTTGAATGATCTAGATACTTTAAATCTGAATTTTATTTTCAGTAGTGAACTGAAATCAACAACACTGAATTCTATTAAGGAGTCTTGGAAAGATTGTCCAAACCCTTCTCATTTGTAAAGCAATCAGTCAGTTTCCATTGATTTGCACATTGGACCACATTCTTTCTTTTCTCCTCTGATACCTTTTTTTTGATAATTGTGCTTTTTTATAAAAATGATGTCAATCTTTGCTTTTCCACTGGTTCTTCCATTCTTTTTCAAGCCTGTCCTTTAAAAGGCACAAGCACACTTACCCGAACCTACCATTCTGTAACAGCTGTCCTATCTCTATGCTTGCCCTCGTACTATGGCCCTGCCTGCTTCTACTCCTTATCCTCCTTGCTCACTTACGAACTGGGCTTTGCTCCTTCCATTCATTATATATACACAACTTTCCTCAGTGACCTCTTCTTGCCAAAAAGTATTTCTCTAAGTCCCTTTCCTCCTTGACACCTCTAGGACAACATGATGCTCACTCTTTGAAAGTGACTCTGCCTTGGCTCTGTGACCCTGCGTTCAGTGGATTCTTCCTCTGTCTTCCTGGCAGTCCCTTCTCCATCCCCCTGCTGACCCTTTGCCTCATCCTACCTCTAATCTATTGATATGCCTCAGCACTTCACCCCTCTGCCTTTTTTCCTTTGTACACTTGTCTCTTCCTGGAAACATGTCCATTCTCAAGACTGCACTGACCACTTTTTGCTGCTGACCTTGAAATTATATCTCCAGCCCTAACCTGTTATCTAGTTTAATATCTTCAGTTGTCTAAGTCTATCAGGGTAAGCTCCCCTTTATTATTCCTCAGACTGTGAAATTCAAATTCATCTTTTACTCTGGTCTCTCATCTCTGCCCTGCCCATATTCCCTAATATTAAGGGATTTAGAAGTCTACTCTTTCAGAAATGGCTGCATCCCCCGGGGCTACTCATGTAAACAAGAGTCCTGGAACCATGATGGGCAGGAGGGTCAAAAACCAGTGGAAGCTGGGGAAGAGGGCCTGGAAGGCTGAGAGGTAAGAATATAGTCAAGACAGAAAGTCAAATTGGCAAAAAATTTAAAGTGTAATGCTATCTAAGCGGCCGGTATGTGGGGAAACAGGTACTTTCATAGATACGCAGCATGCATGAAATTTGATATAGCCATTTTGGAAAGAAATTTCAGAGTGTCTCTTACAAATGTAAATGCATATACTCTATGACCCAGCAATTTCTTCATATATACTTATGAAATTATATACCTTCATATGAAGAAGAGGGTATATGCTTAAGAATTTGATTATTACATTGTTAATAATAATAAAATATTATAAATAATCCAGATGTCCCAACTAGGGAATGATTTAGTAAACTGTGATATATTTTTCTAGAATACTATGCAAAAGTACAAGATTGAGGTAGATGTGCACAAATACAGGAGCCTCTCCAAAGATATAGTGTTGAATAGAATGAAAGGCATGTTGCGGAATGACACATACAACATATACTTTCTATAAAAACATGCATATACATAAACAACACTAAAATGCTACAAGTTTTTTCAGGGAGATGTAAGCATACAACTGTGTAATAGAAAGTCTATACAACAAACTGATAGGAAGGACAGGACTGAGTTTGCGATGGTGGTCAAAAAGAACTTCGTCCTATCTACAATGTAATTTTGTAGAATAAGGAAAAGTTATTTTTGTATTAATTGTGTGATCATTGGAGAGGAAGGAAAGGAGAAGGGGGGAGAAAAGGGAGAGGAGGAGGCAGGGACAGAAAGAGAGAAAAAGAAAGAAGCAAAGGGAATGAGAGAGAAAAGAAAGAGCAAAGAGGAACCAGAGATGAAGCAAAGGTAGGCAATGGAATGGTCAGAAATGAGCCAAGGCACAGATGGGTCAAAGGACAGTTAAGGAATCAGTTCTGCAGACATGCAGACACAGCCTGTGTGCTGCAGTGTTCCTCCAACGTGTTTCAGCATATTTGGCAGGCCCAGAAGTGTCCTTAAAGGAACCAAGTTGTGTTGGATGGAGGGGTCACTGCGGATAGGTCGTGGGGCCTGCAGAAGGAAACAGGGCTAGGAAAACTGTGGCTGACTAGTGTCTGGGTTTGGAACAGTGCGCAATACATTTAGATCAGGGTGATGGTTGGCTGGAAAGAGGTACAGACAGGGGCAGAAAGCCCAAGAATAATCCATGAGCAAGACAGGCTGGAGTTTGGCCAATGGGAACATATCCTGTGTACACAGAAGCTGGGAATGGCTCTACAGAGCCAAAGTTAGATGCAAATTTCAAAGATAATCATTGAGTTTTGTTATTTCCATGGGAGACTGAAATACCTGCTGCTTTTTACCTTGGATAGTTAAGGTGTTCTCTAGTGAGTCCCACCATGTGGTACTACTCTGACCTTAACCCTGTCTTAAATTTCTCCCTGATTCTCCCCAGCAGTCAGGTTCCTCATCCACTTGGATTATTATAATAGCCTGATAAATGGCTTCACTATCTCTTCATTCCAATGCATCTTACATATCGCTGCCAAATCAATTTGCTTAAAACATCATTTGTCTCTTAATTGTCTCATTTAATCAAGAAATAGCAGTGGTTCTCTTTGCCCACAGTCTATCCCAACCCAGCATTAGAATCAAACTTCTTTGTTTTGCTCTAAAAGACCTCAGTGATGTGAATCATCACTAACACAAACTCTTACTCTCTCCATAACTTGCATCACTGATTCCTCAGAACACAGTTCAGTCCCAAGTCCACTCCTGCAAAAGTACAGGAAGTCAGTGGTAGACATCAAACTATCAAACTAGTCTTTAGGTGTATTCCTAATGTGGCCTTAAATCATGTCCATTATTGTCATCCAAAGAAAGTTGTCAAGTTTTCTCTGCTTCTCACCTATTATCCTCCTTCCCGTCCTAAACAAAGGAACCAGGCCATTCATCCTACTTGTGTGGCCTCACCCACACCCCTTTTACCCTAGCCTCTCTCCTCTCTGATTCAGGTCAGGCTCTTCATGCACAGTATGCGCTCTTGTACCTTTGCTCCTGCTATTAGCCAACTCCCAAAAGCTCTCCCTCTTCCTTCATCTATCCAGACCCTACATATACCTACCTCAGCTTGCATCTTTATCCTGTAGCCTTTTCTAGTAACTTCAGCCTACAGAGGTTGATCACATCTCTAAATTCCTGCAATTTTCTGTACGTCAAAAATTAACAGGTTTTATATTTTATTGTTCTTCATGACTTCATGGGTGTATGTGTTCATCTTCCCCATATAAGTACCTTAGAAAGAGGAATCACATCTTTAACTTTACTGTATTTTCTCTAGTCTTAAACACAGTGCCTTGTTCAGAGTAAAAACACTGAATATGTACTATAGATTATGGATTGATTTTATATGATCCACACTTATGCACAACTATTCTTTATATATGTATTAATCAGAACTTTCTTGATTGCAAATGGTAGTAACCCATATCAAAATGATTTAATTTCAAAGAGATTTGGCTTGTCTAACTGAAATTGTAGGTGTAGTTTGACTTAAGGCATAGCGGATCCATAAGGTCAAATAATATCAGTAAGAATCAATCGTTCTACAACTGCATGAAAAAGAATAAAATATCTAAAAGTAAATTTAACTAATCAGGCAAAAGGCCTGTACACTGAACATTATAAGACTGATAAAAGAAATTGAAGAAGACAGAAATAAATGGGAAGGATATTCCATGCTCATGGATTGGAAGGTTTAATATTATTAAACTGTCCACCTATCCAGAGCAATCTATAGACTCAATGAAGTCTCTTGCCAAAATCTCAATGGCATTTTTCATGGAAATAGAACAAAAAAATCCTAATATTTGTATGGAACCACAAAAGACCCAAGTAGCCAAAGCAATATCAAGAAACAAGAACCAAGCTGGAGACTTCACTCATCCTGATTTCAAACTATGTTACAAAGTTATAGTAATCAAAAAAGTATGGTACTGGCATAAAAAGAAGATGCATGTGTCAGTAGAACAGAATAGAGAGCCCAAAAATAAATCCATGCATGTATGGTCAATTAATTTATGACAAGGCAGCCAAGAATATACAATGAGGGTAGGAAAATCTGTTCAATAAGTGGTGTTGGGTTAAACTGGACAGCCACATGCAAAAGAATAAAACTAGGCCACTATCTTATACCATACACCAAAATTAACTTAAAATGGATTAAAGACTTGAATGTAAGACTTGCAACCATAAAACTCCTAGAAGAAACTGTAGTTGGTAAGCTCCTTGATGTCAGTGTGGCAATTTTTTTTTTCCTGACACCAATAGCAAAGGCAATAAAAAGCAAAAATAAACAAGTGGAACCACATCAAACTAAAAAGCTTCTGCACAGCAAAAGACACCATCAGCAAAAGGAAAAGGCAACCTACTGATTGAGAGAAAATAATTTCAAGGGGTTAACATCTAAAATATGTAAAGAATTTATACAACCCACCAACAATAACAACAAAAATCCCCATCTGATTAAAAAATAGGTAGAAGACATGCATAGACATTTTACCAAAGAAGCCATACAGATCACTGACAAGTATGTGAAAAGATGATTAACATCACTAATCATCAGGCAGATGCAAATCAAAACCACAGTGAGATACCTCCTCACACCTATTAGAGTGGCTATTATCAGAAAGACAACAAGTGTTGGAGAGGATGTGGAGAAAAGAGAACCCTTGGGCATTGTTGGTGGGAATGTCAATTGTCACAACTGTTATGGAAAACAGTATGGGGGCTTCTCAAAAAATTTAAAAAAGAACTACCATATAATCCAGCAATTTCACTCCTGGTGTTTGTTTATCCAAAGAAAGTGAAAACACTAACTCAAAAAGCATTATTTACAATAGCCAAGACATGGAGACAACCTAAGTGTCTACTGACAGATGGATAAAGAAAATGTGAGATATATACATACAGACAGACATATATATATATATATATGTATATAAAACTCAGCCGTAAAAAAAGAATGGAATTTTGCCACTTGTCACACCATGAGATGAACCTTGCGTGCATAATGCTAAGTAAAATAAGTCAGAAAAAGACAAATACCATACAATCTTAGTTATATGTGGAATATAAAAACAAAAAAGAAAAAAAATCAAGCTCATATGTGCAGAGAACAGATTGGTGGTTACCAGAGGTGGGAGGGGGGAGGGAAGGGGGTAGATTAAATGGGTTAAAGTGGTCAAAATGTACAAATTTCCAGTTATAAAATTAATAAGTCATAGGGATATAATATACAGTATTATGACTATAGTTAATAATACTGTATTGCATATTTGAAAGCTGCTAAAAGAGTAAATCTTAGAAGTTCTCAACACAAGAAAAAAATTCTGTATCTGTATATATTGATGGATGGTAATTAGACTTACTGTGTTGATCATTTCACAATATATACAAATAATGAACCATGATATTGTACACCTGAAACTGATATAATGTTGTATGTCAATCATACCTTGATTTAAAAAAAGAGTCAATCTTTCTTCATCTCTCCCTGATTTCCTCTGGGTTGGCTCTCAGGCATTCTCATGACCAGGAGTGGCAAAGGCAGCCACCACAACTTCCAGGCTTTCCTGGTATCACCCCAGCAAGCCAATGGAATGAAACTCTTAATGTTAGCTTGAAACACATAAAAATGGTAAAAAAAAAAAAAAAAAAAAAAAAAAAGGTTAAGTACTGGGAATTTCACTTTCAACCAAACAGTTCCAGAGAAATTCCCAAGGCCTAAAGTTCATTGGTTCAGCTTAGATTTCACACCCATTATTAAACCAATCATTGTGGCCACTAGAATGTAGTGCTGAGGTACGGCAGGGACATACAACAGGCATCGTGATTAACTTGTCCTGCCTATGATGAATAATGCCACTAAATAAACAGTATTAAAAGAACAGAAGAGACTCCATCTTAAGGCAAAGAGACCATTTTAAAACCCAGGGAGTTAGGACATAAGATTCCTAATACATACTTTGGTAATCAGCCAACCTATTTAAGGCAGGGCAAGCAACCCTAACTGATACATTCCTAGTGCTTGAGGGTAACCAATACCTTGGAGAAGAACAAAATCAATAAATTCCTTGTGTTAAATTCTTCTTACAGAATATCTAGAGGACTGACTGTGGACATCATGAGACCACATATCATGCCTACAATCCCACCTTTGACCCATTCCTGACAGCCTTAGAAGACAGAATCCTAAACCTTTAAGTGTACCTCCTCTCTGAAGTTGCCCACACTCCCCACCCTTCAAGTGTGTACTTTTGCCTTAAATAGACTTCTCACTGCTCATGGATTTTGTCTCTGTGCTCTTCCAGTGGTAAGCATCTTTGTTACTTTGTTATTTCATTCTATTTTCTATATTTAAGCACTATTCTTCTATCTCTGTCCTTCTTCAGACAAGTAGGGAAGGGCTACTAATATTTCTGATTTTCAAGGTCCTATCGCCTGGGTGACCCAGAAGAACTTCAGCTGTATGATCATGCTCTTTGGTAGCCTGCCTGAAAATCTTTCTTTGCCTTTGGAAAGTTCTCATAACATAATCTCACTCTATCCAGTGCTCTGCAACTCCCCCAAATCCTGGGGTGCTAGGGGCTTAGTTCCCATGCTGTATAGATTCAAGCAGACACTAGACACCAGGTGACCCTGGCTTCAGTAGTTGGCAAGGGATCTGCCCTATGCTGAGCAGGAGTTCAATGAGTTTCCCTTTCCTCCCTCTGTTCTTCCTTGCTTTCTGCTGCCTGCAAAGCAGGTGCCATTCGCTGCTATTCTAACTCCAAAGAATTCCTTCCTTACCTACACTCATCAGACCTACTTGAGAATTCTTTCTTGTTCAGAGTCAGAAACCCTTCCCTGTCCAGGTTGAGGTTTCACCTAGAGCACAAGGAGAGACCTCCCCAGACGCCCAGCAACTGTACTCTTATTGGCCAGGCCTGAGTCATATACCAAACCATGAGCCATGTGACAGAAAGTAACAGAAGACTGATTCCTCAAAGGAAATTTAAGGCACAATTATCAGAAAAAGAATAAAAACGAGAAGGCAAAACACCAGATGTACACTATGCATGCAATAGACATCAAACGTGGAAATTTACCATGAAGGTAATAAAGCCTATCTTCAGGGAACTTCGCTTGCATAGGCTCCTTCCAAGACCATATTTCTAATTTTGTACTTAAATTGTGAGATTCTTTTTGTTAAAGAAGGGCCCCAAAGTTTATATAAACTTTAGAACTAATAAAACCTGGAAGTACACCTAATAAAACCACTCAAAAATATTTTTGAAATTAATCAGTCCCAATATACTGTGCTTTCTCCTGTTTTTTAGTGTAAACTATGTATTAGATGGTTTAGTTACTAAATTCTCTGCAATAACTTAATCTTTTTTGACACTAACAGAAAATAACTTGATCATTCCATTTAGATCCTTCAAACTCCTCAAACCTCAGCCTCTCAGTGTATTTTTCGTGGCCCATATCACACACCCACACAGATAAGGTCCTTTCATTTTGCCCCTCCTGGAACTGTGCTCCTAGGGGAAACCGGCTCCTAGTTGGAGATGTGCATCATTGAGTCCCACTGTGGTTCCTCACAGCACCAAGTTGAAGAAACTTACCAGTTGCTCACATTCATTCTAAGCTAATATTCATTTGTTGAAGATTCCAAATCAAAGTGAATTCTCCAAAATTACTGTAAACAGAACATGAAACATAACGTGGATCTTCCATTGGAGGGAATCTCAGATGTGAAGTGGGTCAAAGGTTTATACCTGTGGAGGACCCACTATTAGGGCCCTGCCAAAGCTGGGTCTGGATGATCAGAAAATGTGCCCTTGTAGGGATTCCCGACTAAACTTTACACTTCTATTTGGCAGTCAGACAGCCCCAGGAATGTAAATTCATGCTGTTTTGAATGTGGGGGAAGGTGAGGGAACTAGGCCTGCCTGCTGCTATTCTGATTACAGCATTTGTCCCTGGAAGAGACAGCTTAGCAGTTGATGCTGTTTTTCTCCCCTCTCAGGGAAATGGTTTGGGCTGTGCATCCGGGAAGGCCAAGGGGCACCTACAAATGATAATTTCCCTTTAATTCCCCTAGCAGGTCTCCAAATCTGTAGTCCTTCAGATGTGGCATTGAATTTAACTCATCTATTCACCCCTCCCACCTCTCGCAGGAAATATGGCATGGAAATAGGGCGGTGCAATTGTGTTGACTTTTTTTCTTCCCTTTTAACTTGTTGAAATTGTCTCTAGGCAGAAGAAGCGGGGAGTAGAAACCAGATGGTGGTAGTTGGAGTGAAAACCTACCACTGAGGAGCTTTGAGGGGCTCAAATCTGGTGGCAGTCACTATTTCCCTGCAGGGAACGGGATTGAAATAAGAGTGTTGGCAAAAGATTTCCAGAAGACTGACCTCCAGTGTTCTATTTCTCTGTTCTATGTCACATGCATGTAAAATGCAGCCCTTTTCCCTTAATTCTCCAAAGCATCACGAACTTGGGTTAGAGCAGACTCTAAGTTTGGTGTGGGTGGGGGGCTAGTTATTAGTGGTAATGAAAGGGATTTGTATCACAAGACTCAACTGATTTACAAATGAAGATTATCCATCTTTCCTTAAAGCCTCTGAGCTCTCTGTACCTTCCTCCTCAGCATCCTAACCCTTGCCAAATCCCAGAAAATCACCTGATGTGTTCTTAATCTCCCCTAACAGAAGCAGAAAGGACATAGAGACTTAAGGAGAGGAACAGTCAGAGAGCTGGCTAAGAATTTACCTCTTTTATCTTTCTATATTTGGGGAGACTCAGCCACCAGAAGAATCCTTCACATTGGTCTCTTTGCCTTCTGAGTTCCTGGAGAACTGCAGTACCCCTAGGTCTGGGGTAGGGCTAAGGCCTCCCTCTCGACTCTTTGCTAGGGAAACTGACTCCCAGTCTTTTGTGAAGTTCTATGCAAATGTAGCTCAATATCCATTCAGACATCCACCTGGTAAGTTTTTTTCTCCCCAACCAAATACACGGTACCTCTTTCAACATAACTTCTCCAACTCTCCAACACAAACCCAGTGTCCTACCGTTGTCAGGCAGCTGCCTCTGGGGAAGTCTCTCCCTGTGCACTAGGTGAAACCTCAACCTGGACAGGGGAGGGTTCTTGACTCTGATAGAGAAAGAATTCTCAAACAGACCAGATGAGTGTAGATATGAAAGAATTCATTAAAGTGAGTAGCAGTGAATGGCAGCTGCTTTGCAGGCAGCAGAGAGCAAGGAAGAACAGGGAGAAAGGAAAGCATGTTGAACTCCTGCTCAGCATAGGGCAGATCCCTTACCTACTCCAGAAGCCAGGGTCACCTGGCCTCCAGTGCCCATGTGAATCTGCACACTGTGGGAACTAAGACCCTACCACCCTTGGATTTGGAGGCACCGCAGTGCACTGGATGGAGTGAGTTCTAACAAGCTGCCAAAGGCAAAGAAAGGAAATTTTCAGGCAGGCTGTAAAGAGCATGATCATACAGCTGCAGTCCCATCTGGATCACCCAGGCAATGGGAGCTTAAAAACCCCAACCAGAGATCGTAGTAGCCCTTCCCTCCTTGTCTGAAGTAGTACAGAGAGAGAGAGAACACTAGTGCTTAAGTCTATAATATAGACTGAAATATCAGAGAAACAAGACACTAACCACTGGAAGAGTACAGAGACAAAACACAGCAGGTTGAGCAGTGAGAAGTCTTTATATAAGGCAAAAAGTGCACACTTGAAGGGGAATGCAGGCAACCTCAGGGAGGAGGCATGCTTAAGGCTTTAGAATTCTGTCTTTGAAGGCTTTTGAGAACAGGGCAAAGGTTGGGGGTGGGATGGGTAGGTCGTAGGCTTGGCATGTGGTCTCATGATGTTTCTCTTCAGTAAGAGACGTTATGTCACCATCCACTGTCAGTCCTCTAGATATTCTGTAAGATAAATTTAACACAAGGAATTTATGGATTTTGTTCTTCTCCAAGGTAATGGTTACCCTCAAGCACTGGGAACATAGCAGTTAGGGCTGCTTGCCCTGCCTTAACATAGGTTGTTGGCTGATTACCAAAGAATACGTTAGGAATCTTACCTCCAAATTCCCTGGTTTTTAAAATGGAGTCTTAGCCTTAAAATGGAGTCCCTCCTGTTCTTACTACACTGTTTATATCGACATTTTACATCATAGGCAGGAAAAATTAACCGTGCTGCTTGTCCCGTGTCCCTGCCTTAACTCACTACCATTCAATGACACTACCTACCAGGAGTCAGTGTCACACTTCGCATGTTTAAGGACTCAGTCCCACAAGACTGCCCCCACTTCAGAGGCTAGTCACAAATATTAAGTTTCTAGGTGACCCATACTTCTGTCCAACTTGACTACAATTTCAGGGGCTCTCATGAAGCCTCCTCAAATTCAATAATTTGCTAGAATGACTTAATAGAACTTGGGAATGTGCTTTACTTGCCAGTTGATTATAAACAATACAACTCAGGAAGAGATGCATAGCAAGTATGAGGGGTGCAGGGTAAGGAGCTTCTAAGCCCTCTGCAGGTATGCCACCCTTCCAGAGACTCCATCTCCACCAACCCAGAAAATCCCTGAACCCCACTGTTTAGGGAGTTTTACGGAGATTTCATTATCTAGGCATGCTTGATTAAATCACTGCTTACTTGTGATTGAAACAGTCTCTAACCCCTTTCCATGCCAGAGAAGTTGGAGGTGGGACCTTAGAAGATTAATGGGGAACTTCTCACTTGTTCTTCATGGGGCTTTTCAGCACTTTAGTTCCCCTGTGGCAGACCTCTTTATTTGTCCCTTCCAAATAAATCATTCATGGGCACAAGCATTCTCAAAGCATTGGTGTTGAATGCCTACTCCACCTCTCTTCCTCCCAGAAGAATCTTAGGGTGGCAGTGTTAAGTGTAGACTTAGATGGCCCAGGAACTCACTCTGGCCCCTTTCAAGCAGGCATCCTGTCCATTCTCCTGAGCCACTTCCATTGGCCTCTTGGTTTCTGATGTCCCATAGAGGAGAATTGGGTTACTTTGAGTGCCCAGGGAACTCCAAATGTTGGCTCTAACTTATTCAAGTCTTTATTGGGAAGCTCAGAGCTGATCCTGAGACTCTGGGATGCAAGATCAGGAGTTTTACTAGTTAAAACAGGATGGAATTAGGACCAGCTTCACTGAAGGCTTCTGTGCGTTCTGTCCCACCACTGTGGGTCGCCTTCTCTGCCCCCTCCCCTGCACACACCTAACAAAGATAGAAAAGAAAACTCAAGCAAACAAAGCTTTCCTTTTGTCATCAAGAGATCTTCCTTTTGAAGCAAAAACCCCACTCCCTCCTGCGTTTGGGTTTTGATTATCTGTGGTCCCCAGTCTGTTTCAGATGGTGAGGGCCTCAAGCCCACATGGGCTGCTTTGGAACCCGTGTTCAGGTCCCAGCATGTGGTAATGTGCTCCACTCTGATGACACTTTTCGTTTCTAATAATAGAACCGATGAAGTAATATTGCAATTGATGTTCCCGGGGATTTGATTGGATAAGTGCATAAACTGTGGAGGGGGAAGGGGGTTGTATGGACGGATCACATTAGTATTCCTGTCCTATCAATGTGCGGGGCCGTGAACAACGTCAGCCGGACTGACTCCCTGCGTCCGCCAGTCCCGCCACGGATTCATTTGGGATCCTCAAACAGAGGAGCCCGTAGAGACGAGGGATCAAGGCAGCCGTTTAGAGCCAATTGCCTTCTTCGGGGACTGCCAGCCCTTCCAGGCCTGGCGACGGGGGAGGGAGGGAAAAGACAGCCGGGCGCCGCTGCGGGAAGACGCTGAAGCAAGAGCGACACTCGCCCCCCGCCCCCACCTTGCAGCGCAGGCTTTGAAAGCTTCTCCCCCCATCTGAATGGAAACTCGGAACCGCCAGGCGGCAGGTTCCTTCTCGCCCAGCCTTGCAATCCATGCCGAGGGGAAGGCGGTGCGAGCCCGCGCCAGCGCCCAGTTCCCGGGACAGGGCCGGTAATGCTAAGCAGAACTTAACCGAGCCTCTTCCTCGCTGCTAGTGGAAGCGATGCTGCACGGCACAGCCAGCGCTTCCCCGGCTCTCCTTCAAGCTGAAGGTTACCCACCCGCGCAGCCAGCCCTAACCCTGTGAGCGTCCGGCCTCGGGTCCCAGCTCCGGCTGCTTGGCGGCGGCACGCAGGGCAACTACTGGGCCGCCCGCGCTGGGGCGCACTGCACCAGAGGCTTCGGCTTGGTGGATGTGTATGCATGAGTTCTGCACCGAATGGGCGCAAAAAGCGCCCCAGCCGGTCCACCCGCTCCTCAATCTTCCAGATCAGCAAACCCCCGCTGCAGAGCGGCGACTGGGAGCGCAGGGGCAGCGGCTCCGAGAGCGCCCACAAAACCCAGCGAGCCCTGGACGACTGCAAGATGGTAGGTGAAAACTGAGCCTTTCGGCGGGGGAGGGGGCAGATTTTGTATGTTGACCGTTTGCTTGAGTACCAGCCACTCCCCCACCCTCAGCTCCTCCTTGTCGATCACGTGCACAAGCACTATTTTTAAATCTGCCGTCCCCCAAATTCAGGTGACACCCGGGTCGTAACGGCCCCGCAAAGAAGTGCACTGCAAGGATTTTGGGGTCAGCAGCTGTAGGTCGTGCCTCTAACCTGCCTAGGGTAATGGAGGATGTGACAGATGTGAACTGACACTCTCACCGGGGAGGGAGGGGATGGAAAGTGGGGGTGCTGCTTTGTGGGGAGACAGTAGCAACCGACCCAAACAGAGCGCACGGGGCGCTGCGGAGGGGGCGAAGGTTCCAGCGCAAAGGCTGTGGCCGGTCTTCCCATCAGCCTCCGCAGCCAGGGGGGTTCAGTGGCCCGGGAGGAGGTGAATGGTGTGCGTACTTACAACCTCCCTTTGGCCCTTATCCCCAAGCAACTTCCAGTCTCCTAGCTGTAGTGGAGTGGAATGTCTGTGAGAGCTTTCAGCATCACTTCCTAGTGACCTGGCAGGAGCAGGGCTGCCTGCAAATATGTCATTGCTCTTCAGAAATGAGTCTGAAGGGTGGGGGCAGGTGGGTCTGGAAATAGAATTTCCATGACCAGACTTCCCAGTGAAGAATAAATGTGTGCCTTGGATGAAGAGAACTGACTGTCTTTGCACCTTAGTCTTTAAACACATAGTAGGCTCCTTAGCTGGAGATCTGGGGAGGTGGCCCAGGGGTTAGTGAAAGCCCCTGTGAATGTGCCTGAAACAGGAAACTGTGATGATAAGTTCTTCCTTATCCTTAAAGAAACTTGCTTCTTTTCTAGCTGGTCCAAGAGTTCAACACACAAGTGGCCCTGTACCGAGAGTTGGTCATTTCTATTGGGGACGTCTCTGTCAGCTGCCCCTCACTCCGGGCAGAAATGCACAAGACAAGAACCAAAGGCTGTGAAATGGCCCGTCAGGCACACCAAAAACTTGCTGCCATCTCAGGGTAGGAGCCTCTTGGCATTATTTGAATATATATGCATAGTGCGTGGATGCCACAAGGCCTCAGAGATGATCTCTGCAAATTTGGGGTTTTAACCAATCATCCTGACATCAGGATCTCAGGAGAGCAATAAACAAACTACAGGCCAAATTATAATCTGAAGGTTGTGTGGTTCTTGTATATATACTGAAGATTTTGGTCATTAAGTGATTTTTTAAAAATTAACTTTCAATATGCTGGCTACATATTAGAATTTGGGTCTTAAGGGGTGTTTTGCAGAATGTTTGGGCATCAAACTGAAGTCAAATCCTCATGCCTCAAGATTATTTTGTCATCTGCCACTAAACATCTACTGCACAAGAGGCCCGTACAGTAGAGAGAAAATCTTTGCTAAATCCCAGATCTACTAAACTATTTATACCATGAGGAAAATTCCTATGATACCATTTAAAACAAAATTCCTGAAATAAAATCTTGGATATAAATTATTCTCTTCACTGTAGTGTATGGAAGGGAAATTTTAACATAAGAAGAGGTTTTTAAAGATTGGGGAAATGCACAAATCTAACTAAATCTAAGCTGTTTATCACATACACACCCCTATTATTTTTGTTTATTTTGATCACATTTATGGATTCCCAAGCTTATTTTAGGTGATAATACAGTGAGTGAAAACTCTCCTGAGACCCCGTCCACTTCCTGATCTCTCAATATTGGAAGAAAGTTAGTCATGGATTTTGTTAACAGTTCCTGTTTTCAGATAAGCACATAGAACAAAGAAACACAGGAATCTTATATAAATACATTAATTTATTTGATTCAGTCTAGATAATAGCCTTCTGTTTGTGTGAGAATGGTTTTATCACAATAGAAGTCTATCTTAGACTCACCTGATAATATTGCAGGTTAATCTCTTGTAGGGATTATATCAAATTTACTTATTTGAAAGAATCACTCTTTGTCATCTATAAAGCCAGTACATATAGTGACTATTATTGGTATATACAGATTAGAAAGGCAGACGTTTCTGCTCCTAAAACTAGTTTTCATTTCACAACAGAAATTTTATATCATGAAAAAAGATACACTATGCTAATCTTCTAGAAATGAATAATAAATAAGATGTTACAAACCTATTTTATTTAATAGAAATATTAAGAAGCCTTATCCTTTTCTATTTTAGCTGTTATTATGTACCTAACAAGAAGTGAATCTAGGAGGTAGAAGAGAATTATATATAAGTGTTTCAGAAATTTGGGAAGAAATGTGTCTGTGATAAATCCCAAACAAGAAGGGAGGAGAAACAGTCAAACACAAAGGGCAGTACAGTGCATTAAAAGTTGTAGAGAAATAATGATTCAGAAGGAAAACACATTTAGAACAGAGGATTTTATGCTCAGAGCTAAGAAATAGCATCCTTGAAAACCTTGTGTCCAAGAGTGTAAAATGGGAGTTGGAACTTAAATTGATGACATGTTCTAATCAGAGATGTACGGGACAAATGAACAGGGAGTTCAATTAGGCTATTTTGCTACACACATGAAATTCAGATTCTTCTAAAGGTTTAGGAAATAATCTGAAACTACTGGCTAGAAGTTGAATTTTGAGGATTTGAGGTGGATTTTATTTACTAGGGATTAGAGTCCTTTGCAATTTGCTTACATGTTATCTGAGGGTTCATGTTATGGGGCAGTTTTATAAAAATTAATGTGAAAATACGTTTTTCTTAGAGCCTTGAAGGTACGGCTAACTGTAAAGAATGTTCTAGGGTTGAATTTGAAACATTTCCTCCTTAAAATAATAGTTAAATACAGTTTAACCCTCTTCCTAAAAAATGACAGCAATATAATTGAAGGAAATCCCTTTGCTCCTCACCACCTCGGCTGCATTAATGAAGGATGCGACTCCCTTTGGCAGAATTCCATTCCAGATGTTGCTGGGGATATTGTTATGTGGGCTCTCATTTCAAGCTCAGTGTGAGGACTGGTAAGAGGCTGTAGGTTTCACTTTAAAATTTGAAGCAGGGGTAAGAAAAGCAAAAGTTCCTGGGGAATATAGATAAACAGACAGACTAGATTTCTTGACTGCCCATTATTTGCCAGCACTACCCAGTTAATCCATAGACTAATCTTCTGAGGGAGGGATTATTATCTTTATTCTACAAGTGGGTCTCAGAGCAGTTAAGGAACTTGCCCAAAGTCACACAACTAGATGGTTCAACCTTGGTTCAACCCCACAATTTCATGTGGGATTCCAAAGTCCACCATCTTTTCTCTATGTAACACCGCCATTCAAAGAGAGGTTACTTAAAAAAGATGGAAGTACAGCGACATGCTAACATATGTATAACCTGCAAAAAGAGTATACTAAATGAACGAAGCCAGTCACAAAATGCCACATATCATGTGATTCCATTGATAGGAAATGCTCAGAAAGAGTAATCTACAGGGGCTAGAAAGTAGATTAGTGGGTGCCTAGGATTGGGGTTTGGAGCAGGGAGTAACTACAAATGCACTCGCTGTATCTTTCTGGAGTGATAGAAATGTTCCACAATTGAATTAGGGGGGTGGTTGTACAACTGTATATTTACAAAATAATCATTAAATTGCACACTTAAAATGAGTGAATTTTATGGTATGCCAAGCATACCTCAATAGGTGTTTTTTAAAATGGTATCACCATCTCTATGATTACCACTTGCCTTTTGTTGGCTTTATTCTTTTCTGCACATGTAACTTTTCATGAAAGGGGTCTGAATGAGGAAGAATAAAAAAAACCTGGTTATCCGTGCATTCATCAAGATGCCTGCCCGATAGCTTTCATCTAAGCACCAATGCTTTGCTCTGTGTAGGAATACAGGTGGGGGAACAGCAGGACTTGAAAGAATAAATGAATTCACTCATTTTTTACCAACACAGATCACCCCTTTTGTGCTTACCTACCTGGCATTGCGGCCAGAGGAGGAAGACAGTGGTGCAGGTGGGCAGGGTAGACAGAGGATGAAGCAGACTAAATAGAGAGGAAGAGAGAAAATCATGAGTCAGAATTAAGCCATAAATGCTACATCCCTTTCATCCCTCACCAGTTGAGACCCTCAAGGAATGGTGACCACAGAGGAGAAAACATGAGCTATGTTTCTCACTAGCTGGTAAGAAGGCATCTTCCCAGACATAATCAAAACCCTTTCTCAAATTATGTTTAGATCAGCAAAGCTCAGGCACAAAACAACCTTTTCTTTCAAAGGCCTGAGGTGTTTTCTGGACAGACCCAGTCAGGTGAATCCAAAGGCTCTGCTGACTGGCCAGATTTATCTGTGTTTCTACCTTTACAATGCAGAGCCTTCCTAGACATTAGGGCTAAGAGGGGCCTTAAATCACTGCAGTGTCCCCAAACTTGGTTTATTAGCAGAATTCCCCCTTTAATGTAAATGTGGAAAGACAGATTTAGAAGGCAGGTCAAAGTGGCATTGCTCTGCACTGCCCGGGGCGTGTGTGTGTCTATCAGGGTATGTGTCTGTCCAGACCCTGTATCCTTGGACTTCCTTCCCAACATGACTGCTGAGACACCTTTGAGGAATCCCTAGTGCTCTGTGGCACAGAGACTATTAATTTAGCACAACGTCCTTGGTTTATATCTGAGGAGTCTGAGATTTAAAGTGACTTTAGAATTGGCCAAATATGCCTGAAGATTTTGCAGTCAGGCACACCTCAGCTAAATACCTTCTTTTGTGACCTTGACGGAATGACTTAACTCTCTGAGTCTCAGTTCCCTCCTCTGTAAACTAGTTGTCATGCTCATTCATTGGGTAGCTGAGAGGACTTAGGGAACTGAATGTGTGATGCCAGGCTGCCGATGGCACTGCCAGGTCAAGGCTACTCTAAGACTGCAACTCAGGCCTCTTACTCCCTGATCTAGGGCCTGTTCCATCAACCACACCACCTCCTGAGAAGGAAGAGAGACGAGCACAGCACACAAGCTAGAGGGACCCAGAGCAAACCCCATGAGTGTTATGTTGTGGCTGACAAGCTGGTAGTTAGGGTTCCTTTTCCTGTACTGCTTCTGAGGTGTCTCTGTTATACAGGATCCTCTTCACACCACTGCCTTCTGTTAGCACTGCTGCTGAGAGTCAGCGAGACCAAGTGTGATAATGTGAGAGGCACTATAGTATGAGTGGAAAGAGCAGACTCTAAATCAGATTAAGACCTAGGTAAATTCCTGACTTTACCACTTATGAGGGATACATGTGCATCACTATGCATATTGCTGGACAGGATAATGACTGGCATTCTGGTACAGTGGTTAAGTACTTAGACTTTAGAGCTATGCTGCCAGTGTTCAAATCTCAGCCTAACCATTCACAAATAGTGTGACCTCACACAAAGATATCTCTCTGCCTCACGTTCCTAATCAGCAAAGTGGGGTTAGTAAATAATTGAACCAAATCATGTATAGCATTGTGAGGACTGAGTTAAGCACTTAGAAGGCTGCCTAGCATGTAGTAAATGTTATTACCAAGTTCAGATTCATGTAATTGAGGTGGTCAAGATACATTTATATAAAACATATATTTATCCATCATCTATTTTTCAAATAAATATTTTGGCTGGAATAAATTTTCATTTATTTTTAAAAATTACATTCTGAGGTATTTTCTAGGTTAAATTCTCCCAGATTGCTATCAAAAACCTCCTCTTTAATGCCTTAAAACTACATGGAGATGTGAGGGTTCAAAAGTGGCTATGGGTGGAAATGTTTTCTTTGTATAAATCAGCCTAGATTCTTCATAAATTATATAATATTTACAAAATCTTTTGATTTAGTTTGATATAGGCTGAGTGACATTGGACAAGTCTAATAAATTCTCTGTACACTTTCATGAGCGTGTTGAATTGAATGACTTCTGAGTCTTCAGGCTTCATCACTGCACTGCTCTACGTAAATTCATGTAGAACCACATCGACTTTGTTTACAGAACTGAGCTATAAAAAAAATAATGCCACGCAGGAAGTTGGATGATTGAATTACAGAATCATCACTCATTTTTATGTGACAAATGTATGTGACACATCATTTGTCAAGATGTGAACAAACTATCATCACAAGAAGAATCTTACAAGAAGAATCTTAATTTCATATTGGCTTCATGGAAAAATATAATAAATATCCTAGAGATCCACACCCGTGATTTCAGGTTTCTCCCTCCAGCAGTTACTTTCCTGGCCAGCCATGCCCCTGTTGCTGCCTTTTCTCTTTTTGTCTCAATTCCCCTTCATTCTTCTATTTTTGGGGGATGGAGGTGGGGGGTGGGGAAGTCTGTTTTAGTTTTGTTTTGATTCCCGTTTGACTTTTCTGCCCTCTTTTTCCAGTCCCATTCCTAGCTGGTTCTTATCCCTTCCCGCTTCTGCTTGCTAGTATGTTGCGAGGAGGGAGAGTGAGGAGCGAGAGAATGCAGACCCGCAGTTTAGCCTGTAAATGCTCCTTTTTGACTCTTGGCTGAGACGGCAGCAGCCTTGTGGGGAGGTCGAGGACAGAAGCACTTGCTGAGCATGGAGGCAGCCCTCTCAGCTTTCAGGATCCACATGGTGCAGGAGGCCTTAGGTGTTAGTGAAAGAGGCCTGGCTGGCAAGCATGCCAAGCTACCCGCACTGTCTTTTATTTTCCCTTCCTATTGCAGGTGGTTTTGCTTTTAAATGTTAACTCTCTCTGGTCAAATAGTGAAAGGTGACTTAAAGCTACACCAAAGCATGCTGCCCATCAGAGAGAATGACAGTAGAACAATTCTGTATTCGTTTGCTAGGGCTCCAGTAACAAAGTACCAGAAAGTGGGTGGCTTAAACAACAGAAAGTTCTTGTCTCACACTCTGGAGGCCAGACGTCCAAGATCAAGGTGCAGGCAGGTTCAGTTCCTTCTGAGGGCCAGGAGGAAGAATCTGTTCTCCTCTCGCTCCTTGAGGTTTGCTGGCAATCATTGGTGTTCCTTGGCTTGTTGAAGCATTTGTGCCTTCACCTTCACATGTCCTGTGCCCTGTCTGTGTGGTGTGTGTGTGTGTGTGTGTGTGTGTGTGTGTGTGGCCAAACTTCCTCTTTATACGAGGACACCAGTCATAATGGATTAGGGGCCCACCCTGCTTCATGTGACCTCATGCTAATCTAACTACTTACACCCGCAGGGACCTATTTCCAAATAAGGTTAGGACTTCAGCATATGAATTTGGGGTGGGGGGAGACATAACGCAACCCACAGCACATTCCCTTGACCTGTCTCCAGAATGCTTATTTCAGGCTGTTTTGCCCAGTGGGGATGGTGTTTTGCCCAACATGATCTACATGCTCTCTCCACACTTTCCCACAAAGACTTCCCAGTGCCCAGTGTTTTATCATTTGCAGGATTGTAGCTCAAATTAGGGGTGGGGTTTGAGAACATGAAATAGAATGGTTTCTGTATGAAATGGATATGTTCACAATGGGACTGAATCCCAAGTATGGTTAGCATTTTTTCTCTAAGCAATTTAATTACTGGTGTCTGAAGGTAGAACAAAAAATATCCAACTACAGAAGAGCATATTTTTTGTGGGGGAGTAGGAGAGGCACCTGATGGTCCGCTTATGGGGCATTCACCTTCTCTGGTCTGCATGGCTAGAACTGAGTAGGTGGTGGTCCCTCAGTGGTGCTAATTCTGTTACCTAAGGACCATAAGCATAATCTGGAGCAAGTGACAAAGCGCTGACTCACACCAGATTAAGGAAGAGGGCTATTATTAGCAATGACACTAAATGAGATGTGGAATCTAGACAAGTGCTCTTCCGTTGCCTGCTGAAGTTTAGCCTTTTTATGTTTTGAAAAGATCTAATGACTTTCACCTTGTTAGACCCGTCTGAATAGATGTTCCAATTAGAGAGAAAATTAAATCTAAAACGAACTTTAGGAAAATTCATCGTCACTTTATTAGTTATACTGTGAAGTCCAAGCGAGCAAGGCTGTGTTTCATTCATGTTTGTACTCTGAGTGGCAGCTCGCAAAGCTGTGTGTGTCTTTTTTGTTCATTAAGTTTACTTGGTATCTCCAAATGTATTCTTGAAAGGAACTGTCTTGACACAGAATTTCATAAGAATTGAGAAGTTAAATTAACTTACATTTTTGACATTTGTATTACTTTTGACTGTGATTTTTTTTCTAGTTTGTAACTGGAAAACCAATATGTTGGCTTTTAAATAACAGAGGACTTGAAGAGCATACCTAAGATCGATTTTTGAGGCACAGGTGTTGATTATCAGGAGGCATTATGTATTTGAGAATTACTCATAAAGTGCATATGTTAATTGAGGCTATTTGATAAAAATATCACCCTAACGTCTGTCTGCTTGGTGGCTTTATATTCAATAGTTAACCATTTTCCATTGAGATCACCTTTTAAAACCATTCTTTAAGTTTTTAGTCCTTGAAATTTTAGTTGTGTCTCCTCTGAAAAGATACCTACATAAAGCACAGCTGCAGAGTGGTCACTATCCCACCAGTTAGTTCATGTAGTTCCTCTGCTCCACAAGATGCGACTTGTCAAAAAGAAAGTAAAACTGACATGAAAATATTTAATTGCTTGTCTGTATACATATGTATATATATATATATATACACATGTATATTGCTTGCCTATATATACTTATATTTTTATATATGTATATAAATAAATACTAAAATTTGTGAAATAGACTTGTTGGGATAAAGTGTCTGAGCCTTTAAATAGAAGAGCTGATTAAGCAAAGTTTCTGATCTAATGGGACACTCTAGATACAGTGTGTTAACAAAAATAAACCTTTGCAGCTGTAAGTAAACTAATAATCTATACTAACAACTGAATTTGAAGAAAAGGGGAAATACTAATCTGAAAGAAGTTAACCTCTTAGTACTTCAGTCGCTAAGAAAAATATCTTGAAATCCCCCTCACCTCTCTTCTGGTAGTTAACAAATCCTAAAGTATTTTATCTTCTTCAGTGTCTATTGTCTCTCCTTTTTCCCCCACTTCTGTGGCCATCCTCTTAGTTCTCAGTCATGTACACGCCCATGCCATCAACTATTGTAGTGCCTCCCGGGTGGTCTCCTTACTTAAATCGCTCACCTCTTCTTTTCAGTTTATCCACAAGGCCCAGATGAATCCTCCTAAAACTTTCCTCTGATCTTGTTACTTCTTTGCTTTAAAACTTCCAAAGGTCTCCCATCATGTAAGGTGGTGTCTTCACGTGTGGTCCCTGGACTCTGTCGCAAAGTCAGCCAGGGCACCCACACCTAAAGAACCAAGATCTCTGGGGAGTTAGGCCTGGAAATCCAGAATTTAACCATTCACCACCACTTCCCCCAGGAGACTCTTGAGACATCTGAAGCATATCTATTGAGATATGAGGCCTGTTGGCCTGAAGCAGTGATTCTCAGCCTGGGCTGCACCCTGCAATCACCTGGGAAGCGTTGCAAAATTGCTGGTGCTCCTATTCCACCCCTAAAGTTTCTGATTTAAGTGAGCTGGGATGCAGCCTGGGCATTGGGATATTTTTTATAGTTCCCCAAGTGAGCATCTGTATCAAAAGGGCTTATGTTTAGCTACATTTAACAAAAAATTCCAAGTGGCAGTTGCTTAAAGACACTAGAGTTTCTTTCTCACAGAAAAGAAGCCCTAGACTGGACACTTCAGACTCGAATGGTGGCTCCATGAAATCATCATTCTGTCACCCATTCCAGTTTATGGCTTTCATTCTCAGTCCCACTTTAGGATGCAAGATCATTGCAGAAGCTCCAGCTATCAGTCCACGTCCCCAGCTAGAAGAAAGGATGAAGGGAACAAGTTCCCAGCGGGATCAGCTCTTTTAAAGCAAACCCAAACCAGAATTTCAGAACCGCATCCCATGGTCACATCTCCAACAAGGGAGGCTGGGAATGGTATTCTTTCATCACTGCCTCCTTAAATGAAAGGAGGACTTTATTACCAAGCAAAGGGAAAGAACGGCTCTGGGAAACAGCTAACAGTAACTGTATTGCTGAACTTACCGAATCCAACCTATATTCCTAGACTTACCTTTCACCATTTAACTTGTAAACTCTACTCTGAAACTGTTCTACTTTTTACCCCATAAGCGTGTTTAACAGGATGGCCCTATGTCTATATATCTGGTTTCTATATTCTTTAGCTATTAAAAGAAATAATGTATTCTCCTGAATGTCAAGGTCTTACAGTCTCATCATAGTGCACTGTGCTCCTCACACTGAAATCCAGAACAGAAGAAAGGATCACAAAGGGATTAAGATGTTGCTGCTTTTAAACGGACCCATGGAAAGAGAAGTTCAGGAACCACCTGGGAGGACAGGCAGTTAGGCAAGGTGCCTTTGAAAGGGCTTGAGTATAATTTTCACATGACAGGATGTGAAATGGAATAGGGCCTGCAAAGAATATACATAGTGGCACTCAATAAATCAATTTTAAACAAATCTACCAGACTTTGAGTGAGACTCTTTAAAATCTTTTTTTAAAAACTTTCCTTAATAAATCAAAGATTTCATCAAGGAGTTAAAATCTGATGAGCTATTAAGAATAAAAGGTAGAAAGACAGAGATTTTTGGATGTGGGGATATGCTACAAGATGATCTATGATCACTATACTGAGCTCATTAAGAGAAATTGAACTTGAAACTCATTATCTCATAGAAACAATGTTACATATAATACTTAGATCTTAAGTGGCATTTAATTCATAATTCCCTAATTATAAATCTATTTAACATATATGGCAGTGTTTTCTGTGGGGAAATATATTCATTTCCAACTCTGGAAGTCATCTTCCTATTCATAGAGTACCCACCATGTGCCCCGTGCTTGTCTAGGTGCTGGAGATACAGCAGTTCTAAACAAAACAGAGAAGGTCCCTGCATTCATAGTGGGGTGATCAAGAAATTCCATGGTCTGAATGTTGGTGTTCCTGCAAAATTTACATGTTGAAATGCTAATACCCAATGTGATGGTATTAGAAAATGGGGATTTGGGGAGATACTGAAGCCGTGAGGGTGGAACCCTCATCAATGGGAGTAGTGCCCTTATAAAAGAGGCTCCAGGGAGCTCCCTAGCCCCTTCCACCATGCGAGGATGCAGCAAGAGCACCACTATGGGCCAGGAAGAGGGCCTTCAGCAAATGTGACCACACTGGTGCCTTGTTATTGGATTTCCAGCCTCCAAAACTATGAGCAGTTCTGTTTTTTGTAAATTTCTGTTTTTTATAAGCCACCCAGTCCATGGTACTTTGTTATAGCAGCCTGAATGGACTAAGACAAAATTAATAAGCAAAAGAGAACAATTCAGACAGTGATAAAAGCAGTGAAAATAAAATAGATTGATATTATTACAGAATGATGGATGCCAAGTGTGTAGTTATTTTCAGATAAGGTACTCAGAAGGGCCCCTCAGAGGCCCTTTTGTTATTTTTTTCCCTGTCTGCCTGTTTTTCTCTTCTTCCTAGCTGAGGGAGCCAGCTTGGATACCTGACTTGGAGAAGGGACCAATCATGTGATGATCTGAGAGAAAAGCATTTCAGAGAGAATAAAAGGTGTAAAGGGTCCTAAAAGATGAACCCACCTTGGCATGTCTGAGGAAAGAAAGAAAACTAGATTATCAGTTTGAAATTGTCTTCATCTGTAAATGACATAGGGCAGATTTCAATGACTTAAATACATGAGGGTTTATTTTCTCACATAATTAAAAACCCAGGAGTAGGGAGTAGGAAGCATTAATTCATGTTTCTAAGATATCAGAACTGAAATTTTTATAATACTCCCGGCATTTTCCTCAAGGTGCTAAGATTGCTGCTTCAGCTCCCAAAATTGTGTCCATGTTTCCAGCAGGTAGGAAGGGCAGACAGCAAAAGGCTGAGACATAAGACTTTTAAGTGTGTCCCTTTTTAGAGGACTTTCTCAGAAGCCTCACTTAGCAGCCTCCATGTGCATACAGTTGGCCAGGACTGTGTCATGTGGGTTTTCTGGATACAAGTTTCATGATCTAATTTACATACATCGCTCTCCATACTAGCTGGCTAGTGAGGACAAACATTTCCAAATCTGTAAGCCAAAGTGATGTTTCCTGAGGCCCAGGACAGGATCTTTAGCAAGACTGGGGAGACAGGCAGGGCAGAGAGCTTAGATGTGAAAAGTGAAGAAAAAGGGTTGCAGGAGTCAGGAAGAGGAAGTAGGAGGCCGTCCCACAGCATCTGCCACTCCTGGCTGCCATTTCCCTCTCAGTTTGCTTGTTCACCCATTCATTCATTAATCACTGGCCACCCGCTATTTGCCAGGCACTGTGCTGGGTTCTGGAAGAATAAAGATGACTAAACACAGCCCCTGCCCTGGGGAGCTCATTGCCTAAAATCTGTGTCATAGATAGATATGTAAACAATCACTGCCCGAAAATAGTGGGACCAACATGGCAATAGAAAATGTGGATGATAGTAGAGGCATAAGGGAGGCAGCAGTCAGTTCTCTTGAATGGGTGTAGTCACAGAAGATGACTTCGTAAAGGGAATGACGCCACGTGCACTGAGCTTTGAAGGACAAGCAGCAAGGCCCTTTCTCTTTTGTGTCCTTAGGCTTCCTGCAGCGAGTCAGCCTTAGGGGGCACCATTTCTCTGTCTTGAACCAAGGGGGAACAGGAGTTTAAATGTGTTAAGAACAAACAGTGTGCTGTGCTCTTTGCACATATTATTTCATGATTAATTGAGTTCATCTGAAATAATATTTACTTAGAACCCAGTGTGATCATGTTTTAAAGTCTGCTATGTTGGCTAAGAAATGCATTTACCTACAATTAATGAAGAGTAGCCTCCATGTGCATACAGTTGGCCAGGACTGTGTCATGTGGGTTTTCTGGATACAAGTTTCATGTTCTAATTTACATACATCTCTCACGTACATACACAGAGGCCAAATCATAGAGCCAGGGGTGTAGGTGGGGGGGAGCAGGGATTACCTTACCAGTTTGAGTGTATCGGGACTATAGTGACTTTCCCCCTATGGTTCCAAGAGAGTGCTCATCCTATCCAGGGCCGCTGAGGCTCCAGAGCTCTCTTGACTGTAGGTGAGGCATGCCTTGAAGTTTTCCAAATCACCCAGAATGCTAGATATTTTTTAAATTTTCCATTGTGTAGTATAGGTTCAGGAAGTGGACTTATTTGGTGGGTTGGGGTTTGAATACCAGCCTCTCTGGTGCCAGAGTCTTTATTCTTGACAGTATGCTGGGCCGCTTCCCCAGATGGTCCCTTCTTCCTTGGAGCAGCCCCAGGACTGGCCCACTGCTTCCCTCCCCCTCTACTGCCATAAACTATTACTTCTACCCAGTCTCTCCCCTCCCCAGACATCCTTCACCACAAGGACCTCTTCAGCTGGCACACAGCTGACATGAAGGTTGTTGAGCTCCCTCAGCTAGGAAGAGGAGGAAAACAGGTAGACAGGGGAAAAAATAACAAAATGACAGCCTGGCAGAGCTGAGGGGCCATGTGAATGGGTCTCGGGTCTGTGTCCTCCAGGCCTCAGCACTTCTCTCTGGGCCCTGGCTTTTTCAGACTTCCTTCCTCCACACTGTACCTACTCAGATGGCTCCATCCTTGGGAACCTTCTTTCTTGTTTGCCTGTGTAAGCCCTAGAAATGACCATATCATATCAGACTTTGACCCAGGTCTGGGTAGGCCGAATTCCAGGTTTCAAGAACTGACCTCCTTCTTCCACAGAGGACATCTAAGGAGGAGCAGGAAGCCCCATTAGCCCAGCGACACTGACCATCCTGCCCCACTCCAATCCATCAGTGAGCACAGGGGTAAAAAGAGAAATGGAAGTGGGGTGAGGAATGGTATCACGTGGGGGGGGCGTCCAAAGGAGAGACCACCTCCCGCTGTGGTGATGGTGACATTATTTTCTCAAGAAAGAAACACTAAAGCTGGGTGGAAAGATGGAGAGAACTCATAGGGAACAAGAGTGGGAGGAGATTACCAGGCCATTCTCAGACGCCACTTCTTACAATACCCAATCCCTCAGCAGCACCCACAAGAGTTCCTGTTCCCCCAGCATGTGAAGTTTAAAATCATAATAGTTATTGTCAAAATTGTTCCCCTTATGAGATTGCCATTTTCAGCCAGAATGGTAGCCCGTTAGAGTCAGGCTCTGAGTTTTCAGATTCTTTCCTTTCCTTAGTGAGTCTAAGTTTGAAGCTTTCTACCTGACTTGGAATTCTTATTTCCGTCCTTGCTGTCCACTCACCGAGCTGAGGAATAATGTGAAGCTCATTTTTTCCCTCTCAGATATTCATTTTCAGTAAACAGATACAGATTCTGATTTTTCACCTTTCAATCTCATCTTCCTACAGTTCCATCACTGTGTGAATTCCTTTCTTAGAATTAAAGAATACACCATTCCCCCTCACCTACACCAAAATACTCTGATGTAGGAAAAATTTAGGTAACTAATAGAAAATAATTCCTAAAATTGTCCCTGGTGTATAGTAAGCAACTTCCTGTTTCTTGAATTATATGCCTCCAACATTTTGGGTTTTGTATATTTCTGTTCAGAGAGGGATTTTTTTTTCTAAGTATTCTACTCCTAGTTTTCTGTAACAAGAATCAGGTGGGGTAGGAAATGAATAATGGAAAAGTGAGTCAAGGATAAATCACCTTAAGACTCTGGCTCCTGTCTTACAAACACTTTATTAACTTTTATAAAAATCTTTTGTTTTGGTTTTGTAATAATCCTCATCTGGGTCCTGCTCAAAAATAGTGGCTACTGAAAGAACAGAAAGACCTTCCTATGAGGCCCACTATCATTCCTCACCCACAAATGAGCTAGATGAGGCACATAAATGGCCAGAATCTCTCTGGTGGTGATTCGGTAGTTTGTTAAAGCACAGCCGTCTTTCCCATGGAAAGGGGAAGTACTCACCCTCCTGAGAGGTGAGTGGAGGGTCTCTTCCAAGAAGGGTATAAGGCCCTCCAGAGAAATGGAACCAATAGGATATATGTGTGTGAGTGCTGGCAGCATGGGGGGTGTATGTGTGTGTGTATATAATGAGGTCTTGGCTTGTACACTTCTGGAGGCTGAGCAGTCCCATGTCTTGTGCCTGCAGCCAGAGATCGCAGGAAACTGGTGGCCAGCGATTCGGTCAGCTGTGAGTCCAAAGGCCTGAGAGCCAGGGGAGTCAGTGGTCAGTCCCAGGCCAAGGGCAGAGGGAGACCGACGTAGCCAGGCAGAGACGGGATTCAGCCTTCCTTCACCCATGTGTTCTATTCAGGCCCTCAGTGGATTGGCTGAAGCCCACCCACCCTGGGGAGGAACATTTGCTTTACTTAGCGTACCAATTCAAAAGCGGATCACTTCCAGAAACACCCTCACTGAAACATCCAGAAATAATATTTGATCATATATCTGGGCATCCTATGACCCAGTCAAGTTGACACATAGAACCAACGATCCCAGCAGGTCAGTTCCCTTGACCAAAACAGATGGCTAACAGCCCCAGAATTCATCATTCTCAGAGAACAGCTTTGGGGGAACACCTGGGGACCTCTGAGAAGTCTCCTCTATGTGCCCAGCAGGAGGGGGGAGTTGAGGGAGGCGTGTGTGCCAGCGCACCACCAGGCATGATGATATCATGCCCCCTCGCCTGGCAGTAACTTGGTGGGGACCAAAGCATGTAAAGGAGATTGCTCTATCTTCCGAACTGAGTGATTCCAAGAACATTTTTCACCGTAAGTCTTATTTTCTTATTATCTGAAGTTTGAGCTTTAATGGCTGCATCTGTTTGAGTACTGTACCATCACTGACTAATGAGGAAACTGCTTAGATTATTCTAGGCCACAGCATGCACCGTAATGCAAAATCCCTCGGCAAGTGTTCTCTCCATAAAACAAGCCTTATCAACTCTCTTTATATTCATAGATGCAATCTTTTGTTTTCTGAGGATGAAGTATGTTTTAAGCTACCAAGTCTGTTCAGACTCAGAGTGACTTTAAGTTACCCTCTAAATTTTAGTATTAGGTTCTTGTTCAGGCACCACTGTGGATTTGATGTGAAGCGAGTTCAGGTATCTGTTTAGGTGTAATTTTTGCAAAGAAATGTCATCACAGACCATTCCAGGAAAGTCTTGCTTGCTTCACTCTTTAGCATTGTAAAGATATTCTCTAGCTTCTGAGAAGGAAATTCTGTGGGATGTTAGGGGGAAAGAGACAGGAAAGGAGAATGATTCAGTTGGAAAAGAAGAAAGAAAATGGGAAGGAGAAACTAAATTGTTCCTTGGGAACTATGCTGATTTAAGGAGTTGGTACTGCCAAGACGTAAAGGAATGATGTTGAAGGAAAAAGAAAAGGGAATTTGCAGCCATAGGACTGGTGGTTGGTACTGCCAAGAGGTAAAGGAATGATGTTGAAGGAAAAAGAAAAGGGAATTTGCAGCCATAGGACTGGTGGTTGGAGACAGTGAGCAATTCAGGGTCTCCAAACTCAGGTCCGTCAGGGGCCCAGATAGGCGATGGGAAAAAGCGGAGCAGGCAAGGTGGGGGGCGGGGGGTGAGCCGGAGAGCACATCTGAGCAGGTGTGGCGGCCACTCAGGCTTCATTGATTGCTGCTTCCCATGTGAAAATGTGGGCTAAATGTGCCATATTCATGGCTTTTTTTTTTAGAACCCATGAATGCATGTTTGTGTGTGAAACATTGCAGTTTTTAAATATTGACCAAGAAAAAATCTGCCGACTAAAAGTGGCCCTCAGCCATTAGTGTCTACCTCTCTTAATTATCACCTGCTTGCTTGTTCAGAATATTTGTAGATTGTTGGATGTGAACAATAAGAGAATGCCAGGATGTCCTACATTCTGTGTTTGTGTTAGTAACTCTGACATGTATTACCATCTTAATTTCTCACTTTCAGAATGGCACAGTGTAGAGTGTTAAAACTCATCAATACCTGTTGCCTCATTAAAAGAAAAGTCTACCAAACATAGAAGAAAAGTGGGCCTTGAAGTGTTAGTTAGTTAAAGTCAAACATATTTAATTAGCCTTAGGAATAATGTTAAACATGCCTTGGATTTATACCTAAGGAAAGATACTATAACATCTGTTGTACATTTGACCTAAAGTCAGATTGCTTGAAAACCCTTTCTTTTGCTAAGTTGTCATTTAAATTATCTTATAGCTGGCACATTACTCTCATATCAAACAGGAGCCATTGATCTTACTATGACCGAGATCAAGACAAAAAACCTGTCAGATACATAATGGAGTCTGAGGTCCACATCAATGCTGAACATGGGGTGTGTGTATTTTTACTTTCTCTAAATGATATCCTTAGCAGGGAAAATACTTTCTCAACCTGATTTCTTGTTATTTATACAGTTTAACAGCTGATAGGATTTAATGAAAAAAGATACCATTATAAAATACTGGCAGGTATCAATATGTACAAGAGTCATGGCCATTTCTAGATAAATATTTCTGAATTTCCAAAGAGTGTTTGTTCTATTAGGTTTTTTTCTGCTTACAATTGTGGAACCTACATGGAACATTATCTTTCCTAATACTCAATGTGTTCCTTTTCCAAGACTCAAGATTTAATGTAGCCAGTAGGTCATCTATTCTGATCTTGTCCTTCCCCCTGCTTCCCATTCCCACCCTCAGTAAAGTACATATTCCATACTTGGGTGAAAATGAGTCAAAGAGGAGGGGGACTGGGGTTAGAGAGGCAGAGATGGCACCCACTGTGCGAAAGAAGCTTAAAGAAATTGATGCATTTGGAGAAGCTGAATCAAATGACTGACCTATAAGTTCATGAAAACTCTAAGGCCTTAGGATTCTGTGATAACTGTCTTGATAGTTCCTTCTAGTTATAATTCAGCATCTGTATGATTTAACATCAGCATTTCAAACACCAATACCACAGTGCGGATGCAATTATACCTTCTGGGGTTTTCGAGGTCAGTAAGGTCCCTAACTCCTCAGCTTTCAGAGAGCTTTAAAAATTGTTCTCATTGTTTATTATTATATTAGTCCCCAAAGAGATAGTACACATGAGCCCACTAACGTCTGCCATCCCAGGCACTCTGCTTCCCCAGCCCTGCCTCAGCTGCCACTCGTCCATGCCCACTGCCCACAGGACAGCTTTACTGGACCCTCCTGAGAAGTCCAGCTAGGAGGCTGTGGCGAGGGGCTCTGAAAGCTCCCAGGCCCAGGGGTGGCAGAATCGTGCAGGTTTATGCACTGAAGTGGGAGAGTGGCCTCCCCAGCTCTCTGCCATACATGGTCATCCAGGGCTTGAAAAATAGCCTGTGTTAATAAACTGATGTATTTATTGAAGCTTCTGTCTCTACTCCACCTAATCACAGAGGTTCAAATTTATTCTAGAGTCCAGGTGGTGAACAGACACCATTCAACTTACCACAGTCCTTGTCCTTCCTCCTGGGTCTATTTCTGACTCAAATCCACTTCCTCCCTCCTCCAAGGATAAAACAGATGCCCCTAAGCATATCCGTGGATGCAGATACTGATGATGGAGGTGGAGATGGGGAGAACAGGAGAGCAAGAGACAAGGGAGGGTGTTCTTGATGTAGACACATGTCCAGCCTAGGTTAGTGGTCCAAAAAGGTCAAGTAAACAATTGAAACATCAGCTAGTGGGGCTCATATCCCTTCCTAGGAGGTCTCACGAAGACCCTTCATGTTCCCTACCACCGCAGGGGTCTTGGGCGTACACTTTAGAGCTAAAGTGGGTGCTATCTGCACCTCCTTGGTTATTGATTGCTTGGAGCCTTAGAGGCCCCTGAGAAGTGCACTTACCCTTACCCCTCACTGAATAAATAGAACCCACTGTCACTCTGGTTATCTAGTGCTTAACAGGATGCAAAGTGCTTCCACAAATACTGTATCATTTAATCCTTTCCACTTCTTTGAGCAGGGAATTATCATCCCTATTTTGCATATAAGGAAACTGAAGTTCTGAGAAGTGCAGTGACTTGCCTTCAGCCACACAGCCTGGGAGGGAGAGAGAGGGAATGAGAAACCAGGTCTCCTGACTGCCAACCCACAGCCCTGTCCACTGCCTCATAGGTTCCACTCTTCTGTCATCTGGTTATTTATCTTTAAGGAATTTCTGGGTAACCGGAGCTAAGATTACACAGATTCTTCTATTCATGTATATGGATATGCATCTACCTATTTGTATTCCCTCATTTACCTTCAGCTGGTATGATTATACACATCTGAAAAATCCAGATCCTAGGAGGAAGGACAGAAGGGAGCCCCCAGGAGCAAATCTACCATAAGGACGAAGAAATCGAGCAGTTTGCTGTAGTTTCTGAGGGTAGTATTCTGGGTGCAGCATGGCCGCTAAACTCTCCCTATTCTGGGCCCCAGGATGGAATCTGTGGCTTTCAACTGAAAGCCAAATTGCTAAATGCTAGAGCTTTGCAGCCCAATTAACTTTGCTTCCAGATGCTCTTCCAAATAAATGGAAGACACAGCAAGCATCTTTTTCTAGCCCACAGCCGGCCCTGGAGGAGTGGTGGGTAAGCTCCATTTCCCCCAGCCTCTGGGTACAATCTCCAGCTCCACCGTGGCAGGAGGCGCCAAGGGAGTGACAGCTGTTGTAGTCCAATTGGCACTTCAGTGTGGCAGCTGTGCCTGAGGCTGTAGAGGCTCTGGCCAGCTTACTGTGGCATTGAGCAGTTAATGGGACTTTTAGACACCTACCAGTATTTTACAGATATATAGGCCTCAGGGTTCTTGGAGATGTCTGGGGAGGCTGGCTGCTGCCGAGCAGGTGGAGATTACAGCTGCTGGGATCTGGGGGCTAAAGCTGCTGGGCTCTGTAGCTGTGAGTGCAGGTGGCAAAAGCCGAAGGACTCAGATTTCCCTCAAGCTGTGGCCCCTTCTTTGCCCACCAGCCCCTCCCCCATTCCAACTCTTAAGCAAACATTCAGAGCTCTCTAAAACCTGAAGGTACAAGAATACACACTTCTCCTTAAATTTCCATGAACAAATACCCCATGACAGTTGATTAAAGTCACCAGAGTAACATGTTGGGGTGCTGTTAGCTCAAGAATAACTGTAGAATGTTTAATATGCAGAAGGATCCCAGGACACCTGTCTATATATGGTGTGGTTGCCAGAAGCCCCTGCTGTGGAGCAGAGATCCTAACCCCACTGCACATTTGAGGCCCCAGAGGAGTTTTTTAAAACACTTGTACCTGAACTCCACCCCAGAGCAATTAAATAAGAGTGTCTAGGGGTGAAGCTGGGGCATGATTTTTCTAAAAATTCTGCAAATGATTTGAGAACCTGCAGCAAGGGGGTGAGAACCACTGGTGTAGAGAGAGGTCTGGACTGACAATCAGTAGACCCTGCTTAGAGATACAGCCAAGCTTTCAACTGGTATCAATACCCTTGACTACTCTGAGCTGTGATTATCATTTCTTCAGTTTCCTTTAAGCTGCGGAAGTGTGTTTGTACCTTACAGCATTGCTTACAACAGTGAAAAATGAAGAATGATCTAAATATCCAATAGAGGATTAATGAAATAAATAACAATATACCAGACGCTAGAACACTGTGCAAACATCTGAAAGGACATTAAGTAAACAAAGCACATTAAAAACCAGTTTTACAGGATGACCCCATTTTTGAAACAAAAGTTATATAACTAGATATAATTGCAAGGATATACACCAAAACCTATAACAGCTTTTCCCTTCTGGGTGAGTGACTTTCATTTTCTTCCTTTTACACATCTGTGTTTTCTACATATTCTGCATTAAATATTCAGTGGGGGGGGAATCTACTAACACATGTCAACCCTTGAATATCAGTCTTGAGCACAGTTGAAGAAAATCTCAAAAATAATTATATATATATATGTATATGTATATATATACCCATACACAGAGAGAGAGAGTTCTAGCTCATATTTATTAGGCAGGTATATGTAAAAACCTGATGTTTTGCTTGTCTTCTAGGTTACCTGCCAAAATATACTGCCTTAGACTCATTCAACTGCCTGATTTGGAACTACAGATCTAGAGAAAAGATGAGAGAAAGCATTTTTCCTTCCATATTTGTTCCGGGTCCTGATGGGGCTGCCCCCATTTCCTTGGAGGGAATAACTAGAGAGGAAGCAGTAGCGTGGAAGCCAGGAGGCCAGAGAAGCAGGAGAGATGGCTTTGGATTTGCTTTTCTTCCCTAGAACATTCTGTCATTTTTTTTATCTGGTGTGTTGGTGGTTATAAAGATAAAACAGGAGACATCAGTGAAAGGACCTAACACACCTCTGGGCATGCAATTGCTCACTAAGTTTCCGAGATACACGCACACCTCCATGAAGGGGACAACTTAGCCCAAAGGAGGTGACAACTTAGCCCAAACGTGTGATCTCAGAACATTCTCATTGCCTGCAGGCCTCCGTTTCCACCCCTGAGAAAGTTAAGGATAATAATAGCACCAACCTCACTGGGTTGCTATAGGAATTAAATGATGCGCGGCAGGCAAAACACTAAATATTGGACACATAAAAATGTTCAGTACATGCCAGGTATTATAATTATTACAACTTATTCCAATAGTCCTTAATCAGAGAAACATTGCGGCATCGATACAACTTTCATTGTAATCCAGAAAAAGAGGATTGTTCTACTTCTAGCTTTAAGTTTGAGAACAAAAAAAATTTGGAGATTGTATTTGGATTAAAAAGATGTGTTTTTTTCACCATTTCAATACCAAAAAAAAAAAGTATTATTATTTCAAGTGCTCAAGAATAGTCCATCTGTGGTCTGACACCAAGAATAGAATATTTAATTTCTGAAAGAAAACCTTAGAGAAATGATGAGCCACCAATAAAGGCAGTTACACTACAAAAATGAGTTGAAGGCGAGTATTTCTGTATAAAAGTGATTAGACCTTCAGAAATGGCCTTTTCAAAACAACACAGTATATTCACATAATACAATGAATGTATATTGACTTTTTCTCAGGCTCAAGGTCAAAAGGACTAGGTAGAAGAACGGGCGAAAAGCTTTGACACTGATGATTTAAATTCATAAGCTTTGTTGAAATAAACAGGGTATGAGAACAACATAGACCAGTGGTTCCCAGACATGTGATGCCCACTGGAACCTCCTGGGGAGCTTCAGGAAATACTAGTCCACCCTCAGAAATTCTGCATACATTGTGTGAGGTGTGATCCAGAAGCTGTTGGGTATTGCCAGGTGATTCTGATACATAGACAAACTTGAGAACTGCTGCCGTAGTCAAAGGATCCGTCTGAGCGAGCACGGCATCCAGGCAGCTCCGTTCCTCTTTCCTCCGGGGCATTCCCAGTGCAGCAGTGAGGGCAGCCCCCATTCGGGATCCTCATCCTTCCCTCTGTTCTGCTCACTCTGCCGAAGAGTTGTATCAACCTCCCAGGAACAACTTATGTCACCTCATGCAAGACAAATGACCAGATTTTAGACTAAGCCTTGCTAAGCCAGCACCCTGCCACCTCCCTTTCTCTGCATCTCTGCCTCGGTTTCCACACCCTTCCTTTAGCTGTGCCTGTGTCATGTGACTAGAAAACTTCTGCTTATGTCCACATAAGAGCCTCCATCGACAGGACTTCAATTCTGTACTAATGACATCAAACTGGGAAAACATGTTTTAACCACTAATTTTACGTAGAAGCCAAATTTTGGATGGTAGCTTCAAAGGATCTGTTGATCAAGAGGCAGATGACCTGCAGTTTGAGCTCTGCTCTATGAGCAAGCGTCTGTCTACAGGGGAATGAGATAAGTTGGGCCAGATATAAACTTAGCTTTTGAGCTGAGAAACAAGGAAGTCATCTATTCATCTTTTTAACATAGTTTAAGCTTTACTGCTGATGTTGGACGTAATGATAGAAGCCACAAGTATTTCACCTCCCAAGCTTTATCAAGGAAAGAAACTAGGAATATATAACAGATGTGGATTATGTACAAAATGATATTATATAGAAATGATTTTGTTGGCCTGAAATGATAAAAATGGCTTTAAAAGTGCTTCCATGGTAAAAATCATCTCATATTGTCCTCAGGACATACCTGTGTGATATTTTTATTCCTGTGCTATGGTTGAAGAAATGGAAGCTCATAGAGATTAAACTGTCTTGGCCAAGTTCACATAGTGAATAAATAGGGTCAGTACTTGAGCTTATGACCTCTTGATTCAAAGGCCACTAGACTTTCCACTGTTGCAGACTAGAAGAATGCAAATAATGGCTGAATATGGCTCAAGTTTTCTAGCTAATTTACTACTTATTACATTTTCTTTCATTTTCTTTATAACTGCTGGGAATGGGCTTAGCTCTGTTACCAGTAATTCAGGAGATGCATCAGTTAGGGGTTTTGTAAGCAAGAGCAGCTTGCTTTAGGGATCTTAAGCAAATAGGAAGATTTATTGGGAGGTTATGGGGGGAATCATATAATCAAATGGTAGTGTGTGAGGGAGGACTTGGGAAAGGGATAGGAACTAAGGAGATTACACAGGCTACACAAAAGTTCATGCATGAGCTCTGGCCATGTCACTGATCATCACTGCTGCCCCCAAATGAGTCCTAATCATCCCTTCCTCTTAGGGCACACACCCCAGCTTCAAAGCCCTGCTAGGAATGCCCTGTTGGTCATGTGTAGCTTCCTAGCTTTAGGACCCTGAAGAAAGGCTCTCCTCCTTTCAGCTTCCATAGCGAGAAGCAGGATACTGGGACCCTCATTACCACGAATAATGGGGACTCTCCCAACAGGAAGAAGGATTGAATGTTGGATGTGCAAAGAAATGAGAAACGTCTCCTGAAGAACAACAATGGTTTAAAAGATATATCTATATTTTTCTTTCTTTTTCTGCAGTATTAGAAAATTTTATGAGAGATTTCTAAGGAAAATTGCAAGCTACTATAAGAAGAATGTCTTAATTCATTCTTTTAATTAAAAAAAATTGTGGTTAACAACTCAGAGTCATTGGAGACATCAGTCAATTTGCATATTGAAAAGAAAACAAAACTCTGCGCCTAGGGAGTGTGTTAGGAGGTCTGTGGGGTTACATTCTCATTAGCTGTGTAACCCAGCTCCAGTGCATGAAGAAGTCACCCCAGGCAATTGGGTCACTGTTGCTATAAGCCAGAGCCTGGAAACATTCCTGTTTGCACATTCATTCAGCGTACATTTATTATGCACTTTCTGTGTGTGGTAGGCATTGAGGTTTTTCATACCTGGTTCTGGAAACACAAAGATAAAAATTTATAGATACTGGGAAAAAATGTTGCTTGCACAAGTGTATGGTGGGCTTGTCCTTGCAGGTATAAATTTGAGTGTGTATATGTTGCAATGCAAGAATTAGAGAAAATTTGATTTTTCAAACCACATAGGGGATTTAGGATTTAGGTAATTTAGAGAATCCCTTTAATAACATTGAAGTCGTAGAGAGACTAATACGTTTAAACAGTGTTAAATGTTTCATCTTGGAAATTCACCTCTTGCTCTATCCTCTGGTTTCCTACCTGCCAGTTTTTCCCCCCTTTTTGCTGCAGGCATACATGCACCACTAAAGAATAAAAAATGCTTATAGGTGAGATCTATATTTAGAGGGAATCTTATATCATAAAGGATTTTGTTCCATAAATCTTTTTGGCATGCTTACTGTCTTTCAGAGAGATAAAAAGGGGGGAGCACCAAAGCTTCTTTAGGTTTGTACCTAAAGTCAGGCTAACTTAAGGTGATAAAAAATAAACTGAAACCATATGTGGGAAGAGCTGAACAATGACTTACTGTTATCATTGTTTAAAGCTTTTTCTAAACAGTGCAAGCATCACCATAATTTGTTGTAATATCCTTTTTTTCCTGAAGCTGTACCTGGATTTTGTATCAGCTCAGTGTCTGTTTCATAAACCAAAACAGAAAGAGCTCCCTAGAACAATGAGGCTTAATCTACAAAGCACAGAGAAGCAGCATAGGCTTTATAAAGAACATTTCCTCTGAGGAGAAGTTGTGTAAATACCTTTTTCAAGTGTCAAAATAATAACCTTTTGTTTCTGGAAGTTGAATGTTGAGCATCTATGATGGCTTTTTTAGGTATTTAGAAGTCATTTCCACTTAAAAAGTGTAAGTACAATGAATGGTGATCTCATCTCCCACATCACAGAGAAAGCAAAAGCATCAACTGCTCAAATACCTCTATAAATAATGAAACCAAGTTTCTCTAAGTTCTTTAGTCCCTGGGGTCTTACCTTAGTCCCCACCCCAGGCTCTTCGGGGTGTGTAGTGCTCCCTTGCCAGGTCATTCCGCTCTGGTGCATTTGGGGGCAGGAGGCTTGTCCTACATTGGCTGCTGGGTCAGGCATGCTGCAGCCTGAACCACTTATGTCACCAGACTACCCCCACTCAGGATTGCTCTTGCCGCTTACACCTCTGGGCCTCTTTTCGCACAGCTTCATCCCATACACACACTGACTGAAATCTGGACTGCCACTCTTGTGCCTTCATTTCCCGAGGCACTGCTAGCCTAATGCTGCTGTTACCAGTCAGTCTGCCCTGCTGCTCAGCATCCCCTGACGAACTTGGCATGTTACCTGTCCATCCCTGAGAACTCTTCCAGCTCTTGCTGTGGTCCAGGTAACACCCAAGAACTTTCCCCAGTGAGCCACACGTGGCCCCTTCATTTCTCTCTCTTGAGTGGAACATCAGCCCTCATCTGATTCCGTTCTCTTCCCATTGCTTCTGTAGCCTCATCAGTCTTTTTGTTGCCTTCCCAGCTTTACAGAGACTGATGTGGTTGGTAAAACTGAAACTCAGTCAGATAAGGTGGACCTCTCCAGGCTAACCCTCCTTATATTAATGTTTAGCTGTGGAAACCTCTAATACTAGGTTCTGAGACAAATAGCTCTATTTTCAGATTTCATGGGCCTTGGAAAGCATATTTCATGAGATCCAAAAATATCTGCTGGTACAGGGGTTTTCACCTTTCATTGCATACTACCCATCACCTGGGAAGCTTTTACAACTTCTGATATTCAGGCCACCACCTATACCAATTACCTCAGCATCCCTGGAGATGGGACCCAGGCTACCCAGGTGATCCCAGTGGGCAATCAAAGCTGAGAACCACTACCTTTGAAAGTGGCAGGATGAGGAATTAAACATAAATATCATCATCTGACATTTTCTTCCATAGACAAGTACTACAAAAGAATTTTAAGAACAATTTCACATCCATTCAAAGCTTTATACTTCTTTGTAGTTAGACACATTGAAGTAAAACTGTTACAAGTAAAGGTTGGAGAGTACTGGAATCTTTTTTCCTCATGTCTATTTCAGAGCTACAGTTACTCTTTCAACAAAGATTTACTGATAACCCTCTATGTACCAGCCACTGGGGGTTCCCCAGAAGATATATGGAATGTGATACACCCTCCTGAAATTTTATCTGCTATAGGACACATATGATAAGTGAGAAAATAAATAAACAAGATAATTACAAAAGTGGTATGTGTACAGAAACTGTCATATAAAAGAACAGTGTGACAGCAAGTGTGTCACATCCAGGGCAGAAAAAGGGCAGCTGATTTAGGTGGCCAGGAAAGTCTTTTCTGAGGGGGTGACATTTGAGAGAAAGCTGTATGGTAAGAGGAACTAGCCATGTGAAGATCTAGGGCAGAGCATTCCAGGCAGGGGAGCAAATGCCAGGACCCGAGGCAGGAACAAACGCAGCAAGTTCCAGAACCTGACAGACTGGAGCGGTGAGAGGCGGGAGCAGGACGAGACAAGGTCAAGGAGGGAGTTAGGAGCTACCTGGCCTTGTTAGGTCACAGAGAAGAGTGTTTTGGATTCAAAATGCAATGAAAAGCCGCTAGAGGATGAGATGAATGTTTGTTAAATGTGTAGGGAAAGGCTGGAGAAGGCAAGAGAGAAATCAGTTGCTCAGGTGATAGTGGCTTATTTTAGAGGTAAGGCCAGGAGGACTTCAGACAGGTCGAGCTGTGGGGGGCTGGAATGGTGAGGATGAAGGAAAGAGAGGAATCAAGAGTGAGCAACTGACCAGATGGCAGTGCCATGTCATGAAACAGGGAGGTCTAGGTGAGGCACATTTTGGGGAATGGGAGAGCAAAAATCAAAAGCTCTGTTTGAGCATAATAACTTCAAGATTCCTTTAGGCATTTGTGAATATCCCTTAGAAGCCAACATCCATTAGCACAAGCCTGGAGCTCAAACGAAAGGTCAGGGCTGTACATTTAAATTGGATGTGGTGCTTAAATTTTGGGACTGTGTGACTTCAGTTAGGGAGATAATGTAGACAAAACAGAAGAGAGCTGAGAAAAGAGCGCTGAGGTATTCCTACATTTTAGGAGGAAAAAAGATCTAGTAAAGGAGACTGAGGAGGGGCTAGGGACATAGGGCTCTAGGGCCCTCCAAGTTAAAGAAACAGTGTCTCAAGATGGGAGGTGTAATGGTTGTGCCAAATGCTGCTGAAATGTCAAATAAGAGGAGGACAGAGGGACCTAGGATTTTGTGAGCAAGAGGTCCTTGACGACCTTGACATGAGCAGCTGGTGGAGCAGCAGGGTCAGAAGTCCCGGCTAGAGGGTAGAAGAGACAGTGGAAGGTGAGGAAGCAGACGTAGTGGCTGCTGACACATGTACCAAGAAGTCTTGCTGTGCCTGAAAGTCTGTACTTTTTGCCTGTTCTGATTTAGACCAGTGAATAGACAGACCCATTACAATGTACACATTGCTCTTGTCAGGCACAAGTGGATACATAAGATACCTGATCCCAGTTTGAATGTCATATATTCAATGCATCCCCTGGTTGGAATAATGGCTGCAGGAAACTTGAATGAATGTTTGGTAGGCTTGGTTCTGCTCTCACCCCATCCAAGAATAACTTCTGGAAAGGTGTTTCATACCAGGTCCACCTCTCCAGCTATCATAATCAAAGAGCGAAATGTATGGTCAACTTAAAAAGCTATAAATTAAAGTTGATTATTAAATGACAGAAAAGTCTATCTACCATAGCTTCAATCTTAAGTTGCATAAAAAGACCTCTTCACACTCCTACTTATTTCCACTCAAAACTTAAACTCTTAAAGCTTTTAGCTGATCTAGATTGTCACCCTCCTTCCATTGAAAATAGGAAGATGTACATCTTCATTATGGAGATTAAATGGTCCTGCCAGCATCTTTTATGTTGTGGCCTCAGGAAATAACTGAATGCATTTGGCCAGTTGCTATCATGGAGCAGTTTAATATAAGTTCTTTCATGAGGCAAAAAAAAAAATCTAGTCTTTTGGAAGGAAGTCTTGGGAATCAAATAGGTAACCCAAAAAAGACTTAAAGAGACTTAGTTGTCTGGGGTGTCCATACAAACAAGTCTGTTGGGGTGTAATCAAGATTGAAATAAATTGCTATTAGAGGGACCAATTTAAGTGTTTGTTTTGCAAAGAAGGACAATTCATAATTCTCAAGGTCAAAATAGCCTTGCCCTGAAGAGCAAGGCTTTCAAACTTGGAGTCCAGAAGTCTCTTGCGTAGATAATATCTTCATTAGACATCAAAGGATAGCTAAAAAGTGGCTCATGATCTTGGAGCAAGGCCGAGTTTGAAGACAGAAGCCTGTAGCTATAACAGTAAAGAGAAGATATTTCTGATTTCTGTGGGCAAACCTCAGTGGGGTTTAAGAGGTGGGGATCACGAGAAAGTAAAGAAGTATAGAAAACTCTGAGAGGACCATGTGAGGAATCCAGAGGGCATCGGATATCCTGATAGGGGGAGTGTGGAAAAAAAGAAATTGTGTTACAGGGTGTTTATGCTCCTTCTGAAATCTGTTGAGATGTACATTCACAATATTTATATATTTAGTAATAGTGATAGTAATAGTAATACCAGTACTAGTAGTAATAGTAAAAGTTGTAGGATGAAAATCTTGATCCTAGTTAAATCTATTCCCTGCAATTCATTGTTGTGCAGAGTGGAATTAATTTCTCATCAAGGTAGGAATATATTATCACATATTTTACTTTTCAAAACAAAATGTCTATGCAGTCTGTCCAACAACAACACAGAATATCCACATTCAGGTACCACAGGTACTTCTTTTATCTGGTCTTCACTTACTTGAGTCCCTGGATTCAGGGAAACTCTCTGTTCCCTGTACAAAACTTACTGACTAATGCCCATGTTAGCAAGCATCTTCTAATACCTGCCATGATGTGCCAGCCCACCCATTGAGTGGTATGCTTATCGTGAGTTATGTTGGTTTCCAAACCTGTTTATATTTATGTTGTAATTTTGTTTAGGTAATCTGAGGGGATGGGAGGGGCCAAAAGAGAACTGTTAGTATATAAACTAAGTAGTTGAATAATTTAGAAAGTAACTATAAAAGTGAGCTGGTGAGAAAAAAATTGCTGTCGATTAGGTGTGAACAAGGTAACTGGAAAAGACTATGAGCAATAAATATGAAATTCTAGGAGGATTTTGCCCTGAGTGTGCATCCCAAATGGAAATTCTTGCTGTACTTCAAAGAAATTGAAACTGGAAATTGGAGATAATTGTATTATGGGTGTGGTTTGTGCCAGATGAAGAACCCCAGGCAACAGATCCACACTCAGAGATTTTTGCCTTTTACCAGTAGACTGGTGGATGAGTGCATAATTATGACTCAGCTTAAAATAATGGTTTAAGGTACAGAGCTACAGCTGACGTATGGACCACCCAACTACCAGTCTCAGTGACACTGGGGAAAAGTTTCTACTACCTGCTCGGAATTTTCATTTTGGAGTCTCTGAGCTTTACTTCTCACTAGAAGCTTCACTAAAATCCTTTATAATCAAGAGAGAGATTCTAGGAATATGTTAACCACGAGTTTCTCTAAGATCTATCCCTGGGTCAAGTCAGACCCAGAGAGCTACATCAAAGACCAGTTTGCTCTAGATTATAATGGAAATTCGCTCACAGAAATCTAATTTTAGTGTTAGACTCTTGACTTTTATCAAGGATCCATAGAAGAGAGAATTGTATGACGGTTTTCTCTACCTGGTCTGATAAACTGCTATATGAACTTTCTGATACACTATTCAAAGCTTGGTACGTGAGGAACCACATGATAAACTTCATTCAGTGTGAAACACCTGAAGGCAGCCACATGGGAAGAGGGGGAAAGAGAGGAAAGGAGGAGGAGAGAGAGCATAGCCTTTTAATGATAAAGCTCCTTTTCCTTCCTGCCTCAACATGTTTTCTTCTGGATTTATGAATTTTAAAAGTTGACTAACCTAATAAATATGCATTATTTTATTCACTTAACCTAAACCTTATATATAGCTAATTAATTAATATCACATCAAAATATTGAATGCACCTATAAAACCTAATTTTTTTCAGCTTCAACATCTCCCAAACTTCCCTTTTAGTCCTCCTACTTTATTTTAATTTATTTAACTTTCATATACTTACTTTTTTATTGTACATTTCTATGAGTTTCCACAAATGCATAGAGCTGTGTAAGCACTACTATCAAGAAGAGTTCCATCACCCCAAAACATTATCTCTTGCTGTCCTCCTGGTCAGTCCTTCTTCCCACCCCTAGTCCCTAGCAAATGCTTTTCTGTTCTTCATCCCTCTGATTTTGTCTTTATCCAAAGTCATTTAAGTGAAATTAAATAGCAGGTAGCCTTTTAAATCTGGCTTCTTTCACTTCTTTCACTCATCTGAGATTTTATTTGGGATTTGCCCATGTTGCTGAACGTTCATTCTTTTTTATTGTTTCATAGCATTCCATTGCACCCTGTGCCACACTTTTTTTATTTACCCACCAAATGAAGAACATGTATACTGTTACCAGTTTGGGTGATTATGAATAAAACTGTTGCAACATTCATATGCAGGTTTTTGTGTAAACACAAATTTTCCTTTATTTGGGGAAAATACCTAGGAGTGGAATTTCTGGGTCATATGACAATTATGTATTTAACTTTATAAGAAACTGCCAAACTAGAGTCAGTCTCCAGGATTTCCAGGTGATGAAGAGTCATGGGATTTGAGCTAGAGAGGGGCCTGTGGATAGAGTTGGCAAATATGAAGATATGTTTAGGCATGCGTGGAAAGTTCAGATGGGAGATGGAGACAGCAAAGAGCAGAGTGGTGGTCTGAGAAATAACAGCTCTGCTGGGCAGCCCCAGGTGCTCTGGGCAAAGTGAGACTAGGTGGGTCAGAAGTACTAGTGAGCCAACCTGCCACAGTCCAGACAGAGGAGAAGAAAACAGACAAATAAGTATCAAGGTGCAAAAAAGAAATGAAATGTGATAACACTGGACAAGAAACCAGGAGAGATTAGAAGGTAGAAATGTGGATGCTGCTGCTGTCTTTGGGAGACTCAAGATGTGCAGCCAGAAGAACACAGTGAAGGTGGATTTATCAGCATAAATGAGGAAGGTGGTTGTGATGAAATGTCCCAGAGGAAATAATCCTAGAAAATAAATTTCCTATTAATGGAACTCTTGGAGGTGTTTCACAACATTGCAAGTACAAGGGATAAAATACTGAAAACTGACCTAAACTTAGAAGGAAGAATGGAAATTCACAAAGGCATAGAAAAAATTATTTTTCCAAATTGTAAATTTTATAGAAGATTGAAAGGGAAGCACTATTCAACTACTTTTCATGAGTTTTTTTTATCAAGGAAATAAAACACTTTGTCAATGTTAAAAAAAAAAAAAAAGAAACTGCCAAACTGTTTTCCAAAGTAATGGTACAAGAATTTAAATTCTCTGCATTCTTGTCAGCACTTAGTGTTAGCTTTTGTTTGTTTTAGCCATTCTAAAAGCCTATAGAGGCATCTCATTGTAGTTTTAACTGGAACTTCCCTAATAACTAATGATGTTGAGCATCTTATGTGTTCATTTACCATCCACATGTCTCCTTAAAAGAAGTGTCCATTTAAGTCTTTTGCTTATTTGTTACTGGGTGTTTTCTTACTTTGAATTTTGAGAGTTCTTTATATATTCTGAATATATATATTCAGTCAGATACGTGATTTCAAATACTTTTTCCAGTCTGAGGTTTGTATTTTCAATTTCTTAAGTGTCTCTCACAGAACAATTTTTAAAATTTTTTGATGAGCTCCAACTTCTCAATTTTTATCACTTATGAATCATGATTTGGGGTCTTATTTAAGACCTCTTTGTCTAACTCAAGACCCAAAGGTGCAGGAGCCAGAGGTGGTGAGCTCACTGCATTCTTCATAGCATATTCTCTCCTCCAAGGCTGCCACTTTCACCTCCCACCAGTGGTGTGTATGAGAGCAACTATGTTCCAGAATCCTGGTCATCACAGGATATCAACACTATTCTTAAGCATGGCCAATCTAATAGACAGAAACTAGTATCTCTTTTTATTAAAAAAAACCCTGAGTTTTCTTGACTAGTAATGTAGTTGCACTTATGTTCATTGACGTAAGTTGAAATACTGTTCTCAAAGAAAAGCCATGTTAGCTTTGGGGTTCCCAGTTTTATAGTCCTTTAGTTGGACAGATAGAAAATGTTTATATAACTACCTCCCAATCTCCAGTCAGCCATGTCCCATAAATCCATAAACTGCTGGTTTATTTACAATACAGAGTCTAGACAGACCAGGTCTATGCTGCCAAAGAACAGTATTTTAGAGAGGGACTCCGGTATCTTTCCACTAATAAATACCATTATCATGTTTATAAGGAGCTCTGGTGGAGCTCATTTTCCCCTAGAAGAGAGGGAGGGAGTCTCAGGCTTGCTGTTAACTCTTTGCCTCCCATGTCGGCATTACTTGGTTTACCAATAAAAAGAAACATATGATTTTCATGTGCCCTCCCACACCATGAATTGAATAATCTGAGTAGTGTGTCTAGAATTTTATGCCATCACATTTTCATCACAAAAATAAATGAATAAATAAATATAAAGTTATTAAGCATATTAACTATGAGTTGTCTGTACAGGCAACGCTGAAGTCAGTGTTGGGGGAGAAGTCCTTTACCTCACTCCAGATTTTGTCTTCCATCTGGAAGTACCCTCATTAATATCATATATTTAGTCTATTTCAGGAGAAATATCCCATTCTATATATGGTACAAATTGACCTTTCATACTAGTTACATGGAAAATGCTTACAGCACATGATACTGAAGGAAAATATATAACTCTTTCAACAGAACATGTCTTAAACATACAAAGTCTACTAAAGTGTGAATAAATACTCAAAAAAACTTTTAGAACTCTGAGCAAAGGATTCTCCATCCTGTTCACCTTGCATAAGCCTTAGTATGAAAGTACTAAATTGCTAAGCAGAGTTAGCATACATCAGATATGCACACTGAAAATATTCATTTGAGCCATCAGTAAGGTAATCATCTGCTGGTAGAACATAACCACATTAACTATAGTTCCTGCATTGATTGCTTTGTTTGTTGGCTATCTTGGTGGCTTTCTGACAGTAATGTCAGCAAAGAAAGAAACATGTCAGTCTAAGACAAGAATCTTTTAGTTGAAAGTGACAAAAACCAATTCTGAACTAGCTTAGGCCAAAAAGAGGATTAATTGGCACAAGAACTCCACAAAAGCACTGAAACAAGATGTGGGAAAGATAAGAAGAACCCTGTCCTTTCAGGGATAACTTTCATAATAACTGACTCCAGAACTTAAACACCAGGTAAGTCTCTGTTTGTCATCTTTGTGACAGTTCATCCCCTCACTCAAGGCTAGCAACTTTCACCTGCAGAGAAAAGTTAAAAGAACATAAAATAAAAAATCCAGGGAAGGAAAAAATTTGCTCCCTTCTAGACTAATCAGTTGAGGACAAGGAGTGGGTACTATTGTGATATAGCTTAGGTCTGAGGTCCACCTCTAAGCAATCACCTGGGTCTAGGGAAGCAGGGCCATGAAAGAAAATGACAGATCTGTATTTCCTGCATGAATGGGGCAGGGAGAGGAGTTACACACATGGGGCTCTGCATTCAGACTAATGTGGAGGCTGTGTAAAGCAGAAGCAAAGGGTATGCACTCTATTCTGCCTGTAAAGTGCAACGAGAAATGGGAAGGGCAGAGGCCTTAAAGTCATTGTCTTCAATCACTAAGTCCCGAGTTCTCATTTCTGTGATCAAAATAAAGCCTGTGGTATCTCTGTAGACTTTGTATATTTAAAAAAAACTTTTGAATAGGGTTTCCTTTCCAGAAGTGCCAAAAAGATGATGCTTTAGATGCCCCTGATTCACTATTTTCTGTTAATAACACAATTATGCATATAAGTACATGAATGATGTCAAATATATAGTACTTTAGAAATGGTTGGCTTATTCTTCATTTAACTAAACTGGGCTAATGTATCAGGCACTGTATTAGGCACTAGGGCACAAAACTGAACAAGTCACAGTCCCTGCCTTCATCAAGCTTGCACTTCAGTGGGAGATTAACAGAAGCAAACAGGTGATGATGATTCTATATGATTCACACAGTCCTAGGGACAAGTATAGGATGTGCTGATATCTCACAAGGATGGTTAATGCAGGTTAGGTATTTTAGGGAGAATTTCCCAAAGAAAGTGATGCTGATATCTAAGATGAGGTTTTTAAAAATATATAGGAATGGGAGAGGACTAAGGGGCTGAGAACAGTGTGACAGCCAGTGGAAGAGCATGTACAAAGGCCCTGGGATCTCAGAAATCAGGCCACATTTTAGAACTGAAAACAGCTTAGGATGAGGCTGTAGTATAGTAATCAGTGAGCAGAAAGAAAAGATTAGGCTGGAGAGATAATCAAGAGCCATATTAAGCAGTTGGCTTTTACCCTGAAGGCAGTGGGGAGCCATTGAGAATTTTAAGCAAAGGAAAAATATGATCAAGTTTGCATTTTAGAAAGTTTACTCTGGCTATACTGTGGAGAATGAGTTGAAAAGGGTCAAAGCTTAAGAGGATGATGGAATAGTATGGAATGATATTAACCTGAACCTCAGTTAATGTAGTGAGAATGGAAATGAGCAGAGGAAACAGCATAATTTAGGAGGTAGAATCAAGTGTTACTTGCATCTGAGGAAAGAAAGAGGGGAGTAAATTAAAGATAACCCATAAAGTTCTGGCTTGGTTATCTGAGTGAATGGGAGTATCATTCATAGAGGTGGGAATACAAGAGGAGAAGAGGGGCAGGATAATTTTGAGTTTGGGGGACCTGTGGGAAATCATAATGGAAGTGCTTAATAGGCTGTTGATAAACGGATCTGAACTTGAGTAAAGTCGTCTAGGCTGAAAGTAAGGGGAATATATAAGATGAACCGGGAAGTGCGTGATGCAAGATGAGGAGTGTCAGGGCAGAGCCCTGAGGAGCCCCGAGATTCAGGACAGACAGAGATGAAGGAGCCGGCACAGGATACCGGGGAGTAGCCCCCTGGGGAGTGGGAGTAAAAGCAGGAAAGGCAGCATGACAGAAACGCAGAAACTAAAAAGAGAATTTCAAAGAGGAGGAAGAAGCCAAGCATGTGGAATACTCCCAAGGAGTCATAGAATAACTGAAAATTGCCCACTAGATTTGATAACTGGAATATTATGAACCTTGGAAAGGACTGTTCCAGGGAAGGGAAGAGGGCAGTGGTCAAACAATGGGAGGTTAGAAATAAAGTGAATACAGGTATCTTTGAAAGAATTCCGTAAAGGCAATGACAGAGATTGGCAGGTCCTGGAAGGGAACACAGGATTGAGGATTTCTTTTAAGATGGGAGAAACTTTAATGTATTCTAACCTTCATAAAGTTAAAAACCATCAACAACAGCATTTTTTTTTCTCAGATGCGGCAGAACAGTGAGCTAATGCAATAATCTTAAGTATACAATTAATTTAATTCCTACATGTGTACTCACCTGTATAGCTACCCCCTAAATCAAGATGTAGAACATTTCTAGCACCCCAAAATGCTCCTTCATGTCCCTTCCTGTTCAAACTCACTCCCAAGAGGTAAATAACCACCATGCTGATTTCCATCACTATAGATTAGTTTCACTAGTTCTTAAACTTCATATAAATAAATTAACGTAGAATATCTGTGAAATGTAGCTGTGTTACATAAAGCAGTTTTTTTAAATTGCTGTATAATATTTCGTTGTATGAATGTACAAGTTATCCATTTTCCTATTGAATGACTTTGAGGTGTTTCTAGTTTGGGGCTGTTATGAATAAAGCTGCTGCGAATATCCTTGTAGATGGTCTTTTGATGGACATGGATTTTCAGTTCTCTTAGGTAAATGCCTAGGGATAAAATGCTGGATCATAGAAGAGGCATATATTTAGCTTGAGTAAATATAGCCATGGTTTTGCTTTTTTGTTTTTTTGAAGAAGTAGTACCAATTACATTCTCCAATTTGTTGTGTAGAAATTCTTCTTACCAAAGCTTGTTATTGTCTGTTTTTCTTATTTTAGCTTTCTGGTGAGCAGACATTTTGAAAGTCAGGTTTTCTGGGATTATAAACCACAGCTCCTCATTTAGTACTTATAAAAATTTCAAAGCTTTCTACCTTAAGTATTTCCCATCATTGGCGATTGCCCTTCAGGAAACCAAATCTAATATTAAAAACATGTAAACATAATTCAGGATGTTTCACGAGAAAGAGGTAATTTAATTCTCCTTTAAAGTTAGCTAAATATAATATAATGATCATGAGAATCCTTTCAGAAAGAGTCTCACTCCTAATTATGAAGATGAAGGAAATATTACCATCCAATGTACTAGTAAGAATCAAGTGGCTTATATGATGACAGCTCTTCATTGATACGTCTAATTTACATTCTGCGTAAGTGAGTGAGTTTGGAGATGATGGCTCTGTTTCCTCTTCTTATTTTCACTTTAATGAATTATATTTGAAATCATCATTTACTATGATCAGAATTATAGACTCCACTATTTTGAAGAATACTAGTGAGTCTTCTGGGGGAAAATAATGAAATAGAATGAACTATTGATATAAAATTGAATACTGATGATTTTGTAATTCAACTCACAATCTTTCCCTCTCTTTGATGCAATATATGAAACTTGACAAAATAAATATATAACTCTCAAATAGTGTTATCTGGAATATGTTTTATTATTGCATCAAATAAATATGTATTTGTGTTAATATTACATACAAAATTGGTTATCAACATCAACACCTAATAGTTTTTAATTCTCAAAAGTGTCATGATAAATCTATTTAAAAATCTGGTTTACCCATTTTACCAATATATGATGGGTTACAGATTTAAGTTTAAAACATGCAGTGGTGAAAGTACTGGAATATCATAGAGATACATGTTCATATAACCAAACTGGGAAAGGCCTCTCTAAAAATGACACCAAAGCCAGTGACCATAAATATAGTGTTTGACATATTTGACTATATAAAACTTAAAATTTCTATATGCAAGCAAAATAACACCACATAGAAATAGATTGAATTCAGAATGTGAAACATTTTACTGGGTAACTGACCTGGTCTAAAATCAGTGTTATGGGGAAAAAAAGGCAAGGGACTGTTCTAGATTAAAAAGAGATTAGAAATACTCAACAACCTTATATTGAGCCTTGATTGACTCCTGGTTGTAAAAATTTTTTAAAGATATTTAGGAACCATTGAGAAAATTTGAAAACAGATAGTATTAAAATGTTTTCTGTATTGATTATGTAATTAATATATTTATCAATTATTTTCTGTAACAGCTTATTTATTTAGTAATTGAAGGACAAACATACCAAGAAAAATATTTTCAACAAGTGTTTCAAAAAAGTTAATAGCTTACCTTTAAAACTTTTATAAGTAATCAAAAGACAAATACTTCATGAATAAAATAAGCAAAGGAAATGATATCCCAAATTATGAAAGAAGAACTAAAATAATAAGAAATATTATGGAAAAATTTCTAGCCTGCTGATAATCAAAGTAATGCCAATTAGAATGCCAAAGACTGAAAAAAGTTATGAAATCTATATATTCTCAGAAATGGCTGGTAGAGGACATAAATTAGTTTAAACTTGATGGACAACTGTTTAGCAACACATAGCAGAAGCCTTAAAAACATTCCTATCTTTCACATACCTGTTGGTTATTTGTATGTCTTCTTTTGAAAAATGTCTCAACATCACTAGGGATCAGGGAAGTGCACATCAAAACCACAATGAGGTATCGCCTCACATCTGTTAGGATGGCCATTATCAAAAAGAAAAAGATAACAAGTGTTGATAAGGATGTGGGAAGGAGGAATCTTTGGACACTGTGGGAATGTAATTTTGCTACAGCCATTAAGGAAACAGTATGGAAATTCCTCAAAAAGTTAAAAATAGAACTACCATGTGATCCAGCAATCCCATTTTGGGGTATATGTATTTTTAAAAAATAAAATCAGTATCTTGAAGAGATTTCTGTACTTCCAGATTTACTGCAGTATTACTCACAATAGTCAAGATATGGAAACAACCTCAAGTGTGCTTGGATGGATGAATGGATAAAGAAAATGTAGTGTGTGTGTGTGTGTGTGTGTGTGTGTGTGTGTGTGATAGAATATTATTCAGCATTAAAAAAGAAGTAAATCATGCCATTTGCAACAACATGGATGAACCTAGAGAACGTCATGCTAAGTAAGAGAAGCCAGATGCAGAGTGACAAATACTGCATGATCTCATTTATATGTGGAATCTAAAAAAGCTAAACTCATAAAAGGAGAGAATAGAATAGTGTTTGTCAGGGGCTGGGGGTGGGGGAAGTGAGGAGATGTCTGTAAAAGGGTAGTAAGTTCTGAGGATCTAATGTACAGCATGATGACTATAGTTAATAATATTCTCTCATATACTTGAAATTTTCTAAGGGAATGGATTTTCCCACTCCCCAACAAATGACAACTATGTGAGGTGGTGGATATGTTAATTAGCTTGATTGTGGCAATCGTTTCACAAGTATTTATCTATATCCAAACATCACCATAAATACATATAATTTTGTCAATTATACCTCAATAAAGCTGTTAAAAAATATTTCCACCTTTAATTCAGAAATTTCTAATGTAATGATTTATCCTAAGGAAATAATCATGCATTTTACAAGGATTTGTGGCTAAGTTTTCCTTAAAATGTACACTAACATGGAAAAATGCTCACAATGTAGCACTGTTCAAAAAACAGTTTACAAAATAGTATTTATGACATAAACCCATTCATTCTAAACTTGTGGATTTTATGTTATGTATTAACCTAAGAAAATATTTGAAAATACAATAAAAGTTAATTATTATTGTGTGGAATTATGAGTGACTTTTTTTTGTCTTCATTACTCTAAGGTTATTTTCCAAAATTCTATGATTTCTTCTCCACTTTCTTTTGCCACCAGAAAAGTATTCAGAAGCAACATGATTGTTGACTGTTGCTCCAGCTATGTTTCTGTCTAATTTTTATCTGTATCAGGAAATATGCAGTGCTTTCCCACATATTACCTCCACAAACCCTGTGATGGCATTTGAAGTAAGTCTGATCTCTTACTTTTATAATTAAACAAAGAGAAGGTCATAGGGTTGAACTGCCTCCTTTCCTTCTGTCAGTGGGGAGTGATGGTAAGTGGGGGGCCAGCGCTCTTCCCTTTTTCCATACACTATCAGGAGTTGTATTTTTAACCAGCTGTCTATGAAGTACATCATGCTAACAAAGCCAATTGTTATTTGTCAGTATGACTAGCATTTACTGACCACGACCTTGAATAAAATTTATATGTTGCTTTTTAAGTGAATTTCAATACAAAATTATTTTTATTAATTATTTTCTTTAGAAATAATTTCAGACTTGGAAAAACGTTGCAGAAATAAAGATTGCACAAAAAATACCTACATGCCTATTATAAATATTTTATGCACCTATTGTAAATACCCTGCTTGCTTTTATCATTTAATAAATAAGTATCATTAAATATACAATGATTTTCTGAATCATTCAAGGATGGGTTGCATGTATCATGGCCATTGATGCCTGAATGTTTTGTTGTCTTTCCTATCATTAGGGATATTATCTTACATAATTCTAGCACAGTTTCCAACGTCATAAATTTACACTGAAACAAGAATCATTGAATACACTGCCCATATTTCCGTATTTGTCAGTTGACCTCATAATGTCATTCATAGCATTTTTCCCCTTTCCAGTCCAGGCTCCACTCTAGATTAGGTATTGCATTTAGTTGTCATGTCTCTTTAGCTTCCATTAATCTAGGATACTCTTACAGACTTTATAACTCTCATATGACATTTTGAAAAAACACAGCCCTCAATTTTTAATAGATTGGATGACTTAGTCTGCTCTGGCTGCCACACAGAGTATCATGGACAGGGTGCTGAATCAACAGAAATGATCTTTCACAGCTCTAGAGGCTAGAAGTCCAAGATCAAGGTGCCAGTATTGTTGGATTCTGGTGAGAACCATTTTCCTGGCTTTGTATACACTGCCTTTCTCACTGTGTCCTTCCGTAGCAGAGAGAGAGACAGAGAGAGAGAGAGGGAGAGAGGGAAAGAACAAGCTCTCCAGTGACTTCTTAGAAGGGCACTAATCTCATTAGATCAGGGCGCTGCCCTCATGACTTCATCCAACCCTCATTATTTCCCAAAAGCACCATCTTTAAATAATATCTCATTGGGGATTAGGGCTTCAACATATGCATTGTGGCGACACAAACATTCAGTCAATAACAGAACTTTCCTCATTTTACAAAACAAACACTTTCAAGTATATTAAAAATGAAGTGATCTAAACCTATAAAATTGTTATTTTCTAAAGCCATTAAACCAAACTAAAATTATAGGAGCAATTTCCCAAATTGAATGCTCACTGAACTGCTATTTCATTGAAACCCCGGTCATTCCCAGCTAATGTCTGTATTGGGCTTTCCATTTATGTTACCTCATTCAAGAATGCATTCCCTTCTGCCAACAGAGTACTGACATAGACAAAATTTACTCTTTACAGAAGCATACTTTATCTTAAGGGTTTTTATGGGAGTCAGACTATATCATGGCCATAGAATGTGCTTCAATTCATTTTTAGACATGAAGTATTCAGAAAAAGTATTTCAGATCAGAACTTGGCTAATAAAACCAAAGGGATTTTTCCATGCAGCTTCTGATGTAGATACTATGATGTAGAAGACTACATCTTCTTTTTTAAGGCAGCATAATACAGTATGTTTTGGGGCACTTTGTTGATTTTATATATTTCTTATGTGGTAAGCAGTTTTAATATTGAAGTAGTATGTCACACGTTAGTATACTATTATTTACCATCTAAAAGCCTTTACTTTTTAGATTTTAAGACAATTTTTCACTTGTTCCGATTAGGTATCATGTCTGAGTTCACATATAGTTTTTTTTTTTCAAATGTATGCATTAGGAAAATTCTTTTTTTTTATTTTTTAATTCCTTTTTCTCCTACCAATTCAGATTATTTCTTCCAAAGTCAGTGATATTTTCTAGAGAGCTTTCCAAAATTTATCCAGTTTTTAGAAGGTATTCACACTTCTGACATCTGCTTTATTAGTTAACCTTTCAGGTAGGATGTGTGATACTGCATTCTAGGGTGATTCTCCCCCAACCTTTGTTTGGCTTTGCACTAATTTCTCACAAACCAGACTTTTCTTTGCTTCTGTAAAACAAACTTCAGAATAAAATTGGCCCAGCTAACATATCTTCATTTTTAATTTATTCTACATATGAAGCAATTGTTTGACCCAATTCAAAATAATGTGGAATAAGAATTTCTTCTTATTTCAACTCCTAACACTTGGGTCTGAATTAAAATCAAGGGTTTTTGGACTTTTAAATGTTGCTTTTTTCTTTCCATGGTGTATGTTGACCATTTTAATCTATTTGGAGGGGTTTGATTCTGTTTTGAAATTAACATGGTCATAGTACAGTTGCACATTCTCAGATAATCTGAAATCAAGATATTTTTATTTCATAGTCTTGTATTGTCCAAAGGAAAATACATGATCATGATTTGCTTTTTTACCTCCCTTAATGATTGCTTGTGTTGGATTCATACCTACAACCTCTAATATTTTAATGCTAGTCCTTTTATTAAAGAATCCCTGGCATCTTTGTGTTCTAGCCTGTTTATCTTGTCTTTCTGGAGCTTCATAGTCAATCTTACAGATGACCTAGTGTTACTTGAATCTGTAGGCCCGACTGCCTTCCTCCATTCTATACTTTTTCTTTTCAGAATGGCAGCCACACTGTGTGCCTGCATCCAATGTTTAGTAGAAAGAGCCTGGATTTTGGAGGCAGTGTTCTAGTCCCAGATTAATAGTCCTGTGACCCCTGAGAAAGTAGCCCAGCCCCAGTTTCTTTATCTTTAAAATATTAATAATATCTACATCAGAGAGTCTATGTAAGATTGGTTGACATAACTTGATTCTTCTACTTCTGGCATACAAAACAGAAAAATTTTATTTAAAAAATTCAAGCATCCTTTTACATGTTTAACTGAGCTTGCAGGAAAGTAAGAGAAATCCCTCGGGTCAAAAATGAAGTGAGAATAAAAAATGGGTGGTAGGGAGCATGGACTGACCCAATGGCTTCCCTGAGGGAGCTTGCTGGCTGCATTACCGAGGAGCTTGCAGCTGGGGAGCCATAGGGGGACAGGAATTAGAAATGAGATACCCACGTAATGTCCTGTGTGGGCTGGCTGCCCTTTGCCCCTGCAGATCCTCTCTTTGCCCTTTTCCGCCCCCTCTCACCAAGCTCCCTCATTCTCTGGCCTCCAGCTGGGCCCAGTCAAGGGGAACCCCGACAAAAGTTTAGAGGGAAGGAGAGGAATGAGGTCAGGATATTCATTCTCCTGATCCCCCTCCCTTTGAGGTCCCTTTGAACTGACTGTCCCATGACCCCAGGTCACTATTCCACCCAAGGGGACCCGCACTACACACCTCTTCCTCCTCTCAGGCCCTCAAGGGCCTCTCTCTCCTCTCATCCCCTTGTGCCCAGGAGTGGTGACAGTGCCATGTGGCCAACTCCAAGTTCCTTGCGGTTCCCATTTGCCATCCACGCCTTTGTAATCAATTCCTGTGTAAATAAATGCTCCTCAAATCATCCATCTGCTCCCTGGTTGGGATTCTAATATAAACCAAGATTCTCAAAAGGCTATGTTTAGTAAAAGGTAGTCCAGGGAAAATGTATGACCAGCACAAAGAGATAACTAGGGTGTTTGCATGACTCCGCCTCCTAAGGAATTATAACCACACCTTACACTGCCACTGTAGTGCAAAAAGAGTACCACTGAGGAATCTGTAGATAAAGTCCAGTTGACTATGAGACCACAAGCTTAAATTACAAAACGCACAGGGAAAGAATCTTGCAAAGGTAAGCATAACTTGAAAAATTTCACTCTGCAAGAGCTTTTGTTAATGCATTACCTGACAATGATGTAGACTAAGTGTGAACCAAAGAAGAATTGAAAACATGAGACAAAAAGAGAATATGTAAAAAGACCGCAGAGGAGAATTCAAAGAAATCTCAGAAATGAAAAAATATTATCATTAAAATTAAAATTTAACTGGTAGATTATACACTAATAAAAAGAGCAAACTGAAAAGATGGATCTGAGGAAAATGCTAAGAATTTAACAGAGAAAAAAATATAGAGAGAAAACATGTAAAAGGGGTTAAGAAGACATGAAGACTAGAAGAAAAGGTCCAACATAGTTCTAATAAGAATTTTAGAAAGAGAAAATATGATGGAATGATACCACAGAACACCAAGGACAAAGGAAGATCTTAAAAGCAACCAAAGAGAAAAGATATTACCTACATAAGAAGTACACTTAAACTGAAAGCACATTTCTCACAACAAAAATGGAAGCCAGTGACGAGAGTAAAATGTGTAGCAGATTAACAGGCACTCAGGAAATGGCCGATAAACCTACCTACGCTTCTCAGTTGATTGTTTCCTTATGAACTGAATGAGCTCTTCATATTTTATACAAACATATTTGTGTTTTTCCATATCCAGTGTTTGTGTTTTTCTTGTTTTAACAGTTGTTTTGTTTTTATATAGCTGAAACTGTTGATCTTGACTAAAGTTGTTTTAACCTTCAAACAAGAATCTGTAAGTAAAATGCAGAAAAATATTTCAATGCTCATTGGAGAAAGTTGCACTGAAGCTCTAAGGGATTCAGATGGGGAAAAATATTAAAGAGTATTTAAAATTGGTAGGAATTATTGGCAGAAAAAGAAGAAAAATATTACCTGGGATTGACAGCAAAGACTGAAAATGGACAAAGATGGACAGACACTGGAATAAGCAAACACAAGGGGAAACATTCAACTATTAGTAGTTGATAAAACAAATGGAGAAACAAAATAGAAAATTTTACATGTTGTAAATAAGCAAAATGCCAAAATATGATTACATCCACCTCTGATAATTCTATAGTAAAATTGTTATATTTACATATTGCTAGAGGCATATGTAAATTAAAATTTACATAACTAAAATCAAAATCCAGTTCCTCAGTCACACTAGCCTATTTCAAGTGCTCAACAGCCACATGAAACTAGTGGCCATCATACTGTTCGGCAGAGAATATTTCCATCATCACAGGAAGTTCTGTGGAACTAGAGGACAGAGGATAGACACAGGCGTGGAACTGTTGGGCTGTTGAACATGCAGAGCTTTCATTGTACCTCAAATTGTTCTCCAGTGGTTGTATCAACCTTGATACATTGGTCTGTCTCCCCTTAAACACATGGTATTTTCAAACTTATTTTTCTTATGCAATGGGTATGAAATAATATATTCTAATTGATTTACATTTGCATTTCCCTGAGGGAATGGGGTTGAGTATTTTCCATGTATATATTAGTCTTCCATATGTCCTTTTCTGTGAGTTTCCTTTTCGTTTTGTTCCCTTGTTGAAATTATTTAAATTACTGTGTTGAAATTATTTAAAATGAGAAAATGTTTATTTGCTATAGTGTTAAGTTAGAAAAAAAAGGAACAACTTCTTATTCTTTTTTCTTTATTTTCTATGTCTTCCTCTCAGCTCCATGATTATTTTTCTTTATCCCTGCTATTATTTTTATTTGGCATTATTCCTTTCTGGTAGAACACTGTGTGCTAGACCTGAAAAAAAATCTGTGTGTTTTTGTGTGCGTGTGTGTGTTTGTAGAAGCAAGGATAGAGTGGTGAGAGGAGAAAAGCATTTCAAGATTTGTATTTTTAATTAGACAGCATGCTTAAATTGCAAAGCAAACTGCCTTTCATAATTCATAGTGAAAGGAAATGACTTTGTGTATATCACTTGGAGACTTCACATATCCACGTTTTGAAAATTAACTTGTGCACACACTAGTCTAAGCAATCAACTTGGAAAAGAAATGACGTTCTTTAAAAAGTGGAACTGCACTATTTAATAAAAAAATGAAAACAAGACAGAAATGGTAGTATAAAAATTAAACAGACATTAATTCCTGCCCTGCTTAAATCCTTGGGAAAAAGTGGGTAGTTCTCTATAAAATGTTTCAGTGCAGCATTAGCAGCCAGCATGTATGACCGCCCATCCGTGAAGTGGAGTTAAGTTCCCACGTACCCAGGCAGACTTGTCCCCATTGGTTCTCTCCCTCTGTCTTACTGTCAGCCAGGCTTCCTCCTTTTCTTCTTTTATTTCCTGCCTGGATCAACTCTTCCTATTTCCCTGTTACACTCCGCGTATGATGTTTCCCACCCCTGGTACAAGTACTCTTTGCAGCAGGTCCAGAGAGCACAGCCAGGATTTTTAGCTGTAACAACGACAGGGAGGAACTGACTTTATATGTTTTTGCTGAGACTGCAGGACCTCCTCAATGCTACAGCCTCCCATCTTCAAATAATTGTCATCAGGGGCAGGCATGCTGGGTATGTCATGGATCTCTGGAATTTTAGTAGTGTGAGCTGGAATGTGCCTTTGTACATTGTTTGCCTTCCTCCTGCTTCTAAGTGTGAATGATTTGTTCAGAGCCGGAGGCAGAGAGCCTCCGAGTGTCTTGTTCTTGCCCTGCCTGGAGCAGCACCGCTTCCCAGTTGCCTCACCACCTGCGGCTCTTTGTCCCACGTACACTATTTGCAGTGGGTCTTGCTGCATTTCCTTTGCTTTGCGAGATGTCAGTTCAGATGAAGAGTATGTGACATGAGTTCAAGGAAAAGGGATGGAAGAAGGCCAAAATGAAGCAAAACTTCTAAAACAGGACATTTTTAAAGTTAGGATGAAACTTTGCCCAATAAAACCTGGAGCGCAAAGGAAATGGGATTTGCAACTTGAATGCACCCCCTCTGGGAGGCCTCTCAGAAGAACCTGCAAGCAGTGCTTGACTTCTTGGGGGAACCTGTCATGTGGGATGCCATATCGCTGTGGTCCTGGAGCCTCCTATGGTCTTGCATCTGCTTCAGTTCGAGCTAAGGTCTGGGTTTGGGTCTACTTATGACGATTTCCCTAATGTGTATCCTGAATGGTATTTGAAAGCATTTTTCTTTCCATGTGCCTGAAATGTACTTAGATGTTTACTGAAGCTACTCTTTTGCTTAATGAATTAGGTCTCTAACTGTGTGTTATGATTTGGGGACACTCCGTAGAGTCGTCTGCTTTAAACATCAACTTTCCCACTGGCATGCCGGCGTTCTTGCTTCTTTCCTTCAGATGCTGATGCCTTCCTGCAGGGGTAGGGCCGCGTTAGGCTAACCCACTGCTTCTCAAAGTGTAGTTCCTGGATCAGCTGGGAGCTTATTAAAAATCAGATGATCAGGCCCCAGCCCTGACCCTCTAACTTGGAAACTCTGGGGATGGAGCCCGGCATTCTGTGGTTTAGCACGCCTCTCAGGTGATTCTAACACACATGAAAATTTGAGAACCGCCGATCAAAGCTTGTGAGCTTCAAAGTGACATGTGTAAGATAATTTGAAAGCAAATATAAATTTCTATTTCATATTCTCTAATTTCTATTTTTGTGTATTTTAATATGCCCAAAATGGTATTATTATTGTGTAACTCATCAACAAATACATGTGGTACATTAGGGGTGCATGTCTTATTTTTTATATACAAAGTTCGAAGACTGCTTGTCTAACATTTAAAAACTCTTATGCTCTAAACCTACCTGAGCCATTAGCCACTAACATGGTCATATATTTGCATTAATATATTATCTTACTCCTCAATTCTAAAATGCTTTGCAAACAATTTGTAGTGCTCATCTCTCCTCTTGTGCAGAGAACTGTCAAATTCCCAGTACTGTGGTAAAAAGAGGCCTCTGTGTTGCATCCTGGATTCTTTTGCCTCTCCTGAGCAGAAGAGAGAATAATGAATGCAGATACAAAGCTTCGATCACACCTTCCCTCAGTGCATTCATTGTGTACGCAGCAAAGGGCACAAAGAGCAGGAAAGAAGATTCTATGCCCAGTCCTTACAATGCCCTTTCCCAGTCTCATTTCATGTCTTTGCTTCAGTGGAGGAATTCTGGGAGCCAGAGGCACCCCATTCTCATTGGCAGTTTTCCCCACTGCCCCACATACTCCAGCTCACGCCAGCCTGGCGTGCCCCCTGCGTCAGACACTCAGGCTCCCTTCGTCCTCTGCATTTCCCTGAACTAGGCAGAAAATACCACTGTACACTTACTATAAATGGAAAAATGGAGAAACTAGGAGAAGGGCCAACTTTTAAGCCACAATAATTAAGGGGCTCAACAAAGAAAAAATAGAAAACAATGATTATGTTATTGCTAGCATGATATTTTGCATAGAGTATGCTTTCAATAAATAGGATGGGATGAATAAACAAACATAAAAATTCCAGTTCAATTTCTGTGAACTCAGTGCCAGTATTACTATTTTATATAGCAGTGAAAAGCATAAATACAGGTTTGAGTCTTATCACTGCATTTACTGTTTGTGTGACCTGGAATGAGCTCTGTAACCTCTCTAAGCCTCGCTTCCTTCACTCAGTAAATTAAGGTAAGGATAGCCACTACGTCATAGGCTCATTGTGAGAATTAAATGAGATGGAAGTGCTTAGCCTGATATCTGGCACATAGCAAACTCCCAGCAAACATCAGTTACATTGTATTTTGCTAAAGCTGAATCAAATGCCAGAAAGTAATAAAGTGTGTTCCTATCCTCCAGTCTTTTGTCAGTGAAGCCCATGAACCTTTTTTTTCCTAGCTAAGTACTAACAATCTTACATAATTTATGTTACTTTGAAGATCAAAGTCAAAAATCAACTTTGGAGTTATTGAAGAGACTGACCTAAACATTGTTCATCACTGTGTCTTCCTGCCTGTATGTCCGTCTGCCTGGAAGAGCTCCTTCTGCTCCAGAGCTAACGCCTGCTGCCCTTTCATTCAGTCTCCCCTCGTGGGGTTTTATACTTCATCAATAAGAAGAAAGAAAAAGGTTATATGTAGGTCTCCACAGTAGAACTATTCAGTTAAAACGTGATGATGGTAATATGATTCTATGTCAAGGAAGGAGTAAGAGACTGCAAGCTTTCTATCACTGTTCAGAAAAATTAACTCATCTCAGAGGAGAATTTGTTATCATCAAGCAAAAACACCGCAGGCTATTAGTGGGAATTTCCATGAACTCTTAAAAAAGGACTCCAGAGAAAGTAATGCTCTCCTTTTTCTTCCTCCAAAATTCACCCTTTATGAATAGCAGGAATTCAATAAATATTCTTTGAATTAATAATTAAGTAGGAAGAAAGCTTATAAAAAAGGCGTGAGGATGTCTAAGTATCAAGTGCAGAATTGCCTCCCTGGACCACTTTGTGTTGTTATGACCATATAATTCCCATATCTTAGTGCATTTAAATATTTTCAAGAATGCTGTGAAGTTAGGTATTAGCATCCTAATTTGAGACACTGACCGGTTAAGGAATTTGTCCTAGGTCACACAGTTCTAGGTAATGTCATCAAGATATAAACCCAGGACTCTGCCTCTGGACCACCTGTGCTTCACGTGGAGGCTGGCAGTTATGTTAGCATGTTTTCCTTCTTTGAGGATGCATGAACCACTGCAGCAAGCAGCTCTCCGCTTACAGTCACATTACCACTGCTTTCCTTCACTGACTTCACCACTCTGAAGTTACTGGCCTTGCCCTGTGAGAACATTATGTGTATCATATGGATTCATACACGTGGTCAGCCTGACTGTTTAGTTTGATGCATTTCAACAAACATGGATTGAGAGCCTTCAATGAGCCAGGCACTGTGGCTAGGTGCTTGGGAAATTATGGGTAAAACTTCCTCATCTCTGGGATATTAATCTGGAAGGAAATAAACCAAAATGTCAATAATGGATATGTCTGGTTTTCATGTCTTCTTTTCCAGTTTTTAATTATCTGTGAGGGATGCAGGAAAAGAAACTCCCAAGAAACTAACCCCTAATAGTGAAGTGGAGCAGTAACCAGCACTGTAACCCTAGCCTCTGGCTCCCCACGTCATATACAGGCACTACTTTTTTAAGCTACCTGGGGGAACTGTTTAATTGAGAACCTACTCTGTGCCAGATAATCTGTAAAGTATAGGAGGTTAGAGAGATAAATAAGATCAACTTCCTGGCCTCAAGGAATTTATAGTCCAGTGAAGAAACTCTTGGGAGAATATGGTATTTTCCATGTATGTAGATACTAGTCTCACCTGTTTACATAGAACTTTTGCATTTTTGTAGAAAACAGCTGTTACCTCTGGCTAGAAATGCACATTTCCAAGTTGGCACGAGTGTCATCTTTTGAGAGTTAATGCAAAAATACAAACTATCTCTGCATGCCAACAGAAGGACAGAAGAGCACGACAGAATCTGGTTAGATATGATACTTGAAGAACCTTTAGTGTTGGGTAGAGCCTGAAGCTGAAAAAGTAGACTGTAAAATGCTATAAAAGTTCCAGCTCTTCTCAAGGTCCTTCATGCACACTGAGACACTGAGGAGTGAAGCCACGAACTGAACTGGCAGCACAAAAGCTGTGGCACACAGCAGAAGCCTTACGCATTTGCTGTTAGTATAGAAACAGGTGCCATCTTTCTCCCCTATTTCTAAACCCTCCAGCCTTCCTGGTTTAATCCTCTTGTGAGTCTAAAAAGAATTTCACACCCATGTGGGCCACAGCTTGCTCACTCCTGTTCTTTTGTCACTCCCTGGACCTTGCTCTAGATAAGCAGTGTCTCACATGTAAGGCCACTGGCGCTCACAACCACAGGGAGTTGACAGTTAGTCATTCTATAACTGCACAACTGATACGTCATCACTCATTATTAATGTGTCAATCAACACACTGTGCCTTTACAGTTGAATGAGATGAGGAAATCTTTTTCATCAGAAATTCTCTCTTGGATTAACTGAATGAGTTAATTTTGCTCAGCCCAGTTATCTCAGGTTGTTTCAAAGCCATGTCATTGTTTTGGCAATATTGATGAAGGCTAAATTTAGCTAAAAAGAAATACAGCATCATCTAACTTAATAATATAATTAAGAATGAAGGGTTAAATATCATTTAGGTAAACCAACAGTTAGTTGAGTATAATGAGCCTAAAATTCCAGTGGATAAGAGCAGGAATTAAGTACATGCTGCAATTAATGACCCAACTTTGAATATAATAAAAATTAATGAGCTGATTCTTTCCAGTGTAACACATAAGTAACTGAATAATAATTGACCTTTGAAGATCATTGGTATCAGGTGAAAACAGTAAGCATTAGAGACTGAAAATCTTGATTTTTTTTGATGTAAGAAATACTTTCCAATTAACATGTGGAAACATACATATGCTTCTTTAATTTAAAAATAAACTGATCCTCACTGTAGTCCGTGGGATAGGGCTGCGCTGTAGCCATGTAACCATGGTGCTGGCTGTTCCTGCAGATTCAGGAATCCAAGCCTCAGACTCCAGCAGCCACAGGCCTCTCTGGGGGCTGTAAGAACCACAGGACCTGGCAGAACAGGACCTAACGGCTGTTTACAGACTGCGTCTAACTCCCAACCAAATACCAAAAGGAGAAAAACATTGAGAGAATCAGAGGGGAAATGCAAAGAGATTCTCAAGCCAGAAAGGACAGAAGGGTAGGGGGAAAGGTCAAGACAGTATAAGAAAGATATTTTGGAGGTTGAAGAAATATTGCCTCGTAAATTGGAGGTTGAAGAAATATTGCCTTGTAAATGTTAAGTTTTCTCCTGACCTATGTTAAACAAGTTTCAAGTATCAAGAGAAAGAAGTGATGCACAGCCGCTTAGCTCCTTCATCCCCCAACGTCCTGAGAAATGCCCTGAAAGCCCCATTAGTATCATAGCAAAAGGCACCATCTGTTCCCAGGTTTCCCCAGGATTGCCTTAAATAGAGACATTTAATGTAAATGAAAGATGGTTTACAATTCAATAGTAATGTTTTTCATCTTATTCCATTATAAGTATCATCATGTCAGGAAACTGATGGCTGTTCAATTTTTTTTAAGTGTCAAAATATATTTAAATACAGCTTTTGTTCTTTAAATGGAAAAAACTAATAAGGAGCTTGGTAATGCTACCTATTATGTATCAACTCTCCCAACTGGGTCATGGGGACATGTCCAAGTCCGGCCAGGAGCCAACTAAAAGCAACAAGGAGATGAAGACCAAAAATCCTCTCAAAGATGTTACCTAAGCCCCATTGCTTTGTGTGAGGGTCCCCAAGGTAGGCACTAGAAGATAACTCGGCTGCCCTGAAAGTTTCACTGTGCTGTTTAAAGTTGTTTCATTTCTGACTAAACCTGAATAGCTCCAGGGCAAAGTTTGATCCTGACCCTTGTTCACTGGCAAAAGAAGTCAGCCAGCCATATGTTCCCATGAAATAACACTGTGAGGTGAGAAGAATTACCGCAATTACTCCTTCAAAGGCTCCCAGGGGAACCAAGCTTGCTAGGACTTTCTATGAAGAAAATACAGGAAGCTACCACCTAAAACACAAGTTTCATAAAACCTCACTTAAGGAAGGTTGTGAGAAAAATGGAGACAATAGGGAGAGTCAACTTTCATATATAGATAGATATGTTGAAAAGGGTCTCATTTCTGTTCTTCTGATAGACTGGGCTTCTCTTTTTTTATGGCAGTGCTTATTTTGGTATTAAAGAGTGGAGTCATTTAGTAAGTACCTGGCATCTGTTCTGCAATTATGAACTTGGACAGATCCTGTAGTTACTTTTAAGAATTTGAAACCTAAAATGATAACTGGGTCACACACACACACACACACACACATTTGTGCCCTCTCTGCCCTCTATCTGTTAACTATGTAAGCTCATGGGGCCACCTTGAAAAGTCTCCTTCATAGAAACCAAATGAAGGCTAGACTGTGAAGCTGTCACATAATTTGACACAGAATTAGGAAGGAAAGAAGAAACCACTGGGGGTATTGGAAGAGGTATCTGGAGATTACTAGCTTTGAGCAAGTCAGTTGATCCTTTTCCCTACTAGCTATTTGCTCTGAAATATAAATCCAAGGTTATCATCTCCTTCCTCCATTCCCTTGGCTTTCTGAGTCTGTCTTTGCCATTTGGCCTAACAGCCAACAACCAAATTGATTCCAAAAGGGGAAACCTGGATATATTTGCTGCAATAGGAGCTCTGGTTTCCATCTCTGGTAGCTGACAAACTCCAAGTGTTTATCTGTCGTCACTGAAGTCTGTGAAACACTGGGCGGTTGTCAAAGGGTCATACCTTTTTTCCTCAGCTTAATGGCATGTTTGTTTAACCAAAGTCCATATTTGGGAGATGTAAGCAAATAAAGAATGTTATAGAATAGCAGAAAAAATGTAAAATTAAAGATATACACAAGCATAAGGCTAAGTAAACACAACTTCTATAGGTTAAGATGGATTGCAGCCAATTTCTAACAGTTCTTCACAGTTTTCACTTGTTTTCCCACACATGAGCTTATCCGATCCTTGCAACAATCTTGAGATACTAAGTCATCAATAGTTGTTATGCTAGTTTACAGCTGAGGAAACTGAGTTTCAGAGAAGTTCAAGTAGTTTTCCTAAGATCACAACTCTAAGCAGCAAAGTCTATACATAGATCTCTAAGTTTTCTGACTCCAGAACTCATTTTCATTATGTCTTGGTGCCTTCAGCTAAATATATAAACTATTACATTAGGGACTGACTTTCAAAACAACAAACATTTTGCTGGTATTTAAAGGCTATTAGCAGCTGCACAGAATACCAAAGTTTGGCAATCTCAACAAAAGAGCAGACAACGCAGGGCCAAGGTGTTTCATAACTAAAATCCCCAGCGTGTTAACTCCTTAATTTGACCTAACTAATTGTAAAGCTTCCCAGTTGTTTTGTTCAATTTACACATGTTAATTATTTGGGAAACTGTAAATCGTCAGATGTCCATAAATACCTGTCACCTAAATTCTACGATTAACATTTTATTATATTGGCTATACCACATATCACCCTCTCTATTCACCCCTCTATCCAACCAGCAACCCATACTATTTTTCTGAAGTTGAAAAGCCCAGTAAACTTTACCCTGAAATAGTTTAGCATGCATATTAGAGTTCAATATTTGTTTATGGGTTTTTTTGTGCAATTTACAAATAATCAAATGCACAAATCTGAAGTGAGCACTCAGGAAGTTTTGCCAAATGTATATACCCCCATAACTCAAGCCTCTATCGAGATATATAATGTCATCTCACCCCAGAAAGTTCTCTGCCCACATGCCCCTTCCCAGTCAATTCCCTCCCCATCACTGTCCTATTTTTTATCACTATCAGTTGGTTTTATTCACTCTAGAACTTCACATAAATGGGATCCCACAGTATTTACTCTTCTGTGTAAGTATTTTCTAACTCAAGATTGTGTGTTTGAAATTCACCCATGTTGTTTTATGTATAGGAGTTTACTCCTTTGAATTGTTGAGTATTATCCTACTGTGGGAATATACTAGCTTCTGTGTCCACTTGCCTCTTGACAGACACTTGGCCTGTTTCCATTAAAACTACTGTGTTCATTAAAGTAGTTCATTAAAACTACTGTGAACACTCATAGAGATCTTGTGAATATATGTTTTCATTTCCCTTGGGTACATACTTAGAAATGTAATTGCCAGGTCATAGGGTAGATATATGTTTAGTTTTATAAGATGTTTGCAGGACTTTTTTCAAAGGAGTTGTACCATTTTAACTCCTACCAACAATTCATGAGTCTCTGTTGCTCCACACCATCACCAATATTTGCTGTTGTCAGTCTCTTTAATTTCAGCCATTCTGGGAAGCATTTACCATATACCATATTACTTTTTGAATGACTAAATAAAAAAAATCCACAATAGAGAGCATTTTCATTATCAAGGGGCAACTTTGGCAAATCTGTATTCATGTCCCCCTGCTACTACCCCAGTTCAAGTTTCTTAAGCCATATGATTTATTCTTATCCTTGTGTTGATTCAATGATGCATAATGTGGTGGTTATTGTAAATGTTTTTGGATTCAACTAGAGCTCAAAATCTCTGGACTGTTGTTGAAGTTGACTTTAGGGTGATTTCTATTAATACTAGGGTTTCAAATCAATCAAAATGATCCAGTTATCTCTTTGCTTATGCTCAATAGAAAAATAAATAATCACAACCCTAACTTATAAAATTCTTTGACTGAATTAAGTGAACATCACCAGAGGAGTGACCCTCATAAATCTAATCATAGATTCACATAGGGTGAATCATTTTAGAATAAGCATAAGTAATATGTGGTAAATTTACCTTCAAGTTATGTCGCTTCCAGTTCCTGGAGGAAATCCATAGGCCTAACCTTGTTTTCATGTAAATTCTTCCTCAGGCCTTATAATTTATCCCTAGGAAGTTTCAAGCTTTTAACTACTGTTTTCTTAGCTTTTCTTCCATTCTCCATGCTCTAACTCTTGTTTATTTGTTATAAAAATAACCTAAATGCTCTTAGTGCTTCTCAAAAATATATTTCAGTTCACTACTTGTAACATTAGACATATGATAACCCATTTGACAACTTGTCTTTTTATGCGATCAGTAGCAGTGTTACAACTCAGAGTCTTAAAACGGGAGATGTTGTATAAATCTGGTCAAGTTATCTCGTGAAACACTAATATAAATGGTATCTTAACTTTTCCTATTATTTTTAACTAGTTCCTTTCTTTTTCTTTATTTAAACTTTCCGGGATGTTCAAGGATACTCTACAAGTATACGTATAAATTGTCTAACCAGAAGAATTTAGAATGCAACTTTAGCATCAGTTGATTTTTGCTAGGCAGGTTATATTCTGGTGGCACCTATTCAATTCCTTGTCATGACTTTTAGGAAGGGCAGGATGGTTTTACAGTTTCTAGATTATCCATTGGTTATGGAAGCATTAGGCAGGTGGCATCAGAGGAAGTGTTGTAAATTAGGCATTGTAATCTCTGTTCTGACTTTCCATTTTTCAGAAGCACTAATACACTTTCTTATTTCTGTCTAGCTGTAAAACAATAAAATATTCTGGCTCTTAACATATGTTAATACGGTAATCATTTGTTAAAGTTATGTAAAATGTCACGTATCTATGAAGTTTGCATATTTTTGGAACTCAACTGCTAAGCACATAAGAATACTCCATGACTGGGTAGGATACTGATCCACTCATCAGATGTATAATACATGTCACAGATTGTAGGTTTTCTTTAAACACATATGAACCACCAGGCCAGTGTTATGCATAGGTGACAATAGGCAGCTGTGATTGGGATGATAAAGCCACACCTCAAAGACCTGCCTGACTGAAGGTTTTCCCTCTAGCCTGCCTTCAGGAAAAGACACTATCTTCAGATAAAATCAATGTATTTAGCAAGTCATATGCTAGGATCACTTTTTATTACATAAACTATTAATCCACATTATTCTTTCAGCATCTAGCAGGGCCATGAGGAGAAGGGCCACAGTCAGAGGCATTTTGAAAGGCTCAAGCTGATATGAAATCATGAAACGTATGTGTGTGTGTGTGTGTGTGTGTGTGTGTGTGTGTGTGTGTAGGAGGGAGGGGAAGAACTCCAGGTAGCAGGGGGACAGCTAGTGGGTGGAAGGCACCTGTGGGAGGAAGCTCTGAAAGAAAATCTGGGACTTTCGCCAAAGATATACTTGCTTCCAATGTTGGCCTAGGGCTGGATCCGTGAGTTACAAGTGAGAAAGCAATGCAGTCTTTCATTTTTTAGATAAAGCCAAATTTTGCAGGTAAGCTCTTTGGACGCACTTTGTTCTGTCCAACACAGGAAAGACAGAATAACTTTACAGGCATCACTGGTATAGAGGTGAAGAATTTCGCATTTTCCTGTGTTATAAAAGCCATATAAAGTCTGACTCACTGAGTATTGAAAAGGAAAAATAATTATCACTGTATGTTGCTATGTAAATACAGATTCTTTTTACTATGATTCCAAAACTTAAAATGAAGGTAACTTTTCTGATAATTGCCCTTGACATTTTTCCACTGGCCACTTCACAAAGGAATCAAATCCAAATGCTACATAATTTAACTAGATGTCATGCAATTTAACTGTATGGTAATAAAAGTAAAGATAACACATCAGGACATTTGACAAAGTTCACTGGTAGGTGCCTTCCATTTCTAATCTATCCCTACATTTTACCCTTTTTATTTAATTTGCTCTATTCAACACAAACTATTTTAGTTGCATATAAAAAAGAAAGTTTTACTGACAACTTCCCTCCTCTTAAAAAATAAAAGTGACCACTCCATGTTTTATCATATTCACTTCTATACATTTTACCACAGTTAATTGAGAAAGACTCAAGGACTTTAGAATAAATTTTAGAGAAAAAATTCAGTATTTATTTAGCTTTAGATTGTTAAGCATGATTAATAGATTGTATTACTTTTCTCTTTTCTCATTAAGTTTTAATTTTTTCATTAAGAACATTTGGCCTTGCATAAGTTAACTAAAGCAAACCATACAGGAATATCCTTTGGACTGAAACAAAAGAACTTGATAAACATTATTTGTATCTTGGCTCTCTAGTCCTGTTATACAACGGCCTTAATATTAAAGAACCATCTTATAACTGGAAATTGAATGGTTCTTCGTTGGTTTCTTTAAAAATAAAGAGTCTTTAATCTCTTTTTGCCGACTAAGATAGTCTTATGGTTTAAATATATTTTACAAATTTGTTCCAATAGTTAAATTAAAAATGTCTAATATTTTCAAGTACTTAAACATTTATGATTTTAAGCTCCCAGAAGAAATGTGATGCTGAAGGGAAAAAAAATAAAGAGCTGTTAGTCAGAAAACCACTTATGTAAGAACTATGGTCATAGGTTTGAAAGCAGGAAGTCCTGTGTTTTAGACTTAAGGCTTTAAGGAATGTTTATTGAGCATTTTTCCCTCTCAGCACTGAGAAATATGGCTGTTGAGTGAAATCTTGAGAATGTTTACAGCTTTTGTCTGTCATTCTGTTGCAGCCCGGAAGATGGGGAGATCCACCCAGAAATCTGCCGGCTTTACATCCAACTGCAGTGTTGCTTAGAAATGTACACAACAGAAATGCTAAAATCCATATGTCTGCTGGGGTCTCTTCAGTTTCATCGAAAAGGTATCTATCTACATTTAATATATTGCCATAAACACTGAGGAATGTTAAACAGAATCTCTTTGCAAAGGCCTATGTGCACCATATATCTGTCTACACACAATTAGAATGGATCTAAGTGTTCAGGAAATGTTATAAATTAATAAAAGAAGTCTGTATCAGTACTAAGTACATAAGAACACTGATCATCTTGAACAGAAATGACGGTAGAAACTACTCTCAAATTTATTATTTTACCACTTGTGAGTATGACTGGTTAGAATCAGCATAGGCAGCAGAAATATATAATGCTCTTATTATGAGGGTAATAAATGCTATCCAAGATTGCTGCTAAGACCCTAAATGAATTCAGTTGCAAGAAGATAAATTACATATTTTGTTCCAAAGGTTTATAAATACTGGGGACTTAACAAAATAGGGAGGCATTTTAGTAATAGAAAAATCTCATTCCTTGGCTTAAGCCATAAAGGGAATATATTGGCTCAAACCTTCACGGGTGGCAGTGGCTTTAGCGTGGTTTGATCAGACTTTTGACTCCCATTCTGAGTGATGCTCTGCTTTCTCCCCAGGGTTGGCTTTACCCTCAAGCTGCCTTCCCCAACATTAGTGAACAGATTCCAATAGTTCCAGTCATTACATCTGCACACCGCAGATCCATAAAGGGAGAGTAATTCTCCCCATTATGGACTAGCTAATGTCTGGAGCTTCGTGCTGATTGGACCAGGTCAGATCATGGGCCTCTACTCAACCCATCACTGTAACCTGAGGGATAGAATTATACAGATTGGTTCAAGCAATCAAGGCCCATTCCTGGAGCTATGGTGTGAGGAGAGGAGTCAGCCGACCCAATCAGTAGCTATTACATGATGGGACAGGGTGGGGTAGAATGGATGCTGGAGAGGAAGCCAGAAGTTTCCATTACCAGAGGATTCAATCTATACTTTCTTTACTAATTCATCAAACAATAATTTATTGGAAACTTCCTGAATGCAAACATTTTATGCTTGAGCTCAGGAGAATAGGGGGATGCAAAGAAGGTAATCCTTGTCTATAATTTAAATTCAGAGATAGAGAAGGTTGGTAAACTCTCCGATGCTCAGGGAAAATCTTGTAGAAAGGGTGGGTCTTGAGCTAGTTTGTCAAGATAGAGTTCAGGTAGGAAAGGAAAAAGAAAGACCTTTCAGGTGAAGCAGCAGTGAAAGGAGAGATCTGAACTCAAGTGAGAATGCAATTTGGGGGGAACTAAATGACAAGATGAAGTATTTGTAAAAATCCCATCTTGTGTATACACACACATATGCACAAGGCAGAACTAAAAATAAGATGCTATGCTGCTCCAAAGACAGGAAAACATTTACTCAGTGCATAAATATTTTTTCCTTTTTCCTTCTAAAGCCTGACCTTGCAAGAATTTCCACATTTACTTCTGTTATTAATACAAGTGAACACGTTTAGAAAAATCAGCTCCTTGACACTCCTGATGCCTGATGAGAAAACAGAACACTCAGACACACTGATGATAGTCAAACAGGTTGCCACTGGCCCAGTGTTTTACTGTCCTCTCTGTTTATTCTCTCTCTCTCTCTTACTCTCTTTCACATACAGAAGTGCATTCATATATAAAAATACACATACAGAGTAGTATTTGCATTCTTTCTAATTATGCTTGAATAGGTAGAGTATGTATAGTTCTTTCCCCAGGTCTGTACTGGCTATACTTTCAGTATTTCATGCCCATGTTGCCACTGAAATCTCATGTTGACATGTCCTTAACGCCCAGTGGCTTCCATTCCCACTCTCCCTCTCCTTGGTCTGCCATCCATTCATACTTTCTGTCTTTTCACATTTGACTTTTGAAAAGACAACTTCTCTGCTAGCTCTCTGTTTAAAAGTAAAAAGTATTCCCTCATCCAGATTTCTTCCTTAGCACATTTGGTCTTGAGCACACAAACAAAGAACACATCCCCTCTTAGCTGATCAGCTCATTTGGTCTTCACTGCCTCCTGTCTTCTGTGTTAATCTCTGATCTGCTTCCTTACCTGCCTCTTCTTTTAAAAAATCCTAAACCCTTGCTCCCTGCTCTTGGGCACAGAAAGTGCCCAACTTTCTGTGTACAACTCTAAAAAGAATATGCCCAATAGCATCCGTGATTTCTCCCCCAAATAGAATTAAGTTTCCACTTGGATTTCTATTTTATCCTTCTAAAATCATTATCATGTACAGTATGACTCCTTAGAAAATCTGCTTCAGAATTATCCAGGATGTTGGATAAACGTGGAGACTCATGCATCCAGTCTAGGACCTACTGAATCAGAATCTGTAGGGGAGCTCCAGGTTATTCTGAAACACAGTGAAGATTGAGAACCGTTGCTTTACCCTTTGAAACAAAAGGAAATCACCCTACCATATCAATAAAATTAAAACTCTCAAGCCCTTACCTTGCCATTCTCAATTCACCTAAGTACATACTTTCAACTTTGTTGTATGCTTTCCCCTCTGTCCCCCAAGCTGGCAAAAAGTAAATACGAAAGTAGTAGATTCTCTGATGATTGTGAGCTGTGTGATGGCTCATATAGCACATTTTCTGACATGACTGTTGAAATAAAACCAAGGTGCACCAAGTGAAGTCTGAACAACAGCCTCAGGGTCACTTGTTAGAAATGCAGACTCTCAAACCTCCCCCCAGATCTACTGAATTAGAAATGCCTCTGTATTTACTTTTTTCTTGCTGCTTAAAAAAAATTAAAAGAACAATTCACTGGAACACACCTTCAGATGAATATATTGGTAAACTGCTGCTCACCATCTGTAATCAGCAAGCCATATTTCTCTATTCTTTTTGGAACTATGTATATACCACTTACTCCTGACAAGCCTCTTGTGTTTCCAGAATGTATGTCCTGGAGCTAAATGTCTTATGGATTGCTACCTTCAGGTACCCATAGAGTTAAGGCAATGAGGAGGAGACTTCCTTCTTGGTGAGAAATTCTCAGATTGGGAATAAAGAAGATAGGTAATATTTAGGGTCAAAAACCTACATGGAAATCCATCACTAGCAGTAGGCACCAGGAAAAATGTCATTAAACCAGAGAAAATAAAGCACTGGAAAACATATGCATGAAAATATACAATTGACAAATTTCCTGGAAATTACTGGAAGTCCAAATAAAATACTAGCTTTTTGGAGAGTAATGATTCCATTAAAATCATTTTTAATTTTCCTTGTTCTGTATTTGTATTCTAATTCTTTTATATTTCTTTATTATACCTAAGGGATTAACTCTATAATGATTGTTTTGGACTCCAAGCTTGTTTGTACCATTTGCTAATTTATACTCCCACCATTAGAAGATCATAGAAAATGTCAACTTGATGTCACTAGTTTTTGTTCTTTCTTTGGTATCACTGGAAACTGTAGAGGAACCTGAGTTCAGAAGCCTCCAGCTAGTAAACACACAACAGGTATATGAAATGTGCAGCTGATGATCTGGGAGGCCCCAGCCCGAAGGACAGACATACTTGACCCTGGTGACTGTGGACTGCCAGAAATGCGTTAAGGAAGAAATACATCCACAAATCACAGCATAAGAGTATTAAATTTTGAGAGAAAAGTTGGGGGAATTAAGAGATGTAACTAACATGTATCTTTTCCTGGAAACGTAGAGCTTCTACTCATAGAAGTAGACAAGGAGTCAGCAAGCCTGAGAAACCTGTCTGCAGTAATGGAGAAGGTGACAAACCAATGCCTCCCCTTCATGAAGACAAGAAATGCAGGAGGTGGGGAGGAAGGGGTTGCTAATGTGACTAAGAAATGGACTCAGGGTGTATGATTAAGGAAAAAATATGTATAGACTAAATAAGTGACAGAGGCGACAGTGAAGTATAGGGGTACACTATAGTGTAGATTCCTAATTTCAGGCAAGGTGGTAGAGGTGGCAGGCAGAAGCTGGACTGAAGAAATCAGTCTCCTTTCCCGTGTGTGTGTGTGTATGTGTGTGTGTGTGTGTAAATTTATACATATTATATATACTATGTAGAAGTATCTATATTTATATTTAATATAAATAAATATTATATTTATATCCCCATGATAGATATAAATGTTAAATTACATATAGGAAGATATATATATATATATATATATAAAAGTTATGTCTTAGCAAAAAGGAGAATTTGTCCACTAGAAAGAAGTCTGTCTACTCTTCTTTCCAATATAATACTCTTTCCAAACAGTTTTCTCTGGTGTGGCCTCAGGGTAGGAAAGGATCTATCTAGATGACCTAAGCCCCTTCCTGCAAGAAGTCAAATAGCCCTGAGGTAATAGTGACTCCCACTCTAGTCTGTGACACACAATCTCTTTCTGGTATGTTTATTTTAATGTTGTGATAAAAACTAGTATTTTGGTAACTTTTAGGTTAGCTCATTTCTTCTCTATGTGTTTCAGGTTGGCCATTCCCCTCTTTACTATTTCTTTTCCAATAAGGAAAAGAAAGGATTTGTAATTGAATCATTCAGTTTGGCTCTGAGTCTCTGGTCAATTTTTTGTTGAGATTAACTACTGAGTCCAAATTGTTTCACAGTTATCTATACTTTTACCTTATTTTTATTTCTGGCTGCCACCAGAAGTCTGGCAACTTAACAGCTTTACTATTGTATTGGGTCATCATGAATTCACTCTTTGGAGAAAAAGAACACACAAGGTCACTGCAGGGGTAAAGGGTATGGTTTCACACTGAGAGAAGTAAGCCTCAAGTCATTTTAAAGCTCCTGCAGTAAGCTTGAATTTAGTAGTGGAGATTGTCCTTCTCTACCAAGTAAGCAAATTATAAGTATCCTTAGTCCTTAACAATACCTTCAGTGGATCCTCATGCTCTCTCTATGCACCATGTGCTTCTGAGTTTTTGCAGCCATGTCAATCTGATTGGTATAATCTATTTGGAAACCTTTTATACTTTACAAAATCATGCTATTGCCAAAAAGAATGAAGAAAAACAGTACTAAAATGATTTCCTTTTTTTCATGACCAACAAAATTAAAGTAAATTATGATAATGTGAGGTAAAGTCCACCTCACATTTAATAAATGTGTTATATGGGGTTATAGCATGTAGAATGTAGTTCTGAAAAAACTGTTTCAAGAAAATGACAGATAAGAATAATTTTAGTCATTTTGTAGTTTCATATTCTAATGCTTTAAGCTATAGATTTAGACCATTAATTGAGAAAGCCTAATTGCTATGTTTAAAATGAAACCTAGTTGCTCTCACTTCTTCATAGTTAGGTAGGAAGTCTTTTCCCATAACTGAGTCCATTTGTCACACTGACCATTAATGCCTGTTCCTTGCCATCAGACAAAATGAGATTGCAAGTTTCATTCACTTCATTGGCAGGAAGTAGAGGCCGGTTCCTAAGGCAACTGGATGAGCCTGCTGTTTTGGCTGTGGCTTTCCTCTCTCCCCATTTGGTCAGTTTGGACACATTCTGCTTCTGGGAGGAGTAGAGGTGAGGGGACACTGCAGTGCAGCTCCCTGTCACCTGTGAAATTGCTCCTCCCTTCTTTGCTCCCATCTAACCTTGCCCTGCCAGGGGGCCTGTCTGACTCTGCTCCACCTCTCTGCCAGAGCTTACAGCAAAATTGTCCCCAGGTCCTGTGGGGCTATATCATCCTCCTTTCTTCCCTCTAAGATAAAATGGGCTCCTCTTCTGAAATGTGCCACCATAATACAGAGAGATAAAATATTCAGAAGAAATGTAACCACAAAAGGGAAAGAATAGAGAAATGTTAAAAGTTGAAAAATCTTAATGTGAAATTTAGTGGGAGTTGAGAGCTCAAGATGCTCTAATGAGAAATTAATGAACCACCATCTAGCAAAATACATGATGAACTCAAGACAAAGACTAGAATATGAGCAGTAAAGACTCCAGGGTATTCAGCCTCATATTAAGGAATGTATAAGAAATACCAACACCAGTAAAAGAAACAAGCATCATAAAGACAGAAATAGAATATAGCCATGAGTAAAGATATTATTTTCCAGTGTACTGAAGGCAATTGATACACAAATAGAATAGTATGTTAGGAGAAATGAAATAGAATAAATCTTAAAATAGACATGATTCAAATTCTGAGCAGAAATGCACACTCAGTCTTTGAAAAATATTTACTGTGCATTGATCATATGTAAGGCACTATTCTAGGGGCTGGGAAACTAGTGATCAAGGCTGAGGAGATCCCTGTTCTTGTGCGGTATGTGCAGAAAAACAGTAAAAAACAAAAGTAAATGGATGGCTACCTTAGGATCATCAAAACGCTTTAAGAAGAGAGCATTTAATCTGAGATTTGAATGACAAGAATGAAACAACCTCATGAACACTGGCATCTAATGCAAAAGACTCAAGACCAGAACAAGCTGTATGGTTGGAAGAATATAAACATAACCAGCTTCTGGAATCTCTACCACCGCCTATTACTCTATCTCCATGCCTTCATATACCAAATAGTGAGAAGACACCTTCTGTCAAAGTAGATGTCACTGAGGACTAGGATGACAGCAGTGAAAATAGCTTCCACTTACACAGCACACTTTCTATTTGCCAAGTGCTTGATGTATGTCATCTCATTTTAGCCTCCATATTTTCCCCTATTTTAAAAATGAAGAACCTGAGGCTTAAAGTGATAACTTACCTAAGGTCACATGGCATATTAATTGCACTGCAAAATGTGTGATTGTTTGATTACACCAGACCATTTCCCACCAAGCTACACTGGAGAAGGGGGAGAGAACTTACCAATGGAGAAATGAAAAACAGCAGCACAATTGGCTGAATTTTATCCACACATTTGACTTATTTAATGATGAGTGCACATATTTAAAAATTCCATGTTTAATGGCTAAAAATCCACTGTGTATTTACTTTCTTTCTAAAATAACACTGATCTTGGAGAGCTACTTTTAAAGATGGGTAGGGAAGCTAACTCCATAGATCATTTAATAATTTATAAAATATTTTACTTTGGGCGAATTTTAGTTCTAAGAAATTATATTTAGTAAAGTAAAACAAAATATAGCATTTCTGTGATCCAAAGGGAGCATGATTTAGCCATGAATTATGGGAAAGTTGCAATTAATTGTTACGTACAGTAAATACAAGATATACAATAAATACATCTTATACACTGTTCTGCTCTACTTTAGGGCCCAGGAATGGAGCAGTAAAAGCCACATAGGGACCTCCTCCATATCTATTGTTTGCCCTTCTCCAGTACTGCAAGAGGGACCATGTGCTTCTGCTTTCTCACACAGCTCCAGGGAGCCTCCTATGACTGGGGGCATCATAGACTACAGTGCTTATGTAAGGAGCAAGGAAAACATACGGCAGTGGGAGAAGGGGGTAGCACTTTATCACTTCTGAATTTGAAACTTTATTTCCCAGTGTACGGGCAAGAATGGAGCTCTGTTTATGGTATAATTATTATTTTCCACTATATGTTTTATGGCAATGTGAATATCTTCTTACTATAGAATAGAAAAGCCTTGGAAACTATTTTTTTAATATAGACAACTGAATTAACAGAACTTACTTCTATTTAAATTTCATGCTCTTTAGAAATGCAAGAGTTACAGTGGATTACTTAGCAAATAGCCTACATGTATCCAGTCTCTTTGCACAGTTCATGGAGTTAGCACCTACCAGTTAAGAAAATGCCTGTGAGTGAGAATAAGTCTTAGGATAAGCTTCTGCGCATCTCCTCTAAGCTGTGTTCATTTTTTGTTCACATTCAGGATGAAAACTGTCCTGAAAGCCCTCCCTGTGTGTAGTATCATTGCAGGTAGTGGATCAGGAGTACAAAGGACATAGGAAATTTGGTCCTGCCATCAAGGAAATGATAGTGCAGTGATATAATATTAGCTCAGAGAAGATTGGTTTGTTTTGTTTTGATTCCTTGGGAAATTTACACAAATGGATAAAACTGACTTTACAGGACACTACAGGCCAAACTCAGGGCCTCCAAAGAGATAGTGTCTAGGGCAATGCTTCCCATTGTCAAAGGCTGAAGACAGGCAGAAAGCAAAACAGAATGGAAGGAGAAAAGGGAAAGGAGTAGAAGGAGATACAAAAAGAGAAGGAAAAGGATAGGAGAAGCAAGAGATCAGGAGAGGTCTGTGGAATGGAGTGCAGTAAAGACCCCCACTCTAAATAAAGGACCCCAGCCTAATCTTCCCGGGCCAGAGGGAGGCAGAGGGTGCTCTGTGGAACCCCTGAGCCTGTCCTACAATCAGATGTGTTTTTGTTCCTTCTAAACAACTGACCATTTCTCACGAATATAAGAATAACCAGCCTTCCAAACTGGTATGTGCTTCATGGGTGGTTTCCCTTAACTTTTCCTCAGACATGCCTATTATGTTATCTGTAAACAGGCTAAAAATACTTGGAAATCCCAAAGGAGCTGAAGGCAAAAAGCTTTGCAAGGCCCTGAGGAAAGTGGCCGACTATTTGGCATTCTGGTTCTGAGCAGCGATGAAGCCGGCTTATTAGTGTGATTTCAGGTGCTCTAAAGGTTGTCTGTCTACCCTACCTTCATCCCCTCCCCAAGCAAATATTTGTTCACTGAGGCCTGAAATAGATTTTTCAGGGGACAGTGTTTCTCATTTCATAATAAGAAATGATTTTAAATGCAAATTCACTTTCTTGGGCAAAGAAAAACCTCGACTTGAAATTACCATTTGGATGCAGGTTGACCCCTTTCTTGCGAGGACAGAGAGTCCACCCAGTGTTGGAGAACAGAGGCTCCATCCTAAGGACAGCTGGTCAGGGGGAAAGCCAGGGATGAAGAACTCAAACTGACCACTGTCCAGGTCTGTGGGGTGCTTCTCTGCTGACTCCTTAATGTACTCAGAAGAATATCTGTGAATGGACCCTGATAATCTTTCCAGCCTCATATCTCAACCCCCACCTGACTTGCCCATGCCCCCCACCCCATAACCTGCCCACACTCAACACATCTTGAACTACTTGGAAGAACCTGAACTTGTAAGTTCTTTTCAGTTGCTTCCTCTGCCTGAAACATATTACCTACTTTACCCCACCTACACCCGCCCCTTTTGCCTGGTCAACTCCTATACTTTCTTTTGGTCATAATATAGATGGACTCACTGCAGGAAGCTTTTCTTGGTCCTGCAGAGCTGGGCTGATGCACACCCAATGTGCCCCTAAGCATGTCCATGGTACAGATTTTGGCACATGTCACACTGAGGATATTTGTCTGGTTTTCTTGTCTTGCCTGGATCTGATCCCCTTGAGTGTATTCACCATTGCATCCCCAGCTTTTAGCATGGTGATTATTGAACAAATGAAGGCATTGCTTTCATTCTGCATCTGTTGTCAAAAGAAAGGGAGCATAATTGGAGGAAAAACTTGTCCAGATACGTTGGACTGAAACTGCTGCAAATCCACTGAAATAACAGAAAAAGATAAAATGAATAAACCCATATTAGTTCTCGTCTTTGTCAGGGTAGGTTTACTGCTGCATGAAACAATACCAAATCTCAATGAAACAGAACAATCAGAGTCCTTTATTATCCATGCCATGTCCAGTGCCAGACCCAGAGTGGTGCATGCAGTGTCGTTCTGTCCCTTCTCCACGTCCATCCAATGCCCGGGAATGGGGGGCGGGGCAGGGAAGAAGGCAAGGAGGATCATATGGAAGGATTTTTGGGAACCAGTCTGGAAAGGCATACATTATCACGCCTGTTCAGAATCTACTGGCCATAACTCTGTCACATGGCCCCTCCTAATGGTAAAAGGAAAACAGAGGTTGGTAAACACAGAAGTCGTCCACGCCCCTGAGAAACAAGGAAGGATAACTTCAATGAACCAGGAGTTTTGAGGAATTTTTCAAAGTCAGAAAGTAATTGGGGTTGGACTGGTGGATATAAATGAACAGAGGAAACCATAACTGGTAAAAAAAAAAAAAAACTCAAGAAGAAACAGAAGAAATTCATGCAGGAGAAAAATCACAAAATTAAAAGCAATTCCAGAGATACTTCAACTTTGGAATCAACAAATGCAAATCACAAGAAGTATTTCTGGAACTGTTGTCAAGGAAATTAATGTTTGAAATTGCATTCACAAGAAGCTGAGCCACTCCACACCGAGCAAGAGAGACATCACTGCTCGCCCCAGGAGGACGCCTGGTGTGAGTGTCAGGGCTGCGCAGCAAAGCAGAGCAGAGTGTGAAATAACTCTGAGCCTCCATAAGGACAGCTGTAGAAGAAAAAGAAAGTGAATGTATGACTCCAGTGTTTTGTCCCAGACAAATTGCTGAGTGTATTTCACTGGAGTAGGAGTTCTAAACAGGAAACTCAGAGCCGGCAAGGGGCCCGGAAACAGGCCAAGTGCCCAGGTAACTCATCACTGGAGATGAGAAGCAAAACCCGGAAGAGGAGCATTGGACACAGATGGTCTAGCCACACATCCTGCCTTCTTCACAGTGACTAGAAGGAGGCCACTGCAATCAGAAGGGTAGGTAAACAGAGATCCTCAAAGACAAATCTGAATAAACATTAGGGATGACTAAATTTTTAAGAAAAGGCAACACCCAAAAGGGAAAAAACAAACGCAAAAAACAACTAACACTTGAAGAACAATTTTTAAGTGGAAACAGTTAAAGAATTTAAAATATATTTCATCAGTATTCTCAGAGAGATTTATGAATCTGTCACACTCATAGAACATAATTGGCTATAACAAAAAGGAAGCAGCTAGATTTGTTAAAAACAAAAATGTTATCAATCAAATAGAGACTCAATATATAGGTTAATTAGTGTTGGAGAAAATCCTCTTTCAGTCTCATGTATGTCTGTACAGTGAGGTACTACCTGCCCTTTGTTTTATACCATCTTTTCAAGGATGTTTATTTAGTAAACTCCTTGGAAAATAGAGACAGACTCTTTCCAGAGAAAGGCATGTTTACTATTTAGTGCAGTGAAAATATTTCCCTGTGGAGCAGAGGGCAGACATGTTTACAGAAGACTCAGTAACCTAAGCTTAGAGTTTCTCTCCTGTCACACAGCCCCTTGTGTGTGCAGGTATGATCTGACCCTTTTCTGTCATCCTGCGGAAACTAGGACTCAAGAAACCAACAAAACTGCTGATACTTGGGCAACTGCTATTCTGCGGTAATAAGCTGTCTTTGTCTTTGACCCAAGAATCTTATGTCTTCTTCCAGTATCCATGAAACTGTGGCAGGCCAACTCACAGGTAGAGTAAAATCTCAGACCCTTACAGTGCTTAACAATTACTATAATGGAAATACTCAGAGACTAAAAGAGTCAACTGAAAAATCAAGTCAAGGTGTTCTCCCAGAATTCATCCCCCAAAATAAATATGAAATTGTGGAAATAGCTAAGAAATACAGATGAAACATCCAGAGACTCCCATATGAAATAGGAATTCTGAAAGAATGGAGAAAATAGAGACTAGAATCAAGAAAAATAGAAAAACTTCCCAAACTTAAGAAAATATTTTAAGTTGAAAAAGCTGTAACATTTCAATAAAATACTGCATTAGATTACTTAATAATTACAAAGTGAAAAGTGTGCACCTACAATAGTAAAAGCTAGAAGAAACTACCTAAATCAAGCAATCAGTAATATGTAACTAAAACTAATAATGGGACAAAGTGGCTCCTGTGCTTTCTGAAGCACTGCACAGAGAGGAACACAGTATCATTTCTCTGTTCTTGCCAAAAATGTTTACTCTGAATCTAGACATGTGGAAACCATCAGAAAAACCCAAACTGAAAGGCATTTTGTAAGACAACTGGCCTGGACTCTTCAAAAATATCAAATGGCATAAAAGATGAAAAAGATAAGGATGCTATTCCAGATAAAAGGAGAATAAAGAAACAGGAAAGCTAAATACAGTGCAGATCCTTAACTGGATCCCTTTATTTTTTAAAAAGAGCTATAAAGGACATTACTGGAACAATTGTGGAAATTTGAATATAGACTATATACTAAGTAATAATTTGTATCAAATTGTATTGTATCATATTGAATCAAAGTAAAATTTTTTGTGCAATAATTGTTTTGAGGTAGGGAAGAACCCTTGTTCTCTAGGCAATATATACTGAAGTAATTAGAATAAAGTATCATTAATACCTGCAATTTACTCTTAAATAGTTTACAAAAAAATATCTGTATATTACATATTTTATATGTAATTAAAAATATAAATGTCCATGCATATGTAAAGAGAGACTGAGACATAAAAGAAAATATAGCTAAATATTAACAATTGGTGAAACTTAAATATTTGAGTGTCCATTGTATTATTCTTTCAGGTTTGCTGTAGGTTTGTAAATTTTTAAAATGAAAAATGGGAGAATATAGATTGTAGATGCCAATAAAATGTCACAAAAGAATAATATAGAAAGAAACAATACCTAAACATATTAGGAGCCATGTCATCACAAAAAAATTTAAAGAAAGCACCCTAAAAGTTTTTTAGAGAGCTATAAACAGGCTACATAAAAAGTATCTCTGGATTTAACTAGAAGATAAGAAAACAATATCAGCCAAGTTCTGAGAGAAATTTACTTTGAACATAAATTCTTGTCTTAGTGGGTTGGCGGTGCCTGGCTGTGGATGCCTACCCAGCACACAACACTTTAGTTGATGCCACTTTATGGTCTCAGCAGAGTAAGGCTGCATCTTGAGGAGGCCAGGCTCTTTTCTCATGAAAAAGGTTGGAGAGCGGAGGAAATGGAAGGCAGGCCTGTGATCTATGCTGCTTCCCACAGGCCAAGAGAGACAGTGCCAGAATCAGAACAGCAGGAGCTCTCATTCTGCCTGCTCTGTGTCACCTGCTCCTGGCCCTCATACCTGCATCAGGGGACTGAAAGACAGCATGATTTCACAGGCTGAATTCCCTGTCCGAAGCTAACCTGATCTAACTAAGAATGGGTTACAGAGTACCAACATTCCATCAAAGACAGGGTCCTTATTTTTATCTTGATCTTCAGGTTGCAGTGATCTCAACTTATCTGTCCCAGAATGTTCTGAAAATATGCCACACACACACACACACACATATACACATACCCATTTTAGATATACAGGCATATAGACATAAATAATATATATAGATTAGATAAATAGATAATTTTAGTGTTCAGAAAGTCATCAAGGCTAATGGAACATTTGACTCAAAGCATAGCCAATCTTTGTAATAGCATTTTGGGTACAGAACTGCATTTATGATTTATTATCCCCTTCTCTTTACCAACACCCCTCCCTCTCCCTTAGGAAAGGAGCCCGGCGGGGGAACCAAAAATTTGGATTGCAAAATCGAGGAGAGTGCTGAGACACCTGCTCTAGAGGACTCTTCCTCATCCCCTGTGGACATTCAGCAACATTCCCGGCAGGTTTCCGCGGACATTGAGAACACTGAAAGGTGAGTGGGAAGGTACCCTGAATAGACTGCCAGTCCTCCTCCACTTAAAGAGTCAAGATTTTCCTCTTTCAAATTCAGAAACAAAGCTCTCAAAAAACAGATGAGAGAAGGTAAGGAATCCAAGCCCTGCAGCAGAACGACAGCATAACCTGCAACAAAAACAGGCTCTCAGGCCTCTGCTCATCCCACTCCACTCCACTGCATCTCATAGAAATGAAAACAGTGAACTTCCTTGAGAAAGTTGGATCTACATACCATCACAGCTTACCCACTGGGCTGGATCCCAAAATTTCCATTTAAGGAAGAAGAATCCAAAATTGTGCAAAGATACCTCGAACAGATAGATTCCAGACTTTAGGTGTATGGAATGGCTGGCTTAGCTGCAAGGCCTGAGATTCTACCCACTTCACAGCTTTTCACAGCACTCCCTTCTCTTGTTCCCCCAGAATGTAGCTGATGGCCTCTTAGTGGTCAAAGTGAGTTAATACATTTGTGTTAACAAGCAGTGGGTCCTGCTGGACAAGAAGTTTCTTTCTTGGGAGAAAGAGATTAGTGGTTCAATATCATTTAGGGAAAGGCAGCAATAATGTAAGAAGTGCCATGTCTCATCTGGACACTAAAAATGCCATTCTATGAGGCAGAGGGACAAGGCCCTCGTTTATGAGCTTTCACACCAATGCCATGTTCTTTGCCACAAATCCCCAGGGCCTGTACAAAGCAGTTGAATGAATACTGGGCAATTCCACCAAGGGCTTTGTATGGGGTTGAGTCATTGACAAGATAATGAACATTTTATTTCTTTATTTTTAGAAGTGTAACACACAATGGCATTTGTAGCCATTGTGATTCTACTTTCAGATTGTAATATAATTCTAAAGCTAATTACCAAATTTTTGTGTTTATAGAAAATTGAAGTATGTGGTGATTATGTACTATTAATAAAACTTGGATTATTGTATAAGCCTGGAAATCAACGATTCAAACAATAAAGCTGTTTGGCACAGTTTGATAGAATACTATAGACAAATGATGAGGGACTGATTTTTCATAATTTATAAAATGGAAAATACTTTACTCTCTTCCCAGGAAGAAATATCTGCCAGAATGCCATGGTCAGGGCATAATCCATTAGCAAAGTCATTTTCCTTTTCAGAAACTTTGCACATCAGCTATACCCAAGACTCATTAGCTTGTAAGAAAGCAAGCTATGGCTGGCAATAAGAAAAGGAGAGAATCCATTCAAGATAGTGGCACAGGAAGACCCTGAACTCATTCCCTCCCACAGGTATGGCATATGGAACAATTTCTTCTCCAAAAGACCGGAAAACTGGATGAACAGAGCCTTCAGAACAAAGGATAAAAAGGACAGTATGCAGACTGGTAGGAAAGGCAAAAAAAAAAAAAAAAGACCCACCTCAGGCAATCCACAATTAGGAGGGATCTAAAAAAAAAAACAGAACTTTTCAATGAGGAATGAGGGGTTTGTGCTCTATACTTAGTACCCCTGCCCTTAGATCCTACACAAGCCTAAACCTCAGGCTTTGAAAACTGATGGGAATTATGTCCAGGAAAACCATACAATTGTAGGGAACAGAGAACCTACTCTTAAAGGACTCATGCAGACTAACTCACCCAGGGCCAAAACACCAATTAGAAAAATGCCTAGACCATATATGAAAGAGACCCACTTACTAATCTCAAATTGCCTTCTGTAGAGGCAGGAAACCGTTGGAACTTTCTCCAGGGATGGAAACATTGGCAAGTGCCATATTTGCAACCTCATTCCACCTTGTTAAGGTTAATGCTATTTTGTAACTATACCATTAAACTGCTATAGCCAGTGGGCACACCCAACTGAGAACCCTACCAGCTACACACTGCAGCCAAGCCAGGCACCAGCCCTCTCCAATTCTGTGCTGCAGCTATGCCCCAGCAGATGAGTGCATGCAATCCACACAGGGTATGACCCATGAGAGCCTGGCTCTGGTGGTCAGAGAGGATTGAGCTTCTGGGTTCCCCATGACATCTCCTATACAAGTCCACTCCTTTAAGACTGAGAGAACTAGTTGATTTTCCTAATACATAGAAACAGTCTCAGAGAGTCAAGCAAAATGAGGAGACAGAGGAATATGGTCCAGATGAAAGAACAAGAAAAAACATCAGAAAAAGACATTAGTGAAATGGTGACAAGCAATCTACCTGAAAAAGAGTTCAAAGTAACAGTCATAAAGATGCTTGCCAAACTTGGGAGAAGAATGGATAAACACAGTGAGATCCTCAAAAAAAAAAAAAGAAAATATAAGATAAACAAGTTGCTGAGGAATTGACTAAACAGCTAAAGAATGAAATAACTGAACTGAAAAAATATACTAGAGGGGTTTAATAGCAGATTGGATGAAGTTAGAGATCAGCTCAGCAAGCTGGAAGAGAAAGCAACAGAACTCACCCAGAGTGACAAAAAGAAAAATGAATTTTTTTAAATGAAGATCTCTTAAAGGACCTTTGAGACATCAAGTGGAATAACATTTCCATTATAGGGGCTTCAGAAGAAGAAGAGAGAGAGAAAGGGCCATAAAGTTTATTTGAAGAAGTAACAAAAATCTTCCCTAATGTGGGGAAGAAAACAGACATATGGGTCTGGGAAACCAGAAAGTTACAAATAAGATAAATCCAATGAGATCCATACCAGGATACATTATAGTTAAGATGGTAAAAGTTAAAGATAAACAATAATCTTAAAAGCAGCAAGAATAAAACAACTTACCACATACAAGGGAAACCTCATAAGGCTACCAGTAGTTTTTTCAGCAGAAACTTTGCAAGCCAAAAGAGGGTGGCAGGGCATTTTCAAAGTGCTGAAAGAATAACCCAACCAAGAATTCTCTGCCCAGCAAAGTTACCATTCAGAACTAAAGGAGAGATTAAGAATTTTCCAGATAAGTAAAAGCTAAGGAAGTTCATCACTACTAAACCAGCCTTGTAAGACATGTTAAAGAGATTTCTCTAAACTGAAAAGAAATGGCACTAATTAATAACAAGAAAATATATGAAAGGAAAAATCCCACTGGAAAAGGTAAAGATATAGTAACAGTAGTGGATCAATCACTCAATCACTGATAAACTTACAGTAAATACACAAAAGGTAATGAGAAAGGATTCTAAATATAACACTAAAGAAAGCCATCAAACCACAAGGGAAAAGAGAGAAGAAGAAACAGAGAAACTTATGAAGACAGCCAGAAAACAATCAACAAAATAGCAATAGGTACATACCTATCAATAATCACTTTCAGTGTAAACAATCAAAACTCTCCAAAGGACACAGAGTTGCTGAACAGATTTAAAAAACAAGACCCATGTATATGCTGCCTACAAGAGACTCACTTAAGAAGGACATACAGACTGAAAGTAAAGGGATGCAAAAAGATATTCCATGTATATGGAAGTGAAAAGAAAGCTAGTGTATAGTTATACTCATAGCAAACAAAATAGACTTTAAAACAAAGACTCACTAATAGACAAAGAAGGGCACTGCATCATAATAAAGCAGTCAGTTCAACATTATATATAAAAGAACTATATAATGAATATACACACACACACCCAACCTAAGGGCACTCCACCCAAAATATATAAAGCAAAGTTAGTGGACCTAAATGGAGAAATTAACGCAGGAGACTTTAACACCCTCCTACATCAATGGATAGATCATCCAAACGGTACTTTAATAAGGAAGCACTGGCCTTAAATGAGACGTTAGACTAGATATTGGATATATACAGAACATCCTATCCAAAAAAAAACAACAGAATACACATTCCTATCAAGTGCACATGGAACATTCTCCAGGATACTCAAGTCTCAATAAATTAAAGGAGATTGAAATCATATCAAGCATCTTCTCTGACCACAATGGTATGAAAATAGAAATTAATTACAAGGAAAAAATTAGAAAAACCACAAAAGTATAGAGATTAAATAACATGCCACAGAACAACCAATGGATCAAAGAAATCATAGGAGAAATTTTAAAAATACCTAGAGAAAAGTAAAACAAATATGACATACCAAAATCTTTGGGATACAGCAAAAGCAGTGTGGGAGGAAAAATAGCAATACGGGCCTACCTCAAGAAACAAAAATCTCAAAACAACATCTAACTGTACACCTAAAGGAGCTAGAAGAAGAACAAAGCCCAAAGTCAGTAGAAGGAAGGACATAATAATGATCAGAAATGAAGTAAATGAAGCATAGACTAAAAATAGAAGATCATTGAAACTAAGAGCTTTGAAAAGATAAACAAAATTGACAGACCTTTAGCTAGAGTCATCAAGAAAAACAGAGGGCTCTAATAAAATAAAAAATAACAGAGAAAATACAAGTGGTACCATAAAAATATAAGGCATCATAAAAGACTACTACAATCATACACCAACAACTTGGGCAACCTAGAAGATATGGATAAATTCCAACAAACATATGATCTTCCCAGACTGAATCATGAAGAAACAGAACATCTGAATAGACTGATTACTGGCAAGGAGATTGAGTCAGTAACCAAAAACCTCCCAAGAATTAAAAGTCCAAGACCAGATATCTCCATTGGTGAATTCCAACAAACATTCAAAAAATAGATAATACTTATCCTTTTCAAATTCTTCCAAAAAACTGAAGAGGAGGGAACATTTCCAAATCCATTTTATGAGGCTAGCATTACTCTGATACCTAAACCAGATAAGGATACCACCAAAAAAAATTATAGACCAATATCCTTGATGAACGTAGATGCAAAAATCCTCAACAAAATATTAGCAAACAGAATTCGACAATATACCAATAGGATCATACCCATGATCAAGTGGGATTTATTCAAAAGATGCAAGGATGGCTCAACATCCACAGATCAGTCAACATCATACACAATATTAACAAAAAGGATAAAAATCATATGATCATCTCAATAGATGCAGAAAAATCATTTGACAAAATCCAACATCCATTTATGATAAAAACTCTCAATAAAGTGTTTATAGAGGGAATGTACCTAAACATAATAAAGGCCATTTATGACAAATCCACAACTAACATCTTATTCAACAGTGAAAAGAAGAAAACTTTTCCTCTAAGATTAGGAACAAGATAAAAATGCACATTACAACTGCTTTTATTCAACATAGTATTGGAAGTACTAGTCACAATTAGTCAAGAAAAAGAAAAGCATCTAAATCAGAAAGGAAGAAGTAGAACTGTCACTATTTGCAGGTGACATGATACTAAAGACTCCAGCAAAAAACTCTTAGGATGAATGAATCCAGCAAATAACAGGATACAGAAATCAACATACATACAGAAATCTGTGGAATTTCTATGTACTGATAATGAATTACCACAAAGAGAAATTAAGAAAATAATCCCATTTATAATTGCATCAAAAAGAATAAAATACCTAGGAATAAATTTAACCAAGGAGGTGAAAGACATTGACATTGATGAAAAAAATTGAAGAGACAAATAAATGGAAAGATATTCAATGCTCATGGATTGAAAGAATTAATATTGTTAAAATGTCCATAGTACCCAAAGCAATCTACAGATTCAATGCAATCTCTATCTAAATTCCAACAGCATTTTTTATAGAACTGAAACAAATAATTCTAAAATTGTTTGGAACCACAAAAAATCCTAAATAGTTAAATCAATCATGAGAAAGAAGAACAAAGCCAGACATGGTATACTCCCTGATGTCCTATTATATTGCAAAGCTATAATAATCATAACAGTATGGTACTGGCAAAAAGACATGCAGATCAATAGAACATAATTGGGAGCTGAGAATTAAAACCACACATAAATGTACAATTACTTTATGATAAAGGAGCCAAGAACGCACAATATAGAAAGATCAATCTCTTCAGTAAGTGATGCTAGGTAAGCTGCAGAGGAATGAAACTAGATCATTGTCTTACACCATACACAAAAATTAACTCAAAATGGATTAAAGTCTTGATTGAATGTAAGATCTGAAACCATAGAACTACTAGAAGAAAGGCATAGGTGATAAGTTTCTCAATAATGGTCTTAGCAATATTTTTGTGGATCTGACTCCAAAGGCAGCAAAAGCTAATAAACAAGTGGGATTACATCAAATAAAAAGGCTTCTATACAGTGAAAGAAACCACCATTGAAATGAAAAGGCAACCTAATGAATGGGAGAAAATTTTACAAATCTTACATCTAAAAGGGATTAATATCCAAAATATATAAAGAATTCATACAACTCAATAACAAAAAGGAAAACGACTAAAAAATCAGCAGATGGTCCGAATAGACATTTTTCCAAAGAACATATATAAATGGACAACAAGCACATGAAAACATGTTCAACATCACTAATTATTAGGGAAATAAATCAAAATCACAGTGAGATATCACTTCACATAAGTTAGAATGGCTAGTATCAAAAAGACAAAAACCAAGTGTTGGAGAGGATGTGGAGAAGAGGGAAACCTTGTACACTGTTGGTAGTAATATAAACTGGTACAGCCGCTGTGGAAAATATGGGGGGGAGGGATCCTCAGAAGTATAGAAATACCATATGATCTAGCTATTCCACTTCTGAGTATTTATTTGAAGAATACAAAAAACACTGATCCAAAAAAATATATACACGTCTATGTTCATTGTAGCATTATTTACAATAGCTAAGAAATGGAAACAACCTAAATTTCTATTAATGGATGAATGGATAAAGATGTGGTATATATATATATATATACACACACACACATACATACATACAATGAAATCTGCTCAGCCATTTAAGAAAATGAATAAAGTCTGGCCATTTGCAACAATATAAATGGACTTTGAATGTATCATGCCAAGTAAAGTAAGTCCAACGGAGAAAGACAAATACCATGATTTTGCTCAGATGTGGTGTCTACAAAAACAAAACAAACAGACCAAAACTCATAGACACAAAGAACAAATTGGTAGTTACCAGAAGAGAAGAGGTTTGGGAGTAGACAAAATGCGTGGAGGGAGTCAGACTGTAGGACGATACATGGTAACTAGACTTTTAGAGGTAAAAACTTTGTAGTGCATAAAGATATCAAACTATAATGTTGTGCACCTGAAACATATAATGTTATACACCAGTTTTACCTCAATTAAAAAAAAAAGAATAGGAGATTATAGCCCACAATGTTACAGTTCAGCCTGAAAGTCTACATTTGGGTCAAAGGAGGCAGTAACGACTGAGAGAAGCAGGCACAGCAGACCTCAGCTGGGAGGGACGCCTCCTCAGTTCTCCCCGTCTCTCTGCCCTAAGAGATCAGCGGGTCTCAGACCAGGCTGTGCGTTAAAATCACCAGGAAGGCTTTTTGGATATTAATGCCTGAACCCCAGCATAAACCACCTGTATCAGGCTCTTGACAGGTGGGGCCTTGGCATCAGGTGAGTCTCCTGCCCAGCAGCCAGCCGAGAATGGAGAGACCCTGCCTCTGTCCTCACATACTGCGTTCCTGGCCCCTTTCCATTTTATGCCTGCCCACCTCCCACCATCCCATCTGCCCTTGAGAATTTTACATGAAAACAGAATATGCTCCTTGTACTTCTGGATATAGAGCCCTGCCCTCCTCCCTCCCCCTCCCCCACTTCCACCTTCCCTCTCTAGAAATACCCTTTGGGGCTTATCAGCACTCAGTGCCCCACTGACACACCCTCACACCTGTACCAAGGTATTCTGAAGGTTTTTATAGATGTGTTTCCAGGTTGCCACAAGATTGCTCCCCCTCCTTTTCCAACTAGCTATTCCTGAGAGCTCCCTTGCACATATTAGTCAACACTTGAGGAGACCCCAGTGGGGTCTCTGGCCTCCCCTGAGGCAAGTGGCCCTCAAACTATACTCCACAGTGTTTGATGAAATGGCCTGAGGGATTTAAACCTAAAAATCACATGTTGGCTTTCTTTCCTCAAATGGCAGAAGAAAAATGAATTCGTTGACAGAATTTCTTCAACTTTATGATTATCGTCTCACTAAACCTTTGGTGCCTGCTACTACTTGCCTGTTCTAGAGTTAACTAAAAGCTGTATCTGATTTTTGCTCTTTGAAATGAAGTCTACGACTGCGTCCTGGGATTTCAAGAGCCAGGATTCCAGTGGACAACCACCTGTGGGGAACCACTGTCCCAAGAATTTGAAAAGTCCAACAGGCCCCTAGTAGATGGCTTCCTGCTCTGCAGTTCTGGGGTTTTAGGACCACATGTACTCCCAGAGGAGGGAGGGGAGTTTGCAGGTAGGCGGTGGCTTACGTTTGTGCCAGCGGCTAAGGGAAGGCCCAGTGTCCCAGGGCTTCTTCCTCCCCAGTCCTCCCTGTCTCTCTCTCTCTTTCATCCATTGTGCAGAACTCTACTCTGAAGGTTTTAGAATGTGTCAGTTTCCCACCATTCCAAGTCAACTTAGTGTTGACCCTTGTAAATGCTTAACACCTGTATTGCATCAAATTCCAATCACAGTGAAACGGCAGACTACAGCAAGTGAACCTGCCCAGCCATCACAGCGTCTGACCATAGGCCTTGAGAACACATCCCCCAGCCTCAGATGTGCCCAGAGTACCTCGGGTGTGTGTCCTGTGCCTCCCCCTAGTAAATATGAAGTACTGTGCTCATTACCAGAGCCTCCTCTGATCTCAGGCAGATCCAGTTGAAGGCTGAGATGAGGGCTCCTCTGGAAATGTTTGCCAGAGGAGCTCTCATTACTTCCAGAGTCAACCCATCTCAGACATTTTTCTTATAAAAGCAAAATTAATTCAGTATTTGCCTACAAGAAACTAGAGCTAGTACCATTAGGTACAGAAACCCATCCTTTGTTGTCTCACAGAACAGACTGTTAAAGATTGCATTCCCCAAGTTGACAGCTGAATTTTGCATTCCCCAAGTTGACAGCTGATTTTTTTTTCTTTTATCAAATTTACAGAGACATGCGAGAAATGAAAAACCTTTTAAGCAAACTCAGGGAAACTATGCCTTTACCATTGAAAAATCAAGGTAAGTCTTTTCATTCTCTTTGAAGCAGGGAATGTTTTTAACATGATAACCTTGGGACTTGTTTCTTGAGAAATTATAGCAAATTTTCTTAAATGAAAGAACGCATTGAGCATATATTTGTCTTTCCTCAAGAAACTAACGATAATGAGAATGGAGTCCCTCAGATAACAGTTGTGCTTTGAGGGGAGCTGAGATACACTCTAACCTCAAAACAGAGGCCTCCTCCACTGTCCCTGTCAGTCAAGAGATTTATTCATTCCCATACTGTGGAAAGCACTTCACGAGGTGTGACAGGTACAAAAGGAATGAAGACTTGGCCCTTGTTTTTAAGAAGTTTATAGCCTAGTGGAGGAGACTTTAAGACATTTCCAAAGGAAGTTCCCTGCCATCTAGATGTTTAGTTATCTAAAATAAGTAGTATTTTTACTTAATATATTGAGAACTTAACCATGTGCCACTATGATTCTGCACTAAATTCTGATGTATGGGGAATTTTTCCACACCACCAAGCAATTCTTGGATACCAGCTGGGTGTCCCTACAATTCATCTGAATTCTCACACTACTTGGAGAGAGCATCAGACCTGCAAGCTAAGGGCCCTACAAGACCGCCCTCTCCCTATCTCAGACACCAACCTCAAATCCAGGTCGTCACCTATGCTTCCACTGGCTACAAATTGGAGGGTCCAAGAGCTTCCTCCTTGGGCTCAATTAGTTTGCTAGAGTGGCTCACAGAACTCAGAGAAACATTTTACTTACCAGATCACCGCTTTATTATAAAAGGATATACCTCAGGAACAGCCAGATGGAAGAGATGTATTGGGCAAGGTGTGGGGGAAAGGGTGAGGTGATTCCATCTCTCTCTCTCCCAGCACACCATTCTCCATGACTCTCCACATGTTCACCAACCTGGAAGCCCATCCTTTTGGGTTTTTATGGCGGCGTCATTGCACAGGCACGGTTGATTAAATCACTAGCCACTGGTGGTTGAACTCAGTCTTCCGTCCTTTCCCCTCCTCAGAGGTCAGGGGCCAGGACTGAAAGCTCCAACATCTAATCACAAGGCTGGTTCTTCTAGCTGCCAACCCCCGTCCTTAGCTATTTTCCAAAAACCACCTCATTAGCTAAATAAAAGACACCTTTATTTCTCCTCACTTGAAAAATTCCAGGAGTTTTAGAAGCTCTGTGCCAGGAACTACAATGAAGGCCAAATATGTATTTCTTATGGTAAATCACAATATCATAACCATTATCCTAAACACTTTATATGTATTAACTATATTAACTTATTTAATTCTAATAATACCTTTGAGGGAAATGCTATTAAAGTTTCTCAATTTACAGGCATCTGAGGCACAGAGAGGTTAAATAACTTAGCCAAGGTCACACAGACTGTAAGTGGAAAGGCTAGGATGTGATCCCAGGCAGTCTCCAGAGCTGTCCCCCTAATGCAGAAATGAAAAGGGGGTATTCATAGAATATAAGTTAGGGCCTCTATGTGCTTTTGTTAACTCTTGTATCTTTAGCACCAAAAGCAATACCTGGAACATAGTAGAATAATACTCAGCATAAACAAGAAATGTATGTAAAATCTGCATCCAGCTTGGAGCCCAGGGTCTGAAGATATGTACCAAGGACTAGTAATAATCACTTTCACTAAGCCTTCCTGGCCCAGCAGCCTTCAGTGAAGCATCAGCCTCAGGGATGGTTCATAGCAGGTGGGGAAAGGGCTTTTAGGGGCAGGAGAGAAAATCCTCTTGTTCCCACTGCTCAAAGCCCAGGCAGAAGGGAGGACAGGGTGCTGCTTGCCCAGAGCCAGGAGGGAGAGGATTTGGCAGCAGAGTCAGAGTGTGTTTTGGCTCAGGGAGCAGCGTGGCAGAAGGTACAGAGGTGGAAGTGAGAACTGCAGACGAAGAGGCCGGGAAGTAGAGTGGCCAGAGCTGCAGGGGATGAGGCAGGTGTCAGGAAATCAGAGGCCAGGAATGGGTGAAGCAGACACCTCAAAGCCAACGTGATGGCCCTGGTGAAGGAGGCTGACTGGCTTGAGCCTGGATGTAGGGTTTGGGAGACCTAGCATTTTAAAGAAGTTGGCACTGTGCTATAGCGCTGAAAGCCCCCTGGCTATGGCATGGAATACTTTTGCTAGAAATAAGCACGGTGGTTGGGACCAAGGACTTTGGAATAAGGCCAGCCTTGGGTTCAGCTGTTGGCTCTGCCACTTACCAGCTTTGTGCCCTGAAACAAGTTGTTTAATTAACTTCTGGCGATTTCAAGTTGCTCATCCCTGAAAAGGAGAAAATAGCATCACCTACATCAGAGGGTTATTGTGAGGACTAAATGAAGCACAGCCTGTCATATATCTTCTTCCAACCTTTCAGAGAGCAAATGCTCAACCAATGCTTGAGGCTTACTCCTGTTGTGATCATTATTACTTCCCAGCTGGCCCTCCAAACGGAGCTCAGGAAAACTCCAAATCACCATCAAATAAGACAGTCCCTGCTACCACTGGCTGATCTTGACCCTGCGGTTCAAAACATTGATCCCTTGGACTTTGGATTTGGGGCTCATTCTCAGATTCTTAGTATGTTTGGCAAGTCTCCCCCATTCAACAACATAGGGCCCTCTCCCTGTACCCCATATTCAGATGCCCAGGGGGAAGACAGCCTGGGGCCGCACAGTCTGAATTTCATGCATGCCATGTAGCTTCTACTTTGAATCAAACCATCTGAAATAGCCTCTCTACCTTTGGTGAAAAATTCATCCAACAGTTTTTGAAACATGCATTAATGAAAATACAGAAATTTCTCTGTATTAGGACATTTCTATCATCATAAAAAGTATAATATAAATATTTTGTATAACTGTATTACTTTTATAAACAGAAAAAATAGTTTTAAACACATATTTTAAATATAGTAATAGCAATTAATGATTGATGCTGTGAGTAAAAACATGAGTGAAAAGGGAGTCCTCCAAATAAGTGATACCCAGGATTTGAACACTAAATCCATTTAAAGGAAAGAGCTAGGAGATGCAAGGACTTTTTCAAAAGCAAATGATGTAGTAGGACTTTAAAATGATTTTTTAAATTAGGGGAAGGCCTGTGAGAAAGTCGGCTTTCTTCATCTGGGGGAGAAATGGGAGCCCTTAGCATGTGACAGTGTATCTCTGTTCTCTACGTGTTTAGTGGGTACTCACAGCATCATGTCACTAGGAGCTGAGGAGCAGAGAAAGGGGGATGCGAGTTTAGAATGGAGGGACTGAGAAGGCCCAAGGGAAGGAGAACAGGGCTCTTGGGTCTTCTGGGGACATTTTTCTGGCAGATACGAATGGCACCATTTTAATGAACAAATCAGCCAGATTCCTCTCTCTGACTGCATACACCACAACAGACCATAGGAGCTTCCCCATGACCTTCATGGCACTCTTTCAGGTGATTTGTTTATTATATAGTGCAAGGTTAACATATGCAAGAAATGGTATGGGATGAAATGTGGAAAAATTTATTCCAGGTCTTTTTTTGTAGGACCTTATTGTCAAAACATAATTCTTCCTGGTTGAAAACCATACAGAAAGCCATGTTTTCTTTCTGGCTTCATATTTCCTTTATTTTTTTATTCCATTTACCTGAGTGTTTGAAGCAAAGAGAAAAAAGTGAAAAGACACCACTCCTGGTCCCCCTTTTCTTACCCCAAACCCTGACCACGTGACAGTCCTGCCAGGCAAATCCTGGGGTAGCTGCCGGGACATGCTCAGATTCCTCCATCCTCCAGGCTCCACCCAGGTCCTCAGCACAGAAACCGTCCCTTGTGTATTTTAGGATGCAAAGGTTTAATCATATCTTTCCCCCTTTCCTCCCACAATCAGGACTTAATTCCACCACAGTTTGCTTTAATTGATTTTCAGTGACAAATAAAGGAAGGTGGCCAAGGGCAGGAATTTTTATGGTTAGTGATTATGCCTCCAGTTTAAACAGGGCCTTTTCCTTCCCACCCTTCCAGTTTAAGACTGGAGATGAAGAGGTGCACAAAAGAAAATGAATGCCCTTGCTCTGCTACAGCCTCAAGCAGGCTGCCCACAATGTCCCAGTCTCCTGGCTGCCAGCCTGCTGTCCTCTCCATGGCTTCAGTGCCTCTCCTGCCCTACATCCTGGGTCGCTGGCAGGGCTGCAGGGAGCTGCATTAATTATGATGGTCTTGCTGTGTCAAATGGATTACAAATGGAACCACCTGTGGAGAGCACACAAGGTTACTGACAAAGGCTGAAAGGAGATTGGAAAGTGAAGGGCAGCATCTTTTAAATGCATGTTGTAATCAGAACAAAACAAGTCTCAGAAATAAATTAAGCATGAAAGACAGTTTCACCTTTCCAAAATTTCGACCTAATGAACGTGTCTTGGTACATTCATTCTTGCCTAGAATTTGGCTGTTGACACTAGGCATTAGAATCAATCTGAAGTGGATCAGTCAGGAATTGGACTGTTCTAGAATGGGTCCCCCCCACCCCCAAGGGGATAGTTCTACTCCAGACTAAACTGGGTCTAGGAACCATTCATTACCCTAGACTCATGCTCCAAATCCACTCCAGTCTGGACTCCCATATCCAGAACCAAACTAGTCCAGTCAGGTAGAAGAGTTCCGTAGCTGGTTGACAAACACTGGGTAATTATGCTACCAGCTAACCTGGAGATATCCTTGTAGGTCCTTCCCCCAGGGCCTTGATCTGATGTTTTAATGGTTGTAAACCTGGATGGGTTTTACTCCAGCAGCTCCATAATCCTTTCTAATCTCTGCAACCTTTTTTCCAGGATTCAGTATGACACATATAATCCTCCAATTAATTCACACATCACTGATCACACATCAGATTCTTAATGCATTACTTTGATTATGTTGAGCCCCTTGTTAAATGTCTACCCATTGTCTACTGAAGGAAGAACACACTTCTCACTCTAGCATCTGCTGACCCCACCATTATGCAATATGTGAGGGTCACCTATGATGTGCCAAGTTCTGTGTCAGGTGCTAGGGATGTCTCTCCCCCTAGAGGCTCTCCATCGCAATAGAACAGATTGAGAATTGTCTGGGAAGCTTTCCCAAAAGACATATGCCTCCCCTTGCAGAGATTGTGATGGAGTTTTGAGGGTAGGGCATGTGAATTCTGTGAATTCTGGAAATAACTGACACATTCTTTCTTTCTCTCTCTCTCAGAAAGACAAAGAAATCGGTGATTAGAATAAACAATGCCATAATAGGCACAGGTTGCTGCAAGGGCATATTGGATTCTCACCTAGCCACATTTGAGTTGTAAGGGGTGGGATGGAAGACTATGGAGAACTGCTTTTTGGAAAGTGTCAGAGCTGAGATTTTTTAGGATGAATCAGAATTAGTCAAAGAATGACGGAAAAAAGACAGCCTAGGCAGAAGCATCTGGATACATGAAGGCATATGGGGAGATGAAGAGCAAGGCACTTTGATGAATGTCAGCTCTTCATTAGTTGGGAAAGTGGTTAGAATAGAGACTTAAGAGAGAGATTAGAGAGGTAGGTGGGGCCTCATTTAAGGCCCTTGTCAGCCATGTGAAGGGATCTGGACTTTATCCTAGAGCCATTGGAGGGATTCAGTCAGGAGGCAGGCTCCATGATCCAGTGAGGTACGCTTCAGATCTGACTGAAAGCCAGGGGCTCAGAGAACTGGATGTGAACAACTAATGGGCTGTACAATGGAGAAGGCAGAATCAGCGCCAACAGCCAGATTCAGACTTGGAAAGCAAGGTGAATGATGGTGTCATTCACCAAGTTAGAGGGAACAAAGGAGTAGCAAGAGGCATAGAGGATAATTTAAATTTTGGACAGGGGAGACATCCAAGGGCAGTTCTCAATGGCTAATAGTGGATGTATAAGTCTTATGTGAACTGGGAGACTGGAAGTACAGATTTAAGCATCATCAGCATAATGGTAATTGAAGCTCTAAGAATGGTTGAGACCACTCAAGGAGTGTACATAGAGAAGAACACTGGAATACCAAAAGTTAATGTTTGAGGGGAAAGAAGAGCAGTTTACAAAGGTGACTGAGAAGAAAACAAAAGAGCATTATGAAATAAGTCAAAGCACATTGCAAGGAAGAACTGGTTAATAGCACAGGGTAGTTAAGGTACGTAAGGACTGAAGGTGTCCACAGGATTTAGCAAAAAGCTAGTCAGTCACTAGTGATGCTGGCAAAAGCACCTTACTTGGAATTTGAGGCCTGGAAGCCTAGTTAAGGAGGGTCATGGAGTAAGTGGAATATGAAGCACTGGGGTGGCAAGAGTAAGTTTTCTAAGACTTTTATAGAGTTGCTTATGATGCGGGGGATAGACAGGGTTGAAAGCAGATAGTGTCCCAAGGGCTACCGCAATTGTTTTAGAAGGAATGGGAGGGTGAAGGGATGCAGAAGCATGGAGCAGTCAGAAAAGACTTTCCTGGGGGAGGATAAAGTATTTAAGCTGATCTTAAAGGAGAGCTTTTCTGGAAAAAGTAATGGCATGTGTAAAGGCAGGGAGGCAAGAGAAGGTATGGCTGTATTTAGAGAATCCTAAGGAGTTACGTTTTGTACCTTTACCCTCCTTCAGATGCCCTTCACTCCAGCCCAACTGGACTATTTACTTGGACCCAAATTTCAGTCCGTCTTTGACCTGTGTGTCTCTGTCTTCACTGCTCTCTCCATTCAGAATGCCCATCTACCCCATCACCAGTCCAAGTTCTCCTCAGCTCTTGTGCCCCAGCATGAATACCAAGACCTCCATAAGTGTTCCACAAGTGTCTTCTTCCTTCTCCTCCCCTTGGAAATAATTTCCCCGCTGGAATTCTCACAGCATTGTGTTTGCATCCCTCTGCTGGCATTTCTAATGAAGCCTCGTGGTTACACAAGCAGAAATCCTTGAGACTGAAGACCCTCTTTCTATGAGGACCCATCCTATATTACCTCCAGCACCCAACACAGAGCCTGCACTTAGCACACCTTTGACTAGTTCGGTGGCTCTCAAAGTAGAGCCTCAGGACCAGCAGCAGCAGCATGTCTGGGAACTTGTCAGAAATGCAAATTCTCTGGCCTCACTCTGGACCTACTGATTCAGAGACTCTGGAGGTGGGCCCAGAAATCTGGGCTTTTCACAAGCCCTCAGATGATTCTGATGCAGCTAATGTTTGAGAACCACTGGATCTGCTGATGATCTTTTTTTTCCTGGAATAGAAATTTGCAGCTGTAGGTCCATTAATTATAAGCACTTCTCTTGACTTTAATCTGAGAACATAGCTTTAAAGTCAAGTGCAGTTCATTTGAAAAATTCTCATTTTCATGTCCTTCTGTTTGTTAATATAACATCTATATAAGAAATCTTTTAGTAGCAAAGAAATTTGAGCAATAGAGAAATGGTATCCATGTGCCTTAGGGGACCCAGTGTCCCTGGCTCTAGCAGTAACCAGGAATTAAACATCAAATGACTGGGTTGAAACTCACTGATGCAAGAATTTCCTGCTCTCCTCTTCATTCTCCTCTGCTTTCCTTGCTCCCCTTCCCTTTCTCACTTTTCATTTTGACATTAAAAATTGTCCTAGGTTACAGCCCTCCCAGGGTATACACTTTAGAAAACAGATGCTATAAAAGACTCAAACATTTATGATAAAAATCAGATTCCCCAACAAGTTCAAGTGAATTAACCCAGAAAGTTTAGGACCAGTAGGGAACATTCCATTTTGCTGACATTCTTTCAACAGCCCCTCACTTCAGAGGCAGGATTTCAGTCAATGTGGAAAGACATCTTTCCTTGGAGTGGAAGTCACTTCACACCATTCCAGGCTGCTTATTGCTCAGTGAATTTCAGCACGTACTGCAGATGTCAGCTTCCTATGGTGTAGAAAGCTGCTCTGAATCTCTGCCAAGAAATTTTGAGCTTTTGTGTCACCTCAGCCCTAGGTGCCGATCAGACAAGCTCTGGGCTAGGCAAAGGTGTCACAAACGCTGAACAAAGCTGCTCCAAACCAGCGGGAGGCTTTAATAGGCAGCCCGTCCCTTGTTTAACATCTGAGCACTTTCTCATCAATTCTAGCACTTCTTATTCACTTGTGAAAGCTCTGTGTGTGTGTGTGTGTGTGTTGCCACACACAAATGAATATATAGGCTGAGTGAAGAAAATCTCAACAGTACCTAAAGCTTTTTGATATACTGTAATGAATGCATAGATACAAGGGTCAGTCTTGATACAAATCTCATAATACCTGTGGGCTTTTAACACATTAAAAAGGGACACTGGGAGCAAACCTACCACCACAGCACCTGCACGCCACAGCACACACACACCACAGAACACACATGCCACAGAACATGCACCCAGAGCACACACACGCCACAGCACATGTACGCCAGAGCACACACGTGCCACAGCACATGCACACCAGCACACATGCACGCCATGGCACACACATGCCATGGAACACACATGCCACAGAACATGCACACCAGAGCACACACACACCACAGCACCTGCACGCCACAGCACATGCAGGCCACAGCACATGCATGCGAGAGCACACACACTCTACAACACATACATGCCAGAACACACACACACCACAGCACATGCACGCCACAGCACACACATGCACATTTTCTTTGTAAATTCAACATTGTAGTTTATACATTGTAGTTGACACTTCCTCATTAATGAAAAGAGTACACATCAGACTTGCATTTTATAATACATATTTATGGCTCAGGTCCAAAACTCCCCCAAAGCTCTTAAATATTTGGAGAAAGGGAAGGATATATCTGGACTCAGGAAATACATCTTTCAAGTCTAAGAGAAATAGAAATGAAATTTTTCTTTCCTGTAACTATCGTCCTAGTATTGATTATTCTGTTACAGGGAAGCATTAAATTCCAGGAGAACTTGAGTGTCAGGAAGTGTAGTCAGTATCCAAAGAGATACCAAAAGGTAAAATTCTTTACCGTTCAGAGTCTGCTGTATCTTTGCCCAATTAGGTTAAGTTCATGGATCATTCAGTGGTTAAAGAAGTAAGAATCCTAAAAATGATAAGAAAGTGAGTTATCATTTCTTTCTGTTCCAAATACCTCATGATTCATCTCTGAGAGATTCTCCTGAGAAATCAGGCTCATATATAGTATTTGACATGGCTTTTAGTGTCTTATCTATTGGGGGCAGGTTTAACTAAAAAGAGCAATGTCCTATTTTTAGTCTCAAAATGTTGACATCCAGATCAGAGTGAATTATTTTCACTCTGAAAGAACAAAGAGTCTTTCTCCATGGTAGCAGAATATAAGTCTTAAGAGAGAATTTTAACCTGTGGAGACTGAGCGAGTGACCTGTGTTTGATTCACTTGATGTCCCCAGCTGGGGTGCCTTTTTCTTCCCTGGCTCCAACTTGCTGCTCTATTTCCACCTAAATGTACAGCATAGAGAACCGTTCTTAGGAACAGTGTCAACTTGGTAGGTAATGCCGATTTCTAAGTAAGTATAACACAGAACAGCATTTGGGGAGGGGAAGGGAAAGCCGGGCATTTGAATGATACAATTTACGTAAGAGGACCAGAAAGCCAAGACTTGGTTTTGTTCTTGACAGTTTCCTGAGTGTCTGGGCTCACTAAGCAAGAAAACAACCCTCATCTACAAACTAGTCTTATTGAACTGGGGCACATTCTCCACTCTACATCCAACTCTTAATCTAACTCCCGATTCTGGGCCCTTTCCCAAGATACTGTATCCTCAAGGTTAGGCAGGGACAACAGGGAGCCCCTTAGCTCTGCTCTGGGAGGGCAGTGCAACGAGCCCTGGCAAAGCTCAGGTACAGAACAGTTGCCAGAGCCAACCAGCCATTTCAGTGCCCAGCCCACCTCCATTCTGACCATATCCTAGCACTGGCCCCATTGGCAATTTCCAGGTTATTTCCTTGCAGTCCGTCTCAGACTCTGGGACCCACAGGGGCCAGTTCTGCTCCAACAAATTGTTTCTACCCACCCTGTCTTTTGGACTGTGCTATTTCTTAAAAACTCAGCTCATTAAACCAGATTTATTTTACTGATTTATTTCTTCCTCTACTTGTCATCATGGTAAAAATTTCAACCAAAACTTATGAATTCGACATCTGGCAGTCTTCTCTGAATGCCCTTGTATACAGAAAGCTATAGAAAGTGCCAAGGAAGGGCTCCACCAGGAAGCGTTGAAACTTCTCTGTGAGGCATGAAGTTGGTGAATGGAGGCAAGACAATGGACCTAAGTAAAGGAAAATAGTTAACCACAGCTGTATTTACTGGTGCTTCTTCTGTGCTAGGCAGTAAGGTCCCACCCAAACTAAATGCTTTTCACAGTTTACTTCATGTAATCCTAAAGTAAATATTATTAAACCCAATTTTGCATATGGAGAAACTGACTCTTAGGGAGTTTAAGTTCATGTTCAAAGTCACAGAGCTAGTCAATGGCAAAGGCAGGTACAGAAAACCCAGTCTAACTCCAAAGCATGGATTCTAAGAAGCTGCATTTCCCCCAGCCAAAAGAGTGGCTCTAAGCAGCTGAAATTTCGTTCTAGGCAATGGTTCCCAACCGTGGGCTATCTGCCCCCCCACCAAGGGAACCTTTGGCCATATCTGGGGACTTTTTTGATTGTCACAACTGGCTGGGGAGCACCACTGTCATCTAGTGAGTGGGTGGACGCCACGGGCTCCAGTAAACACCCCACAGTGCCCAGGACAGCCTGCAACGACGAATTATCTGGTGCAAATTTTAACAGTGCCAGGTTAGGAAACCTTGGTGCAAAGGACGGTGGATTTTTAACACCAATTCATAAAGAACAGGTTGTTTCATCTGGCCCTCTCTCATATGTACTTTCTGTCTCACCACAGATGACAGCAGCCTTCTAAATCTAACTCCCTACCCCCTGGTTAGAAGACGGAAGAGAAGGTTCTTTGGGCTGTGTTGTCTCGTCTCGAGCTAGATGATTCCTCCTGGAAATTCGCCATTGGGAAGACCTGAAAATATCATAGAATCTGAAGACCTCTGGACATCTGAACAACAGTTATTGGTTTTTGACTATGTTTTCTATACTTCCTCATTACTTTTATCCACCTCCCCCTGGCCTTTTAAATGATTTTACATTTGAAAGCAGCTGCTGTCAAAAAAAAGAAAAAAAAGTTTAAAAAGCAGGCTGTTTTTAAAAACATTTTTAAAGCTGACATTGTGCATGTCCGCTCCAAACCAAACCATGACAGATGCAAGAATTATGATTTTTAAATTATTTAAAGGTTTTTTTAATTATATTTTACAGAGAAAAATTATTTCATGTACAATAGTATATCTACAGCTCTTGCTGATCTCATGTTAACAATTTATCATAGATAAAAGAGTCTTTAAACATAGAAATCTACTTAATACTGCAAAACTGTGTTCAAAAATCTAATCAGTATTATTAGAAATGATATTATAATCAAACATATGCCACCTCACCTGTTGCTTTCTCTGCACTCAGTTACGTTTAGTCTTCCATTCTGTCAGAATCTAAGAGCTTCGACATAAAAATGTCTTAATTTGTAATGCAACAAAAACCATATATGGAAAGTATTGAAATTTTGTAAATACACGATAATCCTAATACCTTCGTACAATGCATATGGGCAACTAATTTCCTTTTGATCCAATGGTGTCTTTTTCAGCTTCTTGGAGAATGAAGTAATCCAGTTAGAAAATGGTGTGGTAACATATACAATTACCCTCCAATGTAAAATTGAATACTATCACATTCTGTTCTAATTTAAACCTGAAGCATGGTGTCTGCACATCGGCATAGTGTTAAATCTTATAGGGCATGCTGGAATTAGCCCAGATAGTAAAAATATTTAACCTTTTACATTACTAAAATCTTTTTAGTTAAGCTAAGCTTTTCTCCTTTAGATGACTATGGAGATATGACTTCTCCAGTGTGTACTTGGTGTCTTGTCTTATGCTTAGAATCTTGAAAGCAAGACACAATAAGCAATACTGTATTTTAGAAAAGGAGGAAGCCACGGGCTTTGCTTTTCTGTTCACAGCTTTGTTGTGATCTTCCTCCACTAAACATGTAACATGGTACAAATTTTGTTATATTTTCCCCTGTTGTTCCTTTGGCCCGTTTCCCAGACAGAATTTCCCATGGGTTGAGAGATCAGGCCTTTGGACTTTTCTTGCTTTTTCCGAAAGATCCTAAAGCCAGACAAGAGACACCAGTGTCTAGTACAATAAAAGGATGAGCTAGATGTCTGTAAGTGGTTTATCCAAGACACATCTTTAATCCCAACCCTATACTTTCCCAGTACTTATGTGTACATTCATTTATACGCCCACCAATATTCTGACCTAAAAACCAAATATATTAAAGTGTCTAACTTTCATGAAGATGAAGAGAGGTACAGATGAACTACTGGAAAAATTACTGTACTAGGCTGAATTATATGAAATTGCTGATATTGGACTGTTTTGACCCACAAAAGTGGCAGTTTCATATAACTCAACCTAGTATCTGTTGTGAAAATCATACTTGGAATTGTCTTCTAGCTTTTGTGATTGAAAGGAAAATGATTAAAGTGCTAGAGGAGATCTCAAAAGGCTCTGCAGGTCTCTATTTAGATTATGCCAGCTGGTTGTTAGCCTTATTCTTGGAATCCAGAGTTGTGTTCCAATGAACTGGTAATGAATGCATGGTTATAGGTATGCCTGACTTCACACAAAGAAGTACCCTTGAAAATTATATGAGGAAATCACAATTTTCTAAATCACATATGTGTGAAACAGTTGTATGAATGAAATAGGAATGTGCTACTTAAAGACTCCTAGGGTGGATACGCCCTTGCCGAGTAGGTAACCACTCTCAGAGTTAACTGGTCTGCAAACCCTGATTTTGTACATCAGGTTTGATTAAAGTTTAATATCCTTTCCCAAATGCCGTCCATTTTCATCCCCTGAGGTTAATTCACTTAAGGTCCATTGTTTTAGAAACTGTGAAGTAGCCAATTTGGCAGGCTCTCAGCTCCCATTCTGTCCTCTTCCCACCTTCTACCATATTGAACCCTTAGCTTCAATCTAGTTCCTACTAATTCATGTAAAGTTATTACCTGATAGGCCCAACCTTGGTGTTCAGCACGTTCTTCTAAATGCCTGACCTAAATCACTTCTGCTTGGTTAATTTGTGCTCACTCTCGCCTTAGTCTCAGTGTGAAAGTAACACTTATCTTCTGTGCAATTGTCCTTTGTACAGCTAAAGACTGTTAATAAATTCAGGTCTCACCTCCGTATCTGGGAGGGCTGTAGTAGCTATTCATGGAGATGGGAATTTATTTAATTCCCTTGCTAGGCTTTCCATATCTAAGGTAAACAAAGTCAGCCACCTTCTCTTTTATTCATAGTGCCTATTTCCCAGCCTTTGATCAGTTTTATAGTTCCAGTGGACATACTCCAAGATTTATAGATCTTTCACTAGCAGGCCCTAAAATTAAACTAAGTGCTCAAAGTCCTAATAACCTACTCTGGCTCTTAGTTGCAATAGATAATTCATCATCTCCCATTAGATAAGCCAGTGCATCTCTTCAGGAGCTGACCCCACTCTCCTCTCACCTACCAAAGGACTTTCTCAGGTGTAGTTCCATGAGATAGAGTTCTACTCTCTCAGCTTCCTGCTGGTAATTCGCTTTCAGATTAGCAATAACACTGATAAGGAGAGAACACTGAACCCATTCTGCTGCATGCACTCGCAGGCTTGAAACAGAAGAGGGTGTACAATCTTTCTGGCACACACTCACCCATCTTGCCACCATACTTTTAATACCCTATGTTGATTTTTTTTTCTAATTTACAGAGGCAATACATGTTCTTTGTGGGAAATCTGAAAATACCACCAATATACAGAAAAGAAAAACCACCTGAATCCCACCACAATCTCATTACTTAAAGCCACATTCCCAGACTTTAAATCAGTTAGTGGCTGGGCCCACAGACACTTTTGGATAAAGGTATGTGAGGAAATGCCCACAGAGCCAACATTGTTACTTTAAAATATCTGTCCACCAATGTTTTGCATGCCTTAAAGAACAGCTTGACTGCAAACTTCTAGTTGTGCTGATGTTCAAGGGCACAAAGAAGACTTCAAAAGTGGCAGAGCCCTGATGCCTCCTCCAATGAAAGCTCTTGGGGAAATTCTAAAATCCTGCCAGAACATTTTGTTCTCCGTGTTCCTGATAAGAGTTAGAATACTTACTGTTTGGTAATACCGCCACCTACTGGAAGCTGAGCTTTAGCGTGAGTAGGGAAAACACAAGAGTATAAAAAGCATCTTAGTTTTTAGACAGCAAATAAATGGACTAGATTAACAATGATCCCATATGAAATTTCAAACTCTGGAAGTCTCAGAGTTGAAAGGATTAAGGATATCATCCAAACTAACTTCCCACCCACTCCTCCCAACACACACACCCCTAAGCAATAACTATCATTTCTTTGTGTTCTAGATCATGACCAAATGCAAAATGCTCAGTTTTCAGGAAACTGTAGATGGATGAGAAAAAGCAATGATGCTATTGGCCCAGAACAGATCATTAGAATTAAATATAAAGTCCAGAAGTACACCCAAAAACACAAAAGAATCGAGTACATTGAAAGATGACATTTCAAATCTATGAAAAAAGGTGGGATTATTAAATAAATTATATTGCCATAACTAGTTAGCCATATGTTGGGGGGAAGTATTAGATCTATACCTCATAACTTTCATCAAAATAACGTCTAGGTGAAGTAAAGATGTAAATGTTAAAGCACATAGACAAACATATAAATTGATGAATATTTATGTAATTTTAGTGTGGCAAAAGCCTCCCTAAGCATGACACCAAAGGAGGAAACTACAAAGGAAAAGATGGGTGGATCTGACCAATTAAAACTGCGACACTCCTATACAGTAAAAAATAACAAAGTAGATTAAGAGAAAACAAAATTTGAAATATATGCAACAAAGAGTGTAGATCTCTAATATATACCAAGAGCTTAAACTCTACTACCTTTAGGAAGTTTTCCATTATCACAACCTCCTTCCCAGCCAGTGTCCTCATTTCAGTCTTTCCTTTCCTTATTGCATTTTTTTCATTCTTGCTTGTTTAATTGTGTTTCTCTCTATTAAACCGGAAGTCCAAGAAGGCAGCAGCAATGTCTATTTTCTTACTCTTACATCTTCAGCACCTAACATGTGCCAGACACAAAGCAAATACTTAAAACATGTTTATTGAATGAATGAATAATGGATACATGAATAAATAACATTTTATAATTCAAAAAGAATCAAACTTTCCAGTAGAAAATTGAGCCAAGGACACAAACTGGCAATGTACTATAAAATAATGCACTAATTAATAATAAATATGAAAGTATTTCAATATACTAGTAATCAAAAGTGCAAATTCTTATGATCTACTCCTTTTTAGGTTACAGAAAGGCAAAGAATATAAAGAATTATAGTTCCCAGGGGTAGCAAGGAAGTATGGAAGTAAATGTTCTTTTACAGAGTCAACAAGAGTGTAACTGATTCAGCCTTTCTGGAAATATTTTGGCAGTATATTTTCACGTGTGCCAAGTACTTGCATGTTAGGGAAATTCTCCTTAAAAAGGTCAGAAAAAATAAGCTAAGTTACAGTAATTATTCAAAAAATATATGCAAGGAAGGTTGCTTACAGCAGCATTACCTGAGAAATGGGAAAATGCAAATAAGCCTACAGTATTGAATGGTTAAAAATGGTATATCTTTTCAATGGAATACTGTGCACCAATTAAGAATAAACACTGTATGTATATTTATTGAAATGAAGAAGCTATATGGTTAAATGAGAGAAGAAAGTTACAGAATATCCATAGTATGTTCCCATTTTAAAAGTATACATATACATGTGTGCATTAAAGCATCTGAAAGGATATTTGCTAAAATGTTAACAGCATTTATCTCTGGGAGGTGAGATTTAGAGCAATTATATTTTCTTTTTGCATATCTATAGTTTCTGATTTTTCCACAATGAGCATGTAGTATCTGTATAATTTTTTCAGGGAATAAACAACAATGTTCACAATATATATTAAATGAAAAACACATGTTATTAAACAGTATGTATAGTATGACACATTTGTAAAAAAGATAATTATATATAAATATATCTATGTATGTATATATATGCATAAGAAAGCTAGAAAGACATACACTACAATGTTAATAGTAGTTATTTATGGGTTAGTGGGATTATGGGTGATTATTTTTTCTTTTTTCTTTTCTGTGTTTTCTAATTTTTCTACAATGAATATGTATTACTTGTGTAATAAAAACTAATACTAAAGTTTTAAAAAAAAGGATAAAAAAGTGAGAGACATTGTGGCTCCCCACTTGCCCTCATCCTCCCCACACCACCAGACCCTCTTGACTTACTCTTTGTCTTCAAAATATGGGCAGTGGGGATATGGAGAGGATATGCAGGGCACCATAACCTTTGAAGATAGAAGAGAGAGGGAAACAGAGGAGGGGGTGGGAAGAAAGGAAAGGAGGGAGGGCGAAGGAAGGAAGCAGCAAGAGAAGAAATTAAGAGAGAAAGAATCAAGTAAAAGTGAAGTCAGTGGAGGAAGGATTAAAACAGATTTTGGAAACTTTCTTGTTAGCAATAGCAAAAATTCTGGTAATTTAGCTCAGTTTTCCCGATAGCTACAAACAAAAAATAATAATTTGGAATTTAATAATTTTATTTTCTAATAAAGGAGTTATATACATGTCTGGAGAGACATCTAGGAATGAAATTCTGATAGAAATATATCCCAAGAAGATTTCCAAAAGGCAAGCTAGTTGTCAGGGGCTGTGCAGGGAAGACTGGAGTTACACAGACTTGTCTGGCAGAGATGGAGGATGTGAATGGGCCCAACAGCCCTGGTTTTGTGGTAGACAGAATAATGGCCCCCAAAGATGTCCGTGTCCTAATCCCTGGAACCTGTAAATATGTTCCTTTATTTGGCGAAAGGGAATTTGCAGGTATGACTATGCTAAGGATCTTGAAATGGGAAATTATCCTGGGTTGTCTGGGTGAGCCCAGTGCCACAAGGTTCCCTAATGTGGGAAGCAGTTGAGTCAGAGTGGAGAAAGGCTATGTGAAGATAGATTTAGGAGTCACAGTCAGAAAAGTGAGAATAAAGACACTGGGCTGCTGGCTTGGGGATGGGAAGGGGGGCCATGAAAGCAGGAATCAGGGAATGCAGGCGGCTTCTAGAAGCTGGAAAAGGAAATGAGATAAAGTCCCTAGAAGAAATGCAGGCCTGCTGACCCCTTGATTTTAGATGAGTGAAACTGACTTTTGACTTCCAGAAATATAGGTGACAAATTTGTGTTGTTTTAAACCACTGAGTTGCTGGTAATTTGTTACAGCAGCAGCAGTAAGAAACTGATACAGGCTTTTCTCACTAAGATTAATTTATTTACAGCCTCTGCTGAATGTCCAGCTTGTTGGCCACAGATTGACACTGTGCCCCTAAAGTGTGTTGGGGAGTCAAGCCTGCCACTTAGTGATAAGTCAACTACATCCACCCTGCCTAGAATAACCTGCTTTCTGGATATGGGTTTGACATTGCCATCTGCATGGCTTCAGCCAGCACCAGTGTTTGTGGACTCACAGAGTGTCTGATCTACAGACATGGGATCCCACATAACTTTGCCTAAGACCAAGGGTCCCACTGCATAGCAAAGGAAGCACATCAGTGAAAACATGACTATTGGACCTGCTTTCTGTACATACTCCACCAGGCAGAAGCTGCCATCCTGAAAGAGTGGTGACATGGCCTCTTAAAGGAGAGGACACCTGGCAACATTGGGTGCCAACCTTTAGGATGCACTCTACTCCTTAACCCGGTCAATGGTCACTATACGGTTCTGAGTAACCTATACATGGTATATCATTCTCTGCTGCCGACAGCATGGCCTTGCTGTAAATTCTAAGGGTCTGTGCCGTGACTCCTACTGGAGTCTCCACAGCATCCTCTCATACCCAGATACATCTCATACCATGGCCTCTGCCGGATGATATGGCCCAACTGACAGAGCTGTGTATGCTGAAGACTAAACCTGCTGCAGACCCTCTTTTTGTTCTGTGACTCACTTAAAACTAGTATTCCTAATATTACCCAATAAAGAAGTCAGACCTCTACCCTGAGTGTGAAAGGTGTTGCCTCCAAAACCTGAAGAGGCTGACCAAGCCTCGTGTTTCCTCCTTAGTGCTAGGAGATGCAAGGGACAGTACATTGTTTTTACTTTGTAGGGGATGCCCCAGCATCCCTCAGATGACAGGACTTCTAAAAGCTTCACTGATGTAGCAGGCCCCTTACTCTCTGTAAAGGTTATCTCCCATGCTCTGGAGTTTGTGTGTCTTACCGAGGCACTCAGAGTGCTCGCCTCTTGATGCTTACCAAGTCCAGGTAACATGATGCCATCAACTTAGTGGACAAATGTGAGGTTCTCTAGGAAGAAAGCTCAGATCAATAGGATCAGACTATGCCTTTGTGAGGCATGGTGAGATCTTCTAGGGCTAGAGAGGTCCGGTTCTAAAAGGCCATCTGAGGACATGGAGTTATGCTAAAGCCTAAGGACCAAAGCACTCAACGATTACATTAAAAATTATACAATGAGGGCATAGAGTGCTACAGATATGCAAGCCTACTAGAGGCGGAGGAAGCTAGTTCCAAAAGGTCATCTGAGGACATGGAGTTGGGCTACACCCCAGGTACACAGCTGCAAAGTAATAATATTATACAATGAGTACTTAGAGTTTCATTCTCTCTGTTCTCATTGCTGGATAAAAGCCCATAACAACACGGCATAATTTGCAGTAGTGCGTTTGCACTAGCTGCTTGACAAAACGACAAAACAGCCTGGGCTTCTAGGGATTTCCTCTCCACCTGCCCCCAGTCAAACCTCCACTGGGGACACAAGAATTATTCATTAGTTTCAGAGAATATAAAAGTAGCAACTTTTATAGGGAACCCACGGCATCTCTAGAATACTGATCCTCTTCAAACTTCTTCTCTTTTTCTGTCTAATAAAGCACAATTCATAAAGATCTTTGGAATTGTGTTAAAGTCTCATGACACATACCTGAGGCTATATTAATCTGTTCTAGAAAGATCCATCCAGATTTTGAAGGAGCCAAACTGGTGAATCAAATGGGAGATATGATAAGATCCACCACCCATGAATCTCTCCCATTACCCTTGATTCGTCATAATGTTTTTGATTATCTGTCTTGGTGAGGATGGATGAAAATTTCAGAACTTCCATTTAGCCTTTCCCACTGCAATAGCTCTTTCATCTAGGTGATAGTACTGCCAACTACTATGTCCATAAAATTATATGTTTGAGAACTAGAGACATGGTTACTAGACAGATCCATGGATGCAGCTGACCCACTATGAGGCAGATCTGGGCCAGAACTCTATTTATGACCTTACCTCCATTTATTTGTTCTTTCCCTAGTAGATGTTGGGTCCCCAGATATTGGTGTCAGCTCAGGCTCTCTGTCTGAAGCCCTTGAAATATCTAAATATTCTCCTTTCTCCATTGTTTGGTTGCCTGGGTAAATGGCCATAGGACCTTTTGGGGAAGGACTAGAGGAATCACTATTGTAGAAACCTTGCAAGTTTGCAGAGACATCTTAATGTGCATGCAACTTCTCCTTCGGTAGACAGGTTCAGGTTCAGGTAAGTGTCTCAGGTCTGGAAACTAGATAAGAGATTGTCAGTTTCCTTTGGGGAAACTATGTCAGCCTTCTACTCATCCATTTTTGATCTCTTCAAATTCTATATATTACATAATACCCTGCCCACTGGTCTTACCCCTAGGCATGTCATGCTCACCATTATTAGCCCTCTCTGAGCACCCCTGCAGGGCAGCCTCGGCTGCGCCATTCTGAACTTGTTGCCTGTGACAGTAATTAGGCCCATCTTGCTTACGCTTAGGTGGTCTCACCTGGTCCTTGCTGGTCCATGATCCTGTCATCCCCATTGCTGCTGGGGAAAATAATCCAAAAGCCCTGTTCTGTAACCACATCTAAATCATCCCTGGCCTGTAAAGAATGGACACCATCAAGCTCCTTATAGATGCTGCTGTTCCCTTCATCAGCACATTCCTGATTACCTTGGAAAATAGAGTGTCCTCTGGCTCCTCCCAAGCAGCAGAGTCAGCTGGTGGGTTTTCTAGTCCCATAGTGGATCCATCCTGGCAATCCCTTCCTTTACACTCTGCCATAGGAGTTATGGTATCTCAACTTTATTTAATGTGGTCCATCATTTTTTTCAAGCTTCCAAAGGCCGTAACAACAACATATTAAAACTGTCTTCCAGGGACCATACCAAAGTGTTAAATCCCGTGCCATGGAAGAGTGTCTTCATATTCATCTTTTACATCCTGTTGTCCTTTGGTCCAGCATGCTTTGGATCTGCTCCTTGTCACTGCGGGTACATGTGAATCAGCTCCTTTATAATCCGTCTCCTCCCTTCTGAAGCCCCGCACTTGCCCATTGTTCCTCTGACCCTAGTCATGGGTTCTTCAGCCAGAAGAGCAAATGGAGAAGGCCGATCTTGAGGCAGACTAGCACTGTCTCGTAAGACCCTTGTCTCATTTGAGTTGTCAGAATTGTCTTGAAAAGGGGGCACTGGGGATTCTCTCTTCCACAAGGTGGAGTGGGCCACATCTGCAGGTCCAGAGGATTCAGGACAATATAAGATCCTCATCTGAAAATACCCAGAAGCTCTCTTTCCAGATCTCCATCTCTCTCAAGGCCCAAATGCTGGTACTGAGAATTTGGCCTGGTCTGAAACTCAGCCACACTTACACTCTAGTGTGTGTCTGGTTTTCAGGTGTGTCTGCCCTCCACCTGCAGGAGATGAGAGTCTCTCTAAGTTCTTCCCAAAAGGCACACTGACTCTCAGACTTTGCTTTAAATTGTTGATTGACTGCCAGAAGCCTGTCATTTTCTCCCATCAATGACCACTCAGTTCCACAGGAAAGAGCTGAACAAGAATGTTGTTCCAGGCAAAATCTGGGCTGTCAGTGGTGGGAGAGAGGGTCTGGAGCGTGAACCGCTTCATTTACCTGCGCTCCTTTAGGGGAGGAGGCCAGCTTCTTCCCTAGTGTTTCTCAGTCATTGGTGTGGGCCACCCTGTAAGGACACCCCACCAAGGAACCTCTTGAGAAAGGCAGCTCGCCAGCCAAGGGTGGTTCTCTGTGGTCAGCAGCAGCAACTGGAGGAAGGTGCACTGCCCCATCTGAAGGGTCTGGGCAAGAAACCAACAGCATCTTCCAACTCCCCTTTCACTGAGGCCTTACATGATCATCCTTTTTAAATTGGAGGCCTAGCACTCCCCAGCTCTCTGCCTTGATTTATTTTCCTCCAGGGAGCTTATCAGCTTCTAACATATGATTAAATTTACTCCTTTTTACTCATGTCTCCCTTGACTATAGAATGTAAGCTCCATGAGGGCAGGTTTATTGTCTGTTTTTGATCACTGCCATATCCCCAGTGCCCAAAAGAGTACGTGGCACAGAGCCATCCCTGAATAACTATTTTGAATAAGCAGCTTATTAATACTATGGTCTGGTCAAACATATGGATATGTTTTCAATCAACAAAACAATCATATCTCAGCTCTGGGCTTTCCTCAGAGTGATTTACTCTCCACTTTACAACTTTATCCTTTCCATCAACAGAGAGGTTGAGACTGCCTAGGAGATTTAACTATGTATTCTACTAAGCTCTTTAAGCTCTGTCTTCATCAGTGCATATTGGGAGACAACAATCCAAAAGCAATATATTAATATAGACATCAAAGAAAGAAACCCATTATTGTCACCATTTTACATTGCTTAGGCCTCCACTATGCTTTTACTCTTTTAAGAGAAACTTTTGTGTAAAGAAATTTGTCCATAAAACTCCATGTAAGTATAACAATGAAGCAAAACTGAAGGAACAAAACAGCAGCAGACTCACAGACTCCAAGAAGGGACTAGTGATTACCAAAGGGGAGGAGTTGGGGAGGGTGGGTGGGGAGGGAGGGAGAAGGGGATTGAGGGGTGTTATGATTAGTACACATGGTATGGGGAGGAGTCATGTGGAAGACAGTGTAGCACAGAGAAGACAAGTAGTGACTCTGTGGCATCTTACTACACTGACAAACAGTGACTTCAGTGGGGCAACATCCTCTTTAAAGGGAGTTAAATAAAATAAATGTAAAACACGTAAAAAAAAATTCACAGAATGAAAGTCTCCATTGTGTTACTCATTGTAGGAAGCTAATATGGAGGAGAATGCTCTGTGTTCAGCTCCACAGAAAGTAGGTTTTTATTCTAGCTCTTGCACAGAAGTCTACTTACTTTTCATTCTACGTGATCCTGGGTTACTATGTCTCATTCAGCTCCTCTGTAAGGTGTAATAATATGCCTAAGGAAAAACCTTTACAAACCCATCTACTGCACTAGGTATCTGCGAGGGAGAAAAGTAGAAAAGAATTAACTACATCACTCAGGGAAGTTTTCTCATGGAGAATTTGTTGCCACCTAATTCCATTTTTAAAAATTCCCTTGATTCTTCCACTACCACTCCATCTCCTAACACAGTGCCTTGTTTATCAACAAGGGTTCCATCGTGTCCCTAATCCATATCAGAACTCATCTCCATATAAACGAAGAGAAGTGTCTTCACCCGGAGTCAGGGGTAGAGGGGAACCAGCATACAGTTTCCCCACCTCCCTGCCCCCCAAACCAGAAATCACTTCTATGTTTTATTTTCTCATGGATTTGAAAGGGATTTCAGTAAGTCTTTAGAACACTGGTACAATTCAATATTTTCTCCAAATTTTAATCAAGATGAAATTTTACTTTTGCTACATATTGCTGTGGGGTCTGTCAGGTTCTGAAAGGTTGTATCTGAGAAGATCTGAGAAAGTTGAATCACCTTCAAATAAGGGGTAAGAGGTTTAGAAAGTATCAAACTGGAGTCAAAGACTGTACTTACTGAACCTACAGTAGCTTTGCTTCATGAGTGTATAACAGTATGGTTATGGGAGTAAACCATTCTACTAAAAATCGACAATAATAAAGGGCAACCAAGTGAATAGTTCAAAAACAATTATGCCACAAAATTCTAATGATAAAACTTGTGCTGTGTTCCTCATACATTTACCCTAGGATAAAACCATTAGTCAACAACTACCACTAACAATCAGCTCTCACTACTCATTCTTAACCACAAATAGGTGAACAAGTCTCACCAGACATTGATAAGAGTCTCTGACTTAAAAAAACAAAGACAATCATCAAAAAAAAAATGAGAAACACTGTCAATGGAGAAAACAGAGGTAGTTCTAATTATATTCAAATAAATGTAAAAAGATAGTGCATCCCCATCAAAGAAGCACAGAATATTCTGAAAAAGGAACAATGAGAAAGTTAAAAAGAGAGCTTATTTCAAATCAATTGCTAAAATAAAAATTCAAAAGAATGATTGGAGAAAGCACTAGCATTGGGGGGAAAAGTACATGATATAATTCAACATTCACTCATGATTTAAGAAAAGACAAAACTCTCAATACAGTAGGAATTAAGGGATACTTCTACAAAAGGATAGGGGACATCTACAAAAACCTGCAGCTAACATTACACTTAATTATGAAGATTGAATACTTTCCCCCTAAGAGGAACAAGGTAAGGATGATTACTCTTACCATTCCTATTCAAAATTGTACTGAAGCTATTATTTAAAACAGGAAATAACAAATATTGGCTAGGATGTGGAAAAACTGGAACACTAGTACATTGGGAGTGTAAAATGGAGCAGCAGCTTTAGAAAATAGTCTGGTAGTTCCTTAAAAGGCTAACCATAGTGTTACCATATAACCCAACAATTTCATTCCTAGGTGTACACCCACCAGATATGAAAACATATGTTCACATACAATCTGTATACAAACATTCATAGCAACATTATCCACAATAACCAGAAGAAGTAGGAAAATTAGTCAATCAATTGATGAATAAATGAATACAATTTAGTATATTCATATAAAGAAATAGTATTTGACAATCAAAAGGAATGACGTACTGATACATGCTACAGCACAGAGGAAACCTGAAGTTCAATGTGCTAAGCAAAGGAACCCAGTCACAGAAGACCACATATTGTACAGTTCCATTGACATGAAGTGTCTAGAACAGGCAAAGCCGTAGAGACAGAGTGACTGCTGGTCGCACAGGGCAGAGGGTTGGAGGAGAAACGAGACTGCTAATGGGTATGGGTTTCTATTGAGTGTGATAAAAGTGTTCTAAAATTGATCGTGGTGGTGGTTGCACAACTCTGTGAATATACTAAAAACCACTGAGTTATACACTTTAAATGGTTTGATATGTGAATTATGTCTCAAATGTGTTATATTTTTAATATGTACTGGTGATGCTCGCCAGTGAAATGAAGCAAGATATGAAGTTGGAGGTATACAGATTAACAAGGAAGAAATAAAACTTCTCAATTTGCAAAGGATATAGTTATCTATTTAGAAAATCCCAAAGAACCTGCAAAAAGTACTAGATCTAATAAGTTTTGCAAGATCACCATTTTTAAAATCAAGTATATTTCTATCTATTTGCAACAAATCTTTGGAAATTGAAATTTTGAAGAGTATCATTTGAAATGGCATCAAAAACTATTATGTAGCTAGGTATAAATCATACAAAAATGTGTAATATCTGTATAGTGAAAACTACAAAAACTGATGAGAGAAATCAAAGATGACCTAAATAAATGAAGTAATATGCCATGCTTATAGATTAAGAGGCCAGTGCTCACCAAACTGACTTATAGATTCAAAGTAATGCCAGCAGGACTTTTTGTAGAAACTGACAACTTGATTCTAATTTATGTGGGAATGTAAAAAAAATAAAATTTTTGCCAAAATAATTTGGGGGAAAAAGAAAAACATTAGAGAACCATACTACCTGATTCAAGACTTAATATATGGCAATAGTAATTAAAACAGGGTAGTAAGTACTGGCAAAAGTATAGGCACACAGATCACTGGCACAGATAGAAAGCCCGTGAACACACACCCAGAATCAACTGATTCTCAGCAGAGGTGCTAAGACAGTTCAGGGAGAAGTAGTCTGTTCAACAACTGGTGCTAGAACAATTGGCTGTCCATATTAAAAAACCTGAACCTTGACCCAGACCTTGCATCATATTAAAAAACTAACTTGAAATTTAAAACTCGAATGTAAAATCAAAAACTATAAAACTTCTGGATAAAACTGTAGAAGAAAATATTTGTGACTTGGATTAAAAAAAGATTTCTCAAATATGACACAAAAAGCACAAGCCATGGAAGAAACATGGATAACAACTTCTGTTAAAAACAATAAAAAGTTTTCTTTGAACACCTTTGTTAAAAAAATAAAAATCAAGTGATAGGCTGGAGGAAAGTGGTTGTAAAATACCTATCTGATGAAATGTTGAGATCCAGATTATGAAAGAACTCTTGATGTTCAATAAAAAATAAAAATAGAAAAATATAAAATAAGGGCAAAAGATTGAAGAAACATTATTCAGACAATATGCAGATGGCTTACAAACATACAAAAAGAAATGTTTGACATAACTCATCATTAGGAAAAATGCGAAATAAAACCGCGATGACATAACACTGCATATCCGTTAAAAGTTGGGGGAAAAACAATACAAAGTGCTTGTGAAGATATGGAGGCCCTGGAAAAATGTGCTTTGCTGATGGGAGTGCGAATGGGACAGCTGCTTTGGGAATAGTGTAGCAGTTTCTTATCAAGTTAAAGCACCCACTCTCCCACCCCATCAATTCCATTCCAAAGTCTTGACCCAAGAGAAGTGGAAACACGCCCACTCAAGAACTTGAACGTGAATGTGTATAGTGCTTTATTCTATAATTCCATAAACTTGGGAAGAAACAAACTGTGATGCATCCATACAGTGGATACTTATCGTAATACAAAGGAATATATGATAAATGCAGCAATATGACATTCTGGAGAAGCCAAAACTATAGGGACAGAAAAAAAGGGTTAGTGGTTTCCAGGGGCTGAGGGAAAAGGGAGGCAACTGGTTTCTGAAAGGGCAGGAGGAGAATTTGGGGAGTGAGGGAAATGTTCTCTACCTTGATTGTAGTGGTTACATGACTGTGTATGGTTTGCCAAATTCAGGAATATTCACCAAAAAAAAGAGAATTTTTTTTTGTATGTGTATGGTTTGTCAAAATTCAGGAATATTCACCAAAAAAAGAGAATTTTACTGTGTGTTTATTATACCCAATACACATAACTTTAGAAAGTCTTCTAAATGGTCACTCATTTCCTTGCTGAATTTACTTTATTCTGGGATCCTAGATCTCAGTCTTACATCTGCAAAACCTGGATTTGTCAGCTGAGTCTCAAGAGAATAACATTCACACATTCAGAATCACATTAACTTCACAAAAAATGATACAAACCAGAAGGCCAATTGGTTAATTTGTAAGGAGAAATGGAATTGCCAATGTTGATAGAGAGTTAAGTTTTTTGGTGGAATTGTTCTCTCCCTGTGATCATACATCATGGGAAACTAAATTAAAATCAGATAGTTGTGAGCATAGACTCAGAATATAGAATATTAATTGTATCTTGAAAATCTGAAGACACCAGACTAAAACAGTCTGACCTACTCATCTCCAGAAAAAGGAATGTTTCTACCAGCAGGAATCGGTTGAGGCATCCTTTCTCCAGGAAGGCGTGGCTGCTCTTCTAATCCAGCGCTTCTGTGACTCATTTTCTTAAGCACAGAAGGATGACCAATTTCACCTCAGACACATCCTCATTCATAAATGGTAATACCTTCAACTGAGTCATAATTGAGTGTGACAGACCTGGGAACAACTCTGCCTCGCTAAGGTGATATTGCATTTCTGTGCTATAATTTATATTGAGCTAATGCTATAATTTAATTCTTAGAGGGCAATTTCATTTCCAGGTCCTTAGGGGACGTATCCTTTTCACTGCCTTGCACCATCTACAAAGTGGTCATCATATGTTAATATGCAACCATTCCCTCCCTCCATGAGGTTACAGAGTAGAATCTTGAGGATGACTTCTCATAACCTACAGAAAAGCTGCCCTCAGGGAGGCAGCATGTCACAGGCGAGAGCACTGGGATATAAGTCAGAAGTTCTGGGTTCCAACCTCACTCCCACCTGTTGCACAGAGTTGCTGACCTCTGTCCATAATTTATCAGCTCTGTGAAGGTAACAGTACCTGTGCTGCTGAGTCCAGAGCTCTTATGAGAGTTCTGCAAATTGCAAAATTCTGTACAAATTGAGCAGACCACTGATAGAAGAACTGCATCAAGCAGCTGGGGAAAATACTACCATCCAAAAGGATATTTTGAGAACTTCACCACATACTCTGTGTATACCACCCACAAGTGAGCACTGCCTGCTTTCAAACAACTCGCCACACAAGAGACAGACAAGCCGTGAGAAGAATAATGAGTTGTCAGCAGTCAGCAAGCATTTAAAAAGAGTCAACCCGCCTAATGGGAGGAAAGAGCTACTTTGCAACCCTTGGCATGAGTGTTGGCTAGTTTACTTGGCCCCTCCACATCTATCTGTACTCTTCCAACCCACTGTGTGCCCCAAGAGGATAATCCTGGTGAATTCCATTAGTGCACTCCCTGGCCTCTGGCTTCAAGTGTGTTTTGTCAAAGGGGAGCCCTGGCAGGAGGCAGGAAGGAGGGAAAAGAGAATGAAGTCTGGGTGTGCATCACCCTGACTCTGTCCCTGCAGGATTACACTGGGCTGGCTGCGTCCCTTAACTGAGTGACTCCAGTCCTGGCAGATGGCCCTCTCCAGGCAGCTCCTTCTAGATACCCCTCCGTAGGGCTGGTAACAGCATCTCACTGTTACTAGCCCTGGGGTGCCACACTATCTCCTGTGGCTTTCCTATACTCTGTCAACAATTTATAAGTCTTCTTTATTAAACTCTCTTCAAATCCACCAACTGTTTCCTACAGATAAATGATCTCCTTGTATCATGTCCTATAGCTGATAAAGACACACCCGAGGCAAACAGCCTCAACGCAGCACAAATCATTTATTCCTTCAACAGATATACAGAGCCTCCTTTCTCTGGCCTTAGGGAATGCAGCACTGACCAGGTTAAATAAATCCTCTCCCCCTATCCTCAGGTGGTGGATTAGGGTAAATTTCCCTGATGAGATAAATCCCTGAGGCAGAGTTCAGGACAATGTGAAGAAGCCAGACATGCAAAGATCTTTGCAAAAACTGTCTAGGCAGAAAGACAAACAGGAGTAATGACTCTAAGGCAGAAATAAGACTAGCCTTTTGAGAGCTGGCTATAAATCCCTGTGGCTGCAACAGATTGAATGAAAGGGAGAATGTGGGGAATAGCAGGACATGTAAGACTTTGTAGGTCATGTTAAGGAGTGTGGATTTCATTCCAAGTGTTATGGGAAGCCCTGCAGGTGGGCAGGTCAGGGCGGGGAGAGGCCAACAATGGTTGAGTTTGAGAGTAACATGATCTGACTTATACTTTAAAGATTCATTGGCTGCTGTGGGAGAGTAGACTGTACAGCAAGGGAGGCAGCAGAGGGACAAATTATGATTAAAATAGCTAAGGTAAGAAATAATAGTCGCATGGATCAGGCTGGTGCCAATGGTTGGTGGGGAGCAGTGGTAATACTCAGAAAGTATCTCAGTTTGCTTATGAACTAGATATAGAAGGAACAAGAAACAGAGGTTGGTGCCACAAATTTTGGTCATGGTAACTCAGATGCCAGTCCCTGAGATGTAGAAGACTGTGTTTTTGAAGATTGAGATGGCTGTGAAGAAATAAGAATGTGTGTGCCTACTTGATACTCAATTTGAGATGAGGAGGCTACCGAGTATGAGATTGGCTCTTAGGAAAGAGATGAGGGATAATGACACATATGCATGAGCCACTCACATAGCCACCCACATATGGGACCAGATGAGATTACCCTGGGAAACAGTGTGGCTGGAGAAGGTCAGGGACAGGGACTGAGCCAGGGGATTCAGCTGGGGTTTAAAGCTTGGGGAAAAGAGAAGTTAGGAAGAAGTCTGAGAAAAAGCACTAAGTAAGTAGAAGGGAGATTATAGTTTTGGGTGTCCTAGTACCCATGTAAGAAGAGAACTATATTATTACCTAATGAAAGGTGTTCAAGAAAAATCAGTTGTGCTAAATATTGCTGAAAAGTGGAATAAGACAAAGCTGAGAATTAAATCATTGAGCTTGCCAATATGTAGGATGCTGATGATTCCAACACTGAATGATAGAAACTAAAATAAGTTAATGGAAAAACTGAAGGTCCTAGAATGGAGACAGCCAGTACAAAGAACTATGAAGGAGTTTTGCTGTAAGGGGAGCAGCTAGAGGGAAAGGTGGAGTCAAGGAGGGCTGTTACTGAGACAGAAAGTATTAGAGTATGTTTGTATGCTGATGGGACTTATCCAGCAGAGAGAGGAAACATGTAGGAAAGAAAAGAGATAAGCAAAGGAACAAGGTCTTGAGGACGTGACAAAATATGGTGCAGTCTGTTAGCAGGGTAATTGCCCACTTACAGGGGCTCAGACATTCTAAATTCTTGGTTCTAAATTCCAAGTGTATATGAGAATCCTTTGAGAATTAAAAAAAAAAAGTCCCACATGAAATTAAATAATTCAGAATCTCTAGGAGTGGGATTCGGGGGCGTCAGGATTTTAAAATTCTATGTATAGCCCTGTTGATAACCACTGATGCATTAAAACAAAAACCTACATATGCAGATAGTTTGATGAACTTGGTGGTTTGAAGATGAGGTAATTTTCTATTGCTTTTATTTTCTAAATGAAATAGGAAACAATGAGCTGAGAGGGTGTGGTTGGTTTGAAGGGAGAGAGAGGGTTAAGGTATGAAATAATTTTTAGAAAGTAGGAAAGCAAATTCACTCACAAAATATAACAGGATTGCAAGGATTTGCTGAGAGCCCACTTGAGATTTGTGGTGATAAATGTAATCTGAAACTAAATTAGCACAGCTGTGTTTCTTCTCCAGCCACACACATCCGTTTCAGGCAAGGAGTAGGTGGAGATGTTCTTTCGTGACATTTGAAATCGTTGCCTCTGTTTGACTCCAGAGTAAAGTAACAAAGTGGACCAAACTGTCTTTGGAAATTTCCCACCCAACTCCTGCTTCCTAAAGCTAACATACTCCATGCTGACCTAACCCTACCATCACCCCACCAGAATGTTAGAAAAGAAGAGCTAGTAAACTCAAGTGGAATCTCATTGGTGGAAAGGTTGAGGGAAAAGAAAGGCGATTTTAACAGTACCTTATTGAGCCACAATTTACATGAATAAAAATGTACAAACCTCATGTGCACTGCATGATAACTATGCATATTTATATACACCAGTATGTAATCACCACTAGATGAAAATATAAAAACATTTGCAGAGCCCTCACAAAGGTGCGTGCATGCCAGCACTCACTCTCCACGATGAGAGGCTGAAATCAGAGCTGAGTCTGATTTCCACTCTGACCCAGACAGAACCCAGGGTCAGAAAGCAATAGGACTCATTCTATGAAGCCAGCATCACTCTAGTACCAAAACCAGGCAAAGATACCACCAAAAAAGAAAATTACAGACCAATATCCCTGATTAACATAGATGCAAAAATACTCAATAAAATATTAGCAGACCGAATTCAAAAATACATCAAGAGGATCATACACCATGACCAAGTGGGATTCATCTCAGGGATGCAAGGATGGTATGACATTTGAAAATCCATCAACATCATCCACCACATCAACAAAAGGAAGGACAGAAACCACATGATCATCTCCATAGATGCTGAAAAAGCATTCAACAAAATTCTACATCCATTCATGATAAAAACTCTCGACAAAATGGGTATAGAGGGCAAGTATCTCAACATGATAAAGGCCATATATGACAAATCCACAGCCAACATCATATTTAACAGCAAGAATCTGAAAGATTTTCACCTAATATCGGGAACAAGACAGGGATGCCCACTCTCCTCACTGTTATTCAACATAGTACTGGAGGTCCTAGGCAGGGCAATCAGACAAAACAAAGAAATACAAAGCATCGAGATTGGTAAAGAAGAAGTCAAACTGTCACTATTTGCAGATGACATGATATTGTACATAAAAAACTCTGAAGACTACACTCCAAAACTACTAGAACTAACATCTGAATTCAGCAAAGTTGCGGGATACAAAATTAATACACAGATATCTGTTGCTTTCCTATACACTAACAATGAACTAGCAGGAAGAGAAACCAGGAAAACAATTCCATTCACAATTGCATCAAAAAGAATAAAATAACTAGGAATAAACCTAACCAAGGAAGTGAAAGACCTATACCCAGAAAACTACAAGACACTCTTAAGAGAAATTAAAGATGACACTAACAAATGGAAACTCATTCCATGCTCTTGGCTACGAAGAATTAATACTGTCAAAATGGCCATCCTGCCTAAAGCAATCTGCAGATTCAAGGCAATCCCTATCAAAATACCAACAGAATTCTTCAACAAACTGGAACAAATAGTTCTAAAATTCATATGGAACCACAAAAGACCCTGAATAGCCAAAGCAATCCTGAGAAGGAAGAATAAAGCAGGGGGGATCTCGCTTCCCAACTTCAAGCTCTATTACAAAGCCACAGTAATCAAGACAATTTGGTACTGGCACAAGAACAGAGCCACAGACCAGTGGAACAGAATAGAGAGTCCAGATATTAACCCAAACATACATGGTCAATTAATATATGATAAAGGAGCCATGGATATACAATGGGGAAATGACACCTCTTCAACAGCTGGTGTTGGCAAAACTGGACAGCTACCTGTAAGAGAATGAAACTGGATCATTGTCTAACCCCATACACAAAAGTAAATTCAAAATGGATCAAAGACCTGAGAATATAAGTCATGAAACCATAAAAATCTTAGAAAAAAACATAGACAAAAATCGCTTGGACATAAATATGAGCAACTTCTTTATGAACATATCTCCCTGGGAAAGGGAGATATCAAGGTGGGACTATATCAAGGTGAAAAACTTCTACAGCAAAGGAACAAAAAGACATCCTACAGTATGGGAGAATATATTCATAAATGACAAATCTGATAAAGGGTTGACATCCAAAATATATAAAGAGCTCACGCACTCAACAAACAAAAAGCAAATAATCCACTTAAAAAATGGGCAGAGGATCTGAACAGACACTTCTCCAAAGAAGAAATTCAGATGGCCAATAGGCACATGAAAAGATGCTCCACATTGCTAATCATCAGAGAAATGCAAATTAAAATCACAATGAGATATCACCTCACACCAGTAAGGATGGCCACCATCCAAAAGACAAACAACAACAAATGTTGGTGAGGATGTGGAGAAAGGGGAACCCTCCTACACTGCTGGTGGGAATGTAAATTAGTTCAACCATTGTGGAAAGCAGTATGGAGATTCCTCAAAAAACTAAAAATAGAAATATCATTTGACCCAAGAACTCCACTCCTAGGAATTTACCCTAAGAATGCAGGAGCCCAGTTTGAAAAAGACATATGCACCCCTATGTTTATTGCAGCACTATTTACAATAGCCAAGAAATGGAAGCAATCTAACTGCCCATCAGTAGATGAATGGATAAAGAAGATGTGGTGCATATAGACAAAGGAGTATTATTCAGCCAAAAGAAGAAAACAAATCCTATCATTTGCAACAATATGGGTGGAGCTAGAGGGTATTATGCTCAGTGAAATAAGCCAGGCAGAAAAAGACAAGTATCAAATGATTTCCCTCATCTGTGGAGTATAAGAACAAAGAAAAAAACTGAAGGTACAAAACAGCAGTAGACTCACAGAACTGAAGAATGGACTAACAGTTACCAAAGGGAAAGGGACTGGGGAGGATGGGTGGGAAGGGAGGGATAAGAAGGAAAAAGGAGCATTATGATTAGCAGACATAATGTAGGGGGGCACGGGGAGGGCTGCACAACACAGAGAAGACAAGTAGTGATTCTATAGCATCTTACTACACTGGTGGACAGTGACTGTAATGGGGTATGTGGTGGGGATTTGATGATAGGGGAGTCTAGTAACCACAATGTTGCTCATGTAATTGTAGATTAATGACACCAAAATAAAATTTAAAAAAATAGAAAGCAATAGGCCTTAGCTCAAGAGTTTCATTTGTTCGCTCATTCATTCCCATGCAGATTACCAGGTGATACATACATGTAAAGTCTGGAGGTCTGTTGTCTCTCCTTTATGCCAGAGATTGCCTATCCCCTCTTTCAGGGCACCTCCCAGAGAGGAAATCTACTTTTCTGTCGCTAAGTCTTCAAATTGAGCTCAGAGGCAAGAGATAACAAGCCATCTGTAAGGACTGATTCTAATGTGCCTTCCAGCTTTGACAGCCAATCATTCCAGGAAATCAGGCTCACCCATAGCTAGAGCTCCATAACAGGCGATAATCACTGTTGACTCAATTCCTAATGACTGGAAATTCTTCAGGCTCTACACCAGTAACCATAATGATTGTTGCTGATACATTTAAAACAATCTACATTTTCTATTGAAAAACAATTTACTTAACTACTCAAAAGTGTAGTTCAAAAATTGTCCCAAAGATGGCAGTATAACACTTTGTGCTCCACTTTCATCTTCAAAGTTTAAACTAAATTATAAAGCATATTGAGAGGAAAACCTCATCATTAAAGATTGGAAAAACATAAAAATTTTGTTTCCAATTATTCTATTATTGCTATAGGAACATGTCTTCAAATAAATAATATCACCTATCTTCCCAGTAGTTTAAAATATGCAAAATACAATCACATACATGATTCCACTTAATTTTCACAACAAACTTGTATGATGGTTATTTTCATTTTATATCATGAGGTTCAGAGATTAATTATGACTAATTCAAGGTCACTCAGCTAGTAAAGCAGCGAAACCAGATTTCCAAAGACCAGAACTCTTTCCTGCATACCTCTGCTTAGCAAAAAGCAAGTATCTAACTATAGATACTTAAATATTAGGGGTTATTATGATCCAGAGAAATCTGGGGTTAAAATCATAGTATTTGGAGCTGAGGTTGACCTGGTTTGCCTGGGACTTTACAGTTTTAGCACTTAAAGTCCCACATTCTGGGTACCCCTCCAGTTCCAGTAAACCAGGACTATTGGTGACTAGTGCAGTGTATCATCCTGCCCATTAGTAACCTGATGATTGTCCAGCAGTTCTGTGAAAGCTCTGCCAGGCGGGGCTCAGCACACTGTTTCACCCTTAATACTATTCAATAAATATCTTGAAATCGTAAATCAGCATTGCATTTTGTTGGGGAGAAGAGCAATCTTTTCTGTTTCCTAGATAGGATCTAATCTTCAGAGTTACTCTTGTCGATTCCAGGCTCAAACTAAGTCCTTTTGGCATCTTTTTCCATTCTGGTCCCACCTAGTCTCAGTTCCGTTCAAACTTGCTTGAATTTTAATATTCTATTCAGAGGCATTCAGAGCTTTTTGAGAGGACAGCACAGTAGAGGAGCTGAAAGACTGTCGAGTGTAAAGGAAGGACATTTCTCCACTTGCCCCTGCTCTAACACAACACAAAGCAAAGCCAAATCTCTCAGATGTCAGATGCTTGAATACTTCATTGATGTTGAATGTGTGACACCAACAGTCAGTCTTTCATTATTCTGTAAACTATGGGCATGTGGAGGTCAACGTGCTCTGAGACTATAACAACTTCAGGTCTCTCAGGTGCTGAAAGTTTTCTTCCTTCTCTCCAGTAAATTAAATTCTCAGGCAGGGGCTACTCTGCCACTATCGCCCCAAAGAAGTGAGGAGGAGAGTGAGGAAGCCCACTCGGGAAAAAGGGTATGATGGAAGAAGGGAAGGTGTACCAAGCCAGGAAGAAGTGACGATTTTGCCCCTCTCGGCCTCCAGGAGGTTACGGAGAATGGTAAAGGACATAAGTAGAGAAAGCAAGACTTAAGACCTTTGTTGTCTGGCTTCTGGGCTGATCTAGGAGCTGCAGATTCACAGAAGTTCCTAAGAACCCTTGCATCACACACTGCCAGAGGGTACAACTATGTGAGCGCCCCTTCAGCAACTCAAGGCAGCTGCTGTAGACTAAAACTGGAAGGGGTTATAGGATTTTATGTCTCAGGAATTGCTGAGCCTTCCTCTGTGCCGGGTGGTACAGAAAGCTGTTAGTAGCTTTCTCGTGGCCCATGGGTAGGACACATAGGAGTTGATGACACTGGCTGATAAGATTCTCAGCATCATCCAACAGTGAGAGCCCGATCTCCAGGACCATGACCTCGGGTGACACCCAAATTGGCTAGGCTAGGCTAGAGATAAGAAGGCTAGGCTAGGCTAGGTTAGGCTGAGCAATTTACCCAGCTGTTACGAAAGTAAATGAGTCTAATCAATGGGTACAAATTCTTATTCAAATCAGGGGTTTCTGTTTTCTTTCAATAAAACTAAAGGAGGATCTAAATTAGTTGTGAGGTGATAGAGGATAATTAAAAATAATTTGGTAATTATCAAGTCTTTCCTCTTGTTTTTGTAACTCAAAAGTAAAGTATTAAGTGCCACTGTTAAAATCAGTTCTGCTTTTATCTGAATCTACTTTTTAATGTGAACTAATTTCCTCTAGCAATAACTAATTTTAACGTATAGATATCTGAGTAGTTGATAAAATAAAGCCTTTTACATCTCTTAAAGAGATGCTTGTTCACTAAAATTGTTCATATTAATTTTATGCTTATTATTTATTTATTTTACTAGGCTAGGCAAGCCTACTCATAGCCCATGTTACGGGGAATATGCAACATCTCCAGCAGCTGGGGGGCAGGGAGGTCCAGGTCCACCAACTAGGCTCCTGTGAGAGAAACTAGGCCAGAAGTTCCCCAGCAATCTAAGCAGACTTCACCGCCAAGACAGCAGGACATCAGGGATAAAACAGACAGGCGACATTCCTTCTGTGGAAGCGCAAGATGCATCTCCATCACAGCCTTCTCCCCTGCCCCTGCCACTGCCACAAGAACACGGGGAGGCCAAAACCCCAGAAGCTGTCTTTGCCAGGTAAAAGATGGGGGGAGAGCTGTGAAAGAATGAACAATAACCAAAAAGGCATGGACTAAGCAGAAACAGCTGAAATCAGAATATAATGGTAAACCCTTACTTTCAGCTCCCCTGGCCCACACTACCCACTGGGGTAGGAGCTGGGGACAAGTGCTCATAAAGAAGATTAGATTCATTGTTGAAAAATAAATAGCCACATCTTCTTTGCACTTCTGTGGAAAGAATGAGTAAATATGCCATTCTGCTGTCGTAGTTAAAGTTCTTGGTGTATTGATAATTCAGCAAATAAATAGGTCTTTTGATGAATTAGTCAATCAGCTAATTGCTAGTCCATAAATCATGATTTGGTGAACTGGTGCTCAGCAAATTGGTTTTTCAGCAAAAGATCTTTTGATAAATTGCTCTTCAGTGAATTGATCTGTTTGGCCTACTGTTTAGAAAATACAGAGAATTCCCACTCCAGTTGCATTTGTTTTGACTGTATATTGTCTTAGCAACTCAAACTCTGCACTAGTTGAAAACACTTTAGGGTTCATTTACATTTGTCCGTATCAGCACCCACAGCTTCACCATTTTGGCATAAATATGAAGTCTAATGAACCGTGCAGGACAACTCACAGATCTGGTGTGCGTGACCCTTCAAATAGTTTCAGCCTTTCCAGAACCCTTTCAGGTATGAACAGAATGCAAAAGAGGAAAGGAGGAAAATCAGCCCGGGAGGGGGAAGGGGAGGTTGAATGATACAAATAATCCTGAGGCCCTTGGGCCGCCTGCCCTGATGCTGTGAAATCCACTGGAAGAGCCCTGGGCTTTCTTGGCTGGAGCTGGCTTGCCTTGTGCTCACTTTGAGATCATCTTCCCCAGTTCCACATCGCAAGGAATTCTTTCTCATGGCTAAACTTTGTTGGCGCATGGTATGCAACATTTTTTCTAGAGTCTACTTTGCATAAATTGAGACTTGCCTGTCCCCAGGAGCATCTGTAGTAAGCCATCATTACAGTTAAAATCATCCCAATGTCATTGTTCCACAGTGTGGAAGGAAAGCGCCCCCTGTCTCACTTGCTCGTTTCTAGCTCTCTTTGCTCCAACAAGAAGGTACAATGATCTCTTCCGTGTCCCCCAGATACCGCATGTCATTTCTGCCACAGCGCTGTTTCTTGTTCTCCACTGTTCCATCCTGCTTAACCCCTGCTCAACAGTTCTTTTTCCCAAGGCTCTCTGATCTCAACAACCATATGAAACCTCCTATCAACTACTTCAGCCCACAGTGATCACTCCATTGTTTTTGGAGACCTGTAAGCAGTGATTATCTGCATCACTCATATTTTACTTATTTCATGTATGTGTCACCCCAAACACTATAAAATTCTTGAATTGGGTGTTGTGTCTGATATCTCAGTACCTCGTTCTGTATTGAACGCATCCACGTACACTCCAATAAGGTTTACAGAATTGAATGGAATTTTCAGCTGTAACTTAAACACTTTGTTCTGACTTAGAAATAATTTTGCTTTCTCATATGCTCAAAATAAACACCATACTAAATCATGTAGCAGAAAGGATGCTTTCAGAAAGCTTTTTGTAATGACAGGGAAAGATAGTATTCAGAAATGGAACTGAATTGGCTCTTTGAAAAACAACTTTGGAACACAATATTCTACTTACAAATTTGTTGAATAAAGCAGACAGATCTAGCACATGTAGATATTTCTGGGGGGAAAATAAATTTAGCATGCAAATGAGATAATAGAGACAGTGACTGAGTAACTCACTTAATAGGGAAAAACCTTACAAAAGACAAGACAAGAAAACAGAGAAATTATCTTCATGCCACAATAGGTGACAAGCACAATCCAAAAGTATTTTTAGAGTGAATGAGATATTGGGGTAGTGTAAATTATTAAAATATATTCTAACGAACAGGGATCTGAAAACAAAAAAATTTTTGACAAGGGCTCATACAAGGTCTGTCTTTAAATAGTAAGTTTCTTAAAGTTTCCTTAAATGAACTTAAAATGAGTTTGTTAATGTAGTTTATGCATACCATAAGAATATATCATTAAGTTCTTGGGGGCATTAGGATGCATTCTTTATGTCCTGTTGCAATTGCTTCATCTTTAAGGTATTGAATTTCATTTGGGACCGTCATCCAGTGATTCCACAGAGAGATTAGAGTTAAAAAGCAAACAAAATAAAGATGAAAAACAAAGGTTAAAAATTTTGTAAACTGATTTATCTATATAACTCCTGTGAATATTTTCCATATAAATATGTCATAATGATAGCACTATATATTTAGAAATAGAGATAAATACGAGAAGGAACAAGTAAAAGATGTGAATGCAGTACCTCTCAGGAGATAGGGAACAATTGTAATACTAATTGATTTTTAAAACAGTTCATGTATCACTCTGAAGAAAAATCACATTAAATTTGAACAGAAGTGTGAGATACTGAAGAACTGTCTGGAGGCTCCGCAGCCCCAGGCGGTGACCTTCACGCTGGATGATCAGGTGGACAGCTAGCCATGGGGACCAGGATCTGTGACTGTTACTAAATGGAGGTATTTCCTCTGGGGCTATTTTCCTCAAGTCAATAATGTCTAAGCTCATCAATCAAGATTTCAGTTTAAGTGGTTTTTTTAGAGACAAGGAAAGTATCACCAGCATTAAGTAGACTTTTCTTCTAAGAAGTAAGAGTAATGGTGAACAGGGTAGACGAGTGACCTGTCACTCTCCAGGACAAGGCTATTTTAACCATGTACATATACTGTTGGGAACACTTTAAAAGGTACAAGCTTTCTTGCTGCAATCCATTGTGATTCAATTTCAAAATATAAATAACCATTTCCCATAAGAATTGTGCCATTTTCATATTTTCTCTCCCATTATTGAGTCCAGTGCTTTTCATATACTAAGTATCAATAGGTGTTGAGTGAATAAATGAACCTGGATATACACATCTGTTGCATATTCTCCATGTACCCTTCCAGATTACTCTCCAACTTTATCCACTCTGTCTGCTGGCTCCAAGTTGGCTTAGCTAATGGGATGCTCTTCCAAGAGATAAGATGCTGGGGAGAGGAAGAGGTCCAGGTATTCTCTCCATCAGCTCTTTCTCTCTCCCTCTCTCTTTCAGGTAGGTCAGTTTGGCAGGTGCTGTGTTCCCCACCCCCCTCCCCAGGATCACAGATCTTGCTAGGTAGCCTTTTCTATAGCTTCAGCTTTTGCCAGATTCCAGCAGCCACAGCCTCTCCTTACCCCTTCAGGACAGGTGATGGCTTCCTGCTTTTCCTAGCTTCTGTATCTTCACTACCTTCCCTCAATCCACACCTTTGTAAATCACCCTTTCTTTAAATTTCTTCTATTTCTCTTTTGATTCTTCTTCTTGATTCTTCTATTTCCTTCTCAAAACTAGACAGATTCAACACGTGCCTAACAATTTGATGAATTGCAGGGTACAAGACATTGTGCAAAGTAATGTGGGAGATGCAACGATTCAGTCTTGCCCTTTCATTGTTCAATCCAGTAAGGAAAATGAGAAGACATACAAATAATCATATATTCAAATTTCAGATCAGTTTTATTCATCAAAAAGAGCTGTAAAATAGAATAATTGGTAAACTCAGAGAGGGTAGACTGCTTTCAAATTTGTTCTTTCCCTCATTTGCCACTGAAGGAGCTCTCTAAGGGAGAGTAACTAGGTGGGTATATATCTATCTGCCTTATCCTTTGTCTTAACTAAGTTAGAATAATTACCTTAATAAACATGTTTCTTGACCTGGGGCTCATTTCAGCTCCTATCTGTTATATATTCAAGACCTTTGAAGGTTGATGTGAAGCAATAAAATGTACAGCAAAGGTCCAGATACTTTAGCATTTAATGAATGCATGCTTTTTTTATTAAAAAGCATGAGAATATCAGGAACTCAGAAAAGAATTATATAGTCAGATATTTCCCAGTACAAAGGGAAAGAAAATGTTTTCCTCTTTTCTTTTGTCTACCCTCCTCAGCTTTGTCATGTGAGTAGTTACGTTGTTTTGTTGGGAGAATTGCATGTATAGACCAGAATTTTTTAAATGTTACAACTGGCAGTATGGCTTACCAATTAAGGGAAGACTGCTTGGTTTAGTCTTCAGGTTCTGTTACTTCCTTAGACAAGCCTTTTGGCATTTCTGTGCTTCAGTTACCTTATCGGTAAAATGAGGATAAGAGAGTACTGACCTCATAGGACCATAGTGAAAATTAAAAGAGTTAACATGAGCCAAGAACTTGCATATGGTACATGCTAAGTAAGTAAATAGCATTCTTGTATTTTTGGAGCTTATAAAGTCATTATGAAATCCTTTCCCTGAATAAGGCTTGGACTGTTTGTTACATTAATTATCTTTGTTGATGTGAAGAATTCCATGTGGCCAATAAAACTCTTGCAAGTCTGCCAGTTAAATGTCTCTGTCTCAATTTATATTTCCCAAGATGAGGCCTGATTGGATTTAATACTATAAAACAGCCAAATTTAATATGACCTCAAGAACTCTTCAAACTGTCAGTTACAGAGGGCTCCAAGGAGGAAGAAATCACTGCTGTTTAGCACCAGGTCAGGAGATGTTTTATGAAGGTGGGTATTTGAGATGGGATATGAAAAAATCAGTAGGACTTAGAGGAGCAGGAAAGGAAAGGTACATGTCTTTCCTCTTAGGAAACCATTTTTAGTTACCAGATTGTGCCTGTCTTTTGTTTATTCCAGGGTACACTTTCTAAAAGCACTTAATCTTCCCAAGGACAGCACTAATAGGCTCTGATGTTGTCTATTAGGGGGAAAAAAAAGAGAGAGAGAAAGAAAAGAAAGCCAAATAAAGGTTATGTAACCATGTTACAAATTTAACTGTTTTGTGTTCCACTTTGCCAGAATTTCATGGAAGAGTGAATTCACAAAAGTTTTGGACCCATGGAAGGGGTGGGAGTATGGGTGTAATTCCAGATGCCAACCTTTCTCTCCTTGCTCCTAAGTCATTTTCTTCTAGTTTATTTGAGGGGAAAGGAGGGTTTGTCTCATGTCTGTCCAGAGTCAGTTTTATGCCACAGGTGCTTCTCTCTGCCTGTCAATGTTCCTGTTGTGAAGCAGCTGCATGAGAGAAGGTCTCTCCCTGGTGCCCTAGGCAAACCTCAACCTGGACATGGGAGGGCTCTTGACACTGATTGGGAAAGAAGTCTCGATCAGGTCGAACAAGTGCCAGCAAGAAAACAATTCATTAGAGCAAGAGTAGTAGTGAATGGCAGGAGCTGTGCAGGCAACACAGCACAAGGAAGAACAGAGGGAGAAAAGGGAAGTTCACTGTCCTCCTACTTGGCTTAGGGCAGATCTCTTGCCTATTCCTAAAGCCAGGGTCACCGAGCATCCAGTGTCTACTTGATCTGCATGGCATGGGAACTGTATTCCCACCACTCCAGAATTTGGGGGAGCTGCAGAGTACCAGATGGAGTGAGATTATGTTTTGAGAACTTCCACTTCCCTACTAGTTTGAAATAAAACAGGGAAAAAGGATTGTATTAAGACTGACTAGAAAACTGAATGAAACAGCAAATTGACAGAGGAGGTGGTGGAGGTCAGCAAGTTCTTGTCTTTATCATGAAAAAGAGTTCAGAGATGAAGTGCAATAGGCTTATGCAATGAGTTTATTTGATAAGACAGTACACACTCAGGAGAGCGGGTGACCTCAGAGAGGCAGTGCACTTAGGGCTTAGGGTTTGAAGTTTTATAGGTCCTTTTGGGTAGGGGTCAGCAGAAGGTATGATATATATGGGTGATTAATAATTGCTTTGAAGTTTTGTCTGAAGAACAGGGTTATTTAAGTGACTGTTGACCCAGATCTCAGCATTCCCTACCCATGTAAGTTCATTTACACTCCAGCAATGTATCTCTGGTCGTGGTTACAAAGTTTCTTAATTGATTAAGGGGTTGGGAGGGGAAAAACAGAGTACAGCTAAAGTTAAAGACTGAGCTGGGTCTTTTTTTAAAGTTAAGTTGATTTTATAATTGCATGACCCTTGTCCCATTTCCCTGCTCATCCCCATTGGCCGTCACTCACTTTACCTCTAGCTGCTGCCAGGAAACACGTGGCCTACTGTCCCCTTGACGCTGTAGGTGTCAGCAAAGGAGTGATTATGGGACTGGCATTTTTACAGCCCTAACTTAACTTTTTATTTCCCCCATCACCAGCCCACCAGGTTGTTCTGGCAAATTAAATTTATGCTGAAGATTTAGTTATAGGGTGTTTACTTCAAAATAAGGTAACTTATAGTTGAATTTTAAATGTTGTGAGAATTAATTAAGGAAACCTCACTGACATGGTGTCAGGAGGCCTGCAGGAGAAGCTCTCATGTCCACCACTCCTAGTAAATCTCAGCCTGCACCAGAAGTGACAGGTGCCATACTGTGTTAGCTGCTTAACCACCTGTGGGGAAGTTGGGGTTCCTATGGCCAGGATCCTCACTGAACTTAAACCACCTGATGATGTAACTGGCCTGTTGCTGGGCTACCACTTCCACACCTTTAGGCAATGAGCTATTATTGTGCTATATAGAGAGCTCGGCCCAGTGCTGTGGGCAGAGGCAGAGATGCTAGTGCTCGACCTACCAAAGGAAGAACAACCTGGGTAATAAACCCTTTCACCCCAAAGAGCATTTCGCGGTCAATTTCTTTGGTCACACTGAATCCATAGCAAACTTGCCCAGGCTAAAACCCATTGGGCAAGACAATTAGCGTAGTTGGAAGGATTCACTGCTGACCAAGGGAAAAGACAGGCTGCCCTTATGGGAGGGGTACTTCAGTGGGTTGCCCCTGTGAATGGGGAAACAGTGGATTGTCCCCCAGTGGGTAAGTGGTCTGAGGTGGCTTGCCTCCTAGAGGACTGGGTCCCACCCCAGGACTGGAGGCAAGTGGAGGTGACACCTGAGGCAGGAGGGAAGTGGCATTGTTGCGAGAGGCGGCACAAGAATGCGAGCTGCAGACTTCTGTGGATTCCCTGAGTTGGGAAATGGTATTGATGCGGGAGGAGGCAGCACGAGAGTACTAGGTGCAAACCTCTGTGGATCCCCTGAGAAAGGAGATGGCCTGGATGTAGGAGGAGGCAGCACGAGAGCGCCGGCAGCAAGGAGCCATTGGAGACGAGACAGCAGCGCTGCCAGGTGTTCTGAAGGAGGAAGAGGCCATCAAAGAAAAAGATAAGCCCCTGAGGGAAGCACAGGCGGAGGTGGCATGAGAACATCAGCTGTGCAGCATTGAGCTGAAGGTAAGAGACCTTCAGAAGACAGAGGTAGCATTTCTGCGAGGCACAGTAGAAAAGGTAAAGATTGTAGCAGAGGAGGCACTTGGGGGAGGGGAGAGAAAGGTGCCATCAGCCCCAGAAATGGAGGAGCTGGGGAAGGATGAAGGGGTGGTGCCAGAGACACTGGTGCCTACTGTATTGAAAGCACACCCAGTGGTTATAAGGAAAATAAATATCCAGCAGCTGAAAATTCCCCAAGGAGAGAAGCAGCCCCCTCCCCAGGTCATGGAGCACTCTATGGTCCACGCTTGTACTCAGGCTGAGCTGGTGGATTTGGGCTCCCGGTTTAGGCAGAAGCCCTCAGAGTCAATATCAGCTTGGCTCCTGCATCTGTGGGACTTAGGGGTGGATGGAATTGTTCTGTCGGGATCAGAGATGGGAAAGCTGTCTTCCCTGACAGTGCAGCCTGCCTTGAGGCAGCAGTTACAATGCACATCAGATGCCAGGGAGTCACCCCCTCCTCGATTGGCTTATGGCTGCACTTCATGCTGTGTGGCCCAATCTGGGTGATCTGCCATCCTCTCCTGTTAGATGGCAGACATATGCTGAGCTCCAGCAGGTGCTATGAGAGCTAGGCATAAGAAATGACATCTATAGTCCAGAGAGTAATGGCCCAGATGAAGAGATTTTCACTACTGGGACGAGAAATATTGTACTTCAAACAGCTCCCACATCCCTCTTTGGGTCTCCAGTGGCCATTCTTTCCCCTCACTTAGGGAAGCTCATAAGCGAGGTGACACGTACAGTAGCAGACTTAGGAGAGGCTGAAGCAATGAGAATCCGGAAAGAAATAAGACCTGTTATTCACAAGAAGAATTTACAGGGCTCTGTGAAGGTTACGAGGACCCAGATGTGGGTTGATTTAATACGGGCAGGAGCAGATGGAAGGAAATTAGATGGAAAGCCCAAAAGGATCTTACTAGAACTATGGCAACAGCTGAAACCAGAGCAGCAGTTCCAGTCATTAAGACCAAAGAGGCAGAGGTCAGAGACAGATCCACAAGTCTGGCCTGTGTGTTTGCAAGAATTCCTGCTGGAAAACAAGCCAACCTCACTTGAGCCCACTCAGGAAGGTGATTGGGGAACACGGTTTGACTGAGGAAAAGGTCAAGGTATCTGCCCTGAGGGACCAGGGGGGGACCAGAGGCCACATGTTGAAATAGCTATCCATTGGTCCCCAGTGAACATACAACATGTCCTGGCTCTGGTGAACACTGGGGCTGAATGTTCACTGATTCATGGTAACCCTGAGCAGTTCCCCAGGACCCCCACTATCATAGATAGATATGGGGGAAAGGCTATCAGAGTAAAAAAAGCCCAAATCCCTTTGGGAATAGGGTGTCTACCCCCAAAAGAGTATACTGTGTATATATCTCCTATTCCTGAGTATATTTTGGGGATTGATATCCTGCAGGGTCTATGGTTGCAGACCACTGCAGGTGAGTTCAGACTGAGAGTACGTGTGGTGAAGGCAGTTCTGAGGGGACATGCTAGGCACCCGCCCATAGCTTTGCCTGTGCCTCGGCCAGTGACTAATACCAAACAATACAAACTGCCTGGAGGGCATAAAGAGATTGGAGAACCTCTCCAGGAACTGGAAAAGGTGGGTATTATAAAGCCCACCCATAGTCCTTTCAATTGCCCAGTGTGGCCTGCAAAAAGCCAGATGGCTCCTGGCATATGACTGTGAATTACAGAGAACTGAATAAAGTCACACCCCCTATGCATGCTGCTGTCCCCTCTATTGCAGGCTTGATGGATACCCTCAGCCATGAACTAGAAACATACCATTATGTGGTAGATCTTGCTAATGCCTTCTTTTCCACTGACATTGAGCAGGAAAGTCAGGAACAGTTTGCCTTCACGTGGGAAGGACAGTAATGGACTTTCACCATCCTTCCACAGGGATACCTCCACAGCCCCACCATCTGTCACAGACTTGTAGCCCAGGACTTGACTACATGGGAGAAACTGCCAACAGTGTGGCTGTACCATTATATTGATGATGTCATGCTCATGTCCGATTCTCTTTCAGACCCAGGCTGCTGCAACATTTACAGGAGAAAGGATGGGCTGTGAACAGCACCAAGGTTCAGGGACCTGGTTTTTGTGTTAAATTCTTTGGAGTCATCTGGTCGGGTAAGACCAAGGTTATACCAGAAGCAGTTATAGACAAAGTCCAGGCCTTTCCTACCCCCACAACTGTAGCATTGCTACAGGAGTTTCTGGGTCTTCTAGGCTACTGGAGAGTGTTTATACTGCACTTGGCACAAATAATGAAGCCCTTATACCGGTTGGTACGGAAGGGCATCAGGTGGGACTGGGATGAAACATGTACATCTGCCTTTACTACAGCAAAATGGGAAGTCAAGGAAGTACAGGCCTTGAGTGTGATAGACCCATCAAGGCCCTGTGAGCTGATGTTCATGTCACTGAAGATGGTTATGGCTGGGGTCTCTGGCAGCGGCTTGAACGAACTCTCCAACCCATTGGATTCTGGTCACAAGTCTGGAAAGGGGCAGAGGTATGATACACTTTGATAGAAAAACAACTGGCTGCTGTGTATCATGCCTTGCTGGCTACAGAACCCATTACTGGAATGGCCCCGATAAAGGTAATAACCACCTATCCCATCTTGGGGTGGGTACGAGATAGGACCCAAAAGCCAAGGAGTGGTGTGGCACAAACACCCACACTAGCCAAGTGGGGTGCTTACCTACAGCAGCGTAGTGCCCTCTCTAGTAGCCCCTTGAGTGAAGAACTCCAATGCTTGTTGGGGCCGGTAACATATACTAGTGAAAAGCAGGAAGAACTTGCTTTCGAACCATTAGCAGCAGAGCGTCCCTATCGGGAGGGAAAAGCCCCTATACCCGAAGATGCATGGTACACAGATGGCTCCAGCCACGGGCAGCCCCCAAAATGGAGGGCCATAGCTTTCCATCCTAAGACTGAGACAATATGGATGGAAGATGGTGAGGGGAAAAGCACCCAATGGGCAGAGTTGCAGGCTGTGTGGCTTGTGATCAGTAAGGAGCCCTTCCCTATAGTTGTCTGCACTGACAGCTGGGCTGTCTATCGGGGCTTGACACTGTGGCTACCAACCTGGTACCATGCCAACTGGCTGGTTGGTCACCAACCCCTATGGGGGCAAGAATTATGGCAAGGCTTATGGGCCTGTGGTCAGACCAAAATAATTACAGTATACCATATGACAGGTCATTTGCCACTGGCATCCCCAGGAAATGATGAGGCAGATAAATTGGCCCAGATATGTTGGTTAGAAGGAAAGCCTGCCTCTGATGTAGCCCAATGGCTACATCAGCGTTTGTTGCATGCAGGGTAAAAGACAATGTGCACTGTAGCCCGTTGGTGGGGCTTGCTTTTGACCTTCGAAGAAGTTAGTAGAGTCCGGCAGGAGTGTGTAGTGTGCTCCAAAAGGGACTTACACCTAGTTCCACAGCAACATGGGACAATAGCTAAGGGGCCTATACCCCTCGTCAGGTGGCAGATAGACTGTATTGGGCCTCTACCTGTGTCAGAAGGATATTGGTATGTGATGACCTGTGTGGACACAGCTACTGGACTTCTGGTTGCTTTTCCTACCCATTGTGCAGACCAGCAGGCAACCAAAAGAGGCCTGAAGCGTCTCTTTGCTGCCTATGGCCAACCACAGGTAACTGAGAATGATCAGGGCGCCCATTTTACTGGACATACACTGCAAGAATGGATGCGACAGCTGGGAATCAAGTGGAAGTTTCATGTGCCATACAATCCTACTGCAGCAGGCATGATAGAGAGACACAATGGCTTGTTAAAATCCAGACTAAAGTCAGATACCAATAGTTTGCGGTGATGGTCAGTCCACTTATGGACCGTGCTACGGCATTTGAATGAGAGACCCCGAAAGGGAGCTCTGAGCCCCATAGACATGTTAACACATATGGCTGCCTCCCCTATACAACTGCAAGTACAAACTAAGGAAGAATCATTGAAGCCAAGGTTTGGCTACCAGAATAACCTCTTGCTGCCAGCACCAAGTGCACTGAACCCCGGAGACTCCATTGAGTGGACGTGGCCTTGGACCTTTTGATACATGGACCAACGATGGCTGGCTCTCCTGGCACCTTGGGAACAAGGCCTGGAAGCTGGCTTCCTGTGTATTCCTGGAATAACAGCAGAGTGGCCACCAAAGGTCACAGTAGTGTATCCTGAATAGCCAGAAGGTAAGAACATCTTACCGGGGAGTTTTGTTTTATCATTGTGGCCAGTGCATGCACCTCCAGTAGCACTATATATAGACCCTTCAGTAACCCCCACGGGGAAAGGAGTAAAAGTATGGTATACTAGACCTGGAAGGAACCCCTTCCTGCTACAGTCCTATCACAGGACCACTCTCTTGCATGCATCCTACCTGATGGACAAGATTTACCTATGTTGGTGATATTAAAACATGTGTCTTATTGCCCCTAAAGTCTTTGTGGACTGGAATCTCCTCTGGCTTGAGGATTATTATAATTTTTGTATCAAAATCTTGCTGTATCTTAATTTTTATTATCTCTAAGTTGTTGTCATCCTCTGTTGCTATTGTGGAATCTGGTTACAGTGCTCCAGCTTTCTTGCACAGGGACCATTGTGGAAGATTGGAAGAGTATAGATTGTAAGGCGAGAATCCTGGAGGGTTGGAGTGTGGGGAAGTTGGGGTTCCTATGGCCAGGATCCTCACTGAACTTAAACCACCTGATGATGTAACTGGCCTGTTGCTGGGCTACCGCTTCCACACCTTTAGGCAATGAGCTATTATTGCGCTATATAAAGGGCTTGGCCCAGTGCTCTGGGCGGAGGCAGAGATGCTAGTGCTTGACCTACTGCTGGAGAACAAGCCAGATAATAAACCCTTTCACCCCAAAGAGCATTTTGCGGTCAATTTCTCTGGTCACATTGAATCCATAGCAAACTTGCCCCGGGCCAAAACCCATTGGCAAGACACCACCCAAGCAGAAAGAAGGCTTCCACCTTCCACTTTCTGCTACAGCCCAGTCAGTGAGAGACTGTCACAACTCCATCGATGAAAAGCCATAATACATGGGACTGCCTGTTTACTCCAATGAACTTTTTGCTTAGAAAAAAGTCCTCTTAACTTGGCCATTTTCCTCTGTAAAAGAGTGCTTGTCTTCTGTGCGCTCTGGATGTGCCCATGGTTTTGCTCTAGCTTGCATGTCCTGGATTACAATTCTCTGCTATTCTCAAATGAACCCATTTTTGCTGATAAGATAACTGATCTCCTATCTTACAGCCAAATCTCTCTCTCCTTCTCCTTCCCAAATCCTCTACCCTTCTAGATCCAACCCAATTAAAAATCTTGGTTTCTTCTCATGCAGGTCAAATTATCTACCTTTTTGTTTCTTCATTATCTTTAAACACGTGCCTTCAGGGTCTCTCCTATCACCCACATCAAGGCAGGTTCCTAAACAAAGACATGAAGACAGCTCTGGTGCCAGATGTGAAATGGTAAACAGCGAGGAATCCTCACAGGGGAAAACCATCAATGGACTATGAGAGGATCAGCTGGGAGAGTTTTTCAGCCACTATGTGCTAGCAAATCATTAGACAGCAAGGAAGTGGGTGGCCATCTTGGCTTAGGTTAAACTTTAGGTGATGGCCTTAAACCAGATTCCCTAGAAACAGAACCAAGATGGATATCACTACCAAGTATTTCATGGAGAGAATGCCCTTAGGAGACCTATAGAAGAGTGAGGAAAACTGCGTGGGACTAGGACAAAAGCCAGGCAAAGATGTGGGTTCAGTGCAAAGCTAGCCCTTGCCTGATCCCATTGGGAACTCGGGAGCAAGAATAACACCAGAATTATCCTAACTCTACACAAGGTGGCCAGCCTGTTGGGCCCACATACCAGTTGGGCATTGACTGGGGGCCGCCCTTGGGAGGAGGGTGCAACCTCCAAGCATTTCCAGGTGAGGTGGCTCTTGTTGGCAGAGGGCAGTTCTCAAGAGAATGGTGCAACTGTTAGCTGCAACCAGCTAACATGTAAAACTGCCACAGGATGGGTGCACCAGCCTGAAGAAGAGGCTGGCGGTAAGGGCAACAAAGCATCTACCACAATGCCCAGTACCTCACAGCAATGTCCAGTACCTTACTGTTCTGTGAACAGCTCTGGAAGTAGTCAGGCCCTGGAGAAGATCAAACATACAACAAACTATTCTGTCAATCACTTTCTTTTGCATTTTTTTCCTTCCCTAAGTCAATTCAAAATGTCTACCCCCTCCATATCTTTATCATATTTCATATTTTTATTTTTATGATTTACTAACAATAAACACTACTGTTCTTAACTTACGAGTGTTGCTTGAGTCCATAATAGGTATTACTACAGTTGAGCTACCAAATTCTGACAGATAACATAATTAGACACATGCATGAGGGTTATACAGGATCAAGGTATTGCAGGGTTCTCACTGGTTGGATCTCTTGTAGATTTATTAAGTCAAATCTTAGCTAGAACAGAACAAATTCACAAAATTTTATTGTTCTTGCAAAAGAAGTAGACGTTGCATTATTTTAATATTTTATATAGCATTTTTTCTAAGCAAATACTTGACAATGTCCTGTTCATTTGATAACTTTGATAACTGTGAGAAAATAACCCAAAACACAATGGTTTCCCAAACAAAAAGGAATAGAAAAAAGGATGTGCACAATTATTAGTATAGTATTAGAGCCAAGATTTTACAGAGAATAATCAAACTAATTCTACTAAAGGGTAAAGTTTATACAAACACACACATTCACATCTGGTAACTAGGTATTCCCTGTTCTTCTGTTAAGGCTGGGGAGAGTTTATCCTATATCATCTGAGGCAAAAGAAAATAATGTAACACACTCTCATGTCCTTGTAGTACTCCCCATCTCATCCCATGCTTAGTATGTTGATAATATCTAGAATTTTTGTTTATTATGGCTATGATATTTTTCATTTTCTTTAGTTCTGGCTTTTAAAAACAAAAAACAATAGATTTTTGTAAGTTATTTGACCACCCATACTTCTTATATCTCTTGCCAAAGATTTTAGACATTTTTCTTTCTCCATGAGAGTTTTCAATTAAGTTTTTCACATGAAGTGTTTCATCATTTTTTAATTCTTGGAAATTTATCCAAAATTATTTCTTTAAATATTTCCTCTTCTTCACATTTATTTTTCTTTCCTTTGGGTCTGTCATTTCCTGGATGTTGGCCTTGCCCTTCTAAATTTCCTAGTGTTTCCTTTTCTGTTTTATTATTTGCTGCTTTCTGGAAGAGCTCTTCCAATTTTTCACTTCACTGTCTTCTTCCTTGGCTACCTGTACATCTATTCAATGCTAATTTTAAGTTCTCAGTTTTTTTTTAATATTTCTAACTTGGGTGATAACTATTGTCCAGTTTCTGGTCTTTCTTTTGAGATAGTTGAATTCTTCATGTTAGTCACCTTGGCCTTTGAGATTATGTTCTCCTAGGATATTAGCTAATCTCTCTAATATTGTGCACTGGTGAGCAAGCAAAGTCAGGCCCTAGTCAGTGGCAGTCTAGGTGTGTTTAGGGACAGGAGAAAAGCTGAGTGAGCCTCAGACACAGTAAGAGCCAGCGCTGCTACATCAAGTCTTTTCCCTGAAATTAAGGAAGGGCAGCACTGGGAAGAGATGAGACTGAAGTCATAGCCCTAAGGGTTTCGAAGAGTAGTGCTCAAAGACTGACACTGGCCTGCTTTCATTAACACCTTACCCCAGCAGAATTTAAGTGCTGCCCTGATTTTGTCCCCAGGCACCAGTGTCAAAGGTGAAAGAGCAGATAATGATTGTTCCAGGCAATCCAAAAGAGAGGAAAGAGTAGAACTTAAAAAACTTTATTCCAACCCTTCCTCTCACTGCGGCCTGCAGCAACCTTCCACCCCAGGCTGAGTAATCCAAACCCCTCCTATCCTTTTAGAACAGGCTTCAGTCTTCCTAAGGAGTCTTCACTGATTATTATTGGTTCCTGGAATCCACACCTTCCCCGTATTTCTACAGTTACTCCAGAAATCCTTTTGAGGCTAGGAGCCTGCAACCTTCTTCTCAGTCTTCTATGATTCATTTTGATAATGGTTTATTCATTTATTTTGACTGAGAATTTTTTAAAAACATTCTAAAAGGTCTTAACAGCATGATAAGACTGATAACAGATCTATGATACCACAGAAATAGTATTCTCCTCCTCCAAGACTGTAACTTTTTTTGTTTGTTTCTGTGCAAATGTTATTATTTGTATGCATTCAAATCTGTTGATATTTTCATTTATTTTATCTATTGTTTCTAAGTATATAATTATAAAAATAATCTCTTCACAATGTTCATAGTGTTAAATTATTTTTTTTTCTGATTTCTAAACTGTATGTATTTATTAGTTAATCTCTTAATCTACCCAAAATGGATTTTGGGGATAAGGATAAATAGTTTAAAATGCAAAAATTACAAAATGACTTTCAAAATGGACTCTCCTCTGTTATCCAGCTAAATCATTACTACAGTAGATGGCATAAGACCATGAATCCAGGCATTGCAAAGAAGATAAATAATCTGCTGTCAAAAAAAAGATTGCTCAGCCAAAAGAGAATAATGACAGAGAGGAAAGTCATAAAATGTTCTTATTGAGAGACTGTTTTGGTTTTATTTTGCTGTTCTGATAGCTTGATTATTGGGAGGAGGGCTGCACTGCAAAAGGAAATGGAAAAGGCTGGCTGATTTTAACTCTTTATCTTTTTGCAAAATTACTTGAATAATACAAGAGCAGGCTTGAATTGCTATGTCCAGGTGCAGCCTAGCCCAGACATGGAGTTTCAGGGATAAGATGAACTGAGACTATTACACATTGCAGAGCTGATAATCCTTTTATTTCCTGAATAAACTCAGTACTTATGATTCATTTCTTCATTTTTTTCTCTTTTCCTTTAATTCAAATATTAACAAATTTATAATATATACCCTTATATCCTTTGATGACCATATTGTTTACAGATTGCACTCAACTCCTTTCACCTCACTGAGACCTGTCAGTCATCCCAGATGCTGATCTTTGGCTTCCAGAAAGCCTTTAAACCAAAGAAAAATCCCATGGCCACTTTTTTGCTAATTGTCTGGAAAAATAATACACCCAGATGACAAAACATTCCAGATGACATTGCCCTTCCTGTGTGCTTCCTCTCTGTGGAAATAATTTGCTTTCTTGAATTTATACAGTTCTTACCTTCAACTTGGTCGAAGGTGTTTATCAAGCTGCTTTCAACCTTCAAGCCTGGATCATACTGCTGCTTGAGCTCTTTCGGTTACCAAATAACTTGAACTAAGTGTGTTTCCTTCTTTGTACCTTAATGTTTTCATTTGCAATAGCATGTAGCTTCTATTTGAGGATTCAATTATTCAAAATATATTTGTGTAAAATGGTTGAGGATCATAGTTGAATGGTGTTTTATAATTGCAAAGGAGAAGTTGGAAAAGGAATAAGAGGAAACTACAGTTTTAGCCTATCAACCCTAATGGGCAACAGCAGCTGCTAATTCTTAAAGAGATATTACCTGCCCTTTGCTTTAACAGTATTGTTTATTTTGTTGTTATTGATACCACAGTGTCTAACACATACAAGTATCCCTTAAATAAATGAATGAACAAAATTCAGCAATTCAAATTCTATGCTCCACAATTAGGAAAAAACCGTGGCAGCCTAAAATCAACACTTGATAGTGATGAGTCTGAAGAAAGTACATTAAACCATTGGATAGATAGGTCCATACCTCATTTGAAAAAAGTTAATACTATTTTACAACCTGAAAAGCTAATAGCATCAGAAGGAAATTAAGAATAGCACTGCGGAGCTTTGATTTATTTGGCCTATTTTTGGATTCTATTAGAAACAGCTGATTCATATTCCTGTTGGATGTGTGTAATTTGGATTAAATGGAAAAAAAAAACACCCCACACATTCATATTTCAGTTTTCATGTTGTACTGTGAGATCTGCCTCCTACTGGCCTTTCCTGCCTGGCATTAGAATACATTTCTCAGAGGATTTTACCCATGGAAGCCCCATGAAATATTACGTTCCCAAGGTAGAGTCCTCTTCCGACCCCCATGGCCTTCCTGAGGGAACAGGTTCAAGGGCGGTAAATTGTTAAGCAGGTGAGGGGCAAAGAGAGGGTGGGAAATGCTGGGGAGTTAGAAGGTGGCAGGAGGTCACAGACATCTGTCTGGGTGGTAGAGAGGGAAGGCAGAATGATAAACAAAACAGGAAGACTGTGATGATATGGAAAACCTTCATTGCACCCTCAATGTTCCTTCATCCAATCAGTGAGTGAACCAGCATTTACTGAGTACCTGTATGCTGGCCCTGTGCCTGGTCCCAGGACAGCTATGTAGTTGTCAAAGATGCAGGTTCTTCCTGTCTTCAAGTTTATAATCTAGACAAGGAGACAAAATGAAGACACAGTGATGATACAAAGGTAGAATGAGATTAAAGCCCTGCATTCATTCATCCTTTAATTCCTCTCTTCCCATTTTCTCTTAAATACACTCTAAAAAAGGCCTTTCTCCCACTACTCCTCCAAAATGTACCCATGAGCAAATGCTTAACCTAATGGCCAGTTCTCAGTCCTTACTGACTTATTAGCAGCATTTGTCACAATCCATCATTCTCCCTGAAATACGGTCTCCCTTTGGCCTCCAGGACAGCACACTCTCTTGGTTTCCATCCTCTCTGTCTATTCTCTCAAGGCATCATCTGTTGGTTCACCCTCTTTGCTTAGATTTCTTTATGTTGGAGTGTCCCAAAACTCCACTGTTAGTCCTGTTCTCTGTCTACATTCCCCGTCTTGATGATCTCTTCTAGGCTTATGATTCTAAACAGCACCTCCTTGATGACAACTCCCAAGTTTATATCTCCAACTTGTATACCTCTTTTCTAAACTTGGGACTCATATATTTAAACTGGGCTCTTGACACCCCACTTGAATGTCTAATAAACATCTTATATTCAACCTGTCCAAAAGTGAGCTCTTGATTCCCCCAGACCCAAAACCTACTTGTCTTGCCATTGGGTTTCAGCCCCGGGAAAGTTCACTATGGATTCAGTGTGACCAAAGAAAATGACAGCAAAACATTCTTGGGGTGCAAGGGTTATACCCAACTTTATTCCCAGGTGGCAGGTCAGTCACTAAAATCCCGTTCACTCAGAGCGAGTCTGCATGCAGCAAGCTGGTCTCTCCCCTTGCCTCTGGGCCCCTCTGTCTGCACAGCTGTCCTCTGGACCCCTCTGTTCTCACAGCCAGCCTCTGGGCCCTCTGTCTGCACAGCCATCCTCCAGGCCTCTTCTGCCCAGTCACCCCACACAGCGGTCCTCTGGGCCTCTGTCCTCGGCACTGCCACCACTCCAGCCTCTGCTCTGCTCTCCTGCAGCCTTGCAGCCCTGCCACCATGTCATGCCCAAAGCACTGGGCAGAGCTTTCAATAGAGTCAACAGCCATGTACTGCCCACAGGTGTGCAGTGAGCTAGTCAACCACGGCCAGGTGAGAGTCCTGGCCACAGGAACTCTCATTTCATCCACACTACTTAACCCATAGCATGCCCCTTCTCAGTTGATGGCAACTCTGTCCTTCCATCGCTCAGACTAAAACCTTGGAGTCATCTGTGGTTCCTCTTTCTCTCACATCCCAGTACAATCTTTCAGGAATGCCTACTGGCTCTACCTTTAAAAAAGAAGACCCAAAACTTGATCATTTTTCATGATATTTTTCATGATATGTACTGCTGCTACTCCCGTCTCAGCAACCTGGTCTTGTCAGATTCTCTCACCTTTTACCTAGTCACTCTACTTCTACTTTTGCCCTCCTCCCCTGTAGTCTGTTACCACCCTAGCTGCCAGAGTAATGCCTTTAAAACATAACTTAGATAAATTCAAAACCCTGCAATGGCTCCCCTTTTCACACAGCATAAAAGCCAAAGTCCTTAAAAATGGCTGAAAGGATTCCCAAAGATATTAGATCTGTCTTGCCTGAGGATTTCAGCCCCCGGTTGGTTAACTATGGATTCAGTGTGACTGAGAAATGACAAGGAACATTCTTGGGGTAAAAGAGTTTATACCCAGCTTTATTCTCCTGGTGGTAGGTTGGGCATTAGGATCATGTCTGCATCTAGTGCCCTGCAGGTCCATAATCTACCTCTGTCTCTGCCTTCGCCCAGAGCACTGGGCAGAGCTCTTTATATAGTGACTCAGTCAATAATCGCTTATTGCCGGAGGGTGTGAGAGCATTAGCCTAGCAGTAGGCCAATTACATCATCAAGTAGTTTAGGGTCACGTGAGGATCCAGGAACTTTCATTTTCCCCACAATGCCTTTCCTACTCCTTGCTCACTCTGCTTATAAACACATTGCCCCTGCTGTTTCCTCAAAACACCAGGTATTTTCAGGGCCTTTGCACTGGCCGTCTCTCCACCTAGTATACTGTTCCCCTGAGATCTCTGTATGGCTAACTCCCTCCTCATCTTCAAGCCTTTGCTTTAGCCATTGGAAGGTCACCATTGCAATGGGACCCTGTCCACCTTATCTTAATACTGTAAATTGTGCATCCCATTTTTCTTAATATTTTACTTTGTCATTATTCCTTTACTTTCTTTTTACTTCACCTTGTCATTTTTCTATAGCACTGATCACTTTCTAACATACTCTGTCATTTACTTATTTATTGTGTTTATTGTCTGTCTCTTTCTGCTAGAGTCCGAGATCATGAGGGAAGAAGTCTTTATCTTCTTTATTCACTGATACACCTCAAGCACCTAGAATGTTGTCTGGTATGTTGTATGTGTTTAAAATCTGTTGAATCAACATTGAATTCATTCAACATCCAATTGGCAAATACATGTTTATTCTATTATGTGCCAGGCACTGTGTTAAAGCTTTGATGTTCAGTATTGAATAAGGTAGAATTGTCCTTAGGTGCATGGAACTCACAGGACAGCAGGGGTCACAGGCTCTGAGCAAGTAATTGCAATGTGATGACTGATGCAACAGAGGAGTAGAGAACATTATGGGAGCATATCTTGAGAATCTGAAGAAAACCTCCCTAAGGAAAAGATTCAAGTTCACACCTGAATAAAATATGAGCAGGAACTAGCTAGCAAGTAGGAGGCCGAAGGAGATAGTTCTAACCTGAGAAAACAGGCTGGGGCAGTACAAAGGCATATCCAGAAGGAATAGTTCCCTGATGGCTGGGGTGATGGGGAAAGGCAGCATGATTGAGAGTACATTTAAAAGGAAATTGAACTACCCATGCAAATGGTAAGAATTCATAAAAGGGAGTAAATGTAGATGTGCCAGATGAAGGATCCAGTTTAAGCTTAAAATTAAGAGGCAGGAAAATGTAGAGCTTTTGATATATGATTCAGTTTGATGGGAACATAGAGTTGGATTCTTAAGCAAATCCTTAAAAGAAGAAAGGTAATTTGGGACAAGAGACAGTGGGGAAGTCTGGAGAACTTTTAAGCAGAATTGTAATGTGACCAAAATCGCTCTTTAGAGAGATTTAGTGTAGCTACAGGATGCAGAACTAGGAGCAGCAGAACGTAGTGTAGCAGAGTCTGTAGTAAAAGCCTGCTACATCTTACCTTCCACTTTGGAGGCCCTAGGCAAGGACCTTGTTGTACTAAAGGGTACAGGACAAAATCATGATAATAAAAAGGGGACCAGAATGAATATGAAGATTCCAATTCATTTATTTACTGTGACAAATATTAACTGTCACACAGACTGGAAATCCTTGTACTAATAAACTTAATATATTCTTTCCATGAATGGAATGAAAAATGATGGCAAGAAGTTCTTTGAGAATGTGCAGAACCATCACAAGGCCTCAGTTTAGCTTGCCTGGTGAGTGTGAGCTATTCCACAGGTGAACTCTAGGCAATCAGGGTATTGCTCAGTAAACACGGAATCAGGATACATTGTCAGCTGGTTTTGGCCTAATGGCAGACATGAACCTAGGGCAGTCGACTGAGCCTGTCTTAGAACTGGAACTTAGAGTTTCACCAGAGGTTCTCAGCCGTGGATTAGAATCTCCAGGAGAGTGTGAAAAGATACCAAAACTACCACATGTGTGCGCGCGTGCACACACACACACACACACACACACACACACACACACATATACAGGTAACTGTGTATAAATGGTGGATATGTTAATTAGCTCTATTGTGGTGATCTTTTAAGGTATCTAACATCAACTTGTATAACTTAAATATATACACGTTTTGTATGTCAAAGATATCTCAATAAACTGATTAAAAAAATACTAAGAACTGGCACCACCCTCGGTGAACTGAATCAGAATCTCTGTGGGTGGAGCCCATTGGCATGACAGTGGTAGTTCCTAAGAGCTCCTCAGACTCTCCTTTTGGATTGGTCCAACCACAGGCCTTGGAAGGAACTTCTTCAGTGGCCTCTGGAACCTCGCTTTTGATGCCTCCAGAGACAACCAGCTCAGTCAGTTTAACACAACCTGACTCCAAACACTCCTTCTCTGGATATGTTAATCCACTCTGAGAGATTCCAAGGGGTTTCCTGCAGGACTGGGAGCAAGCCTGCTTTTAATTCATGTCTGCCTACTCTGCCCATGCGGTGTTCACATGACTTCTTATTGGGCAAGGTTTCCCTCATTCTCAAGTTCTTGGGGTGAGGGGGGTATCTCACTAAGAATGAGATGACCTGAGGAAACAAACCCGGAATAGGAAGGCTGGCATGGAATCTGCAAGATAATCCAGGCACTAGATTGTAACAAGGATGGTAACAGCAGAACAGGAAGGGAGTGGAAAGAACAGGGGAGGGACAGGGAAATGGGAGGTTAAATCAATTGCATTTATTCCAAATAATTCCTTTTGCACTAAAATTTAGCAAAAAATTTACAGAGGAAAAATTGATCAGTTGGGGGGGTGATACACAAAGCATCACAACATAGAGAACTATGTGGAAATTGACCTCTATTATGCTGATTCATTGACAGATTCACTGCAGGTTTTAATTTACCATTTGAATAATATTTTTCTTATGTAACTGAATATTTCACTTTTTTCTGTCCTCAAGTTACATATTACATAGCAATTAGACCATTACATCACAGAATAGGAGGCTGAACTACCAATGAATTTTAGAAGCACTAGCAATCACTCCAGAAATTCAAGTTCAGACCATACACACACACACATCTGCACAAACACACAAGATATACTTGAATAACTCAAATGCTATATTTAAGATGATTTCTGATCCTGGTAATATTAAATAGTTGTGCAACCTTTCTCTTTTAATGTGCAGGCAAAGGGTTAAAAAACAAAGAAATGAAGCAAATTAATCTCTACAATGAGCATCTCCTACACTGTTCAACATTTCTTTTTCTAATAAGGAATATAATCACTTAATTTATATCAGTGTTCTCAGAGATATTTAGAGGCAACATGTTGCTTACCAAATCCCTTTCATGTTTTTCCTCTGTGTTCAGGGATATAGCACAATAACTCAACTATCTAAACAGCTACCCTACTGAGTTAATAATAGCACACTTATTTTTCATTTTAGAAGTTTCCTCTTTCACTCTTTGGATTCAATAGCACCTATCTCAATTACAAAGTAAGCCAAATTGAAAAGTTTTCAACAGAGGTGAATATGATTTCTGAAATTTTAGAAAATTGAACATTTGCCAACTTTTAAACACAATAGCTTGAAATCACTGGTTTAAAAAAAACAACCAAAAATATATCTTTTTGTGCTCAAATCTTTACCAAGGGCTCTGAGAATTTTTCCAAAGTCATACAGTGTTCCTTGGGGACTGAATGCTCTTGAAACACTGCATCCTCCACCCAGTTACTTATGGGGACTGGGCGTCGATCATCCCCCTTGGATTCAGAAAGCAGAATACTGAAAGGACTAGGTGCTCCTTAAGGTGAATGCTTTACCACTATTGTCCTCATTTGCATCAGGCAACTTTTACTGCAATAATACACTCCAAAATTCTCAAAGCTTAAAAGAGCAAATATATACTATTTCTCACTTTCAAGACTGCAGGTTACTGTGTGGCTCAGCTGGCTTAGACCTGGCTCTGTTTGAGGTGCATCCTGTGCCTCTTGTTCTGCTTTTCATTCTGGCAGGCAGGAGCATCAGAGGATAGGTGGGAACGCACAGCACCTCTCACAGCTTCTGCTAAGAGCTGACAGTGTTCCTTCCCCCAATATCCCATTCCTCAAAGCAAGTCACATGGTGGGCCTAAGGTTCTTCCCTAGCAACACATATTTCTCCCACTCTGAAACATGAGAAGGGTAGGGAAGGGAGGACAAATTGTGAGAAACGGATCCACCATCCATTTTCCTTCAAAGCTAACACCCACACCACCAGGGTTAGGGCTCTGGCAGAAATGTTCATCAGCGCTGTTGGAACATAAAAACCCAATCTGGAAAACCATTGTCACAATCATGATATGGCGCTGTCTTGCGTTACTGTTTGAAGCATGAACAGTGAAGCCCATTTTTAACCATATGTGATGGGCAGCCTCTAAAATGTCTCCTAGTGATCCCTGCCTCCAGGTATTTACACCCTGGGTAACTGCACTCTAGGTAAATCCCTCTCTCTGAGTGTGGACTGAGCTAATGATTCTCATCTAGGAAAAATAGTCCTGCATTTTCCTTTACTCACATAGTCACAATATTTCTGATATCAGATGTGTGGGTTTTCCACACATGAGGTGATTCTCTACAACACCAGCTGAGTATCCTATAATTCAATTAAATTCTGACACTCTCTGGAGTTAGCATCAGATCCCACAGGATCAAAAGAAAGTGTTTCCAAGGGTAGATGGTTCCAAATACATGGGAGCAGGCTGCCTGAGAGATGCTATGGGTGTCGCTCTAGTCAGTATGAACTCATACGAGGAAATTCTACAGCTTTCGACAAGTTCAAGAATTGGCCCTAAAAAAAAGAAAAGATCAGGCTCAATGTAAAGGCAACAATGGGCTAGTGAGGCCAACGACCAGGTTTCCTATGGATTTCTGTGTTACTTTAGGTTCAGTCATCTGCATCACTGTCAGAGGAACCATCCTTCCTTTTCCTTTGTTCCTTCCTTTATTCCCTTCCTTTCTTGGGCTACATGCTGTGACTGGCACCTTGAGTAAGTGAAAGAGCGAATGAAGGAGCTCAAGCTCAGAGGTGGCACTGTGGACTGATGGGGCAGGCTGGATGGTCATCATTTTTCTTTTTAGAAACATACTCCTTCGGTTTCCTGAATCATGTAGACGATAAAAATTAAGCTATGAATGTGACTTTTTTTAAAAATAACACTCAACGTTGTATTATGTACCCAAGGTCTTAGTAGAGTCATTTCTGTTCTGAAGATCATGTGGACACTATGAAATTCATTTAATTACCCTCCTCTGACAACTCTCTCCCTAGTTCATGGCACTCTCATTCCTTTACCCACTGGCAATTTCTTGTTGGAATTTCCTTGGGTGAAAGTCATTCCTGTAAGAAAGTTTTCTTCGAAAACAGAAAAAGCTAATAGTGTTCTCAGCACCAAAAGACTAGTAAAAGCAATGGAGGATGTAATTCCTATACAGGTTCTGTAGGTTAAATATGCAATTGTAGACTCTTAAATCATATACTTGGCATTGCTATCATCATTTTGGCTTCTGTAAAAGCCAAAGGAAGAAGAAAGAAAAGAAAAATTCTGTCATATGTGAGGTATTTTATTACCTGTCCCTTTTACAAAGTAACTTTCCATTTCCTGCACATACTATTGTCTGTCAGAATTCATGCCAGGGAAAGAGTTTCCTTGTCCTGGATGGTTTACCTTGCAGATTCCTGCTCCTTTTCCCAGGTCTAACCTCAAAGATACAGGATATCTTGTCTCAGACACCTTTCACCACCCAGGTAGAGCTGGAAAACTAGGCCCCCAGTTCCCGTGGTAGACGTCTCTATTGGAGCATTGCTAGTGTTTGCTGACACGACTTTCCGCTTACAAGACCAAGAACTTCTTAAGGATAAAAGCTCTGTGTTATTCAACTTTGTATCTCCAATGCCCGGTGTGGAGCTCAACATAAGGATGTTAAAGGAATGATATATCAAGTTTCTCAATATTGTTAGGAGTTCAGAATCTTCCATCAAATATTCTAACTGAGGGAGAATCATTATATTGATAGCTAGGTATTGGGAAAATGTCATCATAGAAGCATTGAAAAAATGTTTAATGGTGGGTGAGCCCATTTTTACTTACCAGATCCTTCTGGCAAAAGCTGAAGCAAATATGTAGTTTTGTAAAGGAGGCCTAAGTGAGGCCTCTCTCCCTCAATTCTGTCATCTTTGCTGTCTTATCCTGCCTCTCCTCACAAAGCCAAAGTTGGGATATTGCCACAAAAGTAAGAAGAAAAATCACTTCAAGGCAGTCCCCACCATGCCCCCTCAGGCTACCTTACCTGTCATTGGGGCATTAAGCTGGGGCCAGGATGCAAGTGGAGGGAGAGAGAGCAGAAAGATCTGCCCAGCTTCATCCCAGCTTCTCACAGGGTAAAAAGGCCTTGACCTTCTTAGATCCAGTGGCATGGACCCATAAAATTGAATACAAAGAAGATGTGTCACCTCTAAGCACCAATCTTTGACATAAAGTGACCTTACCCATCAACAAAAATGGCCCCAGTAAATGTCAGAGCTGATCAATCAGGTTATCAATATTCTCCCACAAGAGTCAGTAAAGGGAGTAAGAGATTGAAAAAGAAGCCTGCAAATGTTTATTCCAAAATTCCCTCCCGATGGAGTGTCAGCGCAGGTCCTTCACAAAGCACACTGGGCAGTCAGGAGTGGGACAGGTAAGTGGATGGGGAGGGACGGCACTACACCTTGGAAAGATGCTGCAGAAGGAAGCAAGAATGGGCAGGAAAACTGTTCAGGTCATGATTCTGATCTACACCTGGAAGAAGAAAAGGGAAAGGGATTAGAATTTTTAGGAAGACTTTCAAACGCAGATCCCGCAGTCCCAGGCAACCCAATGGGGAGCTGTGGAGCAAAGATCACTGTGATGGTTAATTCTAAGTGTCAGTTTAGCTAGACCACAGTACCCAGATATTTGGCCAAACATTATTCTAGATGTTCTTTGAAGGCATTTTTTAGATTAGATTAACAGATTATCCTCCATAATGTGGATGGACCTTATCCAGTCAGTTGAAAGCCTTAATAGAAAAAGACTGACCTCCCTAGAAGAGAAATTCTTCCAGCAAAATGCCTTTGGACTTGAAATTTATTTTGTTTTATATGAAGAAAATGTATATATTGGATTCTGCCCCAAGTTCCTGACACAGGGCTTCTAAAATCCTTGTAACTTCTTAAGTAGTAAGAACACTAGGGCATCTTTTGTTCTAATATTTGATCTGCTGACACCTTGAATTCAGACTTCAAGCCTACAATGAGAAATAGATTTCTGTGGGTTAAGATGCCCAATGTGGGATAATTTGTTACAACAGCCATAAGAAACTGATACAGCTCTCCACCATTTCCCCCATACCAAAAGATCAGTGAGTTAATTTGGTTGAGGAACCTTATCTGATCTGCCTTGTATCAAGATGATTTGTTTAAGGTATTATGGTAGGAGAAAGAGCCATTATCTCTTAAAGAGAAAATATAAGAAAATCAAAGGTTTCTATCTGCCTATTCTTAAAATTGTAAGATTAACCAGTTCTATTTCCATTACCTACAATTAGGCTTCAACAGTAAAAAGTCCTTGATGTATAATATATGCATTGAGGTTATCATTTCACATATGAAATCCTGTGGTTTGTCCTTTAAGATGTACAACTTCCTTTTCTTTTAGTATCCTTTTGCTATTTATCTTTTTTGATCCTTTCCTTCTCATTAATGTTTTTGAGGATTAATAAAAAAATCCTATTATTGAATTTGTAGGCTTTTATTTGTAGGAAAAGATAAAAGACTTTTCTAAACTTTATTTACCCATGCCTTTTTGAGAGTTGAACTTTTTTGAACCATGTCTTGCAGCTTACAATTTTCATTATACTGCATCCAAGTGTTTTTTTTTTTTTTTCAACAGGATTGCATGGTTTCTTTTACAATGTATTTTCTTTAGGTATTTAAAGCTGGAGTTTATTAAGTCAGGAATTTAAGTGTGGCAGTGTCTTTTCTTTCTGGTGTGTTTGTATTCTACCTACACCATCATTATAGAAGTTGCTTTTTATTCTTTTCTATTTCTTGGATGTTTTGGGTTTTGGGTTTTGTTGGGGGTCTTTTTTGATCCTTAATTTCTTTGGGAATTATTCCTGTGACAGTAACTTCTATAAAGGAATGGAAGGTCTATAGAAGTGATGTTGATTGCTGTACATGTCCATACTGTTTCTCAGATTTTCATGTTTTACATATGAGTTTTGAAATTCAAATGACTGTTTCTATTATTTACATTATTATATTTGTTGTTACCAAGTTGATTGTTCTCTATAGCTTTTTAAACTTTTTAAAATTTTTCATCTCCAATATGAACAAGAAATTAAAATTACTTTATACCCACATATGGACTTTTCCAATACATTTCATTAGAAAACTAATGTTCACTGTTTTCACAGTTTCTTGAAATAAGGATCATTTTTTTAACAGCTTTATTGAAATACAATTAACATACCATACGATTCACCCATTTGAAGTATGTATTTCAATGCCTTTGGATTGTTTTTCATTCATGATTAATTCCTTATATAGGACTCCCCACGAAACACGGTCTGGTCAGTGGGAAGTGCCTGGAGGACTGGAAGCTGAGGAAGCTGTAAGGCGCGGTGTAGAGAGGGGCTGATTCTTTGTGGAGAAATGGAATGCCCAGGAAAAAAGACTTCCACAAATGACATTTAGTGGTCTCCCAGTACAAACGTGGCAACTCATAGAGTTCACACACAACTCACAGAGCTTCAGTTCAGATTGTTAGTACTTCACATTTCAATATGAGAGTCAAAGATCACCAGACATTTAAGGAATGTTCTAACATGAAAGAGACCAACACACACACAGTCACACACACACGCACACCTGGCACTCAGAGAAAGTGGAAGAGATACATACAATGAGACACAAAAGAACAAAGAACTTCAAGGAAAATAAAACATGGCACAAGAAAGGCAGCATAATCCTATCAGAGGATTTGCCTCAGCAGTGCACAGTTATAATTAGTATTAGTTATAATAGAATTTGATATAATATTATTATTGTAGTGCAAAGGTAGACTAAGGTGATATAACTTTATTGGGAGGGAAGAGATATTTTTAAAAAAGCTAAGTCATCTACATAATAAAGTAAACCAATAGTTAATGTGTAAAATGTAGCAAATATATGATTTTACAATATGGAAAAAAGTATCAAAAAGTATCAGAATTAGCTGCTAAACCAAATGGAAGTGAGTGCCGCCAGGAAGAGGGAGATAGGAAAGAACCAGGGTAAAGGATACTGTTTTTCATTATAAGTATTACTTGAATTATGTTTCATTAATATTATTTGAATTATAACTATCCATATGTGTTACTTTGATAAAGAATAAAAATTAATTAAAAATAAAAAAATCCAGATACAGTATTTTAGCTGGCATTGCTTGGTTTTCTGAAGCTCAGCTGTTAAAGGGAGAGAGCAGGACTTTTGTTCTGATAGCTATGTAAATCGCCCAACCCTTCTAATATTTTTAAGTAAACTGGTTACGTCCTTATTTGATCCCTCAGGGAGGAAAAAAAAATCTTAGTAATTTCTTAAGAAACTAAACTTTGAAGTTTAAAAAATAGATGAGGCAATAATTTCAACTGAGAGAAGGAAATGGAAACGTCAAGGGCTGGTACTAACATCATTTGTCTCCAACGCCTATCTGTGGCCCTGATGGCCTCGAGGACGTGAGAGCAGGTTACTGCTGACCCTCCCACTCCTAGTTCCTCACCCCTTCCACCTTTTTTGCCTTCCTTCTCTCCCTCTCTCTTTCTCCTCTCCTGGCCCTGCTCCCCGGCTGCAACTTTTACCAGGACTAGCCGTACTAGGACCTGAAAGAGTTATCTTTTTAGGTATACCTCATTGAACAAATAAATGATGAGTGAAATGGTTAAAATTTTCTCTCTTTAAGCAGAAATAATTTTTTAAAAACCCACAAAAGAACTGTGTGCTTTTCTTAGTTTGCATGAGAGTGTTGATTTGGGCAGGACTGTCAGTGATACCTAATAATAAATGAAGATTTAACATCCCTTATTTAAAAGAAGAAAAATACACAAGAATATTTTCCAATAGGCTATGGCTAATGAATACATACTTTAAGGGATTCATTGGACAGACACACAGACTCCTTTAACTCACTGTTCTCAGCATAGAGCCTCCAGATTCAAACTTGATCACTGCAGGTAGAACGTTTTCCATCTGATGATCTTTCACGTAGGAATAGAAACCTTGAGATGTATACCCTCAACTTGCCAAAACTGTCTGGCATTATGTCATCTGATTGATGACTTGTCTTTGTTCTACCTTACAGAGGACAGAATTTCCCAACAGTTTTAAATGTTAGCAATTAATTACTGTAATTCTAGAGAAGCATCAATGTCCATTTTAATCTGAGAAGTTATAGCCTTTTTGAATGGCAAGCTACATGTTTTTCTTGGTGTTTGACAGCATTAAGTCATTTTCATATAAGAAAGAATGACTGATGAAGTAATTTATTTAATATGCATTGAAAACATGTCTTCTAATATTTAAAATAACTTTTTCTGACACTTAATTTTTCTCTCTCCCTTTCTCCATTTCTGAGAATTCCAGGATTTACAGCATCATTAGAATTTCTTTCCTTCCCCTTTTCTTTCCTGCTCTGTATTTGGGTTCAGCATGAAATCTGTCTTGTTGGCTACCCCTCAACCCCCCACTCGGAGCTTATACAGAGAGTGCATTTGTTTATACATACAAGTGAGCTTGTCTTTGGTTGAACAACCAGGACTTTTCCTTCTTCCTTGTAGCACCATGTACCCAGTCTCAAAGTAAATAACTACAGAAAAACTATGGCAACTCTGGTAATCAACAAGGTGGCTGTTGCTAGGCTACAGAAAGGCAAGCAGGATGGCCTGTGCTTGGTCTTGGCCATGTACGAGGAATAAAGCCCTGCCAGTCATCCCTTGTCCTTAGGAGACAGGTTTAATGTGTGAGTGCGGGGTGGACCCAGAATATGGAGCCTCAATACCAGCACCAGGGCTTCTCTCTTGGCCCTAGTATGTGGGACACCACCATCCCCTCCCCAGATGCCTCATTCTGATTATGGGTCTCTTGTGCCTAAGGAGACATATCTTTTCATCAACATGTTCTCCTTTCTCCTCCTGACACATTTAAGTTCTGAGGGCCAGGTTTCTCATGTTTCCAGCTGGAGAAACTTTTTCATTCTCAAGATCCTGCTCAGAGGCCCCAGCCTGGGACAGAAGCCTCCCAGCTCTCCTCACTTGCCTTAGCTTTACCACCACGGAGCCCCCACTGCTGTGGGCTTCCCATGTTCTCCCTGGTCTGTGACTAACGGTGATTATTTCCCAGCTCCTTTCTGGGTTCCACCAGTTTCACTCTGCCCAACTAGAGGGGTATAACACCAGGCCGCAGCCCTACTCCTGCCAACAGCAGGCCTTTCCCTACATACACCTCTCAGTTCCAGCGTGCCCACCTCTGATCAATCCCAAGGAATACTGTTACTGTCTATGTATGCCTTGCTTTGATGTCCTTATTTTGAGCCCCTGTTCTGAACATGGAGGCCAACACCAATACTTCTGGCATAAGCTAGAGCACTGGCCAGACTATATGTGAATGATCAGAGGATTTCTAATTTACAAATGGGTTTTGTTCCCCAGAAAATTATAGTCCTAATACAATAATTGAGTCAACAGGAACAAACGTTTCAGAGTCGATGTGCTAAATTGTAGTTGAGCTCTCGTCAGCCTACAAAAAACCCACTTGATACAAAATGCACCAAAGTTACCATACTCAAGCATTATTTCAACTATAACATAAACTGTTTTCGTGAAGAAATTGAATTTGGGTTTTTACCAGCAGTTCCATGATCAAACCCCTTAGCTCCAGCAGTTGAAAAGGGAACTTGGCTAGTTCCTAGTGGGGACAGGTAGAATCATAAAGACATTGTTGAATACAAAGACTTAACTACAACTGGAGTAGTAATGACAGGGTTTTAGAAGGGAATTGCCCCCAGTTACTGCTAGAGAAGCTAAGGAGTGGGGAGCCAGCTAAGTAGCAAAGGGGAGGTAGAGAAGACATTCTTGAGGCAGGCTAGAATACTGAGCAGAAGGACTCAGGGTTCAAATCAGAAGGTATGGGACAACAGGATGCCCAGGGTTCAAAACGACAGGATGCTTGCAGACCTGAACCTACTAAAATTAAGTCTTGATGGTCTTCCTATCAAGTCAATTTCCTCTTAAGAGAAAACATTCTCTTTTTCCCTCACTAGGCATGTGAGGGAAACCCACCCTGCACTATGAATATTCATTCCATAGTGACTCAGACCCAAACCACCACACTTCTAGGCTGCTCATCTCTGGAGCAAGACTGCACTCCCTTCTTGAGTGTGGACTTTTGTTTTAACAGACTCCCGTTTGCTTGTACCTGGTCAACCTACTGTTGGATTATTTTTCAAACAGGTAAGAATCCTCTCCAGAGGTTGAGGTCTCACTTAGCTGGCAGGGAGACATCCCTGTATTGGATTTCCTGGCAACACTAGCTGATGAGACCCACATGTCTGAGTGGTCAGTGTAATTGGTAAAGTAGAGAGACAGTGAATTAACATGCTGCAGGGTGGTCATGAGGGACCTGCTCTATCAAATCTGGGACAGGACCAAGACTGTGAAGAAGAGCGATAGAAGGAGTAGTAAAACCCTGTGGGAACTTCTGCCTGGAACATTCTTTAGAGAAATTGCTCCTTACTCCATGTCCCTGCAGCTTGGGGTCCACCAGGGTAATTAAAGGACTACCTGAACCAAATAGATTAGGCAAATATGGATCTTTTTTGCCTTCCCAGGAATTTGATTTTAAGATGACAGATTTTTAAGAATTGATTTGAGATCTTGATTAAAAATCAGAGATTTTTAAGAATTGAGGTACTTTCAGTATACCTGGATGTAAAATACAAAATTTCAGGGACTGTGTGTCAGCATGTTCTACCACGTGGCCATGGAACAATGAAAACTGGTTTGCAACAAAGAAGAATTCATTCACGTGTTCATTCATTTATTCAGCAAGAAGGCAAAGGAAAGGCAGGGGAAGGGCGCTAATGTTGCATGGGAGATTATTGCATGCTAAACAAGAGATTATGCCAATGCTACAGAGAAAACCAGACAATGGTGCAGGAATGAGTGGTATCATAAGTAGAGGAAATAATTTGGTTGTGATGATTAATTCGGTACAACCTAGAGTAAGAGACTAAGGATGTACCTTGGCTGTTGGGGGGTATCCACAGTGCTCTTACTCCTTCAGTTAAAGGGAGTGTTTTTTTCTCTTCCTGAGTACAGCAGACCTCGGAGAATCTCCATGAATAACTTCTGAGGATTAGTAACTTGCTTTCTATATGCACCCAAGAAGAGTTAACCATTTAGTTTGAATAGCCACAGTGTCTGAAGAAGAACAGAGGGCAGCATTGAGGACAGAGCATCCTGAGCAGAATCCCCACTGATCTGTAGGGTGAGTTAAGCACCTTGCATAACATTATGCACAGTTGGGTGTTCAGTTAATACTTGATGGTTTAATTGATGAATTCTGTCTTACAAAAATGTGATCTTTTTGCCATCTCCAAAGAAACACTGTCACTCACATTATACACAATAATATGTTATACCAACAAGACTGCAGAACAATAATATAATCAGTGATGAGCACTGCCATATCCCACAAAAATGAAGCCAAATTGTGATTAACAAACTCAGTGATTCAAGTGGAAAATAGTATGTCTACTCTTGTGTGATTTAAGAGTACTATAAATGCAATCATTTTTACTTTTTTAAATTGATACTACTCACAAGAAGAGCAGCTTAAATATGAGTCCATGGTACTCTTGACTAATGTGGCAAGATAACCCAGGAGAAAAATTAACAATGTTTCATGTTTCTGCAGTCTCCAGACAAAACAATGAGGCTATTACTCCAAATTCCTATCTCCATCCTTACCCATCTCCTTCTAATGACACTCATACAAAAAAGGAAAGTTGAGCTTTCTCTGCCTCAGGGCTGTGTTACAAGAACTTAGTTTTTAAAAACCTAAGCAAAAAGCAGAATTGTCCAGGAATGGTGGGGTGCTAAGGGTTGAGGGGAGTGGGAAGGGGCTGAATGCGTTGGAATAAGGAGGGAATGGTAGTTACCAACAGTCCCCATGGTGCCTACAGCCAGGCTGAAAGGGGCTGTTTTATTGGGCAGGACATGAATGCCCAGGAGCCACAGCAATTGTCCCCATGACTGTGCTGGGCAGACTTGCCACTTTAAACAGACCCTACTGCCAAAGCAGTGGCACCTATGATGGATCGAACACCAGAGCAGAACACATAGCTAGCACGGCAGACACCAGGAGCTGACCAGTTTTCTCTTTTACATCTCTACCTCCATAAGCCAAAACTTTAAAAGATTAACCACATAGCAATACCTACTTTCTTGATTCACTCCCTAGTTGTAAAACAAACAGTGAACAATTTAAAATGTAAAATTTCAATTTAATAGTCATTATGCCAACTCAGCAGCGTCTATCACACAGAACCTGCAGGGCACTAAGCAAACAGAAGCGCCACATGTCGCAGTTGGCGCTCTGAGTCTGTGTTACAATTTAGACACAAATAAGAATTCCAAGTTATCAAATAGAACAGGAGAATTGAAGTAACTGAAATTCTATTTCTCCATCTGTATAATCACTGTGTATTCACTTCTTTTGAATTGAATCTATTGTTTAAATGCAGGAATATGTAGCATTACCAGGTTTCACTCAAATGATTCCTAATCGTTATAGCTAAATAAATGTATATGAATGATGGATCCATGGCAGAGGTTAGCAGAGTGGATGGGGAAGAATGGAATAATTGAAAATTCTTCCAATTGAAGTCCATTAAAATGAAATATTCATTAAAGGATAAGTAATCAAAGTGCTAATTTGCAATTAAATATATATTATTAAAACTCAATGATATTCAAAGCAGTTGTTTAGAATTTATACCCAAAGAGATTTTTTTTCACAATAGGATATCTATCATTGACTGTTTTAAACTGCCAGTTCATGGTGATAATAAAAAGCACAGCAACTTTTTAATCAGCAGTATTATTGTTCTTCATTACCTACAAAAATTACACCTACACCCCCTTATTGTCTGCTCCTGGGGCAGACTGTTCCCACCAGCCTACTCTTGGTACTCACAATTCATTTGGAATTGCATAACCTCTTCAGGACATTGCAGGGAGGAGGAAAAGGCCTCTCAAAATATAAATAAGATCAAATTTCTTATCAGTTAGACTGGTGTCTGCATCAGATTTCATTTGATTTTATGATGGTTCTTTACCTGAATTTATAAAGTAAATTCGTATCAGTTATATTATATAATACAATATTGCCATAACATAACTAACATAAGTGATATATTAAATGCTTAAACATTAATTTTTTTCTAAGTAAAAAATCTAAGCATTCTTAGATCTTTTTCTGGTAAAATACAGGAAGAAGTGGTCAAAGACCCTAAAGACATTTGAATATTGGTAGCAACACTTGAAATTATAGCCAAAGTTAAGAACATGGGCACTTTATCAGTTCCATATCCAAAAGAATGTTCCCTAGAAGGCATAAAGAATCTGAGATGGCCAAGAGGCAGTTTAAGGTTTCAGTATCTAGAAAAACATGATCATGTTTCATCAAGCTGCACACTAAGATTTGTGAATTTTATTGTATGTACCTCAATATAAAGTTTTCAGAAATTAAAAAGAAAATTCAGTGATTTTTTTCTTGAAAAAAAAAATATATATATATAATTTCCCCCACGGTTTGGCCATGTTTTTCTCTTTCTAGAGGGAGAGAGAGAGAGAGGAAGGGGAAGGGGGAAAGCATGATCATTTCTCTTGGTAGGAATATCCCTCCCCAAGACACTCCAACTTTCAGACCAGAAAAGTCATGCTCAAACCTATGTAATCTAGCAACGAGAGGCAGTATCTTTGAGTAAATACTGCTTTTCCAGCCATATATATCAAAGAAAACTGGAACTCTAGAGTGGAACTTTGGTAGATTGACCACCAATTTTATTCTTAGGAACTCCTGGTTCCATGAAGAAAGCAAAGTATTTAGATGTATCAGGCTACCCTACTTCAGCCACTCTCCAGGACCCACCTGCCTCTGAACTAACTACCCATTGTCACCATACTTAAAAGCCTCAATCTGGACAATGTCTTGACCATCTTTACACTGGACCCAAAACACAAACAACAAGTTCCACTTCAATCTGGAAAGAGGCAGGAGAATGAGTTACTCTTTATGACAATACCTGACTCAAACGAAATACTAAATGAATGAAAGCCAGGAAAAATAATTCCTGGAGGAGGAAGGGCAGCTTAAAGAGTGACTATTGAAAGTGGATTAATAATTATTAAGTGTAGGTTATTGCAGTAAGAGAAAAATCCTTAAAAATTAGAAAACATCTTGACAAATGAAACTTTAATCAAAGGGCATCCTCAAGTGAGGAAGATGCTCTTTCTCTCTCCCCATATCCTGAGAGTTCCCAGGAAAGATGAGGGTCAGAAATCAGTCACTGGGCTGTGATACAGTAATCTTGTCTTATTTCTGTCCCACACCAGGGACCAAAGGAAGACTGAGGCCCCTAAGAGCTGGCAAAGAGTCTTCTCTTAGTGCAAAAAATGAATGTTACATGCTGTGATGTGCTTTCAGTGGAACATTTGTTTTGTTTGTTGGTGACAGCTACCACTTCCTGATGAAGTGATATTTGTCTTCACAGTCACTGGCTGGGTTCAGTCATACTCACGTGAGGGCACAAACTTCAAACATCTTTGCATGGTGATGCTCATCTCAGAGGAGAAGGATGTACATCAGCCATGTCCACTGGCCACGAGCCATGAGCCCTTTTGGCTTATTCATGGGCCAGAACGTTCGCCATGTTTGTTCAGGTATTAGATGAAATCTGACACTTCTTTTTACATCAGATTGTGACTTTTAGGTTTGGCTCCTGATTCTACCCTGCAGCTTCTTCAGGAGGGGAGCCTACTTTTGGGCCAGGTACCCTTCCTTCACCAGTTGCTATCATCTCTGAAGAGGAGATAATCATGGTTTCTATCTCTCAATTCATCAATGAGGATTAAGTCTGACAATACATGTCAAGTGTTCATGACAGTGACTGGCATATAGAAAATGATCAATAAACAGTAATCATTAGCATTTGTTCTGTCTGTATGTGGTTAGGATCCTCTGGTGGGAAGGAACAGAGAGCCACTCTGCTTTACTCTGGTAATGAGGGGTGCTGTGATGTGGGAATAAGGACAACAGGTGTTGGATAAACTTCCTCAGTGATGTAGCTGATCTCCAGCAGTGTACTTGAGGTGTGCATCTATTCCCATTGCTGCTGTGCATATTAAGGATGCTCCACAGCCTGCTGTCTGATAATGCTGCTGTCATTGACTTCTGAGTGATGGCGGTAAGATTAGAATCCCATGCTTCTAATCTAATGTGTGGTTTATTAAGGACATGGCTATTCACTGTAGTCATCTCCTGTGGAAGCTTCAGTGAAACCTGAGTTTCTGGACTCCCAGTTAAAGCCCCCAAACCAGGCCTCATAGTGCAGGAATCATTAGCCTTGGCACAGTACTTCCTGCTCCAACCCTCTAAATTACCCTGTGGTCAGAGAGCAGGGTACTCACCAACTGCCGCACATGGTATAACATTCTTCTTCTTCTGATAGCTTATCCATGAAGGCATGTCAAAGGGGCACAGTGTTTGTTAGGACACTATACTTTACACTTTTTTACATTACCCTTGTAATTAACATAAAATCTAACTCAAAGGGATTTAAACTATACAGGCTGTTTAATTGGCTCACATAGTAAAAATCTCAGGGGGTGGCTGATGCAGTGACTCAGTGTGGGAAAAGGACTCAGTTTCTTTTGGCTTCTCAGCTCTGCCATCTGCAGTGTCCTCTTCATCCCAAAGCCGACTCCCATTATGGTTCTAGGAGGGCTGACTGCTGGCTGCATCCAGGCACGTGCTCTCCTCCACATCCAGGAGATGACAGTTTTGGTTCTAGCATCTCAAGCAAGAGTTTGAAACTGACCCCAGTTTGACATGCTTAGGTCATATGCTGAACCCTTGAATCTGATTGCAGCTAGTCAGTCAGGGGCTGTCCCTGGTGCTGGAGTAGGTCAGCGTGTGGAGAAACTAATACAAGGATACCTTTGAAAGGAGGAAAGAAGGAATGTGTGTTGGTAGGCAGCAACAAATATTGATTACAGGCATGATGTGGTTTGGAAGTTGTAGTGGGATGAACATCTTGAGGTTCTATGACCTTAGTTGTATGTTCCCCCAAAAGTAAATGTGTATATATTAAGCTGTAATGTGGAACATATTAAGGAGGACTTCCATCCCAACCATGGGGTGCTCACAGGAATCTAGGTATACCGAGCTCTCATGGAGACTGGTACCTGAGGGATACAGCCCATCTCCGGGGACAGGGTGTGTTACTGACGCTTTCAGTAGTAAGGGCCATGAACACTCTACCCACCGCCACCCTTATGCTCACTCAGTAGCTCCACCCTCTGCTTCCAACTTCCTTTGTCAACGAATCATTTTACTCTTCTTAGTTTTCTGTGTATTTACGCTTATGTTCTGCTGTCTTATAGCTTGTACATCATAATTTCGGCTTTCTCATAACCCTGTTTCCTCATGGCCTCTTCATGTATGTCTTTTCAATTCTGCTCTCCTTAGTAATTGTTCATTTATATCAGTGTCAGGGAGCTGTATGATGAGCAAAGCCTGTAGTGGGCTCTGAAAACTGACAAAGATTTGGAGAGAAAAAAAAAGTCATGGTATTTCTTGGATAGAAAAAAACAAGAAGACGTTTCTGCGGTGGAAAGAAAACTAGTTCAGCAGAGCAGAAGAGCATGTCAGAGATGATCGAGATGATCAAGAGAGCAATAAGTTGGGAAAGTAGGAGGTCTCTGATTATAGAAAGTTTGGAAATAAATATCTATTGAATGCTCTTGAGCAAAGCAGTCATCTGGCCTACTCATTATTTCTGCAGCCAAGTCAGCTTCATTTGAACTCTCACCTTGCTTTTACCCAGTAGCCAGATATTTCTTGTCCCTAATCTCCCCCCATTTATTCTATCATGCCAATTCTGGGTGAACCCTGTTGGGCTGGAGATTAGAAGGGAGAAACAGCACTCACCAATGAGAGACACCATTTGCCATTGTCCTACTGGTAAGTTATATCAGTACTCAAACATATCAGACTCAGTGCCCCCATTTTATAAGAAATGTTTCTATAATTCTCTGTTTACTATTTGAAATAAAATTCATATATAATATGATGGACATGCATACCTACTTGTATGGGTTAAATTATATCCTCTCCATTCATATGATAAAGTCCTAACTCTAGTACCTCAGAATGTGACCATGTTTGGAGATAAGGTCTTTAAAGGGGTAATCATGTTAAAATGAGCTTCTAAGGGTAGATCCTAATTCATTATGACTGGTGATTATATGAAGAAAAAATTTGGGCACAGGTGCTAACAGAGGGAAGAAACTGTGAAGACAAAGGGAGAAGACAGCTATCTACAGCTCAGAAGAGAGGCCTGGAAGAGAGCACCCCTCACAGCCCTCACGAGGAGCCAGCCCTGCCAGCACCCTAACTTCAGACGTCCAGCCTCCACAATGGGAAAATAAATCTGTGTGGTTTAAGTCACCCAGTCTGTGGTACTTTGCTATGGTGACCCTAGCAAGCTAACACACTACTGCCTATATTAAGAAGGATGTAATGTACAATAAAATATATATTTCTATAAGTAAATGCTCAAGCACAGCTATACCAAAAGGCATAACATTTCCACCAACACTGTGCCTGGAACAGCTACTGATTACTATGGAGTAACAGTGTGAATGCAGGCTGACACAGATGGTGTACAATGTTGGCAACTCAAATACAAAATCTCCAGCAACATTACCATTGGTACATGATTTTCTGAAAGAGTGAAAAAGATTTTGGTAAAGTTCCAACAAAACAAAGAGCTATCTTCCCTCAATTTACATGATAGTTACATTCCTGGAAAATCCAAGAAATACGTTGTATTTACTTGTAACACAGGAACAGGCTCTAGGCTCAGATAATTATAAGTTTTTCATCTACATGAACGTCCTCTGGAACAGTTGGAAGTCACAGACAGTTCTTCATTTTTCTGTTCAAGTTGCAGGATGTCAGGATGTTTAGCATCCCTGGTCCACATCCCTCACTGGCAGTAAGGTACTCAGTCATCATGACAACCCCAAATTTTCCCTTATTTCCAAAATATTTCCTGAAGGGGAGTACTACCTTTGTTGAGAACCAATGAGATACAAGAGGATGGAAGATGTAATTTATGGCTATCTTCTGGTGTTAAGCTGGCCCCACCCCAACTCTGACAAAACTCTTCCTACTGGAGGCAGAAAACTAGGAACTCAGTCATGAGACCACAGCAAGGGGAGACCTGCATCCGCTGAACTGGTACTGTTGAAAGACACGGTCTTGACACTACCTAAGGGCAGAGTTAAAAGGCTCCTTTGCTTGAACTTCAGAGGCCTCAAGGTGCTCTAAGCTTGGTGGAGCCCAGCAGCTGTGAGCATGCCTTTGTGTGTGTGTGTTAGGTGTATTTCAGGCTTGCAAAAGGCTAAGATGTTCTGTGATTGCAGAGGTGGTAGTAGGCCAGAGCCTGGCTCCAGAGGATCATTGGGCAAATCCTCTTGTTGATTTCCCTGCCCATTCCTGGACTACTGAACATTCACTGTTGGAGAAATTACATGAACCAACAAGTGGGTTCCACCAGAAAGCTAGGATTTCTTACTGTAACTGGGCCCTAAATCATGTACCCAATCTTTCTGTCCCTCTCTGCCTGTCCCCAGGCATGTTGCACAGAGTTGACTTTCAACCTTTTTCATTCCCTTCAAGCACTCAAATTCAACCTTGTTGTCTCATGCTCCAGGAAGACTTTTGTATATTTTGTTGAGAGAATCAATAATATTGCCCAGAATTTTGCTCCTTTTCAGCTTACAAGTTCTTTTCCTTCCGCACAACAGGAAGAAAGTCCACGTGTGCTGCATATTGCTTCCCCTTCCAAGGGAAGGTGCTCCATTGAATACAGAGCTTTGGGTTTTCGCTTTCAACTGCCTTCTCCCCTCACCTGTGCCTGAAGATGTGTTGCATGAGTTAGAACCCTTTGGTTACAAGTAGTAGAATCCAACTTGAATACACTTTAGCCAGAAAAGGGGATTTTATTCTAACGAGTGAGGGATGTCTCAAAAACTCGATGGGAAGAGTGCATGGGTCTCAAGAAAGGACCTGGACACCATGCAAAGCCATCAGCACTCTTTCCACCCTTCACTGCTCCTGTCCACTTCATTTGTCTCTTCCCTGAACTGTAGCTCCTCGCGGCTTCCTAGCCAATCCCAGGAGAGAGAACATAACTGGCCTAGCTTGGATCAGGTCCAATTCTCTGGACAACGCCGGCTGAAATGACTTAACAGGGACTGAATTTATACTCCTGCCTGAGAAATGAAACATACATAATATAGATATAATGGGTTTTGAACATGGATACCAGGTAGTGCAGGACAGTGATCCCGGAGAGAGGGGAAACAGGTGAGGTGAGCCTTCTGATTGCCCCAGCCTGCTGCCTGGAGAGTTCCCAGACTGCAGCCAGGAAGCGGGGAGCCCAGGTGGGGCCCAGGGATCTCTGAGTTGAGAAGACAGAGCTGGGCGACCAGGGAAGCCATGGTAGCTAGAGGTGGCAGGACAGAGTACCAGGAAGAAGAGAGCTGGAGAGACAGAGAGAGAAGGAGAGAAAGATGGAGAGAGAGAGGGAAATCTGGATCACCAAAGATCTTGAGTCTTTAGCTGAATACTGATCAGTACATAACTACAAGGGAACTACTGGAAAGCCAGGAAAAGAGTCAGCTAAAGGAGCACAGCGAGGGCTCGTTGGGACTCCCATAGGGCCTGGAATAGTTTGTTCCCACTGTCATAATTCACAAGGGATCCAGAAGAGCATCACTTCACTAGTGGGGAAAAATGTAGTCCTCAGGTCTAGCTCTGGTCCTGCCTAACACAGCTTAAAAGGAAACCTGAAAAAATGCAACTGTTTCCAAGTCACTTAACTGCATCCCAGAACAAAGCTCAAGAATATTTATGGGAATACAAAATACCCAGCACCAGGAAGGTAAAATTCAGGACTCAGGCATCCAATCAACTCTCTGACCACGGGAAGGAAGCAGAAAACGAAGGGGAAGGAACAACACACACACACACACACACTCTCTCTCTCTCTCTCTCTCTCTCTCTCTCTCTCTCTCTCTCTCTTTCTCTCTCTCTCTCAGAAATTTTACGAACATTAGAGCTGCCTCCTGTCCCATCTTCAAGCTATTATTATTTTCTTCTTTATACACCTTAGTGTTGTTTGACTTATTACAACGGGCATGTATTACTACTGTTATTTTAAAAGGCTTTAGGAACAAACGGACCAAACAAAAAAGGGGCAAGACAAGTCTCTGCAAGCGCTTTAAACCTGCTGGTCTCTTTCTATCTCCTTCGCCGCCGCCTTCTCCTCCTGCCTGCCTCTCCAAAAAGTTCTCTCTCTTTACCTGAATCTCTTGCCTTATCTTCCCTTTCCACATTAACCGAATACAGAATGCACTTCTAGCTTCTGCAGAAAATTTTATTCTTTATCTTTGCTTTTAAATTGGCCGATTTTATAATGTTACGCGTGTACTTCTCAGAGAAGAAGAGGGGGCCTTCTCAACACCCCCCACCCCCGTAGTCCAGGGCCTTTTGTTCCGCCCGCTCCGCCCTCCGTGGGTGAATGGCCCGTGGTGGGGAAGCTCCCCCAGCCCCGCTCTATTTGCCCGGACCCCTGTCAAACTGATCCCAACTTTGGCTGCATCTGTCCAGGCGGCAGACATGTCCTAAGCCTCCACTTTTCCTTCAGGTAAAATCTCTTGCTGGCATGCAGTGGGAACAGCTACGCCCCCCCCCCCCCCCAGGCTGTTGACGAAGTGGGGGAAGGTGGAGGGGAGGCGGGAGAGCGTGCAGCAAGCGGCCGAAGGGAGAGGGCGACAAGGGGCAGGGCCGGGACCGGCAGGTGAAAGGACCACTCAGCAGCGAGAGCGAGAAGCGCGGGCAAAGCGACCAGACAGCATGTGGACGGGGGGCGGGGGGAGCGGAGCAGGCCCGCAAAGGCCGACCGCCCGGGCCGGCGGGGCCCAGATCCCAGGAGGCAAGCGGGACCCGCGAGGTCCCGGCCGGATCGGGGGCCTCGCGCACCCCTGCCCGCAGCGACCGCGATGGGCGAGGCGAGCCGCGTGTGCTCCGGCTACTACAGCCTCAACCACAGCTTCGTGGAGCCCTTCGAGTGCCCCCGGCGCGGCGAGGGGGCCGCCCTGCTCTACTGCTGCGGCTTCGCCGACCTCAAGTACTGCTGCAGCGAGCCGGGCAGCTACTTTCCCTACAAGCACAGCTACATGTGGAGCCTCAGGTGGGCCAGGCCGGGGGCCGGGAGGACGAGCACGGCCACCCGGGGTGAACGGAGGGTACCCGCGTCCCCGCCACCCGCTCAGGTCCGGTCTCTCCGGGAGGACCCCGAGGGCAGGCGAGGGCCCTGCAGACGAACTCGCCCGGCTCGGAGCTCCTGGGGCCCGGGACCCGCTCAGGGCCGACCCTGCCGGGCGGGGGTCGAGCTGCGGCCGCCAGAGGTGGGCATCCGCCTGGGGATCCCGGGCGAGGCGAGACGGCGCGGGAAGAGCGCGGGCTCAGCGCTCAGGGCGCACCCAGTGTCGCCCCGTCGGCCCCGCTCGGTTCCGCGGCCGCCCCGCCAGAGAGCACTGCCCGTTTCGGCCTGGGACCAGTCCCAGGCCGGCGGCTTTGCCTGCTGAGAGAGAAGGCACCCAAAGAAGGAGGTTTTAATTCGCTTTTTGACTTGTTTGGCCACTTGATGCATTTGAAGAGAAAGGGGTTCTGTGGGACTCATTTTAAGGCATTAACCAAAGATCAGATAGTTTAAATCTCTTTGGGGGTGAGAAAGATTTGGCTGTATTCTTAAAAATATCAAAAAGGTGTGTGTGTGTTTCCACGTGCGACAGGGCTTGATAATTTCTCTGTTTCAGATGCCCTGTCATTGTTCTCGACAGAACTGGAGAGCTACAGAGGGGCAGTTTTAGTTGCTATGATTGCACGCTTTACAGAACCTCTCTAGGACACCCCCTTTTCTCAACACCTGAGCCGTTTGGCCATTGCTGGAAAGTGAAGAGATTTTCTAAGGTGGTGTCTTGCCTCTTTTCCGTAAGATGAGAATTTTATTCATTCCAACTGGTATTTATGCGGACATTTTCATTACAAAGTGCTTTCCCTCACACCCCCCTTTCATTCCCAAGGATTGCAGACTTTGAACTTGGTTCTTTAATTTTTCCTGAATAATAAATAGGGTGTCAGGATTATACGTGAAGACTCCTATCCACCTTAAATTGTTTCTTAAAAACCAATTAGCTTATGTCTGGACAGAGAGAGACTGGTACTAAGAAGAGCATTATTGTTCCCAGTCTCCTAGCATGATCCAGAATTTGGCACACATGCCAAGTGTACAGCAAAATGACTTTCAATGTCATTTTTTGGGGAACAGTAAAATAATTTTTTTATGTATTAACAAGTTTCAAAAAAAAATCTCAAAAGGACTGCTCACTTACCAGTAAGTTCAGCTAACAAAGTTGCATTGTGCCAGAGGGAGGCACAAGCCCAGAAAATAGTGACAGCTTATCCCTGTCATTTGGGAGCAATCTATATTGCACTGGCATGTTACCTGGCCTCTTGCAAAATGACATAACTACTCAGTTCTGAGTTTTTGGAGGTGTTAATAATGGTGGCAGCACCTCCAGCAGAGACTGGCAACTCTAAAGTCAAACTCAGTTGGAAAAGCGCCTGGGATTCTCACCCCTGAATAGTTCCAAAGTGACCAGCAGCAGAGGGTATAAAGCCTTTCTAAGGTTTATAAGGGCACACAGGAATAAACTGCTTGCTGGGGTCTTCATTCAGCACTGACAGAATGGACAGTGCCGCTCAATTCTTGGGAAAGATAAAAATCATTAAAAGTGATGGTATCTGTTGGCAATGTGAAACCTGAGATTCTTGTTAGTTACTGAGCTCTGAGAACACAATGGGAAGGTAAATATTTGGAGCTCATTTCCCTCATATTCTTTGCTCTCCATCCCTCATTTAAAATAGTCCAACTGTGAAAAATATTTCAGAAGTCATTAGCATTTGTTCTGAGATTCTGCAGCTGCTGGAGAAGGGAGTGAAAAGCAAAGTGCCATGTGGTGCTGTGAGGACAGGGTAGTTCTCCCTTTTCTGAGTCTGGCCTACTCTCATCATTTCTTCTCTTGCAAATCCCTAACCTCTTAGGCTCCCTTTGGTAACCTTCAGGACCTAGGAATTCCATACGTATTTGTTGAAATGATAATTTAGGAGATTCCTAGAGCTCCATCTTTATCTGGAGTTTTATACACATAAAGTGGAAATGTGACATTGAAATAGTTCATCAAGATTAATTAGAGCCTCCTTTTGTAACAGAAAGCAGAAATAGCATGCTTTGTTTCTGCTTTCCCTTCAGATCATGTGGCCAAACATCCACAGTATGTATGTTGAATTTAATTGACAGTTGTACTTTTAAATTGACTAAATCACTTTTTTGCTTTGAGGGCTTTTTTATTAACTGGGTTCTCATTTCAGGAAGCTTTCCAGATGTCTAGCCTCGTGCAGCAGATAATGTTAATGAAGTGGATTACATTCCCATGTGTCTGTGTAAAATCCTAACCCTCCCTGACATGTACAGTTTGCAAAAGTTAGCTTCAGTGAAAACCAACTTGAAAAAGCAGTTCCCAGAGCCGGGGAGTCGACCCCTTGGAAGAGAGTGTAACAAGTGAGGGCAAACTCCACTTTAAGTATCTAACTATATACTGACTCTGGCCACAAAATTGCCCAGTCTTCCCTTGTGTGCAGGGCTTGGAGAACTGGCCTGAATTAACACACCAACCACAAGAACCTCTGGAAGCCTGTGGTTCAGGAGGCATTCTCTAAATCACAGGGGTGCAATTGCCTGACATCAACGATAAGTGGGATAACATTGAGCTTAGCCCCTCAATTTTAATTCTGTTCTTCCTCCCAAAGCAGGGGCACACACCTAGCATGGCTGGATAAATGCTCCCTTCCCTCCCTTTGGTACACGTCAAATTTTTCAGGGCCCTAATCCTGGGAAGTAGCAGAAGCCTGAAGACAAGCCAGGAAGATGATGAAGAAAAAGATCACTAATTCCCAGTGATCATCACTTTTGCATTGATGATTACTTTTCAGTTACTACAAGTGGATCAATAAGCAATTATTGTTTATTTCCATTTAAGGAACATTTACTACAAACTGAGTACTTTATTAAACACTTTTGTAAGTGTGCACACTGGGAGAATCAACAGGAGTATGTGCTCTTGAGCAGCTTTAAAATCTAATTATACATATTTACATACCTACACATATGTATGAACCATATGTATGGTTCAAAGTACATGTTTGCATATTTGTCTTTTAAGATAATTCTCCTTTTCTCCAAGTACCTTTTCCCACTTAAAAGTATTAAGTTCACAGGTTTATGAAGACTGTTATTTCTCAGAATAGTTAGCCTTATACATGACTGTATCAGAAGGAATTATTACACTAGTGCACAGCAAATAATATCAATTATTCACTTTATTTTTAAAGAAAAGTACAAGGGTTCCCTTTAATGCTGGAAGCTTCTGGTGTTATGCTGTTTTAGAAAGGGAAAACTCAGACTGATCATGAATTTTATGTAAATGTCATAAACACTGCTTTGCTTTTGTAATAGTTGGGGCTTTGTATGTTAGTAAATGATATCTCCCATACATGTCACCAAAAGAAAAATGCTACATTTCTGGTAAACACTTGCTTCACTACTTTTGCAAAAGTAAATATTTTTCTATTCATCTTTCATTGGTGAACCTGATCTTTCCTCTTAAATTACATTAGTAATAGAGGTTTATTTAATTGAGATTTTTGAACTATCCCTAGAGAATCATGTGACCTTTTACCTGTAATATGGATTTACATGGTATTTTATACTAATATTAACAGATAAATGTACAGCAAAACATAAGACTTTGGTGGTAGAAAAAGGTGAGCCATAGATTTCAATCATATACTGTTTATATTAAAATGCAATTTGATTTTGAGTGACTGAAGTGAGGATTAACAATATCTACATCTTCTCTTTAGTTGATGTGCAGACCAGTTTGTGTGACAGTCACAATGTTTTTCTGTTTTCCTCAGCATTGGTGCCCTGATTGGATTGGGAATTGCTGCCCTCGTTTTACTTGCCTTTCTCGTCAGCGTCTGTGTCCTTTGCTATTTATTTATGTATACAAAGCCTCGAAGATTAGACACTGGCCTTAAACTTCAACACCTGGAGGCTTCCTCCACTCAAGAAGGTAATCAGTATCCATTATTTGCAGCCAACTGCTGTACTCTACTACAAAAATAACCTCTACCTGGGTAACAGATCAGACCTTTTAACAATGAATGCTTTTTTAAAATTCAATGTATTATGTGTCTTTATTTAAAAAGTCACATTAAATTAGGCCTTAATGATGAAATGCCTTAGAGAAATTGTACTCCAGGAAAAATAATGGCAGGATGTAAATGTTCTTGTGGACAATAATACATTGATCCAATAAACCTACCTTAATATATTTATGTCTATTTCAGATATAAAGGTTTTATCCTCTTTGAAGTTTTAAATTTCATTTTTGATGGAGCCAAAAAAGTCATAAAAATAGAGGAACAAAATATCTGATAATTAATTCTCCATGGTTTATCACTCTAGATCAGTCAGTTGTAGGCAGAATTGGAGGAGGCACATAAAAGAAATAGAAAAAAATTTTTTGTTCTTGAATTCATAATGAATTACATTACGATATGTGTGTGTGTGTGTGTGTGTAGTGTTACTATAAATCTTTATGTATGGTTTATGGAGCTGGGTCTCTATCTCAATTATAAAGTGCTTCACAAATGCTAATTGTTATAAAAATCACAAAGAATTGTTAAAATATTGTGAATATAAATTCCTACTAGTGTATTTAAAAGTAGTAATCATGAATTTTATTTTGATATATATATTTAGAATATATTTTAATAAAAATTTAGACTATATAGTATATACCTATAATATGATTGTGTATATATACATGTATATATACACACACACACACATAATAAGAAACATATGCTCAATAACTTTAAAAAAATAAAATGGAAAACTTAAAAAAAAACTTCAAAAATTCCCTGCCTGTATGCTCCATTCTGGCTGAATCATGAACCATATTTATGGAGTACATGGTCTGGGACCTTCTCAAACACACTGCCATTGCATGATTGCATCGGCTCTAGTTTCCTTGTCTGTAGAGCAGATCTTGCTCAGAGGCTGACCAAGATCCCTTTGGAGTTCTCTTTCTGAAGCACTGTTTGGAGATTGCATGGCCGAATTAACAGATTGTGAGCTGAGTTTAGTCCAGTGGCTTAGATCTGGTTTCTCCAAAAGCAAATAAAGCAGTGGGTTAGTGTTTATTAAATAATCAGATTGTAAAATCAATTTGTGGTTTGATTATTTAGATAATTTCAAGTAGCAGGTCTTAAATTTCATTTTGCATAAGGATCACACTTAGGGAGCTTGTCAAAATCACAAACCCCAGGCACCACATTTTAAAATAAGTAGCTCCTTTTCCTGCTCTGCCCTTGTTCCCTTGCTGTCTACTTTCCACAGAGCAGCCAGAGTCAGCCTATAAAACCCATCAGATCATGTCACTCTGCTTTACATCCTAATCACTCTCATCTCAGAAGGTATGGCCATCTTCATTGTGACTTATGAGGGCCTTTGTGCTCTGCCTGCTTCATTCACCCTTATTTCTCTCATTTCCTTATGCCTGGCCACACTGGCCTCTTTGCTGTTCCTTGAAACTCCTGCCTCAGGGCCTTTGCATATGCTGTCATCATTATCTAGAGTGCTTTCCCCTTAGATACCTGCAGAACTTACACTTGCACTTTCTTTACATTTTTACTAAGAGTCACCTTCCCAGGAAGTTCTTCCCTGATCACTCTGCATTTTTAATTCCCATTCAACGTTCACACCTGCTGCCTGCTTTATTTTTCTACTAAGTATTTACCACTAATATATTATATATTTTAGTTATCTATTGTCTACTTTTTTCCATTCCAACTAGAAAGTAATTTCCAGGAAAGCAGTAATTTTGGTCATGTTTGCTCCCTGTTGTCTCCCTAGTGCCATAAAACTTAACAAGTGTTTGCTGAGTGAATTGAATGAAGTGTCAGTGTACTTCTGCTGTCCGTGATCAAAGGAGCATGTTTACTGTCACCATTATAGTCATCAAACATTCACTGAGTGCCTTCTCTACACAGTGCACTGTGCTAAATACAAATTGGTTATTTTTCCTGATTCACCTCAGCCAGCATGTTGTGTTAGCTCTGAGAACTAGTAACAGGATTAGTTGGCTTTCTGATTCAAGTCTTGTCTTACTGCTGTTTAGCTAAGGAGACCCATTAATGCACTTCCTGTGTAGTTAGATGAGGCTGCTTTACTGCAGTGAAATGTCTCCACTCTGCCTTACTCAAAAACATTATGTTTATCAAGTCAGCAAACTAATTCAGTTTACCTTTCCTGACTGCTTGCTATTGGCAAGGCAGGCTTTTATATGACCACTGCCTCCCTGCTGCTTTCAAATGAAGTGATTTTGGTCCCTTGGGTTGATTTTAACCAAATCAGATATAGTAGAGAGCCCAAAACAAAATAAGTAACCCAAATGTTACTGGAACAGGAAGAGAAAATGGTTTATGTTGGAACATGATCCTTTGAAGTGATAATTTAAAAACATTCCTGTACCTGTTGTTAAATATGCACATTCTATACCAGAGATTCTTACACCTACGAAGAGATGCACAGTTTCTAGCTATGGAGAAAACAAGTCGTTATTACATTTAAGGAATGCCTTAAAGATTAGGAACATCATAAAATGTTTGCAAATAATCAAGCAAGTAAACATTGCTTCAGGAAAATCAGAACATTTCACCAGTTACCACTTCTTTCTTATAAACTGTTCTTAAGAGTCAACCATAGATGGGAAGATTTTATTTGATGAACTGGATTTAAATCTTCACAAAGGCCAAAGTTTTAATTTAAATGCCAGTCTGAGAGGTATAGGATTAAAGAAGATTGAGATCTACATGATGATCAGAGAAAAAATAAAGAAGAATGAAAATGGGGTGGGGGCAGCAGGAAGAGCAACTAAAGCCATCCCATGGAAGAGCAGTGGTTTGGGCCTTGGCCACCTGTGCTAGGTAAGGAAAATGAGGAATTGAAGAAGAAACACCCTTGATGTGGAACAAATCCCTTGGGAGCTCAGTGGAATTACAGATTTCTTATTTAAAATTGAATCCATGTTGTAACCTTGTCACCAAAAAGAGCCTGCTGCTTTTATCCCCGATTTGTTGGTTGAGAAATTAGGTTCTATTAAAGCAAAACCAAGAAAAGGTGAGGTTGCTGAGATTTTTCCCTTTTTTCTCTTTTAAAATCATCCGTAAGGGACGTGGTTACTTCGACTCCCTTGTGGGGTTATCACTGTAGCCCCACTCATTGCAGTTGTGTTTCCTTATGTCCAATTATTCTACTTCATCACAGGGATACACACTGAAAGCACCTTTGGTTTTTTATGAGCAGCAGGAAGAGAGTGAATACCAGGGGCGTTAACTTGTTCATCAAAGCTTCTGTTTCAAATGATGTCAGTATGGTGTTTATAACAAGTCTTTTTTTGTTTGAATAGCCATTGGTTTTGTTAGGGGAACTGCCTGGCCTTAAGAAGCCATTCTAAAGAATTATCTTTGTACCTACACTGGTTAGAAGGGTCCAGTAGCCCAGGAAACAGAGTCAGGGCCAGAGAATGGAAGTCTTTAAAAGTTTTAGATGAAGAAAATCTATAATACTGGAATGTATTTTTGCAAACTTTTAAAACCTCAGAGGTCAGTAGACAGGTTAGGTAAACTCAGTTGATGCCAGAAAAATGCATAATGGAAACTACTAGATGTGTCAGAATGGAGATGACTTAGAGAGAACCCCTAAGCTAGGAAATAACTTCCTGAATTCATTTCCCATTAAAAAAAAAGACAAAACAAAAATTCTATTTGATAAAGTAGATAAAAGCACCTTCAAAAATCTGATTAAAATATTATGAATCTATATGAAATGCTTGGAAAACATGAAGGACTTGAACTAACCAGCAGTTTTCAGACTTCCATGAATTCCAATAAAATACTAAAATTTTAGATGTTTAAAAGAAGTGTTTACATAAAATAAAAATGCCACCCAGGTAATATTAAACTGATTTACATCTCATATCCTTGATCTGTTTACCTTTACCTGCTGTGATACTGTAGAGTACAAACAATGTTAAACAAAAGAAAATTAAACCTGCAAACATTTTGCTTTTCAAATGTTACTTGAGGAAAACAGTTTCAAGGGCTTCCATATATATATATTTATTTACTTAAATATATAGTAGTTAAATTTTACTTTTCAAAAAGTCTTTGCAAATCAAGGATTTATCAGTCCATCCAGTATTCATGCCAGCTTTCCCTGCTATATTTATTTTAAACAGCTTTGCTTGCTAATTGAGCAAAGGGCTACTTGCCAGGCTAGACAATGTTGTGCCTACAGCTTAATTTTCCAAGATCAGGTGATATGGTCAAAACATTTTGATTGGATATTTAGAAGTAGAACATTTATTTATTTTGCCACCAAAAAAGTTCAGAAGAAAAGTAACGAAATGAAGCCATACATTATACCACTGTAACACCTGTATTTTAAACTTATACTTTTAATATTAGTCCAGAGAACAATACCACACATTTCAGTCCTGTGGGAAGGATCTGGGAGCTATAGTGAGGCATTGTTCTTCAAAACTTGTAAATAATATTGCCCTTTGAGTGTTGAATTATGAAATTATCCCACAGTAGGGGATATCCTGATTGGTTCCTATAAAGCAGTCTATACAATTACTTATAAATGGGGAAAGCCAGGTAGTATCAACACACTTAAAGGTAAGGCTTAAACTTAGCTAAAGAAAAAAAAAAAGAAGAAAGAAACAGTCTTACCAAGAAGATAGGCTAGATGGCACAAAGTAGCTACTTCCTATAGTAGAATCTCTTGACCAAGGTTTCCCCCTTCCCTTTAGGAAGGTTTGGATCAGATTTTTCTAAAACCTGTAGGACAAGTTAAAAGTTATTCAAACAAAGGAGATTGGAGTGTAAAGGACACTAGGTAGTTGGAAGAGTGTGTGCAAAGGCTTGGGTGACAAGAGAGCAGGGAAAGTTTGGGGAACCTGCACCCTGTATTTCTGTGTATCTTAAATGCCAGGTATAAGGAAGGGGAGGGGCAAGCTGAGCTGGGAGAACAAAGCAGCGCTGGATCCTAAACCTAACCAAGAAGTTCAGATTTGATTCTGAAGGATTTCAAGCAGAGAGAAGCTGACAGATAGTCGATGCTAAACAAGTATTAACTATTATTGTACTGCTGGTAGTTTTGTGCCCTTTCTCACTTAACATTGTATTCTGAGCAATTTCCATGTGATTAAAAATTTCTTAGAAATCATCTTTTTATGATACTTTGTACATGATAACTTACAATTGGAAATTTAAGGTACTTATATTTTTTAGTATTGAAAATAACCAGTGAACATCTTTGTATATAAATTTGAGATCTCATCTCTGTCAGTTTCCTTGAGAACTTCATGTTAAAATTGCATTTCCAGCAGGAACACTTCAGACTTAAAAAAAAAGTGTTTTACCATTTTATACTCCCGTCATGTCACACCATTGGCCATGAAAGAGCACTTTTTGTGTGCCTAAGACATGAAAAATGGTATATTACCTTTTGAACTTACATTTCTTTCGGACTGGTAAGACTGAAGATATTTCATGTTTATTAGTCATGATTTCTTTGGTCCATATTTTCATCCACTAATGTGGGTGTTAATGTTTTATATATTGATATGTAAGAACCTCAGATAAGACCTTATATTGACATGCAAGACCTTAGACATGAATCATTTGTCCTAAACTTTTCTTCCCAGTTGGCTTTGTTTTTGCCACCCACAATTTTAAAGTTTTTATTACATCAAACTTTCAGTCTCATAGTTTAATTCATTGTTACTTTACTTCATTATATCATTCAACAAATGTGTACGCAACACTAGCTACGTACAAGGCATTTTTTTCCCAGACACATCGTCAGTCAATAAAATTGTGAAAGATCTCTAGCATGTGGTGCTTCCATTTTAGTGAGGGGAGATAGATAATACATGATAAGAGTAATAAATTTATAAATTACATATCAGAAAATAAATGCTATGGGAAAAAATGGAGAGCAAAAGGGGTTGGGAATAGGGGATCTAGGTTTCAATTTTAAATGCAGTGTTTTGACCCAATTGAAGAGGTGACTTTTGAGCAAGGACTGAAAATGAGGGAGTTGCCTTGCAGATTATCTGGGGGTGGGAGCATACCGGCCAGAGTGAACACTGGTGTGAAGGCTCTGTGGCTGCAATGTGCCTTATTTGACCAAAGAGGTTGGAATGAATGAGGGGGTGAATGAAGTAGAAAAAGATAGAGGTGAATGGTATGTGTGTGTGTGTGAGATCGTGTAGGCAGTCCTTGGGTGAAATGGAGGGTTCTGAGGAGAGGGCATGATTTGACTTACGTTTTAAAGGACCACTGTTGCACTGAAAATAGAATCATTGTGAGTGGTAAAGATGATAAGTGGCCTGATTTTGGATGTACTTTACAAGTGTAGTCAGCAGGATTTCAGATGGTTTGGATGAGGTATGAGAAAAAAGAGGAATCAAGGAGACTGAGGCTTCTGGCCTAAGCAGCTGGAGACAGGGAGTTGTCAGCAGTTGAGAAGAGGGAGACCGTAAATAGAGTAGGGTTTTTTTTCTTTTTTTCTGGGAGTGATCCAAATTTCAGTTTTGGATGGAACTGAAGATGTCTATTAGATATCCAAGTGGAGATGTCCACTAAGAAGCTGAGTCTACAGTTCAGAAGAGGCCTACATTAAAGACACATATCTGGGAGTTACCAGCATAGAGATATATTCAAAACTGTGTGACTAGTGAGACTAATCAGGGAGTGAGACAGCAGTAGGAACCAATGGCTGAGTCCAGAGGCACTTCTAGTCTAAGAGGCCTGGGAGAAGACAAGGGACCAACAAGAGAGACTGAGGAGCACTGGTGACCCAGGAGTGAGTCTAGAAGGGGAGCCATCCTGGAAGCCCAGAAAGGAAAAAATGCTGCTGAGAGGTGAAATAGGATGTGGATTGTGAACTGGACTGTGGACCTGGCAACAGGAAGTCATTTGTGACTCCTGTGATTTCTTCCACTGCTTTTACATATGTATCTATTATTTAAATTTATATGGTGAAATGTGAGATACATTATTTTCACAATTAACTTTTCTAACATCATTTGTTGAAGAATTTTTTTTTTTGCTATAAGTTTAACTTCTGATGAGCAGAAAGGTCCATATTCCTGTACCCTTGTGCATTTTTAACTCATATAGCATGAATGAATGGGATTGTGCCACAAATGTGTTCTTTTTTGAAAGTATATGTAAATTGATTGTGATGTCACTGCTCTAACAGTGTTGCAAATTACAGTGATTGGTGTTAGTGTATTTTTGGTCACTTTATGCATAGGGACAGCCACACTTTCATGAAGCAACCCAGAAATTGTTACCTTCTTATTAAATGTGTAATTTCTTCTGTGGAAGCATGGAGAAAGAATGGTAAGCATAGAAATGAAACTTCTGTGACTAAATATTTCCCTTATTTGACTTTCAGGAGGAAATGCTCAAAAACAACTTTGAAATGATTCAGTTCTCACTCATTTACATAGTGTTTCCAGGACATATTTCAACATTGGTACAAAATTTATCTTTCAGCACAAAATTTAAGGTCAAATTTTATGTCATAATTTCAAATAATTATTTCATTTTGTTTTGTGTATTTGCAGGCAACTCAAATAGGAAAACCAAAGCTCCCTATTCAAATGCAGCATCAAATTCAACAAATGAAACATCCTATGAAGCTGATGATTTAATTCAAGAAAAAAAAATGGATGAAACACAAATCAACATTGTGTATTATTAAAAATCCTGTGTTGTAAAAGCTCACTGTAGAGATGCAGCAATAAAGAGTACACTTCAAATACAGTTCGTAATACTTTTCAAAAACTTACCACTTAGAAAGCAGGACACAGCTGCATTTCTCATCATTCAATTAATTTATTAAAAACTAAGATCTTTGATAGAGTTTCATGTGTATAAGTTTACTTTTATTTGCTAATTAGGATGTTTCTGCATTACATGGAAATTATGCTAATACTTCTGGAGACATAAAAGAATTTATCAACACAGATAAAGAAATTTATTAAGATACAATGAAAAATCTGTGTCACATGACCAGCATTTCACAATTTTTTGCTATTAGAAACAGTTATTTTCTAAGAGATGGTACTGGACAGGTAAATCTCAGGGGGAATAGTCTTATAACCTAGAGGTGGCATGTTAAGACTCTTAGAAGCCTTTTTTAGAGGATTTCTTGGGCACACAAAGAATATATTGCCTTTATAAAAGCTAACATCTAATAACAAAATATATCACAATGTATAATCTGCATAATATTTTCTGCATACTAAGGGACAGCCATAACAAAAATCCTTTACTAATAAAGTGCCTAAGGAATTTCTGTAATGAAAATTACAAAACAAATTCTCCGGTCCCATCTAAGACTACTTCAGTAATCCCACTTAGACATCTAGAAATAAAACTACAGTCTCTACAAATTATAATTGCCTTAAAAGGTTTTATTCATAAATATGAATCCTAGTATAAGAATACAGACCTGGTTTTATAACTCAATAGGAAAAAGGGATTAATTTTAAGCTTAAGCTGCTGAACACATCTACTGTGTTATGTATAGTTTCTGTACTTGGAAGAATAGCCTTTCAAAATGTGCTGATTACAGCTTCTCTGATCTGATAGAAAAAAAAAGAACCTAATGCCTTATTGCTCTTGGGTGTGCAAAACTCAGGGCTAGAAACTTTCGGTCATTAGGCTGTCAATTTCTGCCATGAACTTGGGATATCTTCAAGATCAGCACTGCCCAGTGGAAGTTTTGTGATGATGGAAATGCATTTTCTGTATCTGCACTGTGGCATGGTAGCCACTACTTACATGTGGCTACTGGATACTTGAAATGTGGCTGGTACAACTGAAGAAATAAAAACATTTTTATTTATTAAATTTAAATTTAAATATCCAAATGTGGCTATATTGAGAGCATAATTCTAGATCATTATTGCAACATCCTACTGCATTCAAGAAGAGCACAATTCTGCCAATGTTTAAAAATATAAACTGCTTAAGGTATGTATGAAGTTTGAAAGTTAATATATTCATTATAAAAATGATACTTTATATAGTCATGAAGAATTTTCATTCATTCTTGTGAAAGCACATTAAGCATTTGTGGGTATGTGATCTTATATCCAGCTTTGACTTGAGAAAAATTGAAATTTGGCTGTTTTGATACACAGATATTATTTATTACTAATTAGATGTTGCCTTAGGTGAAAATCTAGGTTGAGTAAGCCTAGTTAAGGCACTGATACAGCTCTACTTTTGTTACTCAAGGGCAAAGGCAGATGCCGTAAGTGACAGAAGGAAACCTGGGGACTCAGGGCCAGCAGTATGGCCATGGGCCCCCAGACCCGTAACCTATGGGCCACACGGGTACCGTATGATGGCTGGGGCATCATGGGCTGTGCTCTAGGACAGGCATCCCTGTTCTCTGGCACTCTGCATGTTTTTAGAGGAGTTGGGCGGAGACAAATGAGGTCAGAAGGCGCTGGACTTTGCAAGTGGGAGTACTGTCACACCCACAAAAGAAACACTGTTCTTGCATGCCAACTGCCCAGAGGACTGAATCCCAGCACTGGGACCAGCTGGAGTTCTTGAAGCACTCACTCCCTACGGAGCCAGGTTGCCTGAGGGAGACTTAACGGGTATGTTTCTGTAACTACGAAGCAGTTGTGCTTCATAGATTGAATAAAATATTTTTAAAGAACTCTTATCAAATTACAGCAGTCTGTACATTGAAAAAATATATTTTAGATAATTTATTTTGACCTAACAAATACTAACACTGACAGAATTTAAGTCAGTAAAAAATAATCTAAAATAAAATTAAAAGCAAAGCACATTTCAAAGTTTGTGCATATGCATGCAATTTTGGGGATGGGTCTGACAAAAAACACAGTAGCTTTATACATTTTTTAGAAGCCTTAAATACACTACAAAAGTGTAATTTTTGGTAATAATTTCTTAGACAAGCAGATCTAGAAAAAGTACAAATAATAGGACATAAAAGATTCAAATTATTTTCTCTGGGGTCCTCTAATGAGAGCAATTTCATCTTTTAAAAATGTGGAAATGGATTATGAAATGGATGAAACCAAACCCTAATAAGCCATTTCTTTCCTTAAAACTATTTTACAGTGTCTCACCACTTACAGATTAAAGTCCAAGCTCCCAAATATGGAACGTAAGACCTCCTTCTCCTGTTCCTGAGAACTGGGAATGGTAGATGCAATTCTTAGCACTTCCTGTCTCACGTTATTACTTGTACTTCTTGACACACACTTCCACCCCCAGCTTCTCCTATTGTGGCCTTGGTTCACAGTGCCCACTCTGTCAGGAACTGCCATAACTCCCACCCTCATCCTCAAGCAAAATGCACTTCAGGCCTCACTTCCTCTAGGTAACTTCCCTAGACTAGATTAAGCACTCTTCTGTGTTTCTATGAAAGCATATTTGGGTCAATTACTGCGTTTATTATGTGATGATATGTTCTCCTATTTTTCCTACTAACTAGACTATGAACCTTCAGGGAAGTAAATGAGTCTTATTAATCTCTGTATCCCTGGTACTTAGCAGAGTGTTTGCCATGCTGGACACTCAATAAATGTTGAAGAAAGGACTCAATGGCAGTTTTATCAACACTTAATATCTTCAACCTAGTAGTTGAAGGTGACCTAGGGTTATACAATCTTAGATGCTTTAAGACAGAGTGACTAGTAAATATACATACATTTGTTTTATTCCTTATTTATTGATGTTTCAGCCTCAGAAAACCAAAGACATAAACAGGTATGTATTAAGTGTGAAGAACTAGGATAACTCAGAGATTTTATCCAACAGATCATATATGGAGAAAAGAGACAGGAAACTGTGGGGAGTAGGTCCATCAGCCAAAAAGCAACAACCTCAAAAATGTTCAGATAAGGTAATACAGATAACAAATATAAATTCTGTCTGCATGTAGTAAAAAAGACACATTGTGTGGTAAGAATGTGAGCCAGATACCAATTATCTGCTCAAAATAAATATGTTTAACAGTTAAACTAATAAATTCAACCTTTACCATTAGAGAAAGCTATCTGTTTTTATCTGTATCAATTTCTAAAATGAATACAACTTGAATTTTACTAGAATATTGATAATCATATATATGAAGGACTGGAAGGAATCTCAAAGATAATTTGGTACAGTATTTTACAGATGAAAGACACCAAGGTGCAGAGATGCTAGATAACTTTGTGGAGGTCACAGAGGTAGGTAGAAAGGCCGGGAGTTTTAGATTTTTACTATTAAATTCAGTTTTCTTTCTGTTACAGACTTCCTGAGAGGAAATTTCACTAATTTTCTCCTAAAATGTATTAGTGAGTTTTGCATCCAATCCCAATAAAAATACCACTTCAAAAGAAAATTACTGTAGGGAAAATAAATGAGTATCAGATGAGACATTTCATAAATTATTCTCTTACTATGGGAAATTTACTTAATAATTCCAGTATTTTTTCTAGGGGAAAAATTACTGAGCATTATAATATTTTATTTTGCAAACTATATTAGTTAATGAGGGCTGAATTTTATATAATTCTTCTGAACCATTATTAATCATGTCACCATTCAGAAAATACATCTAATGAGCCAATTTATAAGCTCTACAATTAATAAAACTTACAAATAATTGTATTAACTATTTCACTATAATTATTATTTTTAATCATGTTACACACTCAGTGGGATGAGGCTATCCTTTTCATGTAGCATTTTCCAGTCAGTTTTTTTGAAGTGTTTTTCCTTAACTTTTTTTATCTTGATACCAAAGAACTGTATTTTTCATTAAAATACAGTTAAAAAAATATACAAAATACAGCAAAGGCAAAACAAATCCTTAAGACCCTAATAGCTCTGATTCTCTCCAAACAATTGATTTAACTATTTAAACAGGAGAACTTCTTTTTGAGGAAGCCATATGACTAAATGAGGTTATTGAAAAGCTAGAAGTGTGAGGGCCTCCATGGCTATAATACCAGACTAAGGGATGGGGGCATGGCTTTCCTACAATTTGAGCATGATAAGTATATGTTAAAAGGTGTTATGACACTTCCCCAATCTTACTGAGGTCATGCTAGGTGAAGGAAAAATCAGTACACCTTTCCAACCTAGGAGGTTATGTGTACTTACCTGATTTCACCATAAAAAATTCACCTGCAGCCATAGCTATAGGTTACCAATTAAAAAATTTATAACTGCACCACGGTGAGGTACTTGCAATCTTTGGTGCTGTGCATGACAACTTGACTTTCAATGATGCTACAATAGTAAGTATTTAACTTACTGGGCATAAGGGATACCCAAGTATTTAAGCAAAGTAAGAAACACTGATCAATGTGGAATTAAAAGTGTAAGAAACATTTGTATTTACTAATATGTGTTTGAAACTGCTTATTCATATAAAGTTTTTATTGTTATATAAAGACTTTCATGATGTAATTGCCTGACTCTTAAATTTTAAAAAGTACAGAATAAAATTCATAATCCTAAATTTTTGTCACTGCTCCTGAGGTTTATGACCAAAGTAAAAGTGAGAAACACCCCAAACTGGTCACTTATGAAACTGGAAATTCAATGTGAGACTTGCTTCAAAACTATAAATTATTTCAGACAAATAAATATGTATGTTCCCATTTATAAAAATTTCCCATATTGCTCATAGAAACAAGCTTCATAAAATTTACATAACGAATATAATACAAATCAGTTCTAATGAAGATTTAGCTGTCATCCTCTTAAATAAAAAGTTCTGTGGTTGAGGTATCACTTTAAGACATGCCAATATGGCACATTAGTAAAACAACCTAGGAGTCTATTCTAAAAACCCTGCCAAACGCAGCATCATCTCTATGGGACTTACCAATAAGCTGAACTAGACTTGTCTTTTTAAACGTGGAAGAAATATTTTAATTGTTACAAAAACAAAGGAGGCAGGTACTAGAAACTCTGTATTTCATAAAATGGTGAAATTTTGTAATAAATATTTTCATTATCATCTTCCTGCCAACACCATTCATTTAAAAAGTCCACTCAAGACAGATAAAGCAGTTTCATCTCCTATGACATCCAAAATAAGGCTAGAGATTTAAAAACGACACTGAAGAATTTCACTATCTTTAAACATTATCAAAGAATATAAAGCTATTAAACTGTTCAGTGTCTAGAGCAAAGCATTATACCCTGCCTTATTTTATCACTGGAAGGTGGACACTTGATTCAGAAATACTCATTAACTGCTAGGTAGATTACCTGTGTTGACTGTAGTAAAGACATTTACAATCAACTTATGAACTAGTAACACTGCTCACACAGACACACAAGTACCAAAAATGATGTTTTCTATGTACAACTATCCATACTTGGTACATGGTTATCAAGTAATAAGATTGATTCACTACTTTATAATCATACCACATTAGAAATATATTGCCAGAGGATAATGGTCCCATACATGAAAAAGAATATATATGGAAAAGGCTGTGATTTACTGCAAAGCATAATTATACAGCAAACTCTAAGGAAGATCAAATAATTTTCAAAACCACATTTAAAAATTTGATAGCTTAGGCCAAAATCCCAGTTACTTTTTGGAGATTTCAGAACTATTAGGTACAGAAGAATGCTTTTCCTTTTTTCTCTTCTTTTTTTCCTTTTTGTGATGTTTCCCCTTTTTCGACTTACTCTTCTTTTCTTTTTTCTTTTCTTTCCTCTGATATTTCTGTTTCTTTTGTTTTGAAGTGTCCTCTTCAGAGGAACTGGATGAGTAAGACCTAGGAACAATAATACATACTGACTGACAACTGTATTTATGGCTGATAGGTAAATTAAATGAGATTCAAACTGTCTTAAATCCTTCTTGGAGCAAGGTAGGGGTATAAACAAACTCAAAATGTGTTCTATATGTCTGCATTTCCTTACAAGGCTGAATTCAAAATTGTTGCTACTTGGCCACATAAACTGACAAAACAAGTATCTCTGTTCTGCTCAAACCTAGTAATGAGTTGTAAATTCAGTAAGGATGAAATGTGTTTCCTGTGATTTTCCATTTTCATCCTGTTGTATCCTTCAAAGTGTTATAAGGCAAACAATGCAGCATTTACCCAGCCTTATTATATACACAACTCACTTGTGCATATAATAACTTTGTAAATATATTTTCTTAAAAGAGCCACAAAAGGATGCAATTATATTAAAATGGCTATAATTATATAAATGGATAAAAGCTGAAAATTAGCAAAATAAAAGCTCTTGTTAATTCTTTTGATTTTTCAAGTAAAAGTACTTGATTCCTCTAGATGCAGAATGAGACAGATGAACACCTGTATTCCAAAATAATTTTTACTAGTTACAGAAAAGATGCTTTTACATGAATACTCTATATAAATGAGTGAGGATGATTCATCATTATACTTTATTTTTATAATATTATTCTAATACTAAATTGGGGGAAAAACCTGTAGAATTCCTTCCTGCACTGTTTAAAAAAAAGAAGTAACAAAATATAGAAAAAGCCCTCTCTTAAGATCTTACGTGAAGAGGTGTGCAAAAATTTACCTGAACCCAAACCGAAAATAAGTGAAAAAACAGAAACAATTAATTTAAAATAAAAAAGGCATCTCAAGAGGTAAGTTCAGTGACGTAAACATTAGAAGTTGAAAACAAAACTAAGAAAAGCTGGAAAGACATACAGGAGGAGAAAAAGTAGGTATGTGATACAAAAGGCTGTGTCTGCAGAGTGACTCACGTGAATTCCTCGACTGCCTTCCTGTTTAGGAACTCTGAGTTATCCCCCATTTCTGTAATGTATTCTTTTCTCCTCCTTGTCTACTTACTTAGGCTTCTGGCCATTTCCTGAGCTTATTTTCTCAGATATTATTCTCCCTTCTCAACTCTCATTCTCCACTCTTGTCTATTTTTCTGTTTTAAAGACCCTGCTTGGCCTCTGAACTCTCACTAGAGCTGCTTCTCTGCCTGCATGTTTTTCTCTGGCCTTTTGGTCCTGGAGTCTCATTTTTAAGGCAAAATGTTAGACTGTAGCACGGCAACTCCATTAGGTGGCATCATCTCTGCTAAGTGTGCCTAGAAAAGTTCGTTTAATTTCAGGCCCTGCCTGAGGTTTGTGAGGCCCAAGGTAGAAAGGCTTGAATAAATAACGTTACTATAAAGCAAGTATATTAGAATTTGGAAGAAAATAATCTTACTTTTCCTACTAGCAATTCACCTCACTGTGCTAATGCACATGATTCAACAATATACTAGTCAGACTGAACAATACACAACTCTACCTTTCTATTAATTTTTATATTAAAGATATTATTTAACTACCAACATTTAAAAGTGAGCTAATTTTTCCAATTTATAAAACAGCTGAGGTGCTAAAGTGCATATAGTAAATGCTCTATAAAAACTACAAAGTGACAACATCTGATGTGCAGAATCTGCTCTTGTCAGAGAACTAGGGTCCAAGCCAGACTTATCATTGCCAAGTGCCTTTAAAAATCTACATGTATATGTTTATTCTAATGTAAATGAAGCTACACTGGTTGACCATGGAAGAAGTTTACTTTTAATTCTTTTGATCAATTTCTTTAATCAGTAAATTGTGAAAGAGTTGGTAGTAAATATTCATAGGTAGCCAATGAGGGTTTCAGAGGACCTGAAACAGTTTTCAGCATGACAAGTGAGTAAAATATTCTACTGATAAATTAATTTCTTAGCCATGGCAATGATATTTTGAGAATACAAATATTTAAGTTCCAACTTTATATACAGAGTATAAAATATATATGTGAAGAATTTAGATGTATGCCTAATTAAAATCTTTGCTGATGTTCTAAACTTAAAATTCTGGAATACAAATAGAATATATAAAAGGGGAGGAAGGTCTGTTATTTCTTTATGCCTGGATTTTTTCCAAAAAGAAAATTAAAGATGGCTGAGTGTTGACTCTATTTTTGATTACTGGTAGAAGGACTTTGTTATTTTACTGAAAAAATCCATCTGATACCCATTAAGAAAAAAATTAATGTTAAATTAATTTTACTTAATTTGTTATTTATTTTTTATTAAATTACTTAAGGGTTATGCATGAAAAAAGACATTATAATTCACCCTGCATTCACAGTCCTGCTTTTAAAAAAAGGATGTTAGGAAAATACCTTTTTCTTTTTTTTTTCAACTTGATTTTATCTTTGCTTTTTGCTCTTTTCTTCTCCTCCTCTTCATTTATTCCTGTGTGTTGAGGGGAAAGAACCAGGTCACTATAAGACTATATACTACTAGGACATTATACATTTTAAAATTTTGGTGGTTGGTGATTTTCACTGGTTGAGACATTGCATTTTTCTTGCAACAATTTCCTTTTTTTAAAAAAAACAAACAACTGAGGTATAACTGTTATATTAGTTTCAGGTGCACAACATAATTCAGTATTTGTATATACTGCATAATGATCACACAGTAAGTCTAGTTAACATATATCACCGTACATAGTTAACAAAAAATTTTTCTTCTGAAGAGAATTTTTAAGATCTACTCTCTTAACTTTTAAATATACAATACACTATTATTAACTATAGGCACCATGCTATACATTACAATCCCATGACTTACTTAATTTGTAAGTGGAATCTTGCAGTTTTTGACCCTCTTCACCCGTTTTGCCCATTCCTCCAGCTTCTGGCAAATACCAATCTGTTCTCTGTATCTATAGCTTGGATTATATTTTCTGTTTTTTATCTTCTCATTTTTTTGAGGTACACACAATAAAATGCACTAATCTTTGGGTGCAGCAATGTATTTTGATATGTGTATACACTTACATAACCATCACCCAGACCAAGATACCAAATATTCTCACTAATTTATTTCCCCTTCACCTATTTCACCCATGCACCAGCTCCTTTCCCCTATGGCAACCACCACTCTGTTCTCTGTGTTAATGAGTCTATTTCAGTTCTGTTTGTTTTATTTTTTAGATTACGCATGTAAGTGAAATCTGGTATTTGCCTTCCTCCATCTTATTTCACTTATCTTGATATCCCTTAAGGCCCATCCATGTTGTCACAAATGGCAAGATTTTATTCTTTTTAATGTCTGAGTAATACTGGATTGTATATATGTCACATCTTTGATTATCCATTCATCTGTTGAAGGATTTTTAGGTTGCCTCCATATCTTGGCTATTGTAAATAATGCTGTGATAAATATAGGAGTGTACATATCTTTTCCAATTAGTGATTTTGTTTTCTCTGGGGAAATTCCAAGAAGTGGAATTACTGTGTCATACGGGAATTCTAATTTCAGCTTTTTGACAAACCACCATACTGCATTCCATAGTGGCTGGACCAATGTATGTTCCCACCAACGTTTGAGGGTTCCCTTTTTTCCACATTCCTGCCAACACTTTTTGTTTCTTGTTTTTTTGATACTAGCTATTCTTACTGGTGTGAGGTGATTATCTCATTATGGTTTTGATTTGAATTTCTCTGGTTATTAGTGATGTTGAGTGGTTTTCTTTGTTTTTTTTTTGATTCCACATATTAGTGAGACATAGTATTTGTCTTTCTCTGTCTGACTTATTTCACTTAGCATAGCGCCTTCAAGGTCCATTAATGATTTTTATTTATTAAAACCTTATAAAAGTATTAAATTGATAATTTTTATTATTAAAAACTTTGTAGAATTATTAAAATGATTTTTATTAAAAACCTTATAAAAGTATTATGTTTTTTATAAAAGTTTCAAGTATTTCTAAGTACAGTAACTAAAACATTCAAGTACTATATTTCTAATTCCTATATCAAGTCAATGTCAATGACTTGGGGGTACCATTCCAGGCAAATCAAATACAGTGTTTTTTAATCTTCCAAACAAAATTGGGATCATGAGACAATAACAATAGATCTAATATTTATGTCATAGGTATTCTGAAAGGAGAGAATACATACTATTCCCTAACTTGTTTTTTAAATGTACAATATGACATGTATTCTTATAGATGTATCTATAACCAAATATACATATATAATCACTTATGTGAATATAGTTACATATAAGTCCCAGGTTTTTTATTTTGAAAAATGGACTGAGACATATACAATATTTTGCAACTTATTTCTTTCATTTGACACTTTTTAGGATATTCAATTATTCTAACATCATTTCCTGAAAAGACCATCCATTCTACACAGAATTGTCTTTGCATCTTTGTTAAAAATCAGTTGGACTTGTACTTCTGGAAAGATGGAGCAAATATGCTTTTCCTATTCTTCCCATTGAGTCCAACTAAAACTCCCAGACATTATACAAACAAACATAAGATGACTTCTAAAGATGGAAAGAAGAGAGTCTAGCCAGGGATCAGGAAATCCAGAGAATGGCACAGGAAGCTTCCCGGCATTTCTTTTTGCTTCAAATAGCCCAGACTTGGAGTTGAAGAAGCTAGAAACCTGGCAGTCTCAACAGATGTGACAAGAATGCCCCAACAAAAGCCTGTTCTCTCTAGTCAAAGGACCAAGAAAGGGACAGCCTAGTGACATGGGGGTTTTAAGATAATAACTGCCCTACTCCAGCCAAACCACAGAAAAGACTACCATTACCCATGCCAGCAAAGGCAGAGGGGGGAACCTAGACTCCCCTCCTGTGAGGCACCTCAGTCCCCTTGCCTGAGAAATCCAAGTAGGGAGTCAGGCCCTTCATCCCCACTGACCAGTAATGAGACCTCCATTTAACAGTGGGACCACACAGGAACCTGGGCTTCCACCACCACCCAGCAGTAATAAGAACCTTCTTCCATCTACACTGAAGTGTTTTCAGAGGAGAACTAATGAAAGTCAGGGCTTTCATCATCACCCAACACTAACAAGACCCTCTTGCTATGGGGTACCACAGGGGATGCTGGAACTCCTATGTCTCCCAGCACTAACAAGGAGCCATGCCCACCTTGGGTGCTGGTGGAGACTGCATGGAGAAACAGCACTTCTGTCTCCACGTGGCAATAACAAGGTGGCTTCCCCACTTTCCCTTTTTGTATAGTACCACAGAAAATCAAATTCAAGAGAAAGTTTAAAGAAAAGATAGCATTATGTGATATAAAAAAGTCAAAATTTCAATTGAAAAGAACTCATCAGAGGGGGTGGAGCCAAGATGGTGGCATGAGTAAGGCAGCTGAAATCTCCTCCCAAAACCACATATGTTTTTGAAGATACAACAAATACAACTACGTCTAACAGAGAGACCAGAATATACAGTACAACAGCCAGGCTACATCTACATCTGCAAGAACTCAGCACCCACGAAGGGGGTAAGATACAAAGCCGCAACCTGGTGGAAATTGAGCACTCCCCCCATCCCCACCCCGGCTCCCGGCGGGAGGAGAGGAGTCAGAGCGGGGAGGGAGTGGAAGCACAGGACTGCTAAATACCCAACCCAAGTCATCTGCACCAGGAGCACAGACATACATTGCATGGTGTGCTGGATATTAGAGAAATGGAAAAGTAAAATTGGTGAGCAGGTCCCCACAGCTGGCTCCCCTGGGACAAAAGAAAAGTGAGTGCTTTTTGAAAGTCTTAAAGGGACAGGGGCTTCACAGCTGGATGGAATCATCCCGGCACACTCAGCACAGCCAGCTGGGAATCCTAAGGAACTTCAGGTGTCCTAACTCCCTGGGTGGCAACGCAGCTTTGAAGACCCTCCCCACCACAGCAGTGGAAGAGCCAGAGAGCGGCCCTGCCCAGGGCAACCACCCAGAGTCTCCTCCCAATGTGCAGCTAACTGACAAAGACCCAGAGGCCACTGCCAGCACAGCTGCCCAGCACAGACAGAGGAGGCTGGGGCAAGGGGTGAAAGGGCACCATTCTCACAGGAGAGCACACCTGGCATGCCTGCCACTCCCCACAGGGCTCTGGACTACCCCAAGGGCTGCCCCGCCCATGGCAGCTCAGGGGATTAACCCGGAGGCTGGTCCAGGAGTGCAGGTAACCAACACAGGCAGCAGAGAAGGGCAAGGTGACCAGCAAGCAGGAGGGGACTTTGTTCTCCCAGATGACACACATGCCACCTGTATACAACTACCTCTATCACCATGAAAAGGCAGAAGAATCTGGTACAGTCAAGAATCACCCAGACAACTCCAGAGAGAGGGGCTGAGGAGATAGAATTCTTCCTGAAAAAGAATTCAAAATAAAGGTCATAACCATGCTGATGGACCTGCAGAGAAATATGCAAGAGCTAAGGGATGAAGTCAGGAGGGAGATTACAGAAATGAAACAAACTCTGGAAGGACATAAAAGCAGACTGGATGAGGTGCAAGAGATGGTTAATGGAATAGAACTCAGAGAACAGGAATACAGAGAAGCTGAGGCAGAGAGATAAAAGGATCTCTAGGAATGAAAGAATATTAAGAGAACTGTGTGATGAATCCAAATGGAACAACATTTGCATTATAGGGGTACTAGAAGAAAAAGAGAGAGAGAAAAGGACAGAAAGTGTCTTCCAAGAAATAATTGCTGAAAACTTCCCCAAAATGGGGGAGGAATTAATCTCTCAGACCATGGAATCCCACAGATCTCCCAACACAAGGGACCCAAGGAGGACAACACCAAGACATATACTAATTAAAATAGCAAAGATCAAAGACAAGGACAGAGTACTAAAGGTAGCCAGAGAGGGAAAAAAGATTACCTACACAGGAAAACCCATCAGGCTATCATCAGAATTCTCAGCAGAAACCTTACAGGTCAGAAGAGAATGGCATGATATATTTAATGCAATGAAATAGAAGGGCCTTGAACCAAGAACACTGTATCCAGCATGATTATCATTTAAATATGAAGGGGGGATTAAACAATTTCCAGACAAGCAAAGATTGAGTGAATTTGCTCCCACAAACCACCTCTACAGGATATTTTAAAGGGAATGCTCTAGAAGGAAACACTCCTAAGGTTAAATAGATGTCACCAGAGAAAATAAAATCACACCAATGAAGCCAGACTAAACAACTACTAACTAAAGGAATAAAATCAACTATTCACAAAAGCAGTCAAAGGAAACACAGATCAGTACAGAATAAAACACCTAACATATAAAGAACAGAGGAGGACGAATAAGAAGGGAGAGAAATAAAGAATCATCAGACTGTGTTTATAATAGCTTAATAAGCAAGTTAAGTTAGATGGTTAGATAGTAAAGAAGCTACCCTTGAACCTTTGGTAACCATGAATCTAAAGCCTGCATTGGCAGTAAGTACATATTTTTCAATAATCATGCTAAATATAAATGGTCTGAATGCACCAATCAAAAGACAGAGAGTCACTGAATGGATAAAAAAACAAGACCCATCTATATGCTGCCTACAAGAGACTCACCTCAAACCCAAAGACATACACAGACTAAAAGTGAAGGGATGGAAAAAGATATTTCATGCAACTAATAGGGAGAAAACAGCAGGAGTTGCAGTACTTGTGTGAGACAAAATAGACCTCAAAACAAAGAAAGTAACAAGAGATAAAGAAGGACATTACATAATGATAAAGGGGTCAGTCCAACAAGAGGATATAAACATTATAAATGTACATGCACTGAATACAGGAGCACCAACATATGTGAAACAAACACTAACAGAATTAAAGGAGGAAATAGAAGGCAATGCATGTGTTCTAGGAGACTTCAACACACCACTCAGTCCAAAGGACAGATCCACCAGATAGAAAATAAGTAAGGACACAGAGGCACTGAACAACATATTAGAACAGATGGACCTAATGGACATCTACAGAACACTCCATCCAAAAGCAGCAGGATACACATTCTTCTCAAGTGCACATGGAACATTTTCAAGAATAGAACATATACTAGGCCACAAAAAGAGCCTCAGTAAATTAAAAAAGATTGTAATTATACCAAAAAGCTTCTCAGATCACAAAGATATGAAACTAGAAATAAATTGTGCAAAGAAAATAAAAAAGCCCACAAACAAATGGAGGCTTAATAACATGCCCCTAAATAATCAATGGATTAATGACCAAATAAAAACACAGATCAAGCAATATATGGAGACAAATGACAACAACAGCACAAGCCCCAACTTCTGTGGGACGCAGAGAAGGCAGTTCAAAAGAGGAAAGTATATAGCAATCCAGACCTACTGAAAGAAGGAAGAACAATCCCAAATGAATACTCAAAAGCCACAATTATTGAAACTGGAATAAGAAGAACAAATGAGACCCAAAGTCAGCAGAAGGAGAGATATAATAAAGATCAGAGAAGAAATAAACAAAATTGAGAAGAATAAAACAATAGAAAAAATCAATGAAACCAAGATCTGGTTCATTGAGAAAATAAACAAAATAGATAAGCCCCTAACCAGACTTATTAAGAGAAAAAGAGAATCTACACACATAAACAGAATCAGAGATGAGAAAGGAAAAGTCACAATGGACACTACAGAAATACAAAGAATTATTAGAGAATACTGTGAACATCTTTATGCTAACAAACTGGATAACCTAGAAGAAATGTACAGCTTTCTAGAAAAATACAACCTTCCAAGACTGACCAAGGAAGAAACATAAAATCTAAACAGACCACTTACCAGCAACGAAATTGAATTGGTAATCAAAAAGGTACCCAAGAACAAAAACCCCAGGAAAGATGGATTCACCGCTGAATTTTATCAGATATATAGAGAAGAAATAATACCCATTCTTCTTAAAGTATTCCAAAAAATAGAACAGGAGGGAATACTTCCAAACTCATTCTATGAAGCCAGCATCACTCTAATACCAAAACCAGGTAAAGATCCCACCAAAAAAGAAAATTGCACACCAATATCCCTGATTAACATAGATGCAGAAATACTCAACAAAATATTAGCCAACCAAATTCAAAAATACATCAAGAGGATCATACACCATGATCAAGCGGGATTCATCTCAGGGATACAAGGATGGTACGATAATCGAAAATCCATCAACATCATCCACCACATCAACAAAAAGAAGGACAAAAACCACCTGATCATATCGATAGATGCTGAAAAAGCATTTGACAAAATTCAATATGCATTCATGATAAAAACTCTCAACAAAATGGGTATAGAGGGCAATTACCTCAACATAATAAAGGCCATATATGACAAATCCACAGCCAACATTATACTTACCAGCGAGAAGCTGAAAGCTTTTCCTCTAAGACCGGGAACAAGACAGGGATGCCCACTCTCCCAACTGTTACTCAGCATAGTACTGGAGGTCCTAGCCATGGCAATCAGATAAAACAAAGAAATACAAAGAATCCAGATCGGTAAAGAAGTCAAACTGTCATTATTTGCAAATGACATGATACTGTACATAAAAAACCCTAAAGACTGCACTCCAAAACTACTAGAACTACTATCTGAATTCAGCAAAGTTGCAGAATATAAAATTAATACACAGAAATCTGTTGCTTTCCTATACACTAAAGGTGAACTAACAGAAAGAGAAATCAGGAAAATAATTCCACTCACAACTGCATGAAAAAGAACCAAGGAAGTGAAAGACCTATACCCAGAAAACTACAAGACACTCTTAAGAGAAATTAAAGATGACACTAACAAATGGAAACTCATCCCATGCTCTTGGCTAGGAAGAATTAATATCGTCAAAATGGCCATCCTGCCCAAAGCACTCTACAGATTTGATGCAGTCCCTATCAAATTACCAACAGCATTCTTCAACGAACTGGAACAAATAGTTCTAAAATTCATATGGAAACACAAAAGACCCCGAATAGCCAAAGCAATCCTGAGAAGGATGAATAAAGCAGGGGAGATCTTGCTTCCCAACTTCAAGCTCTACAAAAAGCCACAGTAATCAAGACAATTTGGTACTGGCACAAGAACAGAGCCACAGACCAGTGGAACAGATTAGAGACTCCAGACATTAACCCAAACATATATGGTCAATTAATATTTGATAAAGGAGCCATGGACATACAGTGGGGAAATGACAGTCTCTTCAACAGCTGGTGCTGGCAAAACTGGACAGCTACATGTAAGAGAATGAAACTGGACCACTGTCTAACCCTATACACAAAAGTAAATTCAAAATGGATCAAAGACCTGAATGGAAGTCATGAAACCATAAAACTCTTAGAAAAAAACATAGGCAAAAATCTCTTGGACATAAGCATGAGCAACTTCTTCATGAACATATCTCCCTGGGCAATGGAAACAAAAGCAAAAATGAACAAGTGGAACTATATCAAGCTGAAAAGCTTCTGTACAGCAAAGGACACCATCAATAGAACAAAAAGGCATCCTACAGTATGGGAGAATATATTCATAAATGACAGATCTGATAAAGGGGTGACATCCAAAATATATAAAGAACTCATGCACCTCAACAAACAAAAAGCAAATAATCCAATTAGAAAATAAGCAGATGATCCGAACAGACACTTTTCCAAAGAAAAAATTCAGATGGCCAACAGACACATGAAAAGATGCTCCACATTGCTAACCATGAGATAAATGTAAATTAAAACCACAATGAGATATCACCTCACACTAGTGAGGATAGCCAACATCCAAAAGACAAACAAGAACAAATGTTGGCGAGGTTGTGGAGAAAGGGGAACCCTCCTACACTGCTGGTGGGAATGTAAATTAGTTCACTATTGTGGAAAGCAATATGGAGGTTCCTCAAAAAGCTCAAAATAGAAATACCATTTGACCCAGGAATTCCACTTCTAGGAATTTACCCTAAGAATGCAGCAGCCCAGTTTGACAAAGACATATGCACCCCTATGTTTATTGCAGCGCTATTTACAATAGCCAAGAAATGGAAGCAACCTAAGTGTCCATCAGTAGATGAATGGATAAAGAAGATGTGGTACATATACACAATGGAATGTTATTCAGCCATAAGAAGAAATCAGATCCTACCATTTGCAATAACATGGGTGGAGCTAGAGGGTATTATGTTCAGTGAAATAAGCCAGGAGGAAAAAGACAAGTATCAAATAATATCACTCGTCTGTGGAGTATAAGAACAAAGAAAAAAACTGAAGGAACAAAACAGCAGCAGACTCACAGAACCCAAGAATGGACTAACAGTTACCAAAGGGAAAGGGACTGGGGAGGATGGGTGGAAAGGGAGGGATAAGGGGTGGGGGGCGAAGGGGCATTACTATTAGCAGAGATAATGAAGGTGGGGGGACCCGGGGACAGCTGTACAACACAGAGATGACAAGTAGTGATTCTATAGCAACTTTCTACCCTTATGGACAGTGACTGTAATGGGTATGTGGTGGGGACTTGGTGATGGGGGGAGTCTAGTAAACAATGTTCCTCACATAATTATAGATTAATAATACCAAAAGAAAAAGAAAAAATAGACTAATAGTAATAATGGTATCCACTTAATGGGATTTTTGTGGGAATTACAAGAGATACTGCATGAGAAGACTTAGCACCATGTCTGGCACAGAGTTGGCACCCAATTAATGTTAGCTGTTATTCTTAAAAAAAAAAAAAAGAACTCATCAGATCAACAATCAGGAAGGTCTCAAACTGAATGAAAAAGGAAACAGCCAACAGATGACAACACCATAAAGGGAGATATTAGAATTATCTGGAAAAGATCCTCAAACAGCCATCAAACAGCATAGAAAAATGCTCCAATAAATAATTAGTAATATGCAGAATTCTTATCAAAAAGCATGAAAGGCCAGAAGGAAGAGGCATGACATTTTGTAAGTGCTGATATAAAACCTGGAATCCTCTATGTAGTGGAAATATCCTTCAGGAATGAAGGTGAAATCAAGATATTCTCAGATAAAGGAAAATAAAACAATTTTCACCAGCAGACACACCCTAAGAGAGTGGTGAAAGGAAGTTCCATAAATAAAAAGGAAATGACAAAAGAAGAACAGACTTTCCTTCTCTTGAGTTTTCAAATTATTTTTGATGGTAGAAGCAAATATGTAACACTGTCCAATATGGTTCTAAATGTATACAGAGGACATATTTAGGACAACTGTATTGTAAATGGGAAAGGCTAAAGGAACGTAAAGGGAGGTAAGGTTCTACACTTAACTTGAACTGGTAAAATGACCCCACCAGTTGACTGTGATACACTATATATAGATAATTCAATTCCTAGAGCAACCACTAAAAAATGCTATACAAACTAACATAGAAAAATTTAAAAACACTATGGATATATTTAAAGACACTACAGATAAATCAAAATGGAATTCTTCAAGTGCTCAACTGATAGTATAGATAACTGAAAGCACTACAGTTAATATTAAAAAATGTTTCCTGTAATGCACAGGAAGGCTGGAAAAAGGCAAGAGAAGAATGAAAAACAGAGGAAACAAACAGAAAATAAATACTTATATGGTACAGTTAGCCCTAATGTATAAATAACTACCTAAAAATTTTAAATGATACTAATTAAAAGACACTGGCAGAATGGATTGAAAAATATGGCCCATCTCTATGTTGTCTACAAGACTTTCACCTCAAATATAGGACATAGGCCCATTGAAAGTAACAGGATATAAGTGGATACATCCCACAAACATTATCAAAAGAAAACTAAAGTGGCTAAAATGTGTGGCCACTTAAAAGAATTAACTTCTTATTTTATACAAACTTCCAATTTTATACAATCTTACCAAAAAAAACAGAATAGGAAACTCTTTTCATTGTGCTATGAAACTAATACCAAAATCAGACTAAAACAGTACAAAGGAAGAAAACTACAGATCAACATCTTTCATATATATTGATGCAAAACCAATTAAAAATATTAGTAAATAGAAATCAGGAATATATATATATATGTTTCATATTTATATATATTATATATAAAATTATATACCATGACAAGCATGATTTATTTAGTCATTTTATTTTGCTATCATTAATGTACAATTACATGAACAACATTATGGTTACTAGACTCCCCCCATTATCAAGTCCCCACCACTTACTCCATTACAGTCGCCTGTCCATCAGCATAGTAAGATGCCATAGAATCACTACTTGTCTTGTATTTGTCACACTGCCATTCCCGTGTACCACCCCACTACATTACACGTGCTAATCATAATGCCCCCTTTTCCCCCTTATCCCTCCCTTCCCACCCAACCTCCCAATCCCTTTCCCTTTGGTAACTGTTAGTCCATTCTTGGGTTCTGTGAGTCTACTGCTGTTTTGTTCCTTCAGTTTTTTTCTTTGTTCTTATACTCCACAGATGAGTGAAATCATTTGATACTTGTCTTTCTCCACCTGGCTTATTTCACTGAGCAAAACACGCACTAGCTCCATCCATGTTGTTGCAAATGGTAGGATTTGTTTTCTTATAATGGCTGAATAGTATTCCACTGTGTATATGTACCACATCTTCTTTATCCATTCATCTACTGATGGACACTTAGGTTGCTTCCATTTCTTGGCTATTGTAAATAGTGCTGCAATAAACATAGGGGTGCATATGTCTCTTTCAAACTGAGCTCCTGCATTCTTAAGGTAAATTCCTAGGAGTGGAATTCCTGGATCAAATGGTATTTCTATTTTGAGCTTTTTGAGGAACCTCCATACTGCTTTCTACAATGGTTGAACTAATTTACATTCCCACCAGCAGTGTAGGAGGGTTCCCCTTTCTCCACATCCTTGCCAACACTTGTTATTGTTCATCTTTTGGATGTTGGCTATCCTCACTAGTGTGAGGTGATATCTCATTGTGGTTTTAATTTGCATTTCTCTGATGACTAGCAATGTGGAGCATCTTTTCATGTGCCTGTTGGTCACCTGAATTTCTTCTTTGGAGAAGTGTCTGCTCAGATCCTCAGCCCATTTTTTAATTCGATTATTTGCTTTTTGTTTGATGAGGTGCATGAGCTGTTTATATATTTTGGATGTCAACCCCTTATTGGATATGTCATTTATGAATATATTCTCCCATACTGTAGGATGCCTTTTTGTTCTACTGATAGTGTCCTTTGCTGTACAGAAGCTTTTCAGCTTGATATAGTTCCACTTGTTCATTTTTGCTTTTGTTTCCCTTGCCTGGGATATATGTTCATGAAGAAGTTGCTCGTGCTTATGTCCAAGAGACTTTTGCCCATGTTTTTTTCTAAGAGTTTTATGGTTTCATGACTTCCATTCAGGTCTTTGATCCATTTTGAATTTACTTTTGTGTTTGGGGTTAGACAATAATCCAGTTTCATTCTCTTACATGTAGCTGTTCAGTTTTGCCAACACAAGCTGTGGAAGACGCTGTCATTTCCCCATTGTATATCCATGGCTCCTTTATCATATATTAATTGACCATGTATGTTTGGGTTAATATCTGGACTCTTATTCTGTTCCACTGGTCTGTGGCTCTGTTCTTGTGCCAGTACCAAATTGTCTTGATTACAGTGGCTTTGTAGTAAAGCTTGAAGTCAGGGAGCATAATTTCCCCTGCTTTATTCTGCCTTCTCAAGATTGTTTTGGCTATTCGGGGTCTTTTGTGGTTCCATATAAATTTTAGAACTATTTGTTCCAGTTCACTGAAGAATGTTGTTGATATTTAGATAGGGATTGCATTGAATCTGAGATTGCTTTAAGCCGGATGGGCATTTTGACAATATTAATTCTTCTTAATCATGAGCACGGGTGTGTTTCCATTTATTAGTGTCCTCTTTAATTTCTCTCATGAGTGTCTTGTAGTTTTCAGAGTATATGTCTTTCACTTCCTGGATTAGGTTTATTTCTAGGTATTTTATTCTTTTTGATGCAATTGTGAATGTAATTGTTTTCCTGATTTCTCTTTCTGCTAGTTCATCATTAGTGTATAGGAATGCAACAGATTTCTGTGTATTAATATTGTATCCTGCCACTTTGCGGAATTCAGATATTAGATCTCGTAGTTTTAGAGTGGATTCTTTAGGGTTTTTCATATACAATATCATGTCCTCTGCAAACAGGGATGGTTTGATTTCTTCTTTACCAATCAGGAGCCTTTTATTTCTCTGTGTTGTCTGATTGCCATGGGTAGGACCTCCAGTACTATGTTAAATTAAGTGTGGACAGTGGGCATCCTTGTCCTGCTCCTGATCTTAAAGGAAAAGTTTTCAGCTTCTCACTGTTAAGTATGATGTTGGCTGTGGGTTTGTCATATATGGCCTTTATAATGTTGAGGTACTTGCCCTTTGTACCCATTTTGTTGAGAGTTTTTATCACAAATGGATGTTGCATTTTGTCGAATGCTTTTTCAGCATCTATGGAGATGATCATGTGGTTTTTGTCCTTCTTTTTATTGATGTGGTGGATGATGTTGATGGATTTTCGAATGTTGTACCATCCTTGCATCCCTGGTATGAATCCCACTTGATCATGATGGATGATCTTTTTGATGTATTTTTGAATTTGGTTCACTAATATTTTGTTGAGTATTTTTGCATCTATGTTCATCAGGGATATTGGTCTCTAATTTCTGTTTCTGTGGTGTATTTGTCTGGTTTTGGTAGTAGAGTGACGTTGGCCTTGTAGAATGAGTTTGGGAGTATTCCCTCCTCATACACTTTTCGGAAAGCTTTAAGGAGAATAGGTATTAGGTCTTCACTAAATGTTTGATAAAATTCAGCAGTGAAACCATCTGGTCCAGTTTTGTTCTTAGGTAGTCTTTTGATTTCCTATTCAATTTCCTTGCTAGTAATCGGTTTATTCAGATTTTCTGTTTTTTCCTGGGTCAGCCTTGGAAGTTTGTATTTTTCTAGAAAGTTGTCCATTTCTTTGAGGTTATCCAGTTTGTTGGCATATAATTTTACATAATATTCTCTCATAATTCTTTGTATTTCTGTGGTGTCCGTAGTGATTTTTCCTTTCTCATTTCTGATTCTGTTTAGTGTGTAGACTCTTTTTTTTTCTTGATAAGTCTGGCTAGGGGTTTATCTATTTTGTTTATTTTCTCAAAGAACCAGCTCCTGCTTTCATTGATTCTTTCTACTGTTTTATTCTTCCCGATTTTATTTATTTCTGCTCTAATCTTTACTATGTTCCTCCTTTTCTGACTTTGGGCCTCATTCGTTCTTCTTTTTTCAGTTTCATTGTAAGTTCAGACTGTTCATTTGGGATTGTTCTTCTTTCCTGATGTAGGCCTGTATTGCAATAAACTTCCCTCTTAGTATGGCCTTTGCTGCATTCCACAGATTTTGCGGTGTTGAATTATTGTTGTCATTTGTCTCCATATATTGCTTGATCTCTGTTTTTATTTGGTCATTAATCCATTGATAATTTAGGAGCATGTTATTAAGCCTCCATGTGTTTATGGGCTTTTTTGTTTTCTTTGCATAATTTATTTCTAGTTTCATATCTTTGTGATCTGAGAAGCTGTTTGGTATAATTACAATCTTTTTTAATTTACTGAGGCTCTTTTTGTGGCCTAGTATATGATCTATTCTTGAAAATGTCCTATGTGCACTTGAGAAGAATGTGTATCCTGTTGCTTTTGGATGAAGTGTTCTGTAGATGTCCGTTAGGTCCATCTGTTCTAATATGTTGTTTAGTGCCTCTGTGTCCTTACTTATTTTCTGTCTGGTGGATCTGTCTTTTGGACTGAGTGGTGTGTTGAAGTCTCCTAGAACACATGCATTGCCTTCTATTTCCTCCTTTAATTCTGTTAGTGTTTGTTTCACATATGTTGGTGCTCCTGTATTCAGTGCATGTACATTTATAATGTTTATATCCTCTTGTTGGACTGACCCCTTTATCATTATGTAATGTCCTTCTTTATCTCTTTTTACTTTCTTTGTTTTGAGGTCTATTTTGTCTCACACAAGTACTGCAACTCCTGCTGTTTTCTCCCTATTAGTTGCATGAAATATCTTTTTCCATCCCTTCACTTTTAGTCTGTGTATGTCTTTGGGTTTGAGGTGAGTCTCTTGTAGGCAGCATATAGATGGGTCTTGTTTTTTTATCCATTCAGTGACTCTGTCTTTTGATTGGTGCATTCAGACCATTTATATTTAAGGTGATTATCAGTAGGTAGGTACTTATTTCCTTTGCAGGCTTTAGATTTGTGGTTACCAGAGGGTCAAGGGTAATTCCCTTACTATCTAACAGTCTAATTTAATTCACTTTATATGCTATTACAAACACAACCTAAAGGTTCTTTTTTTTTTTCTTCCTCCTCCATTCTTTACATGTTAAGTATCATATTCTGTACTCTTTGTGTATCCCTTGATTGCTTTGGCGGTAGTTGATTTGATTTTGCATCTGTGTAGTAATTAATTGTTCTACTTTGCTGTGGTTTTATTTCCCCTGGTGACATCTATTTAGCCTTAGGAATACTTCCATCTATAGCAGTCCCTCCAAAATGCACTGTAGAGGTGGTTTGTGGGAGGTAATTTCTCTCAGCTTTTTCTTATCTGAAAATTGTGTAATCCCTCCTTCAAATTTAAATGATAACCTTGCCAGGTAGAGTATTCTTGGATCAAGGGTCCTCTGCTTCATTGCATTAAATATATCATGCCACTCCCTTCTGGCCTGTAAGATTTGTTGGGAAATCTGATGATAGCCTGATGGGTTTTCCTTTGTATGTGATCTTTTTTCTCTCTCTATCTAGGTGCCTTTAAAAGTCTGTCTTTATCCTTGATCTTTGCCATTTTCATTATAATATGTCTTTATGTTGTCTTTCTTCAGTCCATTGTGTTTGGAGATCTGTGCCCCTCTGTGGTTTGAGAGACCATCTCCTTCCCCCAGACTGGGGAATTTTTCAGCAATTATCTCCTCAATAACACTTTCTATCCCTTTTTCTCTCTCTTCTTCTTCTCGTACCCCTATAATGCAGATTGTTCCATTTTGATTGGTCACACAGTTCTCTCAATATTCTTTCATTCTTAGAGATTCTTTTTTTTCTCTTTGCATTGTCTTCTTTGTATTCCTCTTCTGTAATGTCTATTCCATTTACCATCTCTTCTACTACATCTAATCTGTTTTTAAATCCCTCCATTTTATGTTTCATTTCAGATATGGAATTTCTTAATGATTGAATCTCTGTCTTAAATTTGTCCCTGAGTTCTTGAATATTTTTCTGTACCTCCATAAGCATGTTTATGATTTTTATTTTAAACTCTCTTTCAGGAAGATTGGTGAGTTCAGTTTCATTTGGCCCTTTTTTTGGGGTTTGTTCAATTTTGGTCCTTTGACGTTTCATAATTCTATGTGGTGTTCTCTAGTGCCCAAAGCTCTAGTCCCTGGAGCTGCTTAGTCCCTCGAGTAAGGTTGGGGGTCATAGGGTAGCTGTGCTGGTACCTGGTGGTAGGAAAAAGCCATTTCCTGATTCCTGGCTGCAGTGCCTGTCTCCAGTATCAGAGCCAGTGGGCCGAGCACAGACGTGTAAGCCTCTGTGTTTGGCGTCTCTAGCTGTTGTAGGCAGGGCCTCCCTCTGGCTGGCCTGACACCAGCACTGTGACTGCCTGTTCGCGAGCAGGTGCTGGCAGGCCATGAAGAATATGCAGTGGGGGGGTCTCAGAGCTGAGTAGGCAGCTAGGGGCATGGGGCACCTGAAGCTCCTCAAAGTTCCCAACCTGAGCAGAGTGCACCCAGACAACCTTGTTCACCTATCCCTTCTCCCACATAGTAAGCTCCATGCAAGCCCCGCCCCTTCAGTAGCCCTCTCGCTTCTAGGAAGCCTCTGAGACCGCCTGCCTTTCCTTTGTCCCAGAGTGGCCAGATGTGGATCCCTGTCCTCCACAAATGAGAATCTCAGTCTCTCAAGCACTCTGCCTGTCCTAGCTCCCCAACCCCACCAACCTCCAGAACACCACACAATGTAGGTTTGTGTTCCAAATCAGAACTCCAGGACTGGGTGTTCAGCAGTCTTAGGCTTTCACCCCATCCCGGCTCCATTTCTCTTCCTCCCGCTGGTCAGCTGAGGTGGGGGAATGGTTTGGATCCCGCCAGATCAAGGCTTTCATATGTTACCCTCTTTCTTGAGGTCTGCTCTGTTCATGAGGTTGTATGCAGTCTGGTGCAGCCTTCTTTCCTGATCCTGTTTTAGGGCTAGTTGTATTAACTATATTTTTACACTATATGTGGTTTTGGGAGGAATTCTCTGTCTCACCTCTCATGCTGCTGTCTTGAATCTCTCCATTTTTATGTGTTTTTATTTTCATTCAGCTCAAAATACTTTTGAATTTCCTTTTGCTTTTTTTCTTTGACCCAATGTGTTATTTAGAAGTGTGTTAGATTACAAATATTTGGAAATATTCCAGGAAGCTGCTACTGATTTCTAATTTAATTTCATGTGGCTACAGAACATACTTGAATCCTTTATATTGAGACCTGTTTTAGAGCACTGAATAAGGTCTATCTTGGTTGATGGTCTGTGTGCACTTGAAAAACAATGTGTATTATGCTGTTGTTCAGTAAGGTGTTCTACATATGTTAAATAGGTTGAGTTAGTTATTCAAGTCTTCTATAGCCTTTCTGATTTATTGTCTACTTGTTCCATCAATTATTGAGAAGTGTTTGAAATCTCTATAATTGTGAATTTGTTTACCCATAGGATTATCTATCCCTGGTAGTTCTATTAGGGTTTGCTTCATATATTTTATATTTTGTTATTAGTTGCATAAACACTTAGTATTCTTATGTTCTCTAACTGACATTTTTATCATGGAAAAGTCCTTTTTGTTCCTAGTAATATTCTGTTTTTTCTCCATGCTGTGCTACTATCCCCATGACCAACTTATGATTGAGAATTTTTGTGCCCCTTTATCCCCCTCACCCTCCCCACCCACCCTAACCCCTCCCCAATATTAACCACTAGTCACTTCTCAGTGTCTATGTGTCTACTGCTGTTTTGTTCTTTCTGTTTTGCTTTGTTTATAAATTCCACAAATAAGTGAAATCATATGGTATTTGTCTTTCTCTACTTGGCTTATTTCACTGACCATAATACCCTCTAGATCCACTCATGTTGTTGCAAATGGCAGGATTTCTTTTCTTTTTATGGCTGAATAATATTCTATTGTATATATGTACAACATATTTATCCATTCATCTATTGATGGACACTTAGGTTGCTTCCCTATCTTGGCTATTGTAAATAATGCAGTGATAAACATAGGGGTGCATGTTTTTGAATCAGGGATTTTGTTTTCTCTGGGGAAATTCCTAAAGTGGAATTACTGGGTCAAATGGTGTATCTATTTTTAGTTTTTTGAGGAACCTCCATACTGCTTTCCACAGTGGTTGTACCAATTTACATTCCCACAAGCATTGTAGGAAGGTTCCAATTTTCCACATCCTTGCCAACACTTGTTATTTCTTGTCTTTTGGATGATGGCCATTCTGACTGGTGTGAGGTGATATTTCACTGTGGTTTTGATTTGTATTTTCCTGATGATTAGTGATGTGGAGCATCTTTTCATATGCCTGTTGGCCATCTGAATTTTTTCTTTCAAGGAATGTCTGTTTAGGCTCTCCGCCCATTTTGTAATTGGTGTGTGTGTGTGTGTGTGTGTTGAGGTGTATGAGTTCTTTGTATATTTTGGATGTTTGTAATATTCTTCATTTTGAAATCTACTTGATCTGACATTATAATAGTCACTTTAGTTTTCTTTTCTTTGGGAATAGTATCCTTCTCCCTTTAGGAATAATGGAGGAATCCACAGACTAGATTATAGTCTATCAGAACTAGAAATTAGTTCTGATAAAAACAAAATAATTCTAGAATTCAAGATATCTTTTTTCTGGCCATCTATCCTTAGTAACTAGCAGTACTGACAATAATAGGATAGGAGAGTTTAATCACTGAAGACAAAAGTTAATTTTAGATAGTTCAGTGTTTCTATACTACTACCCTTAAAAGTATTCCACCTCTACTTATTGAGGTTCCTTCTGAGACAGTATGTCAAAATGTACAGGGACACAGCAGGGAAAATAATTTGAATTTTTGAAAAATAACAATTTCTTAGAAGATCGAACCACCCTTTGCAGTACAAAATAGAAGGCAAGAGGGTACTTATGTACTTTAGTAGTTGAATTTTGTAATGACCAGCAAGAGTAGTAGTCTCTTCTGCAACATACAGGAGTCAGTGGTTATGATCCAATGCGTAGAGACAGTTTGGAATAGTATAGGAGACCAACCATAACAGTCCCAGCAAGGTCAGCTATTAGATCTTTGTTTGTATATCTGTCACCAGATTTGTAGCTACTCCAGGTGGTTTTGAATACCTGACTAGGCAGTTTCAAACCTAGACCCATAATCTAAATTTTCCATAAGCTCTTTGTCTTCCAACAACTACTTCGAAAATATGTTTTGCAGCTATCTTATAAAAAGTACATTTTGAGCCAAATATAGGCTTTACTCCAATTATCCTCTGGATTCATTTAAGCTCTATCTTTCTGAAGTCTGAAATCATAGTAAGCCATTCATTTTAATCTGGTTGTAGCAGTTTCTAAAGGGAAGGGGAGAAACAATAATGGTAATATGCAAATACATGATTTTGGCATATTCTCCTAGGTAAGTTCCAGTGCCAACCATATTTCAGTAAAATTAAGTATAAATTTAAGATAAAATTCTCTTAAACAAAACCAAACCAAAAAACCAAGCTAAGCCAAAAGCTCTCAAATTTGTCAAAATACATTTCTTTTCTGGTCTGAACTAAAAGACTACCTTAAAATATTAAGGGATGAGCTATGAGGAGAGGACTATCCCCTGATTACAGGCAAACTACTGATTAATATTAAATAACACTAGGTAAAACAGAAGAATGAGGGAAAATATTCTTAATTTCTCGGGTCATTTGTAAATAGGAACATCCTTTTACCTTGATTTTACACATACTGTAATATAAATAAGTCTTCAGTTATTTACCTACCATTTACAATTCCAAAGGCAAGTTTCTTCAGGAAGTTCAAACCACCTTAACAAGCTTCCTGAAGCACAACAGTACCACTAGATAGTAAGCATGTTCACACACACACACACACACACACACAGTGAGTCAGTAAGAACTTATGACCCTTGCTATGCATTGACCGATTTTTCTCATCTCATGGCACTGGCAATATTGTTTTCTAAGGCTGCACAGGTTATAGCATAATGAGACAATAATCCATGTCAAGTCCTGCTCTCACATTTTTAATTTTCATCAAAAATGGATATATTTGTCATGTTGAATTCTTTTATTTCAAATGAATGATACAAATTATTTTAATAATTTAAATGAAATAAATTATTAAATGCATTAAAAATATGCATTATAATAGACACAAATATATACAAAGGCAAAATAGAAAACAGAACTTATATAAAAATGAGTTTGAATCTTGTTTTTTTGTTGACATTTCTCCTTCCTTTCATGTCTCTGTTTCATAATGGCAGAACAACTAATTATATAAGTACACTGAAAATTCTCTGCTTTCTCTTGGCTATTATCAATCTGTCATTAAAAACAAAAACAAAAGTTTTTGTTCAAGATAGTTGGTACCAGAGCTCTCTAACTCTAAGGACCAGGTAAAGATTCCAGGAACCCCCTGGCATACTAAAAGACATGGGATGAGATTCGCACTCCACAGGTCAGAGTTTTACCTTCACTCCTTCAAAGATTCTGAGCAAGATCAGAAAATTATCAATGAAACTAAGAACCACAAACTCTACACTCCCTTCCACCATGTACTCAGGAACCAATCTATTATTTATTTGGGTAGGGGTCACTGGGCTTCCATTAGATGACCATGAAATAAATATGGATCCCTTTCGTAATACTTCAGTGTCGGAATCTGTATGATATATTGGAATGAGCAATGTCCTGGGTGCAGGTCATGAGACATGGAAACAAGTTCTGAGCCTTTAAGTGACCATCAGCAAGCATATTTTTTTAAGGGGGAAAAAACAAAGCTAGATCAAGTCAATTATTCTCAATGGGAGGTTAGGGAAATGCTGATTCTAACAAAGAAGCTACTGCATATGCTGGAGAGTATATATTAACTCCCTCTCCTTCCTCCAAGGGTGGATTTGTCCCAGGTCGTCTGAAAAATCGCCTCTAGAATAAACATCTTCATGACGGGATGTGAGGAAAAAAGTCGAGAACCAACAGACGGGTTGATCTTTAAGGTAGGAGAGCAGCATAGTATCACGAAAACAATAAAGGATTAGTAGGCAAGAGACCTAGATCACGGTGCTGCTTTACTGTGAGCGGTTAGTGACATTGGAGAGTCACTTATCCTCATTTTCTTTTTCTTTAAAACTAGGTGTTTAAATTACGTGTTCTCTAAGATCCGTCCCATTTCTAAAGGTTTTTTTTTTTTTTGGTGGTGTGGGGCGTGTGTTCTGTGTGTGTGTGTTTTTAAATAGGGCAGTATAGATGGAAGGGGTAGAAATGTCCTTTCAGAACTGAAAATGTCAAGCTTTCTCTGCTAGGTCTTTTTTTTTTTTGTAATGAATTATTAAACACTTTACTGACAAGTACTTAATGAAATCTTACTGAACCATTCTGAATCTAAGAAAATACAACTTAAACTATCGTTATTATTCACTTTTACAACAAAATGACAATGGAGGACATATATAACCACAAAACCTTAGTTCAAAGACTGATTTATTCCCTTAACTTAAAATTTTGATTGCTCTCCATTGCATATACATGAATTCCAAACTCCTATGCATGGCAAATAAGGGTCTCTAGACTGAACATGATAGCCAGTTATCTCTCTAAACCTGCTACCATGATGCCCAATTTATCCTACTCCCTAGATATCACTGTGCTTTCCTGCTTCCCTGTGTACTTTTTCCTCTACTAACAAATTCCTACTCATCTTGCAGAACTAACATCCAACTTAACAAAAACTGCTGGTTATACCTCGCCATCTCTAATGCTGCTACTTCACTTCAAACTGTCAACTCCCCTCCCCTGGACTGCTACAGTACCCACCTCATTTGTCCCCTTGTCTCCATGTACCACATAGCAGTCAGACGGATCTCTTTTCAAAACATAGAGCAGAATATGTCACTGTTCTTCCTGAGGTCTTCCAATGGCTCTTCAGTGTCCTATCATGGCTTATGGGACCTGCACATGCAGGCTCTCGACACTTTCTCCACGATTCTTACACATTCCCCCTAAATAACCTTTTTGTTCTTTGCATGTGACAAGCCTCTCAGCACTCTTGTACTTGCCTTTCTTTCTCTGTATGGCTGGATTGCTCTTTTCTTCATGTCTGCAATGTCAGAGCTTCAAAGACCTTCCATGGCCACCTAACCTAACACATCTCATCCTTTACTCACATCCTCCTGTTATTTCTGTCAAATCATCCAATCTTGTTTATTTTCTTACTCTATTAGTTCTCTATTGCTGCTGTAACAAATCACCACAAACTAAAGAGGCTTACAGTAACAGCCTCTTGGTTGTTATGTAACAGTTCTTGAAGTCCAAGACTGGGCTAAAATCAGATGTTGGCAGAGCTGTGCTTTTCTGAAGGTTCTATCGGAGCCTATTTTCTTGCCTTTTCCAGCATCTAGAGGCTGAGCCTATTCCTTGGCATGTGTCCCCACCTCCCGCCTCCATCTACAAAGCCAGCAATGGCCAGCTGAGATTTTCTCACATCACGTTGCTCTGACCTTGACCCTTCTCTTGCCACATGTTCCCAATTTTAAGGACCCTTATATCTGGTCTAACCAGATAACACAAAACAATCTCCCTATTTTGAACTCAGCTGATTAGCAACCTTAACTACTTCTGCTGCTTTACTTCTCGTTGTCATGTAATGTAACATTTTCACAGGTTCTGGGGATCAGGAGGAAGACATGCTTTGGGAGGCTGCTAAATCTACCTGCCATCCTTCCCCACTAAAATTTGAGCTACATGAAGGCAACATCACCATCATGTTCACTCTAGCTGTCGAAGTTCCAAGCCCTGAACTACTTACTGCTTTGGTGATGTTCTTCTTGACTTCTGATTCTTGCTCTAACCTCTGTGCTCCTGTATCATTTTCACATCTCTCTGCAATATTGCCTATATACCACTATGTTTTTACTATTTTCATGCACTTATATCTTTAGTCAAGTGTGAAGTGTTCTGATAATATGTCAATAAAAGATTGAGTGCTATGAAGGATGTATTGAATCATCTTTTAAAGTGAAAAGAACTTTAGGTTTCAAAAAGTTTGTGTTAATGATTTTGTACTTTTTTAATGGCTTCCTAATAAAGTATGGGTATTCTGATAATGTGTCAACAAAGGATTCCCGTGCTCTGAAATGTATATTAATTTAATGAATTATAAACCTGGAAAGGATCTGAAGATAAATCTCAGTCCCATATTTTACATGTGAGGAGAGTGAAACCCCAAAAAAGCTAAGTAATTCATCTAGTTACACAAAATATTGTAAACCTCACACAAAATCCAGTGGACTTTCTACTTCCTGAGGTTGCCATGAAGATTAAATCAACACATTAAAAAGCACAAATATAGTGTCTAGCACAGAGCAAGTGCTCTCTCCACAGCGGGGTCACTGAGTGCTTTATTGGCATGATCATTATCAAAAACACAACATATTTCTTATTTCTTAACAATAAAAATAACTTAGGTATTTAGATACCCAATAAAATACTTTTTGAATCAATGAATGATTAAAATGTAAAAATACAAACATACATGATTAAACAGTGTTTTACAAGCTAAATGATTTCCCACTTTTATTTTTATAGGAAAAAGCATGTAAAAGAGAAGAAACAAAGCAGAACATGCATATCACATTGATCTCTATCATGACACTCACAGCAATTTCTCTCCTCCCTTACCATCTATATCAGCAAGGTCAAACCATTTTTAAGTAACACTAAGGTGTTAGACTATTTGCCTTTTTCATTCTCTTGACAGTTGCTCTGATGCAGCGGCCATGGTGGGTCGGACTGCTGGTGCCTTAGTGTGATCCAAGGCGGTGGCAGAGCCAACTGCCCTTGCGCCTCCTGTACTTCCTCGCACTTCCAGTTGAAGAAATGCCAGTTTCACCTGAGTGTCCCTTCACAGAACAAGGTGCTTGACACACACTGATTGACTTCTCACACCCCACACTTCCAACAACACTGAAAAAGATCTTCAGATCTTTCTTGGTGCAGGAGGGACCTCTTATCTTCTTGTGGTGGAAGTTAAAAGATTTTCCATTGATTTTCTTTTGCTAGTCACTCCTTTAGCTCTCCTTGATAGGGCCTTCCTATGTCAAGCAGACAGTAGCCAAATCACAAAATGGCATTTGGATGCTCATGTCTTCAGATGGGAGTTTTCGGCCAATTGCCAGTTGAGAATTTAAACTGAAATGTTATTGCGCTGTGGGTTCGCCTGCGTTCTGCACTTACACCAGGGACCATCCGCCATGATCCTCTCGCTTGTGTCTAAATGCTCGAGTCACCTTCTCCCCCTCCTTCCCTCTTGCCCCCCACCTCTCCACCTCCACTTCTTCCCCCTTCCTACCACACCTCTCTTCTAGGTCTTAAATGAAGTCTTAAATCAGACTTTTTCTACCATGTGAACACATCTTTGTGTGATAGAACAATAACAAAAAAATCTGAGTTGTAGAATCAGAAATAGACTTGCCTCCTGCTTCTATCACTGATCAGCTGTTTAATTTTGGCCAAAGTACTTATTCAAACCCAATATACTTACCTATGCAGTACTTCTTATAAAAAATACAGAAGTTCTTAATGATAAATACAAGAAAACAACAGATAAACATGACATAATACAGCAGAACATGTAGAAACAGTTTTAAAGGTTAGAAGGAAAAAAATTATTGCTTACTTTTTTCTTGTAGGGCCTGCAATTTATTCAGTTCTTCATTCTCTTCATCACTCTCTTCACTACTTGTGCTGCTGACATCCAAAACTATGTCCCTTTTGGGGTCTACTCGGAGAAAATTGCGGCATTCAAATGTCAGGTGACCAGCTAAGTAAAACAAACAAAAAAATGTGAATGACAAAAATAATAGATACATTATATCTTTTTTGTTTTGTTGCCTCATGGTAAGTAACAAGTTGCAATTTTGATAATGGAATGTTTAGTTTTAACATTTATTCCAATGAAGGGTAATTTGCTTTCCCTGAATACAATACTCAGAGCTTTTTCCTTTCTTCACCAAGGCTTCTAAATCAATAAGCATTTTGGGGGGCTACTTCTTGTGGATTTCAGGTCTTTAATTTCTGTATTTCCCCTTTCTATGTACTGAAGAATATATCCTCATACGTAGGGTTTTACACGTAATTTCTTACCTATAACTTTTCCTTCTCTGCTCAGACACTATACTCATGCAATTATGTAGTTTTCAACTAATTTAAGGTACCATAATATAACTGAATATGTTCTTTTAAAGAACACCTAAAAATTTAATTCTGACATCATTCATCCCATAAAGATTCTCTCTGTAAAAAAGCTATAACTGTTACCTACTTCTTGCATTGATACATTTTTAAAAAAATCAAATACTACAAATACCAGGAAAGTTTAGTAAATAATACAACCCAAGTGCCTATCACCCTTATGTTAACATTTTGTCATATTCACTTACAAATTTTTTAAGGGAAATATTTGCATGCATGTGCACACTTGCACCACCCTTTGGAACTCTGCCCTAATCCCATTCCATTCTTTTTGTCTTCAGAAGTTGGTATATTAAAGTTGTCTACCTTTCAAACAGCACCATTTGTATTATTTTAACAAACTCAATTATACTTATTCTGCAACTTGTTTCTGCCACTCAATGTGACGTTTTATGATATATATGTTGACATAAATAGATGTAATTATCTCATTTTATCTGATGAATAATGTTCCATTGTACAAAAATAATACTTATCCTTTCTACTTTTGATAGAATCTTAGGTTGCTTGCAGTATTTTGCTATTATAAATAATCCTGAAATGAATAGCTTGTATATGTCTCTTTGTGCACACATGCCCTGGCTTCCTGTAGGGCAGCAACTTTCTAATTTTTTTGACTATGATTGATGGTAAAAAATAACAGTGCAACCAAGTGTACTCATCTACACATTCACATACAAATATATACTAACACACAAAAATTTAAACAAATGTTACATGAAACATTACCACATTTGATATTCAAGAAAAGTGCTGATGGTGACCACATAACTGATTTCATAACCTACATCTCTGGACCAGGGTTTATTTCTAGTTCTCTCTTACTTTGAGGGCCTCAAAGTTCTAGATTTATCTATACAAGAGCATCTTCTATTAGAGTCCCCATCTTGGGCAGGGTCCTGGGCCTTGATTTTATACCCTGCACTCTGCCAATCATGAAAACTAAGTTTGAGAACCCTGGGGTTCAGCAAATACACTCAAGACTTACCTCTTAAGAGTCTCTGCTTTCCTTTGTTTGTTGGCCTCTGGCATTCTTTTAATTCTTTATTTTCATTCTAGCACACTAATGCATCTAAAACATGTAATGAACATTTTATGTAAGTTCCTTAGTTGTTTATAGGAGGGTCTAGTCTGCCATACTGCTGGAAACAAGTCCTCTGTTGTGTTTTCCTTCCAAATGAATCATTCAGCAGTGTTCTTTGTTTTTTCCAAACATACGGAGTTTTCAGACTATGCTTTTGTTGATTTCTATATTTATTATACTGTTATCGAGAATAGAGTGTATGACATCAGTTCTTTGGTATTTTCTAAGATTTCTTTTGTGATTTATCATGTGGCAATTTTAGGAAAAGATTTGGTATGTACTTTAAAAGAATATATATCACAATTTGTTGAATAGAATTCTATGTCTATTTTGTTGTTAAAACCTTCTCCATCTTATTTTTTTTAATCTAAAAACTTTGGTAAGTGCAATTTTCTAGTACCTCTAATCATTATAGCTTTGTCAATTTCTCCTTGTAATACAGTTTTTTGCTATACAGACATTGTATTAGTAAGCACAGTTATAATCATTATCATTTTATCTTCCAGGTTGATTGATTCTTGACTCTCCCTTTATCTCTAGCAGTGCTCTTACCACAAGTCTCATTCTAAAATTGCTCTATTAGTAGCTCTTTTGGTTATTATTCATTGAATCAGATGAAGTTGCCATTTTTATAAGTAAAACAACTGAATATCAGCAATATTTAACATATATGCTATTTTTCCCTCATTCCTTTATTTTGAAAATTTCTATGTAAGTTTTTTTAGTTTTCTATATAGCTTTATTAACAATAACCTATAGCTGGACTTTAGTTCTTTTATCTAATTTGATACCAGACCAAATTTTAATGTTATTTTCTTAGCTTGGAAAAATTGTTCCTGCCTAACTGGAGGCAGTATAAATTAAAAAAAATTTTTTTATTAAGGTATGATTGATATATACACTCTTATGAAGGTTTCACATGAAAAAACAATGTGGTTACTACATTCACCCATATTATCAAGTCCCCACCCATATCCCAATGCAGTCACTGTCCATCAGTGTAGCAAGTTGGAGGCAGTATAAATTTACTCCTTATATTTAACACATGGTGGAAGCTTGGGTTGCCAATTTTTTATTTTTATTTTTATTTTTTTATTTTTATTTGTTTATTTATTTTTATTTTTTTTGAGAGGACATCTCTCATATTTATAGATCAGATGGTTGTTAACAACAATAAAATTCTGTATAGGGGACTCAATGCACAATCATTAATCAACCCCAAGCCTAATTCTCAACAGTCTCCAATCTTCTGAAGCCTAACGAACAAGTTCTTACATAGTGAATGAATTCTTACATAGTGAATAAGTTCTTACATGGTGAACAGGACAAGGGCAGTCATCACAGAAACTTTCAGTTCTGATCACGCATTATGAACTATAAACAATCAGGTCAAATATGATTATTCGTTTGATTTTTATACTTGATTTATATGTGAATTCCCACATTTCTCCCTTATTATTATTATTATTATTATATTTTTAATAAACTGCTGAAGTGGTAGGTAGATGCAAGATAAAGGTAGAAAACATAGTTTAGTGTTGTAAGAGCAATTGTAGATGATCAGGTGTGTGCCTGTAGACTATGTGCTAATCCAAGCTAGACAAGGGCAACAAAACATCCACAGATGCAGAAGATTTCTCTCAAAACAGGGGGGGTGAGGTTCTAAGCCTCACCTCTGTTAGTTCCCAATTTCTCACTTGATGGCCCCCCTGCGACTGTGACTGTCTTAGGTTGTTCCTCCCTTGAGGAATCTTACCCGTCTCTGGCTGCCAATTTTTTATTATTTCTTTTCTTCTAATTATTATTTATAGGAACTCAAACATACAGTAAACTTTCTTGCCACTTTCCCTAGTCAGTAAATAGTATTTTTCTAATTCCTGTTTTACCTTTTTGTGCAGTCTAGCTTTATGCATCAGCCCCAACTCCAGCCATGCTGCCACCTCACAGCCATCTAAGGCTCCCCACATAGTCCATAAAAGTCTACCTGATAGGCCTGTGGACTTCATTGTTTCCAGTTATCATTCCCTGCTCTGGCTTTGATTTTTATTCCAGCACTTAAGGATTTCCCTTTCATTCTCTAAATGAAAAGAGCTGGGTTATTTTCATAAATGGAAAAGACAATCCTCAAATTCATACAGAAATGCAAGGGGCCCTGGGTAGCCAAAACAATCTCTAAAAGGAACAAATGTGGACTTCCTGATTTCAAAATTTACCACAAAGCTATAGCAATCCAAACATGGTGATATGTCATAGGATAAATGACTGGAACAGAATTTAGAGTTTAGAAATAAACCCATACATATATGGTCAGCTGATTTTTGACAAGAGTGTTAAGTCCATTCAGTGGGGAAAGAATAGTTTCTTCAACAGATGGTGCTATGTATTTGCACATGCAAAAGAGTGAAGTTGGACACTTCACCTCACATAATGTGAAAAAAAGACTCAAAATGGATCAAGGGCCGTAACAATGTAAGAGCTAAAATCATAAAACTCTTAGAAAGCATAGGGATAAGTCTTCATGACCTTGGATTTGACAATGGATTCTTAGAAATAAAACACCAACAACACAGCAGAAAAAGAAAAAATTGAGAAATTCAACATCATCAAAATTTAAAACTTTTATGCAAAGAAATTATTATGAAAGCAAAAAGACAAACTACAGAATGGGAGAAAATATTTGTGAATTATATATCTGACAGGGTTTAATATCCAGTATATACACAACAATTACAACTCAAGGAAAACAAGACAACTCAGTTGAAAAATGAGTAAAAGACTTGAATAGACAATTCTCTAAAGAAGATGCATAAATAGCCAATAAGACCATGAAAAGATGCTCAACATCATTCATTATTAGGGAAATACAAATCAAAGCCACAGTGAGATATGACTTCACATCTACTAGCATGGCTACAATTTTAAAAAAAGAAAAGGGAAAATAAGTGTTGGCAAGGATGTGGAGAAACTGGAACTGTCACACATTTCTGGTGGGAATGTAAAATGATGCAGCTGCTATGGAAGACAGCTTGGCAGCTCCTCAAAAAACTGAACATAGATGACCCTACATTCTACTCCTCTGTATACACCCAAAAGCACTGAGAAAGGGACTCACATAGATACTTGTATATCAGTGTTCATTACCACATTATTCATAATAGCCAAAAGGTGAAAACAACCCTAGTGCCTACTGACAGATGAATGGATAAACAAAATGTGGTATATCATACAATGAAATACTATTCAACCATAAAAAGGAACAAAGTCAAGATACACGCTATAACATGGATGAACTTTGAAATTTTGTTAAGGGAAATAATCCAGAAACAAAAGGGCAAATATTGTATGACGCTACTTATATGAATTATCTAGAACAGCCATATTCATAGAGATAGAAAGTAGGTAAGAGGTTACCAGGGCCTGAGGGAAGGGAGGAGTGGGGGGGGTTTAGTGCCTAATGGTTACAGAATTTGTTTATAGTGATGAAAAAGTTTTGGAATAGGTAATGGTGATGGTTGTACAACATTGGTAATGTCACTTATGTCACTGAATTATATACCTAAAAATGATTAGAATGGCAAATTTATGTTATATATATTGTACCCTAATTTTTTTCAATGGCAGAAAAAAGGACCATGGCATAGTGTAAAGTCTTACAGATAACCAGATTTCAGTGTCCAGTTTTCTCACTTAATAATAGAGAAATACTCCTAGGCCTGCTTCCTGATTTGTAACACTTAACTTATTTAACCTTCACAACAACTTTATGGAACTAGGTACTACAGTTATCTCATTTTGCAAACAGGAAACTGAAGCACAGAGCAGTTAAATAACTTTCATAAAAGCACATAGCTAGTAAGTACCAGCTGAAGTTTGTACCAAGGCAGTCTGGGGCCACAGCCATAAAAATGGAGACAATGAAACCTATGTCATAGGGTCATTTTAAGAATGAAAAGCAATAATTATATCTTCAAAGTGTTTAGTCCAGACCCTAGCACAAAGAAGGTATTCAATACATGGTACCAGGTTAAGACCATTTATTGTACCAATAAAAACAAATGTATATTCTCCCTGGTCCTCATTTAAGAAGTGGCTATGTGGGCAACTTCAAGTGCCAGGTACAGTTTCATTTAGACTGTGCAAATATATATCTGTCAGTGTATAAAAAGAACTCTTGTTTTAAAATTAGAGTGTTCATGTGCTTATTTCTTGGCCTACAGAGTGTATAGAATATGCTAACAACTGCTAACTTAACCAGGCTTTGGCTCAACCTAAAGTCCTCAGTTTTAAAAATAAAAGAGCTACCTTATTTTACCTCTTTACCTTCCATAGGTGTGGATGGACAGCCTAAAGTGCTAGATGATTTTTCTCAGTTCCTTGACATTCTAGATGCTTGTATCACCTGGAACTGTTCCACTTCTGAATTTTTAAAACTCCAGTATTACACTGACTATAACTATTTATCCTTCTAGCTTTCTCATTTCCTTACGTCCAGGCATACACCTGTTTGTTTTTTTATTAAAGTATCATTGCTATACAATCTTATGGTGGTTTCAAATACACAACACAGTGGTTCAACAGTTACGCATATTATCAAATCCTTAACTCCTCCAGTATGGCATAGGCCTGTTTTTGAATCTCATTTAGGCCTTCAGTCACTCATCTCATTTTCTCCTAGTCTATGAAACCTCTCATTCCTGACTTTCTGAACACTTTTTATAAGCCTCTTTGGCTTTCATATACTTGTTCCTCCACTGTATCTTACTATAAAACAACAAATCTGGCTCAAAAGCTATGCTTCATTTGGGCTGTGCTTATCCTTGGGCAGTCAACCAATGCTTGAGTACAATCACACATCCATAGACCTGAACACAGACACAAAGTATTTCATTTTTCATCTGTCCTTGGTCAACTGCCTCTCCTACTTTCCTCAGTGACTTTTCCAAACTTATGCCTGACTTTTTTCATTCTTCAACCACTTCCCTGTTTCATCCAGTGCCCCCTCTCCAAACAGACAATCCTACCTCCTAATTTCCACAAAAAATTATGACCACCAGGCAGTGGCTCCTTCTACTTTCTGTGTCCACTCTTGAAAATATTCATACCTAGTCTCATGTAGTTCTCTTCAAACTTAAGAGGTATCCATGTCATGCCTTGGAGGAACTTGCTTAATCTTTTGTCCACATTATCTGTAACATATCCTTTAATATCCTTTCAGTCTATATTAACATTAGATGTCTTAAATATAAAACCCTCCATTCATCCCACATTGTAGGAATTTTTTCAATATGTGCCTGCTATGATCTAAATGTTTGTATCCCTCCCAAATTCATGTAGAAATTCTAACCTCCAAAGGTGATGGATTAGGTGGTGGGCCTTTGGGTGGTGATAGGTCATGAGGGTGGTACCCTCATGAATGGGATTCGGTCCTTATAAAAGACCTCAGAGAGAACTCCAGCCCTTTCTGGTATGTGAGGATAAAATGAAAAGCCTGTGACCAGGAAGAGGGCCCTCACCAGACCATGCTGGCATCCAGACCTCAGATGTCCAGCCTCAGGAACTGTGGGCAACAAATTTGTTGTTTATAAACATGTAGCCTGTGGTATAAAAATCATTATAATAGCCAATGGAATGGGAGAGTGTCCTATTTTTCTCAAATAAATTTCTTGAAACCCATGACTATATAGGCTCTATCCACTTTTTTATTTCTCATCTTTCATGCCTGAATCTACATTTTACTTCATGGCCTAAAACTGCTTAAACAGACCTTGCTAAGGTCAGCAAAGCATCCTCCTTGAGAGATCCAGTGAACTTGTTCAATCCTTTTCTTACAAATCCTAATTGTCGCACTGGGCATGTTCCCCTCAGCAGTGAAGATCCTTACTCCTCGGCTTGCGCGGCCTGTGACATTCCCGTCCTGCTTCTCCTGGGCTGCACCTTCCTGCTGAGTTTTCCTCAGCTCTTACCTGCATATTTTACCCAACCAAGAATCTGTTACTAATTGCTTCAAAATCTGTTTACATATTATGCAGGCCAAAACATACAAATATGGAAAAAAAAGAGTGGTTGTCTCTATGAAACAAAGTTGTACTTTGGAAAGTCTTGATTTATGAATTGCTTTCAAAAAGCACTTATCAAATTAGACACTGGCAAAAAGGCTAAAAGGGAAAAAAATCTACAACAATGAAAAAGGTACCTGTTTCTCAAAGGGGGCGGAGGTACCACTGGCATTTTGGGCCACACAATTCTTCATTGTCTAAGATGGTCCTAACACATTGCAGGAAGTTTATAATCCCAGGGCCCTGCATACTAAATAAATATCACACTGCTCTCCTCCACCCTGTTACAGAGAACTAAAAACACCTCCACAGATTTCTAGGGAGGCAGCATTATCCTTAGTTGATAACTAATTATAGATTACAAGTATCTTAACTGCTTGCCCATCTTTGAAAAAGAGGTATAAGAAGTAGAAAATGCATTCAAAAGACTGTGTGTAACACCAATTAGCAGACCAACCAAAGAAAACCTCATGGCTATTCATTAATAGATTAGTATTTTAAGTTAAATGTAACATTAAAGGTATTTAGGTATGTTTTTATTTCCTGCTGGGGTGCTCAAATGCTCAATACTGAGTCTACATAATGAACTTCTTTTAAGCATATTTTCTGAGAACTATCATAATTATGTGAGACCCTTATTTCACAGGCAAAGGCTTAGTGCTTTTGCAGCTTTTAGATATTCAGAAGTTGCCAACCTAAAAAAAATTTGAATAAAACTCATTAGAGAAATAACCATTCTTCTGAGAAAGCTCTGAGGGAAGAAACTGCCATGAAAAAATGAGATCCACATTATCTGGTAACACATTCATCCTTAACTTCAAACTTTTTTAAACAACAATATAACCACTACTGAAACATACTGACAATAAAATTTTTTTCAATCAAGTATTAAAAAAATTTTGATTGTATAATCTGAATCACTATTTTCACAATAGACAACAGTCCTTTGTAATTGACAAATATCCATGTATTTTTAGGCATTAAAGCATTTCAAAGGATTTTGGTGACATTTTCTTACCTCTGTAGATTCTGGCCTCCAGATAACAGATAATTTTTAAAATGCAATCTATCAGAAAGAGGTATATATTGAGTAGTTCTTCATCTCTAACAGTTTTAAGATGTAAACTTAACCCAAAAGGAAAATATTACTAAGCTTGCCACAGGAGACAAGTTAGAAATTGTTTAATAACTTAATCACTAAAATCAAAGATCTGAATAATAAAGCAGAAGGAACTAAACTTGGGAAGACTGTCAAAACTATTTGCTTATACTTGGCCTCTCTAAAAAAATTCTCATTATTAGAGATGCTTCCATCATTGTCTAAAATCAAATGGCAATAAGAAGTCTAGATCAACAAAATATTCTATTTCCAAACACTTTCCTTAAGTTAAAAGAAGATACTGACATTGGTTAGCAGACTGGGAAATCCATTTTAGATACTGCAGTGAATACAATGTTTATATATATAGAGGGCCCTTAAGTCTTGAATAAAGAAATGAGAAATAGAAATCAGCAAGGATTGAAAAAAAGTAAACAAAGCAGAAATAACTATAAGCAAATTTCAAAAACAGAAAAGAGTTCATTGTGTTCATTTCTTGCATGCAAGTACATTCTTCAGGAATTTTTATTTATATGAAGGATATACATACCTATGCACCAACTTTTACTAACTGAGCAAACTTCCCTTGAACCAGGTTTCAGCCTTTGCTTAGAGGCATACTAGGTTTTCCCTGCATGCTTTCATTCTGGGCCCTTCTAAAGGAGATTTAAGCACTGAGTGCTCTCATCACATATTCTGTCTCACCTAAATCTTTTATTTTAAATCACCTTTACTTGTTAAAAAGTAACAGTTCCATGAATTGGAATATTAACATTACTCTAGCCTCATTTGTATGGTCTCTAAACATCTTAGACAACAGCAAATGCTACTGTTACACCTGTTACCAAATCTTTAGGAGTTGTTACATTTAACTAGAGAAATGATATTTGTTTATACTACATGACTACAAATTTAGAGTATATAATTAATTGCACATGCTGAAGTTTACTTTTCCACTCCATTAATCATAATGAGATTAATGATTGTTTAATCAGGTTTTTGCCAGTGAGCAAAAATCTGGGACCAAATCGCTCTTATAAAAAGTAAATTCAGCAAGTAGGAAAACCCTACATAATAGTTTTCCTTGCTTTCCCTCTCTTCACCTAGTGTCTAGAAGAATAAGGAATAAACAAAGAAGTACATAAGTGCTTTTTCTTAAAAATGTTTTCTCCAGATTCCTAAATCTATTACTCCACTTGTACTTCATGACATCTGTGCCAGTTACAGATAGTTTATATATAGTGTATAGTCACCTGTCACAAAGTCTGTAGAAGGGAAGAAAAGTGAATATTTAGTGTTGATAGAGGAATTTCTGAATCATCTGCAACCCTGAATTAAACAACAGGGCTAAAGGACTATGCCCAGGGCCTTGAAATCAGAATGCTAAATCATATTGCCCAAAGAGACAATGATTCACTATACAAAATGTTTATTTTTCAATGTACTTACGGTAGCCACATTTTTTACAGCCTGCTCGGACACTGTCCTTGTTGCAACCTGAAATACAATTGGATAACATTTTAGGTGACATATAAACAAAAGCATAAAAATGTCATCACATGAAAAAGCTAAGAAAATTGCTTGTAGAATTTATTTCTTAAAAAAAAAAAAATCCCTGACCGATCTTAGTACCACTACTCAATTGTAATGATTATTAGAAATCATTGGAAAGCCAGCTTACTCAAATTATTTTCCTTGACAAATACTTAAAGAACAAATTTTTCTCTAATTAAACATAAATGAAGTATTATAGTCAAGACCTTACACATTCCAGGAATTCTCTAACACTGAGGAAGAAATTCCAGGATATTTCACCCTGTCCCTCAAATGTGAAATAATTACTTTACTAGATACATATGTGTGAACATTCAGGTTAGTAGATATTTTTCTGCATTCACTTAGAAGAAAAAAAAGTTGAATTTCTTAAAAGAATTGGTTTAACTCCAGAAAAATACTTCAATTTCTAGGTATTATAAGAAACACCTCAATTTAGCATTTAAATTTGACAAGAGAAAATAAATTAGTCACATATTCAGTCTTCAATGTTTAGAAATATTTACAGTGTCTCTATAATTAGTGGTACAGGCAGGTAATATTGAAGATACAAATAACAGATGAAATAAATTAAAATTGACTTTTTTTTTCATTTACCATCTATCATTTTTAAGTATACAATTCAGTGGCATTAAGTGCATTCAAATGTTGTACAACCACTGCCACTGTCTGTACTCATTAAACAATAAAGGGCCATTCCCCCTCCCTCTCGCTCCTGGTGATCTCTGTTCTACCCTCTGTCTCTATGAATCTGCCTATTCTAGGTATTCCAATGTGTAAGCTCTTGACTGTAACAGAATCATACAATATTTGTCCTTTGGCGTTTGGCTTATTTTACTTAGCATTATGTTTTCAAGCTTCATCCATATATTAGCAATCAGAATTTCATTCTTTTTAATGGCTGAATGAATAATATTCCATTACATGGTTGAAACTGATTTTAACCTATTATAAGATTATCAACCAATCAGAGGGCAGTACAATATGGTATTGGTCTATTTCCTTAATGAAGGATATGACCTAAACATTTCAAATGGAGATATCCCAATATAATAAAGTACATAAAGTACAAATATAGTACAGTGCTAATTAAACAAAATCATTTTCAAACCATTTAATGGTATAACATCAAAACATGAAAGATTTTTCCCACATTCCAATTTTAATTTAAAATATACAATATTGAGTTGTTCTAATAAAAATAGTCAATTCTGTTATAATGCTTGTTTTAAAAACATGAATTTATTCCAATAAAACTGATATGAGGGAATAATTGAGTATAACGTGACTTTTGTTCACAGAAAAATACTAAGTGAATGCAGAAAACTGTATCCAGTTGCTCCAAGCCTCACAGAAATATAGAGGATACACATGGACATGCCCCAAAATATTTCTAGTGACTCAGTTTACCATGTGTGTTGTGAACAGCACCCATCCACATCTGGTATCACACCCTCCATCGGATTCATACTATCACCTTCCTATCATCACTTCAGAACGACTCACAAGCTGTAATTCCTCAGAATTCCACTGCCACAGCAAGCGTCAGGTCTTTTAAAAGATAAAGTGCCCTACTTATTATAGTATTTATGTACCATTTAACCAATTAATATGAGCAAAACCGTGCTGTTTTTATTAGGTTTCTGTGATTTTGCCTATCACTGATGAAATTTTTGAGGGTTGTGTCCCAACCCCTTTTTTTCTCATAAACCTTGTGGTTTCTGTTACATAGTGTAGGATCAATACACGCTGCATTGCAGCAGAACTGTGAATAAAATTGGATTAATAAAATCTGAAGCTCTTTCATTATAAAATGAAATGTTGGGGAAAAAGCTCAGGAAATCCGGGTCAATGTTAAGTCCGTTTCCACAGAAACCAAAGACACTGAATAATACTGAACAAAACTGTGGTAAATGCACCATTACCATTCCCACAATAAATGAAAAATGTTGTAATGGCCAGATCCAAAACGATCACATCTCAGCATGTGTTAGGAATTAACTCATTTATGACTAAAGACACTGACAAAACACCAATTCAAGTTATTTCATATTTTTGGAATGAACAAAATATAAAGCTTTCAGAGCAGGTCATCTTCTTTAATAAAGCTGTAACTTTTATATGAAAGACAAACATTAAAAGAACTCTAAATAAATTAACTCTGTATCAGCTATTTCCTCACCAGCCTGGTTCATATAAACTTTAAGCTTCATTTGTCTGTAAGTTTCATGACTGCCCTGCTACCTGAATGCTTCTATCTAGGACTTTCAATCTGAAGCAACTGACACAATAAATCTGAGATGAGTGACACAATGAAGTGAGGGCGGTTAATTCATTTTGCTATGAGGATCCGGTTTCTAGTGCAGTGAGGCAAAGGCAGAAGCCCTACCAGGTCTGGGCTTGTGCAGGACCTTGGCTATTCTTTTCTTTGGTCTTGTCTGTTTTCTAAGCCTTATTAACCTTTGCTTAGATTCTGTGAGCTCCGTGATCTGTTTCCTTTTCTGCTTAAATTAACTAAGCAGTTTCTATTGTTTGGCACAAGAACTCTGCTGATAACAGTGGTAACTGAAACCCACATCAAATTAAATAGCAAGGCCAGATTGTGAGGCCCTTAGTCTGATGAGTTGTCCATTTTCCCATTTTAGGTTCTCATGCTGTTCTCTGTTGCACTCTTCAGAGTTTGCTAAGGGTATTCAGAGTGATAGAGTTTGACTGTCTTGAAATGTTTCTTCATGATCAGGATCTACAATCCAAAAACCACTAATTAAAAACTAAATCTGACTACATAAACATCTGAATAACAAAGACAACCAAAAGCAAACTCAAAAGACACAAAAACTTGGGAAAAAATATTGCAACACAGCAACAACAAAGGGCAACGATCCCTTCTATATAAAACCCAGCAAATCAGTAAAAGACAAATAAACATTAAGAAAAAAAATAGGCAAAAGAGCTGAATAAAAGTTCATAGAAAAGGTAATAGAAACGTATTGAAACATATGGAGAGATGCTCAGGTTTATTCATAATACATGAAATGTACATTAAAATCTATCATGGGATTTCATTTTCACTTAGCAGAATAGCAAAGACTGAAAACATTAAAGAATGGATGGGGGGACATACTCCAGTGCATTGCTGGTAGGAGTGAAAATTAATACAATTAGTACAAAAGCTATCAGAACTATAAATCTACATACTCCTTTGACCCAGAACTTTCACATCTGGGAATGAATCTTACTCATTTATTTGCACAAATGCACACTGACTTATGTACAGTTATTCACTGTAGCACAATTTGTAATTAAGAATAGAAATAATTTAGAAATGATTCAAAAATAAATAAATAATGGTATGAAAGAAAGAGGATGGTTTTCACATAATGATATGTGATGATCTCTAAGATATATTAAAGAGAAAGCAAGGTGTAGAATGGTATGATGCCATTTGCATAAAAAGATTGCATTAAAATTGATATAAATATAACTATGTAACTATACAATATACACTATATATATAGATTTTATTTGTAGATGGAGATATGTAAAAACATCTCCATAAGGATATACATTGGTTACCCGAAGAAAGGAGAACTGGGTCCAGGGGGAGAAATGGTGAGAGACATGTCACTATATACATTTGGTACCTTTAGAATTTAAAACATGAGTGAATTGCCTTCTGAAAAACCAAACCAAAATACCTCCCTCTAACAAAACAAACGCTAACACTTTTAAGTTGTTATGCAAGTATTCTTTGACAAAAGGCAGTGATTTCACTCACAAATTCTTCAGAGAAGCTATGTTGCAAATTTTCAATAAAATTTTATTAATTATGGCTTTAGGAACAAATTTAAGAGGTCTTTATTTTTTATTATTTGTTAAATATTAACAAAGGCTCACTCTGTATCTGGAACTCTAACATTAAACAACTTGAGTGGTGGGAAGGGCACAACTGGCCCTTTAACTCCCATAACTTAAAGGAACAGAGAACACCAGTTTCTCTAGATTCTGGACCATGCCAGACATTTCAGTATATAGTTCAGTGTGTAGCATAGCGCAGTCACTAGGGGGTCCTCAAAAAATATTTGTTGCTTTGAGGTTATAAACTTATATATTTCAGCCATTGGGTATCAGTAACTTCTGTAACTCCCACTGCCAGCTATGAAACTAGATAGTGTCTGCAGTGTCACTGGCCTATCAGAGGCATGACAAGCACTAGAAAAACAGAAGAAGGTTAACAACAGAAGTCAAAATAATGGTTGCTGGGCAGGGAAGGGGGAAATGACAGATGCACAGGGAATTTTCTGGGGTGATAGAAATAGTAAAAAACTTGATCTGGGTAGTAAGTAGATATATGTAACTTTCTTCAACCTGTACACTTGTGATTTGTGCATTTTATTTTAACATATGTAAATTACACCTTAGTAAATAAAATAGCATAAAAGAAAAGGAAAAAAAAAAGTCGGGCAAAGAAGGAAAAGAAAAGAGAAAGGTCAGAGAAGGCCAAAACAGCAGGGACAAAGATAAAGGGAATGAGAAAACGTGAGCACAAGGGATGGAGTGGCCCTGGCAGTTGCTTCTGGTTGTTCAATGGCCCCCAAAGTTGTGGCAAGCCATCATATTGACCTAAATTTATTTTCCTGAAATTTCACATCATGTATGTTTCCAAAATCAACAATTGAGTCACAGTGATCAACAATTGAGTAGCAGTGATCTTGGAACTTAATATTATATTTCTCTTTATTTCAGGTTTGGGAGAAGCTGGTCAAAGCTTTCTTACATTAAAATATTTTTTACAATCATTTAAATTTAAAAGTCAACAGCTTAACTAAATTTTCTTTTATTAAGTAATTAAAAATTGCAATTGCCTCTGTCCATTCATTTTTAATTTGATTAGATTCAATTAGATTAGATTCCTTTTCTGTTTTGTAACACTCTAAGTTTTACATTTGGTATTATAATTTCAATTACCATAATCTGGGGCACTTAAAAAGAACTTCAGTTTCTTCTGCTTTTAAAATTCAAATTGTGCCAGGTTTTATATCACATAGGTGCTAATATCTATGTATGTATTCTGCTAAAGTTGAATGCAAAGTAAAATTCTAAATATTTAAACTTCTCTAGTGCTTTACAGTAAGAATTTATAGATTTATACATATAAGTTTTTCTTTGGGATCCCCAAATATTGAACTGAAGGCAAAGTAGAAAGAACAGAAATTAAAAATTCTTTATTAATTAAAAAAATAGGTTAAGTGGGATTTTGATGTAAATATTTTGAAAGAACATACATCCTCACCCTCAGTTAAAAATGCTTTCATGATCATTTGGTCTTCAGAAGAAGAGATAAAGAGTTGCTTAAGCTATGATGTGAAAAAAGCTAACAATTAAGTAAACGTATAAAATGCTTTCACCCCCTTGGCTCACAAAATACAAACTGTGAAGATAAAAAGCTATAGGTATTACCAGTTTAAGATAAGAAGAGACATGGAGAAGTTTAATTTATTTCACAAATAGAATAAAAAGACTGCTGTCTAGTTTAGACTGGTATTTATTAGATCCTGTTCAGCAACAATTCTAATGACCAACCCTCTATTGTTTATCTTTGATGGGCATAACTCTGAACTGGATGGTAAGCCATATAGATGAATATCGTTCCTACACTTAAGGATACTATAATTCACTAGGTTATTCTAGGATAATATATGATAGAATGTGCCAGTGTAAAAGACACACAGCTCTAATAATGAGCAGGAAGGATGAGCAAATGAGACTTTAAGCTGAGAGATCAGGACAGCTTTCCACAGTTAAGACACGGACAATACAGGAGGAACAGTGATAACAAAAAGTATGTAGGTAGAAAATCACATTAGAGTTTCTGGGAAGAGTTGACCATGTCAGACTATTGTATAAAGCTTGAGAGGAGTAGTGGGAGGAAAGGAGAGCAAGAGAGATTTGGCCATGCTTACGAGTGTGCACTTCATTCTTGTAGAAAAAGGGATCTTTGGCAACAAAACTGTTTAGAAGTGAAAAAAAGCTTAGTCGTCAACTCCTTCATTATAAAGACAAGGAAATTGAGCCTCAGAAAGTTCAGTCACTCGAAGAGAAATACAAAATTCACAAATTGGGTCAAGAACTAAGCTCCTGCTCCCAGGAATGACAGGGTCAGATATATGATTTGGGAAAATTATTTCAGCAGCAACGTGCAGCATAGACCAGGCAGAAACATTATAAATCGTATAGTTTGTGAGTGGAAAGAAACTGGATGTGGTGTAATTTAGAATTCTTCTATTACTAAGATGCTACAGTATTGTGCCTTAAGAATCTGACTGATTTGCCAAATATAGTGTTAATTTGGCTAGAGAAAATTCCCTATCTTGACTCCACACAGATTTCACTGAAGGAATGAAAAGAGTTTTTGTGCCAACCACATCAGTAACACACACTGCCACTTGCACTGGGTCAACTCTTCATGGGGAATGGTGAATCATTACCATGAACATCAGAACCGATTTCAACAAATTAGGGAAAAGCAGCTTTTAAAAGATAGTAAACTTTGCTGAAACCTGTGTTTAAATGTCATTTCTTTAATAGTAACTAAGAGCCTATGATTTCCCAAACTAAAAGGCCATGCATTTCATTGTGTTACCTACATAATGGTACAGCTTACACACAATGCTGTGGAAAACAGCTGAAGGGGGTGACCATAAAATAGGCGAGGCTGACTTTCCTTTGTGGAAAGCAGCTTTGTTATTTTATAGTCATACCTTGTAATAATCACCAGCAGGACCACCCAAGAAATGCCATGCTAAATCCATATGAGCATTATACCTAAAATTAAAAGAGCATAACATAATACTTGTCCTTTTTGATAATTATCTCAAAAGGTTTCTGATGGAGTCCTATTTTCCTTTAATAGACTATCTGGATCGATCACCCAAGAAATTATCTTAACATTTGCTGTATCTATATTTTCCAATAGCACTTGCATTGTATTTATACATGCTGCCATGCCTATTATCTCAATTTTTGCTGGGTTTAAACAGCTTAGCTAAGTCTTGCCATCTAGCTTAATGGCACAATTTAAGATTATTACACTTCGAAGCATTACTTTGAATTGAAAGAAGGTTAAACTGGTCTAAGTTTAAAGGAATTTCAATAAGGACTTAATTCACTTTTGTCCTACTAGGTAGCACATTTTCGTTTCTATGCTTAAGTTTTGTGAAGGTGCAGATTGTGACATGGCATCCCCCACAGTGGCTACACCATGTAGGTATTCAAACACACTTGCTCAGGTAATGAACGACCACGGCAGCAGGTCAGCTTTGGAGGCAGCGATCTGACACAAAGATCACCAGGGTGACTGGGATTATCAGGATGCCTCGGTCATCCACTGTGCAGACTGGCCTTTCTCTGTTGGCCCCTTACATGTTGCTATTGCCAGTCTTTGGCCACTGACCTTCCCTTCAGACTCTACACACTCCACTTGGGCAAAGGCATCCACTTCCATGGCCTTAACTCATTACATGCTGGCTGCTGCCAAACTGTTGTCTTTGACTTTTGCTTCTTTCCTAAACTACAAATTTTATCTTACTGTGTATTAGGTATTTCTGTTCCTTTGTCTGATTATATCTCAATCCCAACCCCACAGTGGAGGTGTCATCATCTCCCTTGGCTCCCTGAAAACCTGCTCCTTCTCAGGTGTTGCCTATATTAATAAACAGCCACACCCAACTGTCTGAGAGTGAAACCCAAGTATACCTCATTTCCTCACATACCCACTAACACTGAATCAAAATTCCTAGAAATCCTATACTAAAAAACGTATCTCCAATCCGCTTCTCTCCTTTCCTACTGAAACCATACCGGAGGTATCATTGTAACTTACCAAAATTACAGTGATGACTTTGCCCTCAAACTAGTTCCCTTTGAATCTACTGTGCAGCTGGAGTATCTTTCTAATATGTGAACCTACTTAAAAACCCTTAAATGGCTTCCTAAGGTGCTTAGGAAGACATCCAAACTCTTTGTCATGGCTTAGAAAGTCCTTTAAGACCTGGCAACACCTTGTAAATTATACTATAACAGGACAACATGAATAAGCACATGGGGTCTAGAGGAGCTAGCCTAACCTGTCACTTACTAGCTGTCATGTAATAGGCAAGTTACAAGGTTTCTCTGTCCCTCAATATCTTCATGTGTAAAATGGAAGTATCTCACAGTGTGGGTGTGAATGTTAAATGAAATAAAATGTAATACTGGACACAGTGTATGACACATCTGACACAGAGTAAATACTTAGTAAATATTAGCTACTGTTACTATTTCTCTAGTTGATTTCTCACTTGTCTTACTTGTATTCTGAGTTCCATGCATTAGAACATCCTTCCTTTCCTCTTCTCACACATTTCTTCTCCCTTTACGTATGCAATCCTCTGGCTGCAACTCCCTCTCCCGGCACTCCACCCCTCCTGCAATTCTTCAGGTCTCATTCTAAATGCCACATCCTCTGCAAAGTCCTTCCGGTCCCTCCTGTCTCCTGTTAGGTGCCCTTATTATGTGACCCTGAAGGCTTTGTATTTTCCTTGCCATCCACTTGTCCTCGTGTTACCTTCTCTCTTCACTGCTAAATTTTAAATTCTGTGTAAAGAGCAGCTGTTTTGCTCACTGTATTCCCAGTGCCTAGCACGCGGTAGGCACTTCGTAAAGATTGCTTTCTGTGAGGGTATCTTTCCTCTCACAATTCCCCCTGTGCTCCTTCCAAAACTTAAGTTGGTAAAGAAGTATAGCCTTCCTGGAACATCTGTCTGCAAAATACAGTTCAGAAAAGGCTGCCCCAGAACGCGGTCAAATAATACTGGGAAGAACAAGTTAAAACAAAGCTGGGCGTCTGAACCACAGCACTTCTGAGTCTCTTACGTATGAAAGTACACTGTGAATCTTCAAGTTGTGTATGTTTGTGTGGGGGTGGGGGTGGTGTATATTTCTCAAAGTATGTCGTGTAATCAGTGTTTTGCAGAACACATCGTGGCAAAAGGCTTTTGAGGGAAAGGCTTCCCTCTACTAGAACTTCCAAGTAAGGTGGTAGCTGTGGACAGGGAATCTCTGAAGCACTGACTTCGCAGGCTTCACTGTTTTAGGTCGGGACACACTGGACCCAATCTGAGCGCTGGAAGGAACTTCAGACATACATTAACAGAGTTCCTTCTCTTATTTTACACATGCAGAAACTGAGGCCCAAAAGGGCAAAGCGACCGGTCCACGACTACAAAGCAACTACATAGAACAGGAAGAGAGAGAAATAGAAGCCCACACGCCCATTTCGTCCCTGCGACTTGCACTACAAACAATGCCTCTGATTTCCCATCTCAAATTTTATTTTCAAGTCACACCAAAGTTAAGGTCAGTTTTTCTCGGCTCGCAGCTGGTTGGCCTACAGTCACTGCCCCCGGCCTCCCCTCCCACCCCCACGATGAGCTTCCAGAGCAGGTGGAGCTTGGCTGGGGCGGGGAGGCAGTTTCTTTCTTTTCTTCAGAGTTTATTTTTGGAGGGTAAACTTCCCCATGTAAACCAAACGAACCTGTTAATTTTAACGCCTGCGCTTAAATCCCCTTGGGCGGTACTCCCCACCCCAGCGCACCCCAACCTCCCCTCCCGTCCCCTTCCTCGCCCCTTCCCCGCCGTTGGGTTTCACCTGGGACGGCCATTGAGCTGGTAAGAAGGGGTCGCAGGAGCCCTCAGCTTTCGAGAGCGCGCTCCCTTCCCGCGGGCCGCGAGCACAACGAACGGCGAGGGCGGCCTCTTCCACCCACGGCGCGGCACCTCCGTGACAGTTAGGGAAGGCCCTTGCTGGAGGCGGAACCAAGTAGCCGCTGATCCAGTTTCCGGAAGACTCACATTGCAGGCCACACATAGTCTGAACCATTACTGCTAGCCTCAGGGGGTGAGTGAGACTTGCCACTCGCGTATAGTGAAGCGAACAGCACCAAGACTTACAGAGTGCTCTTTTAAACATTGTAATACAAATGCAATTAATTTTCGGGGGCTTAATAATCTTTTCTCGTTCCCTGGAGGCCTTCGGAACCCCCTTCTCAGGGTTAGCGGTGGTGGGGTCCGGGAGCAACATGGCGGCGTCCGTGAGGCGCTGCTTTGGGGAAAAAGTAGTGTTCGGTGTCGCTGTCTTGCGGGAATATTGACAGATTGGCGCTTTCCGCTACCACCCGCCTACAGGCAGCCTGTGCTGATAGGTGGGCAGCTTTATCGTCCCCTCTGATTCTCAAAAGCAGGGTCCTGAGCACTAACGAGCATGAGCAACATCTACATCCAGGAGCCTCCCACGAACGGGAAGGTGAGAGCCTCATCTAGGGTACCTGGGCTCCCCAGTGACACCTCACCCATCCAGGGAGTTCTGGGGTCTTAGGGGTGGAAGAGGTCACAAAAAGTTTTGTCCTTACCCTTGCCTCTGAACAAGATTGCATCTAAAACTATCTACTGGCATTTCTCAGCCTATGCTTGAAAAAGTCCTCTGGTGGAGATTTCTCCATCTACCAGTCTTCTGGCCCATTTCTTAATTCAGCCTAACTCACGAAGGCGTTTTCTAGGATCTTAGGTAAAAACTTCAGTACATTTTAAAATTTGGCATAATATTTTGCCTAACTTGGACATCGCTCTTTCTGTATTCATTCTAAAGTCATTTGTTGAACGCCTGCTAGGCAGCGGGGACAGTACTAGGTGCTGGCAATACAAGATGAATGGATAAGCTCTAGTTGTTGCCCTAGAATTGCTTATTGTGTAGTTTGGGAGGCAGGCAGGTAACAAAAAGCCTCTGACATGGTTGGTAGGCTTGCTTACTGAGAGAGGAGCATATTGCTTATGGTAGTACTGAAAAGTGAACAACTGAGCTAGTAGGGGAAAGCTTCATGGAGGAGATATCTTTTGAGCTGGTCATACAACATGAGATGATTATCACTCAGAGAAAGTGGAGAATGGGAAATATTCCCACACTGGAATAGGAGAATGATTTCCTGATTAATTTGATGGTCAAGGTATGTTAGTTCCCCTCAAGGTGTGTTTAATGCATTATGAGGCAGAGGAGTCAGTAGTGGAATAAGTATCACCTGAATTCTTGAACTCAGACTTAGTCTGTATCACATATGAAACGTGATGAACCAGCATAATGGAGAAAATATTGGGACTGAAAGTGTATAGTTGAATTAGGATAGACTAACTTTATCAGATATAAATTCTGTTGCATGACTGTATCATATGTTATTCATGCAATCTTCTATTGATTGACATTTTGGTGATATAATGGAGGGAATTTGAAAACAAAACCCAAAATATTGTAACTGGTATCCCCAGGAAAAGTTTTAGGGGGTATTTTGGGCAGAGCAATTCTTTTAATTCTTTGTGGTTTGTACTTTTCCCCACTCCTCACCCCTACCTCATGTCGTTGTGAAAACCCAGAGTACCTATCTCTTCATGTTTCCAAATTGGTTGGGGTGTGATATCACCCTCAGTTGATAAACACTGGTAGAGATTGAATACAATGATCACCCTGCTAGGCAGGGCCTTCAAACTTGCTGTTCTTCTCTTTAGTATACTCTGACCTTTTCAGATGTCACCTTAGCAGATAGGCCTTCCCTATCTACTCAAAAGTGGCAAACCTCATTCATATCCTGCTTCCCAGCATACCCTGGCCCCCTTAAGTTCTTCAGTTTTTTCTACAGTACTTATAATTTATTTTTTAATATCCCTCACCTTCCCCCCACTAGATTGCAAGCACTATGAGCACAGAGACCAGCATCTAGAATGATACTTTGACACATGGTAGTAGGAGTTCAAATATGTACTGAATTAATGAATGACTGCATGCATTAATACTATGTTTCTCTGATTCTGAGAAGTATTAAACATAAGCGAATTTGATGTTATACTTCTGCTGGTCAAGGGCAGTCTTAGTAGTTTTACTCTGGAGGACGATTTGACATAGTCATAAAGATGAAAAGCTTTAACGAAGATACATGCCTGAACAGGAGATGTTTCATTCAGCAAATATTTTTTGAGCACATAGAACATGCCAGGCACTGTGCTGGGTTTTAGGGATACAGTAGAAAGAAAAACTAGTATTGTCCCTATTATCGTGGAGTCAGTTAAGTGAAATACATATCGATCAAATAATCCTGCAAATAAGAGTATGTAAACTGATAAATACTCTCTTTCTTCTGAACAGAAGTGGGCTGAGGGAGAGCATCAGGTGTGGCCCAACTTTTCCTTCAAAAACAGTTTGGGACTTTTTCCAAATAAGGCTGATTGAAGACACTGAAGCTTCAAAGTTCTGTACCATAGAGACCTTGGCAAGAATTTTGGCCTGGAAAGAATTTAAAGCAGAAATAATTACAAGATTGCTTAGTGAATGTTTGCTCAGTGCCTATACTGTGTAATTACATTCGGTACCAAGAGAATAGAAGTTGCAGAATAAATGGGACACAATTCCTCCCTTTCAAGGATCATAATATCAACTTGGGAAGTAATTAACACATCATACCGTAGTTGACCCCTCACATTCATAAGTGTGCTGTGTTTTGCTGTGTCATGCTATAACTGGCCTCTGAAGATGAGGTACAGAAATGTACCACTTGATAGAAATTTCCTTAACCTCTGAAGATAAAATTTCCACATAGTATGATTATTTAATCTGAACTGCATGTCAATGTAAGTTTACTTAAGAAACATTTTATCATCAAAGTATTGCCCTACTTGGGAACTTTATGAAAAGGAACCACTGACCTCTGACAATGTAGTGATGGCAAATAGGAATGTATGGCCAAAGGAAGAGGAAGCTGTATGCCTTCTTTTTCAATTCAGTAGCTATCAGTGAAAAGATCAAGAAACTCTGGTAAACAGTGGCCCAACCATATATGCATTCTTTTTACTGAGTGTAAGTTGCATGAGGCAAAAACAAAAATGTGTAAGAATAATAACTACAGCAATAATAGCTACCATTTTGTAAGCATATTTGTCAGATACTGCTGTAAGCAGTCTATGCATAGTCAATCATTTTGTTCTCATAGCAAGCCTATGGGGATATTACCATCCCTATTTTTAGATAAGGAAACTGAGTTGCAGAAATGTTAGATACCATGTTAGATACCATGCCGAAGGAAACTTTCTTAACCTTCCTAAGTGGAAAGGTCAGTATTTGGACAGCCTGACTCCAGAGTCTGGAAAGGCAGGGGGATGATGTGCCTTAATTTGTTCTTCCGAGCAGTGGTTTCTAAACCAGTGAGTGCATACTTCAGGGGGTGTACAAAACATCTATGAAGTGCAAGGAGAAAATTTATATATTTCTGTATTTATTTTCTCCTTTATTTGTTTAAATGTAACATTTTATGTATAAAAGGAACATAAATTCAGTTACTTGTTCAGTTACTTTTTGTACATCATTGTAATTTTTCCTAATGCCTTGCTAAATGGGTTTGTATTCCATGGTATCTAGATTAACTAAACCAGCCCTTATAAGTTTCATATTGAAGATAATATTAATAATGTAAACTTAAGCATGCCATAAGAATATGGGAGAGCTGATGTCTCAGCATGGGAATTCTGTCAAAAACTACAAATTATTATGAAAATCATTTGAAATACAGGTTTCTATTATTGTTAATGGTGAACTTTGCTTCACATGTATATTGTGCCTAGACATATTTATCAGTAGAATATAAAGCCATTATGATTTTCAAGACTTAAAAACTGTTTACAGAGGAAGATGGACCTCTATAATTTGAAAGCAACATCATGCTAAGTGAAAGAAGCCAGATACAAAAGGCCATACATTGTATGATTCCATTTATATGAATATTCAATAGGCAAATCTATAGAGACAGAAAGTAGATTAGTGGTTGCCAAGGGATAGGAGTAGGAGGAAATGGCTGACTGCAAAAGGGCACAGTGTTCCATTTGGGGTGATGAAATGTTCTGGAATTAGCTAGTGGTGGTGGTTACATAACACTGTGGATTGTACTAAAAACCACTTTTAAAAGGTGAATTGTTTGGTATATGAATTGTATCTCAATAAAGCTGTTATTTAGAAAAAGTTCATTGTACCATTAGTGAAGAATATTAACTTAAGAATTATTTCAAAATAGTGTTTTTATGTTATTGTTTAAGCTTTTTGTGTTGTCTAACTTTTTAATAATATATTACTATAGTAACATAATACTACATGTATTTAACTATACATATTGTGGATGGGTGTGCTCCAATTCCTTATGCCCCTTCCCACCTGCCTTTTCTTCTTTCCTAATAGGCATACACACTTACAAAAAGTTTAGAAATCACTGTTTCAGAACTGCAAGGAAGAGAAGATGTGGTTAGTTTCCCTTTAATAGTAGTGCTTTTTTTCAAATATACAAGGGGTTAATGAAGTAGGACAGGACATTTTCTTTTTACTTATACTGTACTTTTAAGAGTGGGATGTACTTCAGGCCTCATGGAAAATCAGAAGGTGTTACATAGTGTTGTCCTAGATACAATCTGAGGTCCAGGGAATTACTCAGCCTTTCAGTTTGCATCCCAAATGTATACTTCCCAGAGAACAAGAATCCAGATGGGTTAGTTTGTCCCAATCCAATATGGAATATCTTGTTTGGGCATTGTTTCATACCAAGCCAAGTTAGGCCTTGCTCTCAGCCAGTCAATATATGGTTGCTTTTGATTTAGAAACTGTTCTCTATTCAAATCAGGTGTGGCCCGGGTAATTTCTTTTGAGACATATGGCAGGGCCCTAGAACTTCCTCGATGGACTATTTTTCCAGTATTATATGGAATTTATGGAGAATTTTGTAGAGGCAATTTGGTGCAATAGGAAAAGCATAGTCTTTGCAGCCAGCAAGAGACCTTGGACAGTCACTTTTTTTAACTCTGGGTTTTTTTTTTTGAGTCTCTGTTTCTTCATAAGCCAGATGGGAGTAGTAATGCCTGTCTTATAGGTGATAGGATAAGCAAAGTCTCTGGCACATAAGCTGACACATGGAAGGTACTCAACAGACGTTCCCTCCTTTTTTTTTTTTTTTTTTTTTTTTTTTTTTTTTTTTGAGAGGGCATCTCATATTTATTGATCAAATGGTTGTTAACAACAATAAAATTCAGTATAGGGGGGTCAATGCTCAATGTACAATCATTAATCCATCTCAAGCCTAATTCTCGTCAGTCTCCAATCTTCTGAAGCATAACGAACAAGTTCTTACATGGTGAACGAATTCTTACAGAGTGAATAAATTCTTACATGGTGAACAGTACAAGGGCATTCATCACAGAAACTTTCGGTTTTGATCATGCAATATGACCTATAAACCATCAGGTCAAATATGAATATTCATTTGATTTTTGTACTTGATTTATATGTTGATCCCACATTTCTCCTATTATTATTATTATTTTTATTTTTAATAAAATGCTGAAGTGGTAGGTAGATGCAAGATAAAGGTAGAAAACATAGTTTAGTGCTGTAAGAAGGCAAATGTAGATGATCAGATGATCAGGTGTGTGCCTATGGACTAAGTATTAATCCAGGCTAGACAAGGGCAGCAAGACATCCACGGATGCAGAAGATTTCTCTCAAAGCAGGGGGGGTGAGGTTCTGAGCCTCACCTCTGTTGATCCCCAAATTCTCACCTGATGGCCCCCCTGCGACTGTGCCTGTCTTAGGTTGTTCCTCCCTTGAGGAATCTTACCCGTCTCTGGCTAACCAGTCATCTTCCGGGGCCATACAGGGAAATGTAAAGTTGGTAAGTGAGAGAGAAGCCATATTGTTTGCAAAGGTTAGCTTTTTACTTCTTTGCAGATTTATGCCCTGTGGCTTCTATGCCCAGCACTTGTCTCGAGGTATCTTTACCACCTGGAGGAATTATGATACTCGGTAAATTCGATATGAGGCACGAATTCTATTTAAGGTTTGTAATTAGGAAGGAAGAAGAAAAGCTATAGATGTAGCATATGAAGGAAACTTGGGAGGATTGATTATTTCTTTGACATATCTTCTTGTATAGTACCTTAAGTATGTATAGGTTTTAAACTACTAACTAATTTGCACACACATATTAACATAATAGGAATACGGTGACATAAACAAAGCAAATCTATAATTACCAGCCGTCTCCAGTGAAGCCAAGAAAACCATTTAGGCACCCTAGGCATTTGTGAAAATTTATCTATAATATGATGGATATTTTCCAACTGTACTTGAACCATCAGACAAATTAAAGCAGCCCATTTCTGGGATCTGTTCACATCCCATATGTTCTTTTAACCATAGATAGTCTATAGTCATGAGATTTTGGGGTGCTACAACTTGCACCCCTCCCAACTCCTGGTTGAGTTCCAACAGTACAGATCCAGTCAAATTCGTTGTCTCACTGTATGCACATGCCAGCCTAGACATCTCCCTCCTCCTTCTTATGGCAAGTCCAGGAGACGGTGGGCTGGATGCAGCCACAACCGCAGCATCGTCCGGATCCCTGGGGAGGCTTTTTGATGATCATCCCCCGGCACGAGTCCTCCAGAGAGTGCTGATGCCGGAAGCTCCTCCTCATATCGTATCTTATTTCATTTTCTGGGTATCCAAGCTAGGCCTTGATCTTCTGCGTAGAAACAAACAGACCCTTTGCCCACACTTTGACATGCCCTCTATACCACTGTGCAGAACTCATTGGAGGTCAGCACACAGTAACTGCTTTTTTTTTTTTTTTTTAATTAAGAGAAAGGAATATTATCAGAAAAGAGTACCTCCATAGCTGATCATCTGACACCCTTTAAGTGATCAACATTAAGGATATTTAAAGCATGCGTTGATCTTTGATTTACCAATAGTTTTATCCTGTTAACGAGTAATCCCCTTTTCTTTCTTTCTTTCTTTCTTTTTTTTTTTTTTTTTTTAAATTTTTAATCTACCCTTACATGAAGAATACTATGTTTACTATGCTCTCCCCTATATCAGGTCCCCCCTAACAACCCCATTACGGTTACTGTCCATCAGCTTAGCAAAATGTGGTAGAGTCACTACTTGTCCTCTCTGTGTTGTGCAGCCCACCCTCCCCTTTCTCCCTCCCCCCCATGCATGCTAATCTTAATACCCCCCTTCTTCTTCCCCCCCCTTATCCCTCCCTGCCCACCCATCCTCCCCAGTTCCTTTCCCTTTGGTACCTGTTAGTCCATTTTTGGGTTCTGTAATTCTGCTGCTGTTTTGTTCCTTCAGTTTTTCCTTTGTTCCTATACTCCTCAGATGAGTGAAATCATTTGGTATTTCTCTTTCTCCGCTTGGCTTATTTCACTGAGCATAATACTCTCCAGCTCCATCCATGTTGCTGCAAATGGTTGGATTTTTCCACTTCTTATGGCTGAGTAGTATTCCATTGTGTATATGTACCACATCTTCTTTATCCATTCATCTACAGATGGACATTTAGGTTGCTTCCAATTCTTGGCTATTGTAAATAGTGCTGCGATAAACATAGGAGTGCATCTGTCTTTCTCAAACTTGATTGCTGCGTTCTTAGGGTAAATTCCTAGGAGTGGAATTCCTGGGTCAAATGGTAGGTCTGTTTTGAGCATTTTGATGCACCTCCATACTGCTTTCCACAATGGTTGAACTAATTTACATTCCCACCAGCAGTGTAGGAGGGTTCCCCTTCCTCCACAGCCTCGCCAACATTTGTTGTTGTTTGTCTTTTGGATGGCAGCTATCCTTACTGGTGTGAGGTGATACCTCATTGTAGTTTTAATTTGCATTTCTCTGATAATTAGCGATGTGGAGCATCTTTTCATGTGTCTCTTGGCCATCTGTATTTCTTTTTTGGAGAACTGTCTGTTCAGTTCCTCTGCCCATTTTTTAATTGGGTTATTTGTTTTTTGTTTGTTGAGGCGTGTGAGCTCTTTATATATTCTGGACGTCAAGCCTTTATCAGATCTGTCATTTTCAAATATATTCTCCCATACTGTAGGGTTCCTTTTTGTTCTATTGATGGTGTCTTTCGCTGTACAGAAGCTTTTCAGCTTAATGTAGTCCCACTTGCTCATTTTTGCTGTTGTTTTCCTTGCCCGGGGAGATATGTTCAAGAAGAGATCACTCATGTTTATGTCTAAGAGGTTTTTGCCTATGTTTTTTTCCAAGAGTTTAATGGTTTCGTGACTTACATTCAGGTCTTTGATCCATTTTGAGTTTACCTTTGTATATGGGGTTAGACAATGGTCCAGTTTCATTCTCCTACATGTAGCTGTCCAGTTTTGCCAGCACCATCTGTTGAAGAGACTGTCATTTTGCCATTGTATGTCCATGGCTCCTTTATCAAATATTAATTGACCATATATGTTTGGGTTAATTTCTGGGGTCTCTAATCTGTTCCACTGGTCTGTGGCTCTGTTCTTGTGCCAGTACCAAATTGTCTTGATTACTATGGCTTTGTAGTAGAGCTTGAAGTTGGGGAGTGAGATCCCCCCTACTTTATTCTTCTTTTTCAGGATTGCTTTGGCTATTCGGGGTCTTTGGTGTTTCCATATGAATTTTTGAATTATTTGTTCCAATTCATTGAAGAATGTTGCTGGTAATTTGAGAGGGATTGCATCAAATTTGTATATTGCTTTCGGCAGGATGGCCATTTTGACGATATTAATTCTTCCTAGCCATGAGCATGGGATGAGTTTCCATTTATTAGTGTCCCCTTTAATTTCTCTTAAGAGTGACTTGTAGTTTTCAGAGTATAAGTCTTTCACTTCCTTGGTTAGGTTTATTCCTAGGTATTTTATTCTTTTTGATGCAATGGTGAATGGAATTGTTTTCCTGATTTCTCTTTCTATTGATTCGTTGTTAGTGTATAGGAAAGCTACAGATTTCTGTGTGTTGATTTTGTATCCTGCAACTTTGCTGTATTCCGATATCAGTTCTAGTAGTTTTGGAGTGGAGTCTTTAGGGTTTTTTATGTACAGTATCATATCATCTGCAAATAGTGACAGTTTAACTTCTTCTTTACCAATCTGGATTCCTTGTATTTCTTTGTTTTGTCTGATTGCCGTGGCTAGGACCTCCAGTACTATGTTAAATAACAGTGGGGAGAGTGGGCATCCCTGTCTGGTTCCCGATCTCAGTGGAAATGCTTTCAGCTTCTCGCTGTTCAGTATAATGCTGGCTGTGGGTTTATCATAGATGGCCTTTATTATGTTGAGGTACTTGCCCTCTATTCCCATTTTGCTGAGAGTTTTTATCATGAATGGATGTTGAATTTTGTCAAATGCTTTTTCAGCATCTATGGAGATGATCATGTGGTTTTTGTCTTTCTTTTTGTTGATGTGGTGGATGATGTTGATGGATTTTCGAATGTTGTACCATCCTTGCATCCCTGGGATGAACCCCACTTGGTCATGGTGTATGATCCTTTTGATATACTGTTGAATTCTGTTTGCTAATATTTTATTGAGTATTTTTGCATCTACATTCATCAGGGATATTGGTCTGTAATTTTCTTTTTTGGTGGGGTCTTTTCCTGGTTTTGGTATTAGGGTGATGTTGGCTTCATAGAATGAGTTTGGGAGTATTCCCTCTTCTTCTATTTTGTGGAACACTTTAAGGAGAATGGGTATTATGTCTTCTCTGTGTGTCTGATAAAATTCCGAGGTAAATCCGTCCGGCCCCGGGGTTTTGTTCTTGGGTAGTTTTTTGATTACTGTTTCAATTTCTTTGCTTGTAATTGGTTTGTTTAACTTTTGTGTTTCTTCCTTGGTCAGTCTTGGGAGGTTGTATTTTTCTAGGAAGTTGTCCATTTCTTCTAGGTTTTCCAGCTTGTTGGCATATAGGTTTTCATAGTAGTCTTTAATAATTCTTTGTATTTCTGTGGAGTCTGTCGTGATTTTTCCATTCTCATTTCTGATTATGTTGATTTGTGTTGACTCTCTTTTTCTCTTAATAAGTTGGGCTAGAGGCTTATCTATTTTGTTTATTTTCTCAAAGAACCAGCTCTTGGTTTCGTTGATTTTTGCTATTGTTTTATTCTTCTCAATTTTGTTTATTTCCTCTCTGATCTTTATTATGTCCCTCCTTCTGCTGACTTTAGGCCTCATTTGTTCTTCTTTTTCCAGTTTTAATAATTGTGATGTTAGACTATTCATTTGGGATTGTTCTTCCTTCTTCAAGTGTGCCTGGATTGCTATATACTTTCCTCTTAAGACTGCTTTCGCTGCATCCCACAGAAGTTGGGGCTTAGTGTTGTTGTTGTCATTTGTTTCTATATATTCCTTGATCTCTATTTTGATTTGTTCATTGATCCATTGATTATTTAGTAGCATGTTGTTAAGCCTCCATGTGTTTGTGAGCCTTTTTGTTTTCTTTGTAGAATTTATTTCTACTTTCATACCTTTGTGGTCTGAAAAATTGGTTGGTAGAATTTCAATATTTTGGAATTTACTGAGGCTCTTTTTGTGAGCTAGTATGTGGTCTATTCTGGAGAATGTTCCATGTGCACTTGAGAAGAATGTATATCCTGTTGCTTTTGGATGTAAAGTTCTATAGATGTCTATTAGGTCCATCTGTTCTAGTGTGTTGTTCAGTGCCTGTGTGTCTTTACTTATTTTCTGCCCGGTGGATCTATCCTTTGGGGTGAGTGGTGTGTTGAAGTCTCCTACAATGAATGCATTGCAGTCTATTTCCCTCTTTAGTTCTGTTAGTATTTGCTTCACATATGCTGGTGCTCCTGTATTGGGTGCATATATATTTAGAATGGTTATATCCTCTTGTTGGACTAAGCCCTTTATCATTATGTAGTGGCCTTCTTTATCTCTTGTTACTTTCTTTGTTTTGAAGTCTATTTTGTCTGATATTAGTACTGCAACCCCTGCTTTCTTCTCACTGTTATTTGCCTGAAATATGTTTTTCCATCCCTTGACTTTTAGTCTATGCTTATCTTTGGGTTTAAGGTGAGTTTCTTGTAAGCAGCATATAGATGGGTCTTGCTTTTTTATCCATTCTATTACTCTATGTCTTTTGATTGGTGCATTAAGTCCATTTACATTTAGGGTGACTATTGAAAGATATGTACTTATTGCCATTGCAGGCTTTAGATTCGTGGTTACCAAAGGTTCAAGGTTAGCTTCTTTAGTATCTTACTGCCTAACTTAGCTCGCTTATTGAGCTGTTATATACACTGTCTGGAGAGTCTTTTCTTCTCTCCCTTCTTATTCCTCCTCCTCCATTCTTCATATGTTGTGTGTTTTGTTCTGTGCTCTTTTTAGGGGTGCTCCCATCTAGAGCAGTCCCTGTAGGATGCCCTGTAGAGGTGGTTTGTGGGAAGCAAATTCCCTCAGCTTTTGCTTGTCTGGGAATTGTTTGATCCCACCATCATATTTAAATGATAGTCGTGCTGGATACAGTATCCTTGGTTCAAGGCCCTTCTGTTTCATTGCATTAAGTATATCATGCCATTCTCTTCTGGCCTGTAGGGTTTCTGTTGAGAAGTCTGATGTTAGCCTGATTGGTTTTCCTTTATAGGTGACCTTTTTCTCTCTAGCTGCCTTTAAAACTCTTTCCTTGTCCTTGATCCTTGCCATTTTAATTATTATGTGTCTTGGTGTTGTCCTCCTTGGATCCTTTCTGTTGGGGGTTCTGTATAATTCCATGGTCTGTTCGATTATTTCCTCCCCCAGTTTGGGGAAGTTTTCAGCAATTATTTCTTCAAAGACACTTTCTATCCCTTTTCCTCTTTCTTCCTCTTCTGGTATCCCTATAATACGAATGTTTTTCCTTTTGTATTGGTCACATATTTCTCTTAGTGTTGTTTCATTCCTGGAGATCCTTTTATCTCTCTCTCTGTCAGCTTCTATACGTTCCTGTTCTCTGGCTTCTATTCCTTCAATGGCCTCTTGCATCTTATCCATTCTGCTTATAAATCCTTCCAGGGATTGTTTCACTTCTGTGATCTCTTTCCTGACATCTGTGATCTCCTTCCGGACTTCATCCCACTGCTCTTGCATTTTTCTCTGCATCTCATCCCACTGCTCTTGCATTTTTCTCTGCATCTCATCCCATTGCTCTTGCATTTTTTTCTGCATCTCTGTCAGCATGTTCATGATTTTTATTTTGAATTCTTTTTCAGGAGGACTAGTTAGGTCTGTCTCCTTCTCAGGTGTTGTCTCTGTGATCTTTGTCTGCCTGTAGTTTTGCCTTTTCATGGTGATAGAGATAGTTTGCAGAGCTGGTACAAGTGACCGCTGGAAGAGCTTCCCTTCTTGTTGGTTTGTAGCCTTTTCCTGGGAGAATAGCGACCTCTAGTGGCTTGTGCTGGGCAGCTGTGCGCAGACAGGGCTTCTGCTTCCTGCCCAGTTGCTTTGGGGTTTATCTCCGCTGTTGCTGTGGGCTTGGCCTGGCTGGGGCTGTTCCTCCAAAATGGTGGAGCCCCGTTGGAGGGGGAGCAGCCAGGAGACTATTTATCTCCGTAAGGGGCCTCTGTGCTCCCTGCTGCCCAGGGGGTTAGAGTGCCCAGAGATCCCCAGATTCCCTGCTTCTGGTCTAAGTGACCTGTCCTGCCCCTTTAAGATTTCCAAAAAGCACTCTCCAAACCAAAACAACAACAGCAACAATGAGAGAGGGAACAGAAAGAAAGAGAAACAAAAAAAAGGAAAAAAAAGGAAAAAACAAGCGATTTTTTTTTTTTTTTTTTTTTTTTGTCCTCAGGTGCCGGTCCCAGGCACCCGCTCACTGGTCCTGCTGCCCTGTCTCCCTAGCACCAGGGTCCCTGTCCTTTCAAGGCTTCCAAAAAGCACCCACCCACCGGTCCCGCAGGGAAGGAACGCTCAATATTCTTTGTCCTCAGGCACTGGTCCCACGCACCCGCTCACCAGTCCCGCCGCCCTGCCTCCCTAGCACCGGGGTCCCTGTCCCTTCAAGGCTTCCAAAAAGCACTCGGCAAAAAGAGAGAAAAAAAAGGGGAAAAACGCGCGATTTCTTCCGTCCTCAGGTGCTGGTCTCAGGCACCCACCCACCGGTCCCACAGGGAAAAATGCGGGATATTCTTTGTCCTCAGGTGCCGGTCCCAGGCACCCGCTCACCAGTCCCGCCACCCTGCCTCCCTAGCACCGGGGTCCCTGTCCCTTTTAGGCTTCCAAAAAGCACTTGCAGAAAAGAGAAAAAAAAAGGGGGAAAAACGCGCGATTTCCTCTGTCCTCAAGTGCCGGTCTCAGGCACCCGCCCACCAGTCCCGCAGGGAAAAACGGGGGATATTCTTTGTCCTCAGGCGCCGGTCCCAGCCACCCGCTCACCAGTCCCGCCACCGTGCCTCCCTAGCACTGGGGTCCCCGTCCCTTCAAGGCTTCCAAAAAGCGCTCGCCCAAAAGAGAAAAAAAAAAAAAGGGGAAAAACGCGCGACCTCCTCCGTCCTCAGGCACCGGTCTCAGGCACCCGCCCCCAGTTCTCGCAGGGAGAAACGCGGGATATTCTTTGTCCTCTGGCGCCGTTCCCAGGCACCTCCTCACCGGTCCCGCCACCCTGCCTCCCCAGCAACGGGGGCCCGTCCCTCTAAGGCTTCCAAAAAGCGCTCGCCAAAAAAAAAACCGCTCCGGTTTCTCTCCACCCGCCGGGAGCCGGGGGGAGGGGCGCTCGGGTCCCGCCGGGCTGGGGCTTGTATCTTACCCCCTTCACAAGGCGCTGGGTTCTTGCAGGTGTGGATGTGGTCTGGATGTTGTCCTGTGTCCTGTGGTCTCTATTTTAGGAAGATTTTTCTTTGTTATATTTTCATAGCTCTATGTGTTTTTGGGAGGAGATTTCCACTGCTCTACTCACGCCGCCATCTTGGCTCCGCCCCTCACGTTCCCTCCTTTTTGTAGAGGGAATGTAATGGATTGAGAAAATCGTATGCATGTGTATCTCTAGTTCTTTTATCCTTCTTTAAGATTTAAAGAAACCATTTTAAAAGCTACCACAATAGATATTTTCACCTCCTCCAGCCCAATAATCATTGAAAAATGGTTGTAAGAGATCTGTGTCGCCAGTAAAAGCTCAAAACATATACATTCATCAATATTGTATAAATTATGCAGTATAATCTGGGCTTCTGAAACAGAAATTGAAAGATAGTTATAGCAGAAGTGCACTGATGAGGAGGAGCTGAGAGATACTGCTTTGCTAGTAACAAGCTTTCTGACTGGGTAATTTACTTCTTTTAGGCAGCTGTATAGGGTGGGAGCTTAACTGATGATTTTTAAGCTTCTTTCCAATTCCAAAACTTTTGTGGAAAGTAGGAAAAAGAGTTTTGGAAAATAAAAAGAATGACTTATTTCAATGATACTGACTTCCCGTGGGCACTGGTCTCTTGTTTTTAAATACCTGTTATTTGCACATTCTAAATCTTTGTGATCACAAATCACCGACTGTTGTTTGTTGATTGACACTGGTCTACTTTGGTACACTGTGGGAGTGGAGAGTGTTGCTATGGAAGTGCCATAGTGTTCATATGTAAAGCCTAACATTCCTTTTGATCGTTTGTGATTATTAATAAAACAGTTATAAGCTCTTGCCTCCTGTGGGCTTGGTATGGGTTCTGGTTGTTGCAAAGTGGCTGGCTGTACCAAGGATTAACCCCTTCAGGCCAGTAAAAAGGAACTGTCAGAGGATTCCAATGACCATATAGATGGGTGATTTTAAGACATAGCATGTTAGTTTTACACATACAATTCAGTATTAGACTAAGAAAGTTCCTTTTAAGTGAAGAATGGTAAGATTTTGAATGAGGAACTAATGTTATATGTAGAAGGGTAATTGTAAAATTGTCTTATAGTGTCATAATTTCATGGATTTATTGTTAACTAATTTAATTAATTTCTTAATTTGTTGCACAAATTTTATTGGAAGAAAAGCCATGGGAAATGTACTTAATTAAAACAAGTTTAAATTACTAATTGTTAAATGAATAAGTTTTTTTCTGTAATTAAAAAAAGGCATATGCTTTTTTCTCATAAATCCTAAATTATATCTGAAATATGTATTGTTTCATTGAAACATTGAAATATCTTTAGTATAACAATAAATGCTAAGCAAAATTTCTAATTTTTATTTTAAAATTTCAAACTCATTAGTGAGTGTTTCAAGTTGAGCAGCCATTCAACTGATTATCAAGTCAAAATGATAATTTAACATAATGGTACCTTTCTACAGGTTTTATTGAAAACTACAGCTGGAGATATTGACATAGAGTTATGGTCAAAAGAAGCTCCTAAAGCTTGCAGAAATTTCATTCAGCTTTGCTTGGAAGGTAATTAACTTTTAAGTTTTATTCTGTAAGATAAATTTTGTTAATTTAAAAATAAATGGCAGTGTATTTTTCTACAACAGTGAACATTGGTGTTAAATAGTGATAATGAATGACAGGAGTTGATATGAATGGTATAGCGTTGAGCTGCTGTGCCAGGAAATGGAGAGGGAAGGTGAAAATTTTCCTCCAAAATAAATCTAAAAGTCTTTAACAGAGAAATTGATCTCCCCAGATAATACTTTGATCCTTTTTATCTTCTTCGCTATTTTTTTCACTTTTTTTTTCATCCTCTAAATATGAGTATTCCCTAAGATTGCCTCTAGTACTCTATTGTCTTTACTCTTCAGTAGTTACTTCCATCCAAATGACTGTCATATTTAGAATTCTAGCCATTTCTTCTCTTTTTAACTCTGTGTATCTAATTGCCTAGTGGACTTTTCTACTGGAATCTTCTACTGTTGGCTGCAACTAAACCTGTGTAAAACCAAATTTACCTGTTTCTTCCCCAGACTACCTTGACTTTAACCTACATGATTTTAATTACCTTTTACCTAATCTTCCTCTCTCTCATATTCTTAATTTCTCTGCCCTCCTATTTATTCATCTAGAGCTGATAAACTGCCTCAGGCAGTGTGGCTTCTTAGCTTTCTGACTTTATTTTCATTGCACTAAATAACCATATGATTTCAATTGACTATTGTTTTTATTTTCTGAGCAGTTCCTTCCTATTTCCACTTTCCCAATATCCTTGTACCTCCTTCCTATTTTCAGTCTCCTCATATCCTTATCTCCTTTTCAGAATACCTTCTCTTCCCTTCCTTACTGGCAAAATCTACCAACTTTTTAATGTCTGTTCAAAATTCCACTTTCTCTATGAAGCCTTACATCCAGCATTCAATGATGGTATTATCAGTGTCTCTGGTAATTTTTTAGATTGAATCATAAAGTGACTACTTTTCTTTTTAACAAACTTCACAGAATTATACATCCATTTGAGTGTTTTCCCCTTCAGAATATTTCTTTATAGAACTAAACATTCCAAATATTTTTGTAACTTGTTGACTTTTAGAGTACATTGCACATGGTTTTGAATATCTCTATGGTGACAAATCATTGTCCTTCTATCTGTTTTTTAGAGACAGACAAGGTTAGTCAAGTTACCAGAAAACAGCATTTTGAGTCAAAAGCAAGGTGTAAAAGAGAATCCAAAATAATCAGTAGTAGGGTACAGCGAGAGAGAGCTCTCCAAATAGGTAACTAGACAAATAGATAATTGCTATGGGAACATTTAAGTAATAAAAATATCCAGACTCTCCCATACTGCCCCATAAAAAACTGCTGAAAAATAGAAAAGCCATCTGCAAAAACCATTATAATAATTGCTGTGGCAGGCAGGAAGGAAATTGAGTCAGACAGGTAGTTCAGTTTGAAAAGCCTCAAGTAACTGTCAACAGAGCTGAGAAATACAGTGGACACAGAAAAGGCAGGCTTGTTTCTGGAAAGAAGTTTTGAAGAATCAAAAGCTCAGATTTTACAGGAGAAAAGTGAAAGTAGAAAAACATTAGACCAAATGAATGGCAAATTACAATCCATGACCAGGTGAATGGAAGAAACAGAAAATATCTGGATATAATAGGACAATGAAGAAGAAATAAGGTTGTTAAGTTAAGAAATGATGAAACTTAATTAGAACAATGAAAAATTGTTCCACCATTTATGAGAATACAAGGAGAAAGGACAAAGAATAGGAAAATAATAAGAGAAATAACTAGAGCAATTCTCTTAATTAAACAGGGGAGAGAGAGAATTATTATTACAAAGGCTAACAAGAAACCTGAGAAGACTAATTTAAATAAAGATACTCCAGAATGAATAAACTCGAAGTTTTAAAAATATAATTCACAGAACCCTATTTTAATTCTCTGATTCTATGGTTTAAATAAGTCATGATATTTCTAGATCTTGTAACATTCATGTCAATATATTTTTTTGAAGGGATAGTTTCTAGAATTAAAAAGCAAATGAATAAAAATGAGGAAATAGGAGCCCAGCCTTTAGACATGGCTCTCAAGTAAAAAGGTCTTCACAGTTAAAGGGTACTTCTTAGCCTTTCTTTTTTGTCCAGTTTTATTGAAATATATTGACAAATACAAATCGCATCTATTTAGATTGTATGACCTGATTTGCTTACATGTGTACAATGTGGTGATTTATTATACATATACATTGTGAGATGATTACTGCAATCAAGTTAAGTAATATATCCACCACCTCACAGGTTCCTTTTTGTGTATGTGGTTGGAACACTAGAAACCTACTTTCTCAGCAAATTTCAAGTATACAATACATTATTACTAACTATAGTCTCTATGCTGCACATTGGATCCTCTGACCTCACTCATCCTGTAATTGAAAATGTGTGCCTTTGACCATCAGCTCCCCATTTCCCCTACCCTCCAGCCACTGGCAACCATCATTCTGTTCTCCAGCTCCAGGAGTCCAGCTTCTTTAGATTTCACATACAAGTGAGACCAGATGGTACTGTCTTGCTGTGTCTGAAGGAGGTTTTTAGTTCTTATGGAAACAAAAGATCTATAATTACTCAAACTTAATCTTGGATTTCAGGTCTTTGTGAGATAGTGAACATTTTTAAATGAGTGAAAATTTTAAAAAATTGTAAGCTTAAAGAGTATATTAAAAAGAAGAGAAGTTTTTAACTTTGATAATTTTATTAGTTCCTCTGAGTATGAGGAAGAAGTAAAATTTTAGGTCTGAAACAAAGTGGGGAGCAGAAAGAGAAGTAGGTAAGAAAATCAAATTCTTTATCTTTTATGTGACTGTTAATTTCTTTACTTCTATTTTACCTCAGGCTTGTCTCTTCAAAGTCCCTGCTTCACAAGTTATCTTTTATCTTCTACCTCCTTTAAAAATAGTTTACTAGTTTACTAGTTTTTTAGAAGTGACAAAAATAAGTATATATTAAGTTAAAAGACTATTTTTATAAAACTAAAGTAGTTGTTAAAAAAAAGCAGAGAGGCTAAATGAGACAGATCACAAAAGAAGTTTTAAATTAAAAATTAGTGATAATATTTATAAGATTAAACACAAAACACAAGAATCTAGAGAAAAAAACAGATAAATGATTTAAAAAAGGCAACTATAAGTTCCTGTATGGTCTTGGGCAGGGATATAATTAGTCATAAATATCATGATAGCCATACATTTGCTACAGCCAGGAGTAAAAACTGTAATGACAAATACCAGAACCATACCATTCATATAGGAGCTTCATTTCTTATCTAAGACACATGTAAATTTCTTTTTCCAATAGTGGAGAAGATTCAGGAGGATAAAATGAACATGCACAATGAAATTATAAAACCTCTTTCTTCAAGATAATTATGGGAATAAAACAAAAATTTAAGAAGAATATAAAACATTATTGCTTACAGCAAAATCTGTTATAGCACATGGTAAGCTGTAAAGACAACTATGAATGCAGTGATTATTAATAAATCGCAAGGAAGTAAAATAGTCCATATAGGGATTTTGTGGAAATTTAAAATTCTAACCATGATAGAAAACAAAACTATTGTATTGTGTGTGTAGAGAAATTTTAGAAAACTCCTACTCAGTACATATAGTAGTATAATAATTTTATTGAACCAAAAAGAATACAATTAGGAAAAAAAATTAAAGTAAAAAATCAACATTATTGAAAGACTTAATAAGTATGAAAAAGGAATAAAATGGGGAATTTTAAAATTTAAAAGCCCAAGTAATAAAGACCTCTTTCATGTCCCCCTTCACTCACGTCTGATAGATCTCTGAGTCTTATTCATCCTGCTTCCCAGAGATTCCTTGAATCTGTGCATCTCAAAATAAGCCATAATCATGTTTGACTCTTTGGACAGCAGGTGTTCTCTCTCTTTCAAGTCTTCCAATCCATTCTCCATCCTGGGAGTTTAAGGGACCTTTTGAAAAAAAGCACATCTGATCATGTGCTCAAAACATGTTGATTGACTACATATTATGGGCCTAAAAGATAAATTTCCATTTTCTGATTGTGGGTAAAATTGCAATATTTCCAGAATCTCTTGCCTGGCCTTAGTTCATCTCCATATTAATAGGTGTTTCCAAAGGATGGAGAGAAGTAGGCCATGTCCATATCAATACAAGGGGAATGGGGAATGAGCAGCACCTGGACCAGAGAGGGTTTTGGTGGGGCCTTTGGAGCCTGGTCGTGAGAGACACAGGTGCGCAGGAGTAGATGACTGCTTGTAAGCAACAAACAGGTTTCTCCCACTTTATTTCTCCCTTTGCCTGATTTTGGCTTCAAAGGTTTATTTGCTCCAGTCTGGGAACACACTTTCCACCAGAGTTACACTGATAAAGATTGTGGTATATATTATATAAATGAAAATGTTAAAGTTTGACCTCACATTTGTGTTGAACTTGAAAATTTATAGGTTGCTTCCACTTATTTTATTTAATCTGCAGAACAACTGTGTATGTTAATTTATATTATTAGTTTTACAATAAGAAACTTACATGGACAGCATGATGACTATACTTAATAATATTGTATTGCATATTTGGGAGTTAATAGCTAAGAGAGTAAATAAAAGTTCTCATCACAAGGAAAAAAATTTTATAACTGGGTGGTGATTAGATATTAACTACACCTATTGTCATGATCATTTCACCATATAAACAAATACTGAATCAGGATGTTGTACACCTGAAACTAACATAATATATGGCAATTATATCTCAATTAAAAAAGAAAAGAAAAAAGAAGAAAATGGAGTTTAAAGTTGCACAGCTAAAAAAAGGCAAGTCTCAGAACTCCTGACTGTCACGTAAGTGTTCATCTGAGTAAATGGTTACTTAGGGATGTAGGAGTGATAGTTTCAGACCTCTTGGTTTTTGTAGTTTGTGTTGGTACCAAAGAGAACTTGTCTGCTCTGGGGAGCAGTTATGAATATAGATAGAGCTGCCTGATAGCTCTTCTGTGGGAGAAGGGATTGAAAAATATAGGTTGATTTTCCTTTTTGCTTCTCCCAGCCATCCTGTGTACATAGTTGTTACACATTACATTTTTTTAATTGATTTTTTATCTATTTATGCCTTGTAAATGGAAGAAATTATGTGGGTGCCTGTAAGGCACTATATTACAGAACTTTATTAATTATGGTAAACCAGTCACATTTTGATATAAAGTGTCACAAAGTATCCATGTAATAGGTACTTTATGAATTGTATCAGTAATTATATCAGTATAATGCCTGGCCCACAGTAGGCACTTGATAAATATTTGTCATTGAATGAGTTAGTTTGTGTTTAGCTGCAAATAATAGAAGACTTAACTCAAAATTATTTAAATAACAAAGACATTTATCATCCTATGTGACTAGAAATCTGGTATCTTCAGGCATTTCTGTAGCCAGTGAAGCCTTTTCAGGGAACTGTTCTCTTTCCATCTTTCTGCTTCACAATCCTTACTCAGTAATTGATTCCACCTCAGCCTACTCTGTTGCAACTTGTTTTTTGCTTATTTTTATAACAACAACAATAATAATAGCTTTGGATCATTCAACACTTCCTTCAGGGCTAGACAAATATTCTACATTTATTTTCCTTTTGTATTTACCCGACTGATTAAGTTCAAAACTAACATCAGTGAGATAAACTTTTTCTTTCCTTTCACTCAAGGGATTTCTTATAAAACTGAGGTCAAGTTTGCATGGCATAAAACTAGCAATTTCAAAGTGTACAATTCAGTGGTATTTAGTATATTCACTATGTTGTGCAACCAGCACTTTTGTCTAGTCCTGAAACATTTTAATCACCCCAAAAGAATGCCCATTTTTAAACAATCACTCTTGACTTTCTTCTCCCCAAGCCCTTGGCAGCCACCAGTCTGCTTTTCAGCTCTTCAAATTTACCTATTCTTGATATTTCATGTAAATGGAATCATACATTATATGAGTTTTTATGTCTTGGTTCTTTCCCTTAGCATATTTTTGAGATTCATCTATGTTGTGGTGTGTATCCGTGCTTCATTCCCTTTTTTGGATGAGTAATATTCCAGTGTGTGTGTATACACACACACACACACACACACACACACACACACACACACACACATATATCACATTTTGTTTATCCATTCATTCACTGATGGACATTTGAGTTTTTAACCTTGTGCCAATTGTGAACAGTGCTAGTATGAACATTCATGTACACTTATTTGCTTAGTTTTTAATTTGGGGGAGTATATATATAGAACTGAGATTGTAGGGTAATTCTACATTTAAATTTGTGTAGAATCATCAAACTGTTTTCCCCAATGACTGTACAATCCAACTAACAATGTACAAGGGTTCCAGTTTCTCTACCTCCTCACTAATACTTGTTATTTTCTTTTTGGGTAATAGCCATCCTGGTGGAGGACATGTAGTGTTAGTTTATGCAGTTTTGACTTGCATTTTGTTAATGATTAATGATGTTGAGAATCTTTTCTTATGTGTACTGGCCATTGTTGTTACTTAATATAAATTCTCAGATTCACTCAGATCCTAATTCTTGCCTCTCTGTCCCCATCAAATTCTTTGCTTATGTTTTACCTCATTGAGCTGCCATGCTCCTGCCATACCCGACTTCTCTGTGAAATCTCCTAAATGATTCTAGATTCCAGATAACAAGTGGCATTAGGAGGTCATATATGATCTTGTATGTTTATGCTTCCTAATAATACATTTATATGTCAATATATGTCATTTTTCTCAATCATTTAACAAATTTATTGAGAGTCTAATTGGACTCAGATATTGTGTTATATATTTGGTTTATTTATTTAAATTTTTTTGAGGAGGGTACATTGGTGCTAGATCTATAATTAATGAATAATTTTGATATATTTTGGGTTTGTATATTATTTGTACAAATTAACTTTCTTCAGAGAGATGAATAATTAGAAAATAGGGCATTCATTTTTCCCAGGGTTCTCAGCCTTGGAGCTACTGACATTTTACATCCGTTATTCTTTGTTGTGGGAGCTCTCTTGCGCTTTGTAGGATCTTTACCAGTATCCCTGGCCCCTACTCACTGGATATCAGTTGCATCTCCCACATGTGACAAGAAAATATTTCCAGATATTGACAAAAATCTCCTAGAGAACAAAGTTGCTACTTTTCCTCCCCCAAGTTGAGAACTGCTGTTCTATACCAAAACTCTTTGAATTTTATTTGAAAACTTTAATTCAGATTTTGAGAATAAATAAAAAATGATAACCATGGTTTCTGTAGAGATTGTATTGATTTGAGTGATATTTTATGGTAAATATGGAAGAAAAGGCTTTTGTTTAGGAGCCTATTTAACATTCTTGGAAAAAAATCTTGTGACTCCAGTTGTATTATTTCTAACAACTGTAGATACATTTCATTTTGGACTTTGATAAGTTATTTTCAATATTTTCCAGCCTATTACGACAACACCATTTTTCATAGAGTTGTACCTGGTTTTATAGTCCAAGGGGGTGATCCTACTGGTACAGGGGCTGGTGGAGAGTCTATCTATGGAGCCCCATTCAAGGTGAGACCAGATTTTATTATTATTTGCAAGTCAGCTTGGATTGCTTAATTGAAAATGATTGTGCCCAAGAAGAAAATGAACTTCATGTTAGTGTACAAAATTGGATGTCTATCAAATATTTAGGGCTTTATAAGCATAAGAGCAACACTTACTCCAACAAGCATTCTTTTTAAATCCTGTTATTGCAGATTTTATGATAGATTGAACTCAGGGGGAGCAAAGGTGTTAGTGAGGAAAATAAGTCAGAAAAAAGACTATGTAACATATATTCTGATATCTATATCTGATCTCTACAACTCTGTAAATATAAAACATTTTTAGAACATTGCATATGCTGTCCTGTTTTAAAACACTTTATTTAACATTGTATGGAATTTGTATCAATCCGTGTGGACTGCTATAAGAAAGTATCACTGACTGTGGCTTCAGTGGTAGGAATTTATTTCTCACAGTCTGAATGCTAGGGAGTCTGAGATCAAGGTACTGGCAGTCAGTTCCTCGTGTAGATTCTCTTCCGGGCATGCAGATGACTGCCTTTTTGCTATGGTTTTACATGATGGAAAGAGAAAGCTCTGGTGTCTCTTCCTCTTTTTGCAAAGGCATAAGCTCTATAAGATTCGATTAGGGATTCGCCATTATGACCTCACTGAACCCTTATCATCTTTGTACGGGCCCTATCTCCAGTACAGTCACATTTCAGGTTAGAACTTCAATATATCAATTGACGGGGTTGGCAGGGAGGGGGGCGGTGGGCATAATTCAGTCCATAGCACAATTCATTCTAAATTGTACACAATAGACATGTAGAGCACAACACGAAATTGCAAGGGGAACAGATGAAAGAAGCAACATAGAAAATGTTATTAAGAAGTGTGAGTATTAATCAAGAATAGGTTAGTGATTTAGCTGTGAAGATAGATCTAAAAAGAAAAAAGATTTAATGTCATAGTAAAGATATTAAGAATAACAGTGAATCCAAGTGAAAGCTGAAAGTTAGCCATTAATTATTTATTTATTAATCTGATGGTACCAGTATCCATTTACTGAATGAGTGAACATCAATAGCTCTTAAAATATAGGAGTTTTTGAAGACTCAGTGTTTATACTAATGGGTTAGAGTGTCTAGAGTTTCCTTTGATTTTTGCTGGGTCAATGTGTGATTCTTGAGGAAAAAAAGATTTGAGCTGTATGCTTTAATTTCCAGATAATAAAGGCCTTAGAAAATATGGAATGATAATAAGAAAGTCTTAAATGTCACTGTTAGACTATTTTATGTTTTATCAAATTTAGATGTCTTATGGTTTAGAACCTTCATCTAGTAGGAATCATTCCTTTATTATTGTGTGTAACAGAATAGCTCTTTTTGACAATTCCTTTCTAAATTGAGATTTTTGCTTATTATGTTCAGGTAATACAGTTATCTTGTTAAGTTTTTCAATTAGGTTATTTTTAATGTACTATACAGAGTTACTATATTTTGAGTTAAAATGTCTTAAGAATTATTTATTAAGGAAAAATAATTTCCTTTCTGAAAAGCATTGATTTTATATAACCTGGCTGTATTATAAACAAGTCTAGTATCCAGTCTGGATAGGAATTCTGTTAACTAAGAGACTAATGTATATGTTATGTAGCCCTACCACAGCAAGAAACCACCTTAGGAAGGCTTGCCTCTTCTCTTTTGAAAACTGGCAAATGGGACCAGTGCCAGTTCAGAGAAGATTCAACTTAGGACATTAAAAAACACAGTGAACACCTAACACAATCATAGTCAATTCCTTGAATTTAAAAACAAGAAGAAATCAATTGCTTCATTTAGAACAGGGTAGGGAGGGACAATAGTTGAAGACTCCACAATAATTCAAAGGTACTACACGCTTAGATGACTTTGAGGAATGGGAAAAATAGGGGAATGACTTAGAAATCCATTCCCCTTTGAGTACCCTTCCTCTATGCAGGTAGGTAGTTTTCCTCAAAATAAGCTAAATTTGTGGCTAAATAGATTTAGAAGATACTTACAGGCCAGTGAAGACAAGTTGAATAGCATTGAAGAGATAGTAAATATTGGATTTGATTATATTTGAAAATCAGTTAAATAAAACTTCACCATTTTTTATTGTAAATTGTATGGGAACTTGCAGGGTAGCTGAATATGGAGGGCCTTATAACTGAGGTCATTTACTAAGTCCTTTCTTTTTTATGCTTGAGGATGAATTCCACTCACGGTTACGTTTTAATCGGAGAGGACTGGTTGCCATGGCAAACGCTGGTCCTCATGATAATGGCAGCCAGTTCTTCTTCACACTGGGTCGAGCAGATGAACTCAACAATAAGCACACCATCTTCGGAAAGGTTTGTGTCCAGTTATCTTGGGCTTCTAGGATACATATGGTCAACTATCCACGAGCTGCCTTCATTGAAATATTCCTGAGGACAGTTACTTAATATTTCTAAAAATGATGGAATATATTCCTGTTTTAATGAACTGTGAGGGCCCACCTGAATTTTTGTGTGTCCCAAATAAGTCATCGGTTTTGACTTTAAAATTTTCTTTTTTCTAAAATCATGCTAATGGCATTAGCTACTATGTTACCCAGCTGATATTTTTGTTACATTTTTAGAAGTACTCTTAGGTAATGACATTTAGTAGTTTAAAGTTTATTTTGTTAATGATGAATTCCCTTAAGTTCAAAGTGGAAGTTATGTTAACATTAAAACTTTTTACCTCAAATATTACTTTGAATGGTACTTATCTAATCCTCTTATGTTTAGCATCATATTGGGGAATCTATTGCCATAGAATTTTCAAGTTTTCTTTAAAAAGAGGGTTCTGAAGGTTTCTCCCTTCTCATAAATAGATTCCCATCTGGTTTGTCTTAGGCATGTTGGACATCACTAGAGTATCGGCTCCCTCTGCTGGTTCAATAAGAATTGTTTCCTCATATCCTAGGCAAAATTGGATTTTGCAATGATGAAAGGGAAAAGACAAAGTTGGCACAGCTGGGAAATCGGTGTTATTTTCAAACTTTTGTAAAATGTTAAAGGAATCGTTCTAAAAAACATGTGATACAGTATTGTTGCTAATATTTAACAACATGGGTTAAGATATATGCACTGACATATTTGAGCTACTCAACATAGGTTATCTGATATTCATAGACTTTTTCCTATTATTAAAAAAAATGAAAGTTACAATAAAATGAGGTTTAGGTTGCTATTCTGCAACATTGTTTACAATTGATATTATATAATTTACACATTAGACACAAAGTATAGCATAGTGCTGAGAGGTCAGAAAGGCCATCACTGTCAACTCTGTAACTTCTTTGAACCTCAATTTTCTTATCTGGAGGAGGATAATGATAATACCTACTTTTTGTGGGAATTAAATGGGAGAATGTCTCTAAAACATTTACCACGTCAGTTGGCCTGTCATACCCTCTTCTAAAGTTTAAAATTTGTTATGTGGCATTACGTTTTTATTTTTAATAAAAATTGACATTAAGTATATATTGAAAATACCCAAAAAACCTTACATAGGGGTTGAGCTCCATCTGTGCTTTTCTCCCTTAAAATGAAGTTGCTCTATTTGCAGTATTTAATGCTTATGCTCTTGTATAACAATGTGAAATCCCCTTTTATTTAAAAATTTTTTTCAAAAGCCCTCCCTTATTTCAAAGAATGAATATGATAATTTGCAACTAGGTTCTCTTTTTTATTTGATAGGTTACAGGGGACACAGTATATAACATGCTGCGACTGACAGAAGTAGACATTGGTGATGAAGAAAGACCACGTAATCCACACAAAATAAAAAGTTGTGAGGTAGGAGCATGATTATTAGGAGGTTAACAACACTTAAATGGTCATTTAAAATAAGTTGATGATTAATATTTTTAAACTAATGAAGCCTTTATACTAAATCAAGTCACAAAACTCAGATTTTTATCACAGTAATTTAGGCACAATTTCTGATTAAGAATTTTTTTCAATGGAAAGCTTTGAATTCAAATATCAATGAATGAAAAGGTTTGCTCATCCTAGAAAGTTAGAGGAATTAGTTTATTTAGCTCAGTGAAGTGACTTCCTAGGTAATTTCTGAGTGATCTTTCATTGTTGAAGCAAGGTCTTTAAGAGCATTTGATCTGGAATCAAAATATCTAAATTTGTCTCTCTTAACTGTATATTAAGTTTTCCCTGAGTGTTTTTCCCATTTGTAAGACAGGGATAAAATTTAATAGGGCACAGAATTATTTGGAGAATACACAAACTCATGAAAGTGGAAGCAGTTCATGTAGTAAATATATCATTATATTTATAATGGCTATATAAGGAAAAAATGCAATGTATATCAACACAACTAAATATTATTTTAATTTTTGTGAAATTAAAAAAAATGGAATAATGTTTTCAAAATATTTCTTTTCATAGGTTTTGTTTAATCCTTTTGATGACATCATACCAAGAGAAATAAAAAAGCCAAAAAAAGAGAAACCAGAAGAGGAAGTAAAGAAATTGAAACCCAAGGGCACAAAGTAATCATAGCAGAACTAATTTTCTTCATCTTGAAAAACAGCATTGATTGATTTAGTTCATATTGTATCCTTTTGTAAAAATTGTTTACTTGCAAAGGAGAGGCCAGTTTGGACCAGGGAGATGTCTGCATTCTGAATATGTTTTTTTCCTAAATGTGCATTTTCTTGTATTCCAATATAGCATATAACTTAAAATTAAGCCAAAGAAGTATTGTCTCAGATATCTGTAATAGAAAAATATTTATGATCATTATGGCAATTATTTATGTAAATGGTTGAGATTTTTTTTTGTTCTCTTTTACTGGTTTTTCAGTTAATATATGCTCAGTATAAAAAACTTGACAACTAAAGTATGAATGGTAATGATATAATGAGATGGTTACATAATTTATTTAACTTTTTCACTCCTTTTTTTAGTACTATTAAAAATAATCTTATAAATATTTTTAGACATAAAGTTGTGTCTGTGTTCTGGATTAAATCCTGAGGATAATTTTCCAAAAACTAGAAATTTCTTTTCTAAGTAAGTTTTAATATTTTGTGAATAATACTCCTTACATTATTTTGTCTGTTTTATTAAAGTGGATATCAGAGAGTTAGGTTTCAACTTACTCTTTTACTAATCCATATTAGGGATTTTATTGTATTTACAAGTGTTAAATTTAGACAGTTCTAAGTATAATCCTGTCCAACCCAATTAATAAGAAACAAAGTTTATTAATCTTCCTGAGTTTCAGTTTCCCCATCTTGTAAAATGGAGATTATAATAAATGCAACACCTGGTTGTTATGAAGATTAAAAGAAAAGGGGAATTTGAAAACACGTGATAGTGTAGGTATTCAATATATAGTCATTTCTTTCCTTGGCATCCCACAATGTACGTTAAGTTGCTATAAACTGTCAACTATGAGTTAGACACTTTAATAAGCAGTTTATGTCTTAAGTCAAAATAACTTCTTATGTAGCTTTATATTTGATTTCCTTTTATTTTTTTGTTTCATTTACTTTGACTAATTTATCTCTGGGTGAAAGGTCACTGTCACTGTATTTGGACACTATATTTTATTACTGTGATTTATCTTGACAACAAGCCCAGAAGTTGGGTGTTTTGCTTTTGGGTTTCATTCTGAGCAAATGGATTAGGGATGATGTGACAGTCATTGATTGCATCTAGGTTTGGAAATAAAAATTCTCCCTTTGTTGCCAAATCTTTTATTTTTCCAATATTTGAGAAAGAGTTTTAATAACATACTATTTATCTCCCTTGGGGTGTGTTTGGTGTGAAGACTCAGAGAAGACAAACTTAGTTTTTCTCCCCATGGCTATGGCTATTTTTTTTTGTTAAGTTTATTGCTTTTAATTTTATTTGACAATTTTGTGTAACTTACTAATTTAAAAATATTAAGATGTATTTTGACAGACACTAGATTAATTGCTTCCCATTAGTGCTCTTGGGGCTATATATTTATTAGTTTTTCAGAAGTCTCCATTTTGCTAACCAGTTTTGATAAATATAAAAAGCTTAATTATTTCTGTAATGCTTGACTTAGTATATTTAATGCTAGCGCTCAGGATGGGGATGTATTTTTGGTCATTACATTTGTTTAGTATATGAAACATCTGTGGTCAGAGACCAAAGCCTTAATATTATGCTGAAAATATAATACATAGTATATTTCTGCTTAATACTAAGTCATACTGTCTATTGTTAAATAGTCAGAATGTGTTTCTTCTTGTAGATGCTGTTCTGTTGCTTTGAAAATAGGATATAAATAAGTTTGGTTTAACTTTTCCTTCCTCATTTTCTCTCTTCCATTCTTTTTCTCCTTCCTTGTTTCCTTTTTTTGATTAGAAATTTTAGTTTACTTTCATTTGGAGAGGAAGCTGAGGAAGAAGAGGAAGAAGTAAATCGAGTTAGTCAGGTAAAACTCTAATTTACCCTTTGTTCTGAATAGTAAAAGAAATTATTGTCTATACTACATTTATTTTTTTGTCTCCTGCTATACACGGCTCAGCACATTTTACTTGGTACACATCCAGTAAGTGTTCATTGAACTATTTGCAAAATGACTTGTGTAATGTTGGGTCATTAGTGAATAAGACAAGTAATATTTGCAACTTCTGAGATGATTTTTCCTAAAACATTGTATTTTTTTTTAACCTGGCATTTTTTTTTTAATCTTTTAGAACTAGAGTTAAAGAATGATTTATCTTTATGACTTGGATTTTAACTGCTATTTGTTTAACTGGTTTGCTAGATGATAATGATTATTATCATTATTACAATAAATAATTACAGACCAAAGTTCTTATAATCATTTTAATATTATTTATTATCTATTCATTTCATTAATTTTCATTACAGCCCTTTAAGATAGGTATTATAATTATACCTGTTTTATCCACAAATAAATTAATGTATAGATAGTTTATAATTTGCTCAATCACATAACCAGTAAGTAGTAGAGTGGGGATTTGAACCTATATCTCACTGTAAAATCCATGTCTTTGGGTTGTATATCGCCTCCTAGCTTTTTGCCCTACCAGTGCTTCCACTAGACCTTTAAGGGTGGTTTACCTCAATATCCCTTTTATTGTAATACTTGTTGCTGAAACATCTGCAATTCCAGAAATCAATAGTCAGAGAGGTTAAGTCATTTGTCTAAGACCATGTAATTAAGAGGTGGAGAAATCAGAATTTTGAACTTAGGTTTCTGTAACTATTTCAGTCTCTAATATGAATTTGAATGCTATGCAAGCTGCCTCCTTCAAGCCCAAGCCATCTAAATAAAAGGCTGGAGAGAAATTTCACCAGTAGCATAGTCGGAAGTTGGAAGGCAGGCTCAGTGCAATTGGCTTACTGTCCTGCCCTAACTCTCATAGATTCCTGGATACTTGAGTGACTTTGGAGAGAAGGGTAAGAGAAAGTAGTTTTGCTGTCTGTCTTTTTGTTGAATTAGATTTCTGGTCTAAAGTTTTGTTTATGGTTTTTTTTTTTAATTGACCTTATTAGGACGCAAGTTTGAATTTTTTCTATTTATAACAATAGCATGTCTTAAATGTTTAAAGGTTATCTTTCTTCTGTTTATGATTGCACAAAGTAAAAATATGTATATATATATATTTAAGTTATACTGAATATTGAACTTGATACTCCAAAAGCAATTTGTGTTTGCAACAAGGTTGAAATGTGAAAGGATACCACCATTGATGGTGATAGCTTGTTGTTTGTTTGCTCTTAGACCTGAAAAACACTTAAGAAAGTAGAATGATTAAGTAAATTCTTTCTTCTTTGCCAAGAAAATGGCAACCCACAGTCCATTATTGAATGAGTAGTGTAACCCTTGTATTGTGTCACCATATTTCTCTCATCTGACTTTTTAATGAGGGTACTGTGTGATAAAATGACCAAATGTTTGTTTCTGACTTTTAAATCTCTGTCTCTAGGCTGGTTTTCTCTAATCTCTGTCTCTACTCTTCTTTTCTCCAGCTGCCTATTGGACATCTGTTTGATTATCTCACTAGTTACCCTGGCCCTGGCCAAGGCTTAATTCATTATCTTTTCTTCCCAAATGTCTCCCTGTTCTGTGCCTTCTCTCTCTGTTCCCTGGCATCAGTATCCAATCTAATCAAAAGTCAGTTCTGACTTTTCTCTTATTTTTTTCCTGTGCAACCAGTTAGTTGCACTGTTCTACCAATTTTTCATCTGTGGCATATCTCAAATCTATTGTTTCCTTTTAATTTATTTTGCTACTACCCTCTCCAGGCCTTCATTATCTCTAGCCTGGGCTTCTTCCATAGTCTACAGACTGGTCTTCCATTTCCCTCCTCTTCTCTCCATTTATTATTATCAGAACAGTCTTCCTGAGGTCTCTTAAGACATTGCGGTTGCTCTCTTTTGACTTTAGAAATAAGGCCAAATTCTTGGCTTATCATTTCAAACCTCTGCTTTCATGACTAACCTTCACCAACTCTGTCCTTTAGCTGTGTACTGCTTAAATTTCCCTACTGATAAAAATAATTTGTGCACTAAAAAAATTAAATTCGTAGGCCCCATCACAGACCTGCCGAATCAAAATTTCGGGAAGGGCCTGGGAAGCTGTGCTTTAATGAATTCCCTAGAATTCTTATCACAGAAATGTAGGAAACACTGAGTTAGCAGAGCTGAACCACTTGCTGTTCTACCTAGATGCCTTGTATTTTTCTTTTTTATGTCTTTCTTCATATTCTTTTCTCTGTCTGAACTGTCCTATCCCACTCTTGGATGTCAAAGTCGTATTTATTTTCAACACTTAAAATACCATCTTTTCTGTCACTTCTAGTTTTTCTTAATACTTTCTTTTTCTGATTTAATCTGTGATTCTCCTTTTTAAACATATCCTCTTAGCTTTATTACACAAGAAACATGTGACTGTTCTCATTGTATACTACTAAAACATACCTTTTCTTTCTGCCTTATTAATTGTGTAGAGTTCTAGGCTGTCAGTTCCTTGATGGTAAACTTTATGTCATCTCTGAGTGGCAGTGTGTTGGAGAAACAGCATGGATTGAGGGTCATACAGATTCATATTGGCACTTCACTTTCCACTTAGATACTTTCTGACCTTGGAAAACAGACTCTTTGAAGTTAATTTTCCTTTTTGTAACATGAAAGTTACCCCATTTAGAATCGTGAAATAAGGATGTAGATAGTCCTTAATTTGGTGTGTTACACAATCTTTTTTTTCAGCATCTATGGAAATGATCACGTGGTTTTTGTCCTTCTTTTTGTTGATGTGGTGGATGATGTTGATGGATTTTCGAATGTTGTACCATCCTTGCATCCCTGGAATGAATCCCACTTGGTCATGGTGTATGATCCTTTTGATATATTTTTGAATTCGGTTTGCTAATATTTTGTTGAGTATTTTTGCATCTACGTTCATCAGGGATATTGGTCTGTAATTTTCTTTTCTGGTGGGGTCTTTGCCTGGTTTTGGTGTTAGGGTATGTTATACAATCTTGAAAAATGTTTTTGAAAGTCAAATGTCTTAAAATAAATAATATACTCTGTGTTATAATTAGTATTTTATTCTCAGAGAGCTAAAGAATATCAAACAGTCTCTAACAGATCGTGATTGCTATGCATTAGCTGCTGCCCTCATGGTCAAGCAGTCTAGAGGGCTTGCCCGAAACTTCACCAGGAGCAGTTCAGCTTTCTGGAGTAGGAAGGCATGAGCCAGTACCATTGGCCTAGCACCCTTCCTGAACATTCCTGTGGGGTCCTGGATAGCAGGTTTAGCAACCTTGGGGAATGTGGGTGTACACCTGTACATTAGGACCACCAACAACCATTCTCCACGTGTGAGTGGGTCTTGTCACACTGTGCAGAGTCTTTGGCCTACATAATTTAGCTCTTCTGTCTGTTTATATAATAGAGTCATGGATAAGTTTAGGTTGAGAAAATAAAAAACAAATTGTCGAAATGTATTGGCTAGGAGGAAGGAGATTTCTGTAGAGGGCATGAGATAAATTCTAGAGAGAGTTGAAATGGAGGTATGGTTTTTGTGTGTGTGTGTGTGTTTGCTTTTGTACTATTCTTCAGAATGTGAGCAATCTTCAAATACATTTTACCTCTTGGGTAAATGAAACTTTGGCAAGAAGAGGAAAAACTAGTCCAAATATTGAAAAAGCATGACCAATAGAATATATTTTTAAAAATATGGCCTTACTGTTTTAAAATATATTTTGTAAGTAGAGCGAAAGTTAAGTAAGTGTCTTTTAAAATTCTCAATTTCAATAGTTACATGAAATAAAATATTTCTAGAGGGTTTAAAAATAATTGTTTCATTATTCATTTCCTTATCAAGTTTCTTTTTTCAGTGACTCGACAGTGTTAAGCTTCATTCCAGAACCTAACATCACAAGTTAATAATTGGTAAAGTCTGAACTGAGGCTCTACTTTATGTGAAAGGAGAAATAAGAGAGTCCCCTCTGGTTTATGGATTATCAGTGTGGGATTACAGACACTACTTCACCCCACTCATTTATTCATGACAAGGTTCCTCTCCCACGTGGGTTAGCTTTCATTCATTATTTATTTCAGTATCTTTTCTCCTACCTGATAAAATCTCTCTTAGAATAATAGAATTTTATAGCTCAAAGGGATCTTGTCCAATTTCCTTTCTTTATAGATGAGGAAACAGAGACTGTGGTTAAGTGACTTGCCAGACTGACTTCGTTTCCTTTTTGATAGGCTTGCATGATAGGCAAAAATGTCTTGAGTTTAGGAAAGCACATTGTTAGAGCCTGTCATGATATTCTTGCGGACAACATGAGGAAATGTGAGCTAGGAGATAGTATAGTCAGATGGGTTTATAGCTGGTTGAATACTTCTGCCCAAAGAGTGTTTTGCTGTCCTCCTGTGCCTGATATTTGAACTAGTAAGCTAAAAAGTAGTAGGAGTACCTGTAAATTCTCTAACGTAGTTTAATGAAATCAGCTGAATATGTGTAAGACTTAATAACCTTTAAGCCCTAGATGAATTACTAAGAGTAAGGTCTCCAAAATAAGGAATTTAACATTCTTTGCACGTTGGGGGAAACCACATCTGCAGCATTTTGTTCTGAACACGTAAGAAGGATACTAACAAACTAGATGCATCCAGACAGAGGGAGGGTTGTGAGGAGCAGGGGGATGATGCCAAAAACCATCTCACATGGGGAATGCTTGAGGAACTAGGTATACCTGGGAGAAGTAAAAACTAAGTGAAAATGTGATCCTAGGCTTCAAATATTTGAAAGGTTTTTATTGGAAGATCTCTCCCTTCATATTGCTTCCTTAAATAATAGTTTCATTCAAGTGGCTATATTGGCTTAAAGTTTACTCCTGAATCTTTCTATATGACTTAAATATAGATGTCAGAAAAGAGTTTTCAAGTGAAGGCTTACAATCAGAAAAGTAGTTTTCATGAGGCAAGTTAAATGGTAGGTCCGTTATAAAAACACGTATGCCACATTTACAGTGATAAACATACTGTTTCTCTCACTACAAGATAGGTTAACATTTTTACCTCAACTATACGAACACTTTTTCTTACCCAAAGCAGACAAATACACTGCTTTTGAAAATAAAGTAAGAATGTTTTATCCTATTCTCCTTTATCCTATGAAATTAAAGTTTCCCCCGAAGTTGGAAGGTCAGGGTGGACATGGGAGGGAGACATTTTAAAATGTTTTGCTCTATTAAGTTGTATTAAGCTTTAATTTATTTATCTTTCTAGTTCTTTATGTTTAACTAATTTTTAAAAGTTGTTAATATATTTGCATTAGTTTCATATTTCTGCAACAAATTAAAATAAATTTATTGGCTTAAAGCAAAGCAAATTTAGTATCTTACAGTTCTGGAGGTCTGAAGTCCAAAACAGGTTTCAGAGGGTTAGCTAGTGAGGTGCTGGCAGGGCTGCCTTCCTTCTGGAGGCTCTGGGGAGAAGCTGTTCCCTTATCTTTTCCAGCTTCTAGAGGCTGCCCGTATTCCTTAGCTGGTGGCCCCTTCCTTCATTTTCAAAGCCAGCGATAGCGAGTTGAGTCTCGTGCTTTATCATCTGTAACTAACTGTGCTACCTCCCTCTTTAACTTGTACTCTTAGGATTACAGTGGACCTACGCTGATAATCCAGAAAAATTTCCTCATCTCACAAATGCTTAATTTATCTGCTAAATCTCTTTTGCCATGTAAGAGTATATACTCACGGGTTTTGAGGATTAGGATGGGAACATCTTTAGGAGGCCATTATTCTGCCTACTGATCTATTTGTAATTTAACCAAACTCTAGATAATATATCTGATAACAGGGATTAATTGGAGTTCATTTTTAGTCCTAGAAGGTAGAACTACGATTGGTTACTTGGTTGGAAATTAAATGCTGAAATATTTTCCCCCCCATTTAGAGAATTGTCCTGTAATGGAAACCACTTAAAAAGGGATGATTTTAATGTGTATATAAGGTTATAAGTTCCTTTTGGGTGTGGAGACCCTGGTTTTAGTAGTCAGTGGTGATGTCAAGGAGATAGCTGCTTTGGGTGGGAGACTACATTAAATGGTCTGTAAATATTTTTTTTTTACTATTAAAATTTTCTGGTTCTGTGCTAAAGGTCACAGATAATAGATTTCAAGAGAGATTGAGATTAATAGACTGATTTTTTTTACGTATTGCCTCATGTATTGTGGGGCTGTCAAGTTTAAAATCTGTAGAGCAGTCCAGTAAGCCAGAGACTCAGGGAAGAGTTGACATTATAGTCTTGAGTCCAAACTTCACTGTGGAAACTCAGGGAGGATTTCTGTGTTGTAGTCTTGAGACCAAATTGCTTCTTCTTTGGGAAACCTCAGTCTTTGCTCTTAATGCCTTCAACTGAGTAGTTAAGGCCCATGTGCATTTCGGCAGATGATTTGCTTTACTCAAAGTCTGCTCAAAATTTTAGTGTTAAAAAAAAAATGGTCTCATGGCAACATCTAGGCTGGTGTTTAACCAGACACCTGGGCACCATAGCATATAATTAACCATGATACAGAGCTAGTTAGAGACTGAGACCCAAACCTACCAACTTCTTGATCAGTGTTGTTGCTCTGTATCACTATGTCTCTTGTTTTCTTTCTACTTGTACCCTGTTTGGTTTCCACTGTTTCATTGTCTATTTGTTCTTGGGTTTGAAATGACAGATAATAATGTAATTTTCCCATATCCTCTTTGATGTTCATTTTTTAGATTTGTTTACAGACAGTTTTGGATTTATTATGGAGCTCCTTGCACTGAATTCACTAAACATATGTCCTGTTTTGTTCAGCAGCTAAACCCTTTAAATAGCTGCTTTCGTGTCATTTAAAAAAATGTATTTTATAATATATTAGGTGTCTTTATTCTAAAATCTACCTGATGTTATGAATAAAAACCTTAAAATAGGTCATTCAGAAAGAACAGGCATTAGAGAGAAATACTGAATCATTTTTACCCTCTAGGGGACGGGCTCTGAATTTTTTCAGTTCTATAATTGTTTTCTCTTCCTTCAGAATGCAAAGTCTCCTGCAGCACACAGAGGCATCTAAAAATTGCTTTGAGGATGTATTTCTCTGATAATTTAATTTAAAAAGTTAACTAAATTTGAGATTGGTAATCATTGTTCAGATTAATCCACAGTTTCATCCTATTTTTAAGTCTTACTTTAAGTTAGTAAAAGATGAGTTTCCTTTCCCTTCAAGCTGTTTTAAGCTTTGGGAGATAAAAAAGAACCAGTATTTTTAAGATATTCATTAAACCAACAATTATAAACTAACATTTACAAATAAATGAAACAGTGTAGCTCATAGATGGGCCAAGAATTTAAGGGAGCTGAATTCTAATCTTAACTCCTGTTATTTACTTGTGTGACTCTCATCTTCTGATGTGTTAACTTAGAGTCTGGACTGGAGGGCCTGATGTTTGTGATTGTGATTCTATGCAGGAGCCATATCAGGAGAATTAACAAGGTAATAAGTCTTAGACTAGGTAAAGATGAACACTGATGGCTTAGAGATGCAGGAAGAAAAAATTTTAGGGAAGGAAAACATGAACAAAAGATTTCAAATTTTATTCTGGTTTAGGCCATTTTATGTTCACTTGTATGCTTTGACACATACCTCATTAAATTCTCTTGTGTGAAATAGGCATGGTTGTTATTATTATTCATTTTGTAGGAAAGAGTTCTGAGGTCTGATGAGGTCATTCTGTTTTCTCACATGGTACAAGTTTTGGATGAAAATCCTTACAATTACTGAATATTAGATAACTCATTTGGTCCAACTGTCTTTCCTTTCTCCTGAGTTCTTCCTACTGTACCACCTTCTGTTTTTGGAACACTTTTTTTTTTCAGCTTTCAGTTTTGGACAGACATTATGAAGTAATTAGTTGATGTTTTGCCTTTTCATCACTCCTTGGTTTATGTAAGATTATTTATGTAAGATTGGGTAAGATTAATTGCATAATTCAGATTCTCTGACTTTTTAAAACTACAGATAAATAGCATCTTTAGATTAACTGGGCAAGGTTTCATTTTGTGAAACTAGACTATAAGCAGGTTTTAGTTAATTAAATCTTTAAAATATGGATAATTCCATGTTAATACAGAAATTTAAAAATCTATTATTTTCATTATGGAAATATATTTCAGAAGTTACACGTCAGCCTCAAAGTAAAAATCTATCCAAAATTCTCAAGATTGTTAAACAGTGGTGAACTGAGCTTAAGGGAGAGAAGCATTTTTACATCTTGGTATCTGAGATTTTAAAATTTCAAAATTAATACAATTATTTCTAATTCTAACTCTAGCCTCTTACTGTTCACTCTTACATGATTGGTTAGGGCAGTTCCTGTCTCAAGATACAAGGCGTAAATTTGTTCTCCCATCCTGCGGAGGGGAGTCTGAAACCAGGCCAGTGTTCTGGGTCCATAGTGGCCTCTAGGAAAGAAAAATTGATACATTTGGATTTTTGGTATTTTTTCAAGTAGACCCAGATTTATATCCTAGATCCTCTACCACTGATGAGCTTTGTGATCTCTACTAAATTAATTCTCTAACTCTGTATTTTCTATCTGTAAAATGGGGCTAATAATGCCCTATATACTTTTATTTGGGGAGGTAAGTAGGTAAGGGGTAGGAATACTGTATTGTAGCACAATGCCTGGCACAAAGTATACGCTTAATAAGTTACAATAGTAGTAGTTGTTATTTTATAGTTCTACTTCTTCTACCTTCCTGTGCCTTGTTTCCTTACTAAAATGTAGATTTGTTGAAAGCATGAACTTTCAAATTAAAGCATTTAGTAAATATTTGGTCATTGATGAGTTGTCTGTCTTGACAGCCCCTCTTCATCTATGTTTTCAGTTTGCTAAGCAGTTCCTCGTAAGTGCACTTACTGGTTCCTAGGTGCCTTTTTAAAGTGATTCCAGGTAGATAGACAGTGTATTTGAAGAATAATCATGTGCATTTATGGGTATTTTAAATTACTCTTGTGATCTATCATCTAAGTTTTAATATATGAGTCAAAAGTTAATTAGTTATATGTAAATTATAATAGGAGTTAGTGTTTGAAAACAGTAATCAGTAAGCTTTAAGGATATATCACTTTTGAAAGAAAAGGTGTTTCTAAAATAATACTTTCAGTCAGTGGGAGAGTAAAATTCTTATTTATAAAGCTTTACTTTATACTGAAATTTTCAGGAACACATATCTTTTTCTAACTACATTGTATCAATACTAGATTTTATGTAAGTCTGTTAACCTGTCCTTTTGACGACTTCCCCCCCAAGTCATGATTATGTCATACATTCCTTTCTAGAGCATGAAGGGAAAAAGCAAAAGTAGTCATGACTTGCTAAAGGATGATCCACATCTCAGTTCTGTTCCAGCTGTTGGAAGGTTAGTATGGTGCTAGTGTGATCCTGAGTTCTTATTTTCTGGCTCAGATAATTTTCTTGCTTCCTTTTTGAGTAAACACTCTGTTCATAAGTCATGTTTTCAACCAGCCAAAAACCTAAAGCATTTTGGTAGTGGAGGTGGTAGAGCTTCTAGCATAATGGAGAGAACATCCTTATTGCTTTCACTCTTCTTGCTATCTACCTCTGTTGAACTAATTAAATTTAAAATCGTGAGATAATTTGAATGCTAGGAAACTGTTTAACAGTTTAATGATTAATTCAGAGGTGCTTTGCTAACTTTTTTCTTGAATCATTTTTGTCTCTGTTGGTATCATGGGTCAGCAAATTGGAGTTGAAGTGTTTTGTGAAGAAGTCACATATTTTGGGCCAATCCATGAGTACTATTTCTTACATATTTCAGGAGTTAACCAAAAATTGACTTACTGTCTTTGTTGCTTCTGCTTAAGCAGGGAAGATGTCTTACTGTTTATCATAAATGCACATGACATACTGGGCCATTGTCTCAAAGGGGAACATACTGTTGCACTGAGTTTGGTTACCTTTACAAAATTCTGTTTCAAAATGATCTTCTCTTAATATCCTGTATGTTAAGGATTTTGTTTCTTCAACCAGAATACATCCAGCAAATAGAAGAAATTATTTCCTGTAGCCTTCTTTTCATAGAAATAGCCCTGTTTGCTTTTTTTCAATTAATTCTAGTGAACTCATATATATATGTTAGTGGAGCATACGTCTTATTCTATTCATAAAAATGACCCCCTTTTAGAATGTTTCCATATGCTTTACAATGCCATTCTGAAATTCCTGAAATTGAAACAAATTTTTGAACTATTAATTCTAGCAAAATATTATAAATTTTGGACTCTTGAATAATTTTATTAGTTTCATTTTGAAGCTAAATTTTACTTGTTTTCTTTACTTTTTGTAGTGAGGAAGGTGATGCAGCAGATTTGACTGATGTGAGTATTAATTTTAGTATAAATAAAGTTTGAATGATTTATAGACAATTCAGAATTTTTACAAAAAATTAATTTTTTTTCCTTAGAAGGTAATATATCTTTTATAATTATATATGTAAAATTTCGAAAAAAATAGATTTGAAAAATAACTTATTTTGATACTGGAATATTTCCTTCCAAGTGTGTGTGTACATGTATATTTCCCTACAAAATTGAAGTCTTACATATGAATTTCTAACCTGTTTTTTCTTCCTCTCATGTAATACTACTTGAATACCATAATTCGGATGTCATTGATTTTATTTTATTATGTTAAAAGTTTAAATGTTGCATGGGCATCCTACATGTTATATGGCAAATGCTTGTGACAGTCATTTATAGCAGTATTTCTTTATACACACATTTTAGAAGATCTCTTTCAAGACTGTAGTGATCTTTCCTTATTAGTTGTACTTGCTACTAAAGCTGATAAAATAGATGGCAGAGTTTCCTTTATATATAAGGATCAAGTTTTTCAAGTCTTCCACTTTGCTACTTTATGTAAAAACCCTTTGATTTGTGCATTGTATAATTTGGTAAGAGGTACATGACTTTCTATACACGAACAAAACTTCATCTGTTACCACAGTCAAACGAGAGGGTTCCCTCTGACTATACACCATTAAGGAAGGATGAATATCTAACCTGGTCAAGAAAACTTTCTTTGAAGAAGTGATGCTGTATTGTATCTTATAGGAGAATTAGAAAACTGAATCAAAAAAGAAAGTGGTGATGGGTGGGGTTTCTGTAGCTCAGAGAACAGCATATACTAATGCATGGTAACAAGGTGAGATTATACCCTATTTAGAAAGTACATGCTGAGATTACATTCTAGAAAGAGCCTGCCTGTGCAGAGCAGGGAAAATAGTATTGAAAGTAGAGGGAACTGCACATACAAAAGTCTTCAGCCAGAGAGAATTTGGTGTATTGCAGGATCTTAAAGCAGACCAGTGTGACCAGAGTGTAGTGAAGGAAGAATAGGACAAGGGCAGAGAGCTTCATAGGTCATGGTGAGGAGTTTGAATTTCATGCTAAAAGTAATGAGGAACAGTTGAGGGGTGTCAGTTAAAAAGAAGAGTCCTATGTTCAACTTTGCATTTTTGGACATCACTATTGGCAATATTATAGGGGATACATTAGAAGAAATGAACTATTGGGAAGCTATGTTAGGAAGAGAGTTTGATATAAGACCACAGCTGTGAGATGGGAAAGAGACTTGAAAGAGGTCTAAGTGGTGACTGGTTCCATACTATAAGGGGAGGGAGAAGGAGGAGTCTGGGACAACCACAAGGTCTGATTTGGGCAACATCATAGATTTGAGGAAGGGAGAAAGATGAAAAAGAATGTGCTTAATTTTGTACATTGTGAGATTCAGATAACTTGGAAACATCATGTGACCATAATATGGCTCTGGAAGATAGACCAAGGCCTAATGTAAAAGTGTAGATTTGGGGGGGATTGCTCAAGATGGCAGTGTGAGTAGAGCGTCAGAAATCTCCCAAAACCATATATATTTTTGAAAATACAGCTATTCCTAAAAAAGAGACCAGAAGGTACAGTACAACAGCCAGGCTACATCTACATCTGCAAGAACTCAGCATCTCATGAAAAGGGTAAGATACAAAGCTGTGACCCAGTGGGAGCTGAGCACTTCCCCCACCCCAGCTCACCGGTGGGAGGAAAAGAATCAGAGCAGGGAGGGAGTGGAAGCACAGGACTGCTAAATAACCAGCCCTAGAAATCTATCCCAGGAGCACAGACACACATCACATGGTGTACTGGATATTAGAGAAATGGAAAAGTAAAATCCGAGATGGAGACTGCAAGAGGGCCCGCACAGCCAGCTCCCCTGGGACAAAAGAAAAGCTGGTGCTTTAAAAGTCTTATAAAGGGAAAAGGGTTTAACAGGTGGACAAAATCTTCCTGGCACACTCAGCACAGCAGGCTGGGAATCTAAGGAACTTAAGGCACCCTAACCCCCTGGGTGGCAATGCAGAAGCCACTCACGGCAAGAAGCAGCCTGCTGTTCATTCCCCCGCACCACCACTGCGGAGCAGCCAGGAAGCAGCCCCACCCACAGCAACCACATAGAGTCTCCTTCCAGAGTGCAGCTAACCGGGCCAGACCCAGGGGCTACCCCCACATGCAGCTGCCCAGCACAGGCGGAGGAAGCTGGGGCAAGGTTCTGAAGGCATGAAGGGGCGCCATTCTCCCAGGAGAACACACCTGGCATGTCTGCTACCCCCCACAGTGCCCTAGGCAATCCCAAGGGCCACCCTGCCCATGGAAGCTCAGGTGATTAACCCAGAGACTGCTCTCTGTGTGTGGGTAACTGGCACAGGCAGCAGAGAAGGGCAAGGACCAGCAGGCAGGAAGGGACTTTGTTCTCCCAGCTAACACATGCACCACCTGCCGGCTATCACTTCTATCACCATGAAAGGCAGAACTTGGTACAGTAAAGAATTCAAACAACCCCAGAGACAGGGCCTGGAGAGGGAGATATAATTCAAAATAAAACTCATAACCATGCTTATGGACCTGCAGAGAAATATGCAAGAACTAAGTGATGAAGTCCAGAAGGAGAAAACAAATGAAACAGTCAATAGAAGGACGTAAGAGCAGACTGGATGAGGTGCAAGAGACTGTTAATGGAATAGAACTCAGAGAACAGGAATATAGAGAAGCTGAGGCAGAGAGAAAGAAAAGGACCTCTAGGAATGAAAGAATATTAAGAGAACTGTGTGACTAATCCAAACGGAACAATATTCGCATTATAGGAGTACCAGAAGAACAAGAGAGAGAAAAAGGGATAGTAAGTGTCTTTGAAGAAATGATTGCTGAAAACTTCCCCAAGCTGGGGAAGGAAATAGTCTCTCAGACCTTGGAACCCCACAGATCTCCCAACACAAGGGACCCAAGGAAGACAACACCAAAACACATTATAATTAAAATGCAAAGATCAACAATAAGGACAGGGTATTAAAAGCAGCCAGAGAGAGAAAAAAAGATCACCTACACAGGAAAACCATCAGGCTATCATCAGACTTCTCAACAGAAACCTTACAGACCAGAAGAGAATGGCATGATATATTTAATGCAATAAAACAGAAGGGCCTAGAACCAAGAATACTGTATTCAGCAAAATTATCATTTAAATTTGAAGGGGGAATTAAACAATTTCCAGATAAGCAAAAGGTGAGGGAATTTGCCTCCCAAAAACCACCTCTACAGGGTATTTTTAAAGGGACTGCTCTAGATGGAAGAACTCCTAAGGCTAAATAGATGTCACCAGAGAAAATAAAACAACAGCAAAGAAAGCAGACCAACCAAATACTAATTAAAGGCAAAAAATAAAATCAACCATCCACCAAAGCAGTCAAAGGAAACACAAAAGAGTACAGAATAAAACTCCTAATGTATAAAGAGTGGAGGAGGAAGAATAAGAAGGGAGAGAAAGAAAGAATTGTCAGACTGTGTTTATAATAGTGTAATAAGTGAGTTAAAGTTAGACGGTTAGATAGTAAAGAAGCTACCCTTGAACCTTTGTAACCACGAATCCAAAGCCTGCAATGGCAATAAGTACATATCTATCGATAATCACCCTAAATGTAAATGGACTGAATGCACCAATCAAAAGACACAGTAATAGAATGGGTAAAAAAGCAAGACCCATCTATATGCTGCTTACAAGAGACTAACCTCAAACCCAAAGACATACACAGACTAAAAGTGAAGGGATGGAAAAAGGCATTTCTTGCAAACAATAGGGAGAAAAAAGCAGGTGTTGCAGTCCTAGTATCAGACAAAATAGACTTCAAAATAAAGAAAGTAACAAGAGACAAAGAAGGATATTATATAATGATAAAGGGGTCAGTCCAACAAGAGGATATAACAACCATAAATATCTATGCACCCAACACAGGAGCACCGACATATGTGAAACAAATACTAACAATTAAAGGGGAAAATAGAATGCAGTGCATTCATTTTAGGAGACTTCAACACACCACTCACTCCAAAAGACAGATCCACCAGACAGAAAATAAGTAAGGACACAGAGGCACTGAACAATACACTAGAACATATGGACCCAACAGACATCTACAGAACTTTACACCCAAAAGCAGAATACAGTCTTCTCAAGTGCACATGGAACATTTTCCAGAATAGGCCACATACTAGGAGACAAAAAGAGCCTCAGTAAATTCAAAAAGATTGTAATTATACCAACCAACTTCTCAGATCACAAAGGTATAAAACTAGAAATAAATTGTACAAAGAAAACAAAAGGCTCACAAACACATGGAGGCTTAACAACATGCTCCTAAATAATCAGTGGATCAATGAGCAAATTAAAACAGAGATCAAGCAATATATGGAAACAAATGACAACAACAGCACAATGCCCCAACTTCTGTGCGACACAGAGAAGGCAGTTCTACAAGGAAAGTATATAGCAATCCAGGCCTATTTAAAGAAGGAAGAACAATCCCAAATGAATAGTCTAAAGTCACAATTATTGAAACTGGAGAAAGAAGAACAAATGAGATCCAAAGTCAGCAGAAGGAGGCACATAATAAAGATCAGAGAATAAATAAATAAAATTGAGGAGAATAAAACAATAGAAAAAATCAATGAAACCAAGTCTGGCCAGGGGTTTATCTATTTTGTTTATTTTCCAAAAATTAGAAGAGGAGGGAATACTTTCAAACTCATTCTATGAAGCCAGCATCACTCTAATACCAAAACCAGGCAAAGACCCACAAGAAAAGAAAATTACAGACCAATATCCCTGATTAACATAGATGCAAGAATACTAAAAAAAATGTTAGCAAACCAAATTCAAAAATACATCAAGAGGATAATAAACCATAATCAAGTGGGATTTATCTCTGGGATGCAAGGATAGTACAACATTTGAAAATCCATCAACATCACTACATCAATAAAAAGGACAAAAACCACATGATCATCTCCATAGATGTTGAAAAAGCATTTGACAAAATTCAACATCCATTCTTGATAAACACTCTCAACAAAATGGGTATAGAGGGCAAGTACTTCAACATAATAAAGGCCATATATGACAAACCCACAGCCAACATCATACTTAACAGCAAGAATCTCAAAGCTTTTCACCTAAGATCACAAACAAGACAGGGATGCCCACTGTCCCCACTTTTATTGAACATAGTACTGGAGTTCCTAGCCATGTCAATCAGACGAAACAAATAAATACAAGGCATCCAGATTGGTGAGGAAGAAGTCAAACTGTCACTATTTGCAGATGACATGATATTGTACATAAAAAACCCTAAAGATTCCACTCCCAAACTACTAGCACTAATATCTGAATTCAGCAAAGTTTCAGGGTACAAAATTATTACACAGATATCTGTTGCTTTCCTATACACTAATGATGAACTAGCAGAAAGAGAAATCAGAAAAACAATTCCATTCACAATTGCATCAAAAAGAATAAAATACCTAGGAATAAACCTAACCAAGGAAGTGAAAGACCTATACCCTGAAAATGAGAAGACACTCTTAAGAAAAATTAAAGAGGACACTAACAAACGGAAACTCATCCCATGCTCTTGGGTAGGAAGAATTAATATTGTGAAAATGGCCATCCTGCCTAAAGCATCTATAAATTCAGTGCAATCCTCATCAAAATACTAACAGCATTCTTCAACGAACTGGAACAAATAGTTCAGAAATTCATATGGACCTACAAAAGACCCCAAATAGCCAAAGCAATCCTGAGAAGGATGAATGAAGCAGGGGGGATCTCACTTCCCAACTTCAAGCTCTACTACAAAGCCATAGTAATCAAGACAATTTGGTACTGGCACAAGAACAGAGCCACAGACCAGTGGAACAGAATAGAGAGTCCAAATATTAACCCAAAGATATATGGTCAATTAATATATGATAAAGGAACCATGAATATACAATATACATGGATATACAGCTAGTGTTGGCAAAATTGGACAGCTACATGTAAGAGAATGAAACTGGATCATTGTCTAACCCCAGACACAAAAGTAAATTTGAAATGAATCAAAGACCTGAATATATGTCATAAAACCATAAAACTCTTAGAAAAAAACATAGGCAGAAATCTCTTGGACATAAACATGAGCAACTTCTTTATGAACATATCTCCCTGGGCAAGGGAAACAAAAACAAAAATGAACAAGTGGGACTATATCAAGCTGAAAAGCTTCTGTACAGCAAAGGACACCATCAATAGAACAAAAAGGCATCCTACAGTATGGGAGACTATATTCAAAAAATGGGCAGAGAATTTGAACATACACTTCTCCAACGAAATTCAGATGGCCAACAGGCACATGAAAAGATGCTCCACGTCGCTAATCATCAGGGAAATGCAAATTAAAACCACAATGAGATATCACCTCACACCAGTTAGTATGGCCTCCATCCAAAAGACAAACAACAATAAATGTTGGTGAGGATGTGGAGAAAGGGGAACCCTCCTACACAGCTGGTAGGAATGTAAATTAGTTCAACCATTGTGGAAAGCATTATGGAGGTTCCTCAAAAAACTCAAAATAGAAATACCATTTGACTCAGGAATTCCACTCCTAGGAATTTACCCTTAGAATGCAGGAGCCCAGTTTGAAAAAGACATATGCACTCCTATGTTTATCACAACACTATTTACAATAGCCAATAAATGGACACAACCTAAGTATCCATCAGTAGATGAATGGATAAAGAAGATGTGGTACATATACAGAATGGAATATTATTCAGCCATAAGAAGAAAACAAATCCTACCATTTGCAACAACATGGATGAGGCTAGATGGTATTATGCTCAGTGAAATAAGCCAGGCGGAAAAAGACAAGTGTCAAATAATTTCCCTCATCTGTGGAGTATAAGAACAAAGAAAAAAAATGAAGGAACAAAACAGCAGTAGACTCACAGAACTCAAGAATGGACTAACAGTTACCAAAGGGAAAGGGACTGGGGAAGATGGGTAGGAAGGGAGGAATAAGGTGGAAAAAGTGGCATTACGATTAGCAGACATAATGTGAAGGGGACACAGGGAAGGAGGTACAACACAGAGACGACAAGTAGTGATTCTACAGCATCTTACTATGCTGATGGACAGTGACTGTAATGGGGTATGTGGTGGGGATTTGATAATGGAGGGAGTCTAATAACCATAATGTTGCTCATGTAATTGTAGATTAATGATACAGAAAAAAATATGAAGGATGGCACAGTTAAAAAAAAGTTTAGATTTGTTTTTATGGTCTTGGTGGGAGCGAGGTCATTTATGGAAAGTGTGTGATCTCTAACCTGTTTGTCTCCCAGATCCTTTGCAATGACTAAAACTTTGAACCTTCTTCCCAGGAAATTAACTACTTCCACAAAAAAAATTTATGAATTTGTAGGGAATTGTTTCAGACCTTCTAAGGACGAAGCATGGAAGACCTACATTAGTGGTTATCAACTCTTGGGGCTAAAGAATTTCTTTAACATCCCACTGAAAACATTCACTACTTCTATCCATAGAGATTTGTTTCAGCAAGATTGGGATGAGGGCTAGGATTTTACATTTTGAAACAAGAAATCCATGTTTTATAGTCTTAAGGGCCAGACTTTGAGAACCACTGCACCAGGGGTCCACAGTCCTGTCTCATGACTCACCTGATCAAGTAATCACAGGAAAAAAAGATCCACTTGTGGTAGTTTCCCCTTCCCTTTCCCTCCTCCCTCCCTTTTTTCTCCCTCCTCTCTTCTCTATTAATACTGGAAACTCTCCTGGAAGTTGAAGATACAGCAGTAAGCAAAACAATCCAGAATTTTAGGCCTCATGGAGTGCTTCCTCTAACATGGGAGAGAGACAATAAATACATAAATAATTAAAATATATAGTATATCAGATGGGTGATAAGTGCTTTGGGGAAAAGAAAAACCAGGAAGAAGAGAGAATACTACTAGAGGTGGGCATGTGCCTCTGCCATTTTAATAGTGCAGTCAAGAAAGTTTCACTGAGAGGGTAACTTTTGAGCAAAGACTTGAAAGAGATGAAAGAACAGCAATGCAGGTCTATGGAATAGGAGTGTTTTAAGCTGGAGAGAACAGCATTTCCAAATTTAGCTAGTGTTGCTGGCCTCTCTCTGTAGGAGATTATGTCGGAGGTACAGATTGTAGAAGGTCTTGAGTTAGTAGAAGTTCCGTTGGAGGGTTTTGAGAAGAGGAGTAATCGTTATAACTTTGATTATAGGAAGAAATCTCAGCTTCTTCATCACTACCTCTCCTACCTGAATTAATACCTAATTGAGGTCAGTATGCTGGCCAGTTGCCTCTAGAAGCCACATTTCCTGCCAGGAAAGAATAGGAATGTAGGTGGATGTAATATCCTGGGTGATACAGAGGGAACAAATTCTGTCCTGCATAGAGGGGCTGGGTGTGAATTGAGCCAACGACCCTTGCTGGGGTATCCCAAACTTAGCACAGTTGGACTAGAGCAGACCCCAGGGGTATACCTAGCTGTGACAGATTCCTCAAGCCTTCGCTAATTCACAACAAAACAAAACACAAACCTGGCCCAGATTTCAGTGAGGAGAGTTTAGGATGGATCTCTGGAAGTGAAAGGGAAAATGGAATGCCCAGCAAATGCTCCATTTCAATTTTTATAGGATGGAGACTATGAGAGTGCAGAGCATGATGAATCTGTTGATGGTGATGAGAAGAACCTGATGAGAGAAAGAATTACAAAAAAGTTAAAAAAGGCTACAAGTGCAAATGTTAAATCAGCTGGAGAAGTGAACAAATCATTTAGCCGCAGGTGAGTCAATTATTGTGCTTCTAGGTATCAGAGTTTTTGTCTTTGTATACTTCATTTCCAATTAAGATTGAGTCCTCTTTTTAACTTACTTTTAATCTCAGTGGTATCATAAAAGAAATTTTAGCCAGTGTGTCATGGTGAAGAGTTGTTGAATTTTGTTACTCAACTTTTTATTCTCCTGAAATTTAACTTCACTGAAAAACTCCTTTGTGATTCTATTTCTATGACTTTATGGTATACATCTTCAATAATATTACTTTAAAAAATAATAGTGTTTGTTTTATTGGGATGGCCTACACTTGGGGATATGATAGATGTAGCTACTTTTAAACAACATTCTTTTTTTCTGTTTTGTTTCTCAACCTTATGTAGAAAAACTTAAAAATAAAAAGCATTTCCATGTTGTCATTGCTTAACTCCCTAAATTTTTCCTTTATGTAACCAGAAAATCAGTTCTCAGAAATTTCCACTCCTGGTGTAACCTTTTGCATTTAGAAATGGTATTTAGAAGTTATCTTAAATATCTTTTTTTCCAGCAACCTTCACGTGATGCTCAAGTACTCACTGTTGAATAATTTAATATAGATTAACTCAGGTCACTATTGACTAAAGATTTTGGTGTTCATATATACACTTATCCATCCATACATGGAGTTGACAAGCCTCTTATCAACTCTGTCACTTCCAGTCAAATCAGGTACATAATCAAGGATCCTTTTTTCTCTTTCATTCAAGACGTGCATTTTCTGATTTTTAAGAACTGTGAATTTTTAAATTATTAGGTTTATAATATGACAAAAAATACATTTTGAATTTTTAATAGATGAACCAAATATTTGTTATGTTTAAGTGCTTCTTTTTTTTTTAAATTTTTTATTAAGGTATGATTGATATACAGTCTTATGAAGGTTTCACATGAAAAAACAATGTGGTTACTACATTTACCCATACTATCAAGTCCCCACCCATAACCAATGCAGTCACTGTCCGTCAGTGTAGTAAGATGCCACAGATTCACTGTTTGCCTTCTCTGTGCTACACTGTTCTCCCTGTGATCCCCCCCACACTATGTGTACTAAACATAATACCCCCCTCCATCCCCTTTTCCCTCTCTCCCCACCCATCCTCCCATACCCCTCCCCTTTGGTAACCACTAGTTCATTCTTGGAGTCTCTGAGTCTGCTGCTATTTTGTTCCTTCAGTTTTGCTTCATTGTTATACTCCACAAATGAGGGAAATCATTTGACATTTGACAATCTTTCTCTGCCTGTCTTATTTCACTAAGCATAATACCCTTAGCTCCATCCATGTTGTTGCAAATGGTAGGATTTGTTTTCTTCTTATGGCTGAATAGTATTCCATTGTGTATATGTACCACATCTTTATCCATTCATCTACTGATGGACACTTAGGTTGCTTCCATATCTTGGCTATTGTAAAAAGTGCTGCGATAAACATAGGGGTGCATCTGTCTTTTTGAATCTGAGAAGTTGTATTCTTTGGGTAAATTCCAAGAAGTGGGATTTCCAGGTCAAATGGTATTTCTATTTTTGTTTTTTTGAGGAACCTCCATACTGCTTTCCACAATGGTTGAACTAGCTTACATTCCCACCAGCAGTGTAGGAGGGTTCTCCTTTCTCCTCATTCTCCCCAGCATTTGTTGTTCTTAGTTTTTTCGATGCTGGCCATCCTTACTGGTGTGAGGTGATGTCTCATTGTGGGTTTTTTTTTTTTCTTATACATTTTTTCTTTCTCATTGTGGTTTTAATTTGCATTTCCCTGATGATTGGTAACATGGAGCATCTTTTCATGTATCTATTGGCCATGTGAATTTCTTCTTTGGAAAATTGTCTCTTCATATCCTCTGCCTACTTGTTAATCGGGTTATTTGCTATTTGGGTGTTGAGGCATGTAAATTATATATTTTGGATGTTAACCCCTTGTTGGATATGTCATTTACAAATATATTCTCATGTTTAAGTGCTTCTTAAGTTCTTAACTCTGTGCTGTCTCATTGGCTAAATACAATTCAAATATATATATATATATATATGTATATAGATACATATATATATATATATATATACAATTTATAATTTAGCAAAACTGAATTTTCCATTAGAACTTAATCAAGCTTATTTGGCAAAATTTGCCATAATAAAATTTATAAATGTTCTCTTAAATTTTTTATATTTACCTCCTCCTCTCTCCTTCCTTCAACCTATTTTCCTACCTACAAAGAAAAAAGAAAAATAAGAAGGTCAGGATAGAGGAAGTATATAATTTCAAAGGGAAAATACAATTTTCACTCTTATCTAGAAATTTCCATATCAGTCTCATGACTACTTATTTTGAGTATAAAAAGTTCCAAAATGATTAGTGCTTTTGGTCAGTCACACCAGCTTCACTATAGTTTAAGTCTCAAGTTAATTTTATGTTTAAAATAAAAAGCCTTTAAGAGTCTTAAAAAATTGTAATGTGGTATAAAGCATAGTATAAGGAAAATCACTGCTCAGTATAAGTTGAATTGTAATGGGGATAGCTGTCAGCCAGATAGGATGTCAGTGTGAAATCATTATCTATTAAAAAATCAGTGCTCTTAATACTATGCAAACTTTTATCTGGATGTGCTTGAAGTACTCCATTATCCTCTGGTCATTTTCTGATTTGAGCAATAGGATCAGGGACTACTTTAGCCTACCAGACCTTTAGGCAAGGAGCCATTCAAAGCATAATTTTACTGAAAATTTATGGTTGCTTCTGTTGGTAAAGAAACATCTGGAATCTGTTAAAGTTGTTTTGTGTATCACTTTGGATGTTAAACCTACAGGCAGGTTTGTTGAGTACTTAGTATGTAGCCTGGGGAATGGTACTTAATAATATAATTTTCAGCAAGTTTACATAGAGTAGGAATCTTCCTCTAATGTATTCTCAGCAATGTCTCTAGTTCTGTTGAAAAGCACTTAGTGGTTCAAGAGTAAAAAATCCAAAGCTCTTCCTACCCTCTCTACTTTTTTTCTTCCTATAATTATTCTGACTTCTTCAGGATTTCTGTCCTGTACTGCCTCCCTTTGCTGAGTATATCAGTCTCACTCTCTTCAGCCAGCCCACTTTCTTGACTGTGGGGTGTTGATGAGCAGACACAACCATGTGCAAGTGCGGACTCAGCGTGCTTCAGTGCTTCATTTGTTACCCACACTCCCCACAGGGTGCATGTCCACCCTCAAACTCACTCTCACCAGATCACCTGGTTTCCTGATTTATGGAAGAGGACTGTCTTCTTCAACTCTTAAATCTTTTCTCTTTTCTCCCTTATGCTTTCAGAACAAACATTTTTTTTAATTGAACTATAGTTGATATACAATCTTACATTGTTTTCAAATATACAGCACAGTGGTTCAACAATTACCCATATTATTGAATCCTCACCCCACTAGTCTAGTTACTATCTGTCAACATAGGAAGATGCTACAGAATCACTGGCTACATTCCTCATGCTGCACTACTATCCTCATGACCAATGTATATTATGATTGAGAATTTTTGTGCCCTTTTATCACTTGGACCCTTTCCACCCACTCACTCCAACCCCTCACCCATGGTAGCCACCAGTCACTTCTCAGTGTCCGTGAGTCTATCAGCCTGGCTTATTTCACTTAACATAATACTCTCTAGGTCCATCCATGTTGTTGCAAATGGCAAGATTTCTTTTTTTTATGATTAAATAATATTCCATTATGTATATGTACCACATCTTCTTTATCCATTTATCTATTGATGGACAGTTTGGTTGCTTCCATTGGCTATTGTAAATAATGTAGTAGTAAACAGGGGTACACATACCTTTTCAAATAAGGGAATTTGTTTCCTTTGAGTAAGTTTCTAGAAGTGAAATTACTGGGTTGTAGGGTATTTCTATTTTTAGTTTTTAGAAGACTGTCTATACTGCTTTCCACAGTGGCTGCAGCAATTTACATTCCTACCAACACTGTAGGAGGGTTTCCTTTTCTCCACATCCTTGCTAACACTTGCTATTTCTTTTCTTTTGGATAGTGACCATTCTAACTGGTATGAGGTGCTATGTCATTGTCATCTTGATTTATATTTCCCTGCTGATTAGCAATGGGGAGCATCTTTTCATGTGCCTGTTGGCCATCTGTATTTCTTCTTTGACAAAATATCAGACCAATTCTTATTTCCTCTGCTGCAAAGGGAAAGGAATCCCTCTACTCAGTCAAAATGGTTCTACCCTTTTTTCCATCTTCAGTTTTTCTCTCTTCTCTGGTTCCTTTCCTTCAGCTTGTGAAGCAACTTAAGCCTCTTTCACCATTCAAAAGCAAAGAACAAACAAAACCACTGCATTTGATTTCCTGTCCCCAGCTTCTTATTTCATTTATTTCTAAATACAAATCATTTTGCTTTTCCCTCATCACTCCATTGAAACTACTCTCACTAAGGCTATCTAGTTGATGAATCTAATGGCTGCTTTCCAATTTATTTTTCTTGGTGCCTCTGCTGTGGAATTTGGGGCCATTTCTTTTCTTTTTTTTTTTTAAGCTCTACATCTTGAAATCCATTTTCCTCAAGAACCTTGCTACTTAAATTGTGATCTGTGGAACCAGCAGCATTAATATTATTTGGGAGCTTTTTAGAAATGCTGAATTTCAAGCACCACCCCACACTTTCTGAATGAGTGTATTTTAACAAGATCCCTAGGTGATTTTGTATGTACATTAAAGTTTGGGAAGCACTCCTCTAGGACACTCATTTTTATCCCCCTGCTACTGGACTAGTTCAATTTAGCTCCAAGGTCAGCAACTTGGTGGTACCTTTTCTGACTCCCCAGGCCTTGCCTTTTGCACCTTTCTTACACTTCTGTAATAGTCTGACACCAGGTTATACTTTTGTTTTCTTCTTTGGGTATCCATATACTGTACCTTTCATGAACACAGAGATTGTGTGCATTTATATTTGTGTCTCTGATGTCAAACATCATAGGTAACCAAATATTTGTATAAATGAATGAACAAAAAATATGAGGGATGCTTCTTTGACATCACTTTCACCTCTAGATCACTTAAGTAACTTGCTTGTATTTGTCACATGGAATTGATTGACTTGCCCATCTCTTGCCTGGACTAAGTTCCTTCAGAGACTGTCCTATTTATGACTACATCCTCTGAGTCAAGCATATAGCTATTAAGGTTTGTGTATTGGGTACATGAATAAATGAATGAAAGCATTTGCAATTCATAAGAGGAACGGTTTTTCACTTCCAACCACACATTAGATTCACTGGGGGAACATTAAAAAAAAAACTGATGCCTAGGCCCTACCATAGGTTGTGAATCATTTGGTCTAAAGTGAAGCCTGGGTGAGCACATCCTCCTTTTTAACTTTTTTAATTCAATTGAAATATAATACACATACAGATAGTACCCGTATGAGCTATATTTCATAGTGAACATATCATAAGCATACAGCTTGTGGTACTTTTACAAACCAAATACACCCATATACCCATCACCCAGATCAAGAAACAGAATATTGCCATTACCCAGAAGTCTCTCTCTTGCTCTATCCTGGTTATATCTCCCTTCATCCCCTACAAGTAACCACTTTTCTAACTTTTAAGAACATATATTAATTTAGGGCAATAGTACTTCATAAAAGCTGTCCAGATACTAATGCGTATCCAGGATGAAGAATCCTACTCCCCACCAAACACACACTTCCTTGATTACTTCTGCATTATAGAATAAAAGCAGGTTTTAAAAAACCATAGTATCACCTCAGATCATTTTTACAGTCTAATAGGGATAAGACATTTTATATCAACTGAACTTAGTTTTTATCTCTGCAAAAGATAAAAGGGTGACTGGAGTGGGAATCAAGTAATTTTATAAGCAAGAAAATACAATATTTGATTATTCCTAATATTCTGAAGAGATGTATGCTGGTAAAGACTTAAATCAGTGACTTTCAACCATTTTTATACTTTTGAATCACCTGAGGACAGGCCCTGCCCCTGAGCATGTCAATCACAGTTTTTGGTATGGGCCCATAAGAAGTTTTGAGAGGCACCCCAGCTTATTCTAATGTGCACTCAAAGTAATTTGAAAATTTGAGGGTAGTTGGAACTTGGCGCTTTTGGAAGTCTTATTGTAAAAAAATCATTTTTGCCTGTAGGTGGAGCTCAGCTGCTGCAAGTTAGTCATGTAAACCAAATTGAGTTTTCTTTCCTACTTGTTTTTCACATCTGTGTATTGCTTCATAATAAATGGCCAAACAGTAAAATCAGATGTAACCCGCAGACCAGGTAGTCAAACATCAGTGGTTTGTTGTGATAATTACAATCATTATGGAAATTCTGTCTTGAATTGTGTAATTTCTATTATCTGTAATTTTATTGTGATTACTCTTCTAAATTATCATCAAATTGAAATATAAATTAAAGAACTCTTGTTACATACCCTCAAATCACAATCATTAAAGATTTGAGAGTAATCTTTCAGGGTTAACTTGAGTGGTATTAGTTTTGGTGTTTGAATAGGTTTGATCAGCTGTATTCTGTTTACCTGTCATATTTAGAGTGGCACTATTCCTTTTTCATGAGACAACTCTCTTATTTGGAAAACTTAAGTAGAGTTTATGTCTTATTCAGGAGCTGTTAGGTTGACTGAATATGAACTATCTTACTATAATGATAGCACCAGAAATCTAAATACAAATACTGAAGTTGAAGTTTTGAGGTTAAAGATCAATGAATTGGATTGAACTTTAAATTATGAAGCAAGGGATAATGTAGTCATAAATATTCCCTGGGTATACCTCTGGAGACCTGGGTGAACACCCTAATGAGCTGTTGCTAATTTCAGCCTGTCAAGTCTCCCTTTGTTGGGTTTGAAATATGTAACTAGGATTTCTTATGGAATTTTGAATAACTGTTTTCCTCAGTATTTCTAGCTTTCTCAAAACATTTATAAACTTTTTCTCAGCCTTAAGGAATTTCTGAGTCTTAATTAACAGTCAGACTTAGGAAGTAGTGTTGTGTTTAGTATGTAAACTTAGTTTGCTTTAACATATTCAAGAAGATAATACAATATTTAAATTTCAGAAATTTAAAGATAGTACACATTTTAAAATGAGCACAAATTTTAAAAGATGGTCTAATAACTAACACTGGAACCCATACATTCTCACAACTCTATTTAAACCATTTAGAATTATCATGTCTAAGAAATTGCCCTCTTCATCTCATCAGAATATTTACAAGCAAGGAGTGAATTAACCAGGTACAGGGTGATTTCTGCTTCCTTTCACCTTTTGTCCCAAGATGTTATACTGAAACAGACAGTGACGGAGGAAGAGAAAGAAATGTGAGATCTATACATTGGGTCATTGGTCTCTGAATAAAGAAAATTTGCCATTATTATTTCTTTGGTATGGAGGTAGTGGCAGTCCAAATATTACATTTTTAGGAAATACCTGGCTTTAACAGCAGATTTAAGTTTTGGAGCAGCCCTAATTTTAATGAAGTTTGCATGCTAACTTTTACTAGAATTTGATTTTTATTTTTTATGTTCTTTCCTTACCAATTGTTCTATTCTCAAATACATGTTACAGTTGTTGCCAGTCACTGTGCAAGAACTGCTATGTGCCAGACAGTGCTACACTCCAGGAACGTGAAAACAAAGGAAAAATAGTTCTGTGTGCAAATGTTCATAATACAGTACAAGAGCAAGAATTATAAATAATTACAATCCAATATGGCAAGGGCTCTAAGAGAAGTGCATATTAAGTATTATGAATGTTAGGTAGGCAACATATACTTCAGGAAAGATCAAAATAGAAGGTTGAAAAAAGGTTGAATATAAAATTGCCATTTTCTAGGTCATAAGCAGTCAGACATGAGCAATTTCATAAGTTTTACCCTAATGCTAGTAAGATAAACCATTTTTTGGAGGCATTATATAAAAGAAATAACATTTCAGCATCAAGTCCAATCCTTTAAATTAATGTATAATCTTATAATGTATACTAGACAGTATATTTTATTGCCTTTACCTGTTAAGTTTAAAGTTTTGGAATAAACCATGTTACCATTTGGCATTTCTAGCAAGCTTCCATTTTTCTTCTGTTTGGATCTTTATGGCAAGAACTTTTGGATATTCTGGACAACTGTTTCCTTGGCTGTTTAAAATAAAATACCACTTTAAAAATGTTCAGTTAACTCATTGAGAACCTTAATCCATATCCAAGGAATCACCTTCACAATGAAAAAAAATCCTTAGAACTTCAGTTATATATTTCAGAAATGCGACAACTCTACTGTTTTTACAATTAGATTTTGTATGGCAGACAGGAAGCAGTGAAGTGCACACATGGGGCAGATCCTTCTATGAAAATGGAGAAGTGGTATTTGCATTTCTTTGGAATGTATTGATTTGTATTACCCTTGAGGGTTACATTCTCTTGATCTCACAGTATCAGTTGTTTATAGAGAGTGCAATTGTACATTGGAAATATTGTATTGAGATTATGTGCAGAAAAATATTCTTTAAGTTATTCAGCATTTGAGAAAGTATTTTTTACTCTGGAACAAATATAGTCATTCAACAAGTACAGATGTTAAAATTGATTGCTTTGCTACTTTCCTTCTCTCTATATATATTGTGAATTCACCTGTAAAGTTAATTGGCAAGTATAAGTCTGATAAAACACACAAAAAAAGGACCACCCAACATGCAAATTTCCTGTTTAGTACAAAGTTAAGAGCACTTGATGTTACACAAGGGCCTGAGGAAAATTAATGGTTAGTGATTTCATTTTTTTTCTGTTTCTAGCCTTTCTGGCCCCTTTCCCTCTAGCTATTCAGGGATTTTACCATCTTTCAGATATCACGTGCTTTTGCACAATAATTGAGTACCTCTTGTATACCAGGCACTGTGCTAGGTGTCAGGATGCTCAGGTTAGTAAGTCTCAGTCTCTTCCTGAGTTGCTTAGTGTCTAGTAGAGGGAGACAGTTGTCTAAACAATAAGGGCTGTGAAGTGTTTATAGGTGCTGTAGCCAGGGATTTTTGTTATTCTACAGATACTTCTACAGCATGATCAGATGCTTTACCAAATCAGCTCATTTCTCTGACTTAACCCCTACAACAAAGCTAGAAGGTATTAATTTGTTTTATGATTCTCATTTTTTTTGTTATTATTAATCTACAATTACATGAAGAATATTATGTTTACTAGGCTCTGCCCTATACCAGGTCCCTCCCACAAAGCCCCTTACAGTCACTGTCCATCAGCATAGCAAAATGTTGTAGAATCACTACTTGTCTTCTCTGTGTTGTACAGCCCTCCCCTTTCTCCCACCCCCCCATTATGCATGCTAATCATAATACCCCCTTTCTTCTTTGCCCCCCTTATCCCTCCCTACCCTCCCATCCTCCCCAGTCCCTTTCCCTTTGGTACCTGTTAGTCCATTCTTGGGTTCTGTGAGTCTGCTGCTGTTTTGTTCCTTCAGTTTTTCCTTTGTTCTTATACTCCACAGATGAGTGAAATCATTTGGTATTTCTCTTTCTCCACTTGGCTTATTTCACTGAGCATAATACCCTTTAGCTCCATCCATGTTGTTGCAAATGGTAGGATTTGTTTTCTTCTTATGGCTGAGTAATATTCCATTGTGTATATGAACCACATCTTCTTTATCCATTCATCTACTGATGGACACTTAGGTTGCTTCCAATTCTTGGCTATTGTAAATAGTGCTGCAATAAACATAGGGGTGCATCTGTCTTTTTCAAACTTGAGTGCTGCGTTCTTAGGGTAAATTCCTAGGAGTGGAATTCCTGGGTAATTCTGGTAAGTCTATTTTGAGCATTTTGAGGAACCTCCGTACTGCTTTCCATAATGGTTGAACTAATTTACATTCCCACCAGCAGTGTAGGAGGGTTCCCCTTTCTCCACAACCTCACCAACATTTGATGTTGTTTGTCTTTTGGGTGGCAGCCATCGTTACTTGTGTGAGGTGATACCTCATTGTGGTTTTAATTTGCATTTCTCTGATAATTAGCAATGTGGAGCATCTTTTCATGTGTCTATTGGCCATCTGTATTTCGTTTTTGGAGAAGTGTCTGTTCAGTTCCTCTCCCCATTTTTTAATTGGATTATTTGTTTTTTGTTTGTTGAGGTGTGTAAGCTCTTTATATATTTTGGACGTCAAGCCTTTATTGGATCGGTCATTTACAAATATATTCTCCCATACTGTAGGGTAGCTTTTTGTTCTATTGATGGTGTCTTTTGCTGTACAGAAGCTTTTCAGCTTAATATAGTTCCACTTGTTCATTTTTGCTTTTGTTTTCCTTGCCCGGGGAGATATGTTCAAGAAGAGGTCACTCATGTTTATGTCTAAGAGGTTTTTGCCTATGTTTTTTTCCAAGAGTTTAATGGTTTCATGACTTAAATTCAGTTCTTTGATCCATTTTGGGTTTACTTTTGTATATGGGGTCAGACAATGGTCCAGTTTCATTCTCCTACATGTAGCTGTCCAGTTTTGCCAGCACCATCTGTTGAAGAGATTGTCATTTCACCATTGTATGTCCATGGTTCCTTTATCAAATATTAATTGACCATAATGTTTGGGTTAATGTCTGGAGTCTCTAATCTGTTCCACTGGTCTGTGGCTCTGTTCTTGTGCCAGTACCAAATTGTCTTGATTACTATGGCTTTGTAGTAGAGCTTGAAGTTGAGGAGTGAGATCCCCCCTACTTTATTCTTCTTTCTCAGGATTGCTTTGGCTATTTGGGGTCTTTTGTGTTTCCATATGAATTTTTGAACTATTTTTCCCAGTTCGTTAAAGAATATTGCTGGTAATTTGATAGGGATTGCATCAAATCTGTATATTGCTTTGGGCAGGATGGCCATTTTGACAATATTAATTCTTCCTAGCCATGAGCATAGGATGAGTTTCCATTTGTTAGTGTGCCCTTTAATTTCTCTTAAGAGTGACTTGTAGTTTTCAGGGTATAGGTCTTTCAATTCTTTGGTTAGGTTTATTCCTAGGTATTTTATTCTTTTTGATGCAATTGTGAATGGAATTGTTTTCCTGATTTCTCTTTCTATTTGTTCATTGTTAGTATATAGGAAAGCCACAAATTTCTGTGTGTTAATTATGTATCCTGCAACTTTGCTGTATTCCAATATCAGTTCTAGTAGTTTTGGAGTGGAGTCTTTAGGGTTTTTTATGTACAGTATCATGTCATCTGCAAATAGTGACAGTTTGACTTCCTCTTTACCAATCTGGATTCCTTGTATTTCTTTGTTTTGTCTGATTTCCATGGCTAGGAACTCCAGTACTATGTTAAATAACAGTGGGGAGAGTGGGCATCCCTCTCTTGTTTCCGATCTCAGAGGAAATGCTTTCAGCTTCTCGCTGTTCAGTATAATATTGGCTGTGGGTTTATCATATATGGCCTTTATTATGTTGAGGTACTTGCCCTCTATACCCATTTTGCTGAGAGTTTTTATCATGAATGGATGTTGAATTTTGTCAAATGCTTTTTCAGCATCTGTGGATATGACCGTGTTGTTTTTGTCTTTCTTTTGTTGATGTGGTGGATGATGTTGATGGATTTTCGAATGTTGTACCATTCTTGCATCCCTGGGATGAATCCCACTTGGTCATGGTGTATGATCCTTTTGATATACTGTTGAATTCTGTTTGCTAATATTTTATTAAGTATTTTTGCATCTACATTCATCAGGGATATTGGTCTGTAATTTTCTTTTTTGGTGGGGTCTTTGCCTGTTTTTGGTATTAGGGTGATGTTGGCTTCATAGAATGAGTTTGGGAGTATTCCCTCCTCTTCTATTTTTTGGAAAACTTTAAGGAGAATGGGTATTATGTCTTCTCTGTGTGTCTGATAAAATTCCAAGGTAAATCCGTCTGGCCTGGGGGTTTTGTTCTTGGGTAGTTTTTTGATTACCGTTTCAATTTCTTTGCTCATAATCAGTTTGTTTAACTTTTGTGTTTCTTCCTTGGTCAGTCTTGGGAGGTTGTATTTTTCTAGGAAGTTGTCCATTTCTTCTAGGTTTTCCAGCTTGTTGGCATATAGGTTTTCATAGTAGTCTTTAATAATTCTCTGTATTTCTGTGGAGTCTGTCGTGATTTTTCCGTTCTCATTTCTGATTCTGTTGATTTGTGTTGATTCTCTTTTTCTCTTAATAAGTTTGGCTAGAGGCTTATCTATTTTGTTTATTTTCTCAAAGAACCAGCTCTTGGTTTCATTGATTTTTGCTATTGTTTTATTCTTTTCAATTTTGTTTATTTCTTCTCTGATCTTTATTATGTCCCTCCTTCTGCTGACTTTAGGCCTCAATTCTTCTTCTTTTTCCAGTTTCGATAATTGTGATGTTAGACTATTCATTTGGGATTGTTCTTCCTTCTTCAAGTGTGCCTGGATCGCTATATACTTTCCTCTTCAGACTGCTTTCGCTGCATCCCACAGAAGTTGGGGCTTTGTGTTGTTGTCGTCATTTGTTTCCATATATTCCTTGATCTCTATTTTAATTTGTTCGTTGATCCATTGATTATGTAGGACCATGTTGTTAAGCCTCCATGTGTTTGTGAGCCTTTTTGTTTTCTTTGTAGAATTTATTTCTAGTTTTATACCTTTGTGGTCTGAAAAATTGGTTGGTAGAATTTCAATACTTTGGAATTTACTGAGGCTCTTTTTGTGGGCTAGCATGTGGTCTGTTCTGGAGAATGTTCCATGTGCACTTGAGAAGAATGTATATCCTGTTGCTTTTGGATTTAGAGTTCTATAGATGTCTATTAGGTCCATCTGTTCTACTGTGTTTTTCAGTGCCTCTGTGTCCTTACTTATTTTCTGCCCGGTGGATCTATCCTTTGGGGTGAGTGGTGTGTTGAAGTCTCCTAAAATGACTGCATTGCAGTCTATTTCCCCCTTTAGTTCTGTTAGTATTTGTTTCACATATGCTGGTGCTCCTGTGTTGGGTGCATATATATTTAGAATGGTTATATCCTCTTGTTGGATGGAGGCCTTTATGCAGTGTCCTTCTTTATCTCTTGTTACTTTCTTTGTTTTGAAGTCTATTTTGTCTGATATTAGTACTGCAACCCCTGCTTTCTTCTCACTGTTGTTTGCCTAAAATATGTTTTTCCATCCCTTGACTTTTAGTCTGTGCATCTCTTTGGGTTTAAGGTGAGTTTCTTGTAAGCAGCATATAGATGGGTCCTGCTTTTTTGTCCATTCTATTACTCTGTGTCTTTTGATGGTGCATTAAGTCCATTTACTTTTAGGGTGACTCTTGAAAGATATGTACTTATTGCCATTGCAGTCTTTACATTCGTGGTTACCAAAGGTTCAAGGTTAGCCTCTTTATTATCTTACTGCCTAACTTAGCTCACTTATTGAGCTGTTATATACACTGTCTGGAGATTCTTTTCTTCTCTCCCTTCTTATTCCTCCTCCTCCATTCTTCATATGTTGGGTGTTTTGTTCTGTGCTCTTTTTAGGAGTGCTCCCATCTAGAGCAGTCCCTGAAAGATGCCCTGTAGAGGTGGTTTGTGGGAGGCAAATTCCCTTAGCTTTTGCTTGTCTGGGAATTGTTTAATCCCTCCATCATATTTAAATGATAATCGTGCTGGATACAGTATCCTTGGTTCAAGGCCCTTCTGTTTCATTGCATTAAGTATATCATGCCATTCTCTTCTGTCCTGTAAGGTTTCTGTCGAGAAGTCTGATGATAGCCTGATGGGTTTTCCTTTATAGGCGACCTTTTTCTCTCTAGCTGCCTTTAAAACTCTTTCCTTGTCCTTGATCTTTGCCATTTTAATTATATGTGTCTTGGTGTTGTCCTCCTTGAGTCCTTTCTGTTGGGAGTTCTGTGTATTTCCGTGATCTGTTCGATTATTTCCTCCCCCAGTTTGGGGAAGTTTTCAGCAATTATTTCTTCAAAGACACTTTCTATCCCTTTTTCTCTCTCTTCTTCTTCTGGTACCCCTATAATACAGATATTGTTCCTTTTGGATTGGTCACACAGTTCTCTTAATATTGTTTCATTCCTGGAGATCCTTTTATCTCTCTCTATGTCAGCTTCTATGTGTTCCTGTTCTCTGGTTTCTATTCCATCAGTGGCCTCTTGCATCTTATCCATTCTGCTTATAAATCCTTTCAGAGTTTGTTTCACTTCTGTAATCTCCTTCCTGGCATCTGTGATCTCCTTCCGGACTTCATCCCATTGCTCTTACATATTTCTCTGCATATCCGTCAGCATGTTTATGATTTTTACTTTGTATTCTTTTTCAGGAAGACTGGTTAGGTCTGTCTCCTTCTCTGGTGTTGTCTCTGTGATCTTGGTTTGCCTGTAATTTTGCCTTTTCATGGTGATAGAGATAGTTTGCAGAGCTGGGACGAGTGATGGCTGGAAGAACTTCCCTTCTTGTTGGTTTGTGGCCTTCCTCTCCTGGGAGAACAGCCACCTCTAGTGGCTTGTGATGGGCAGCTGCACGCAGACAGGGCTTCTGACTTCTGCCCGGCTGCTATGGAGTTTATCTCCACTGTTGCAGTGGGCGTGGCCTGGCTCGGGCTGCTGCTCCAAAACGGTGAAGCTGTGTTGGAGGGGGAGTGGCCGGGAGGCTGTTTATCTCTGTGAAGGGCCTCCGTGATCCCTGCTGCCCAGGGGGTTAGATTGCCCAGAGATCCCCAGATTCCCTGCCTCTGGACTAAGTGTCCCTCCCTGTCCCTTTAAGACTTCCAAAAAGCACTCTACAAAACAAAAGAAAAGAAAACAAAACAAAACAAAACAAAAAATTAAATAAATAATTCAAAAAAAAAAAGCTGCTCGCTTTTCTTTGTCCTCCGGCGCCAGCTTCTGGTAGCCGCTCACCGTTCTTGCTGCCCTGTTTCCCTAGTAACCAGGGCCCCGCGCATGCACTGTGTCTGTGCTCTGGTCTGGATGGCTGGGGCTGGGTGTTCAGCAGTCCTGGGCTCCTTCTCCCTCCCGCTCAGATCTCTCTCTTCCCACTGGGAGTGGGGGAAGGGGTGCTCGGGTTCCGCCGGGCCAGGGCTTGTATCTTACCCCCTTCGCTAAGCGCTGGGTTCTTGCAGGTGTGGATGTGGTCTGGATGTTGTCCTGTGTCCTCTGGTCTCTATTCTAGGAAGAGTTGTCTTTGTTATATTTTCATAGATATATGTGGTTTTGGGAGGAGATTTCCACGGCTCTACTCATGCCATCTTGGCTCCACCTCCTTATGATTCTCATTTTACAAAAGAAGAAAACTACACTTAAAGAGGTTAACTGACTTGTGGCCAGAAGTGGCAAAGCCAGAATTTGAACCTTCAGTGAGCATTGAGAGGGGTTGGCCAGGGCCTACTCTTAAGTGTCCAGCTAAAGTGTGGAATGTTTCTAGCAAAGGTATAGTATGATCATACTTACATTACTCTACATGAGTATAGTGGATGGATTAGATGAAAGGTACTGAAGCAGAAATACAAACTAGTGGATTATTACATTAGTCCAAGGGAGAGGTAATAAGGGTGTAACCTAACTAAGAATAGATTAGAGAGATACTAACAGATTGGACGCAGGAGACCTGAGGGGAAATATACAATGAAGGGAATTCATCATATATTCCATATGAATCCTAGGTTTCTGGTTTAAGTGACCAGCTAAGCGGTGGTAACAAGCATTGAAATGGGAACCCTGGACATTCCTAGTGCTCCTCTCAGACATTTTTGTCCTGTTAGTCCTTTCTGATATACTTCAGTATCCCTTTACATAAACATATATCCTGAATTACTTCTTATTGAATTGCTTCCTTTATTAATGAGCTTAGGTTAGGTTATGCTATGATAATAATCCAAAATCTCAGTGGCTTAAAACCAGTGTTTGTTTTCTTGCTCTGGCTACATCCTGGTGGGATCTGTAGATCTGCTCCATATCATCTTCATTCAAGGACCCAGGATAAAGGAACAACCTCTTTTTGAGAGGTGTGACAGAGGGCATGCCAGTTCGGATTCTGCTTAGAAGTGGCATTCATCACTTCATCATTTTTTTGGCCAGCACAAGTGATACGACCAAGCCTAATGTTGCCATGGTGAAATATAAACTTTTTACAGAGTGGAGCAGTGAATGCTTAGAAACAATAATATACTATACTACAGTCTCTGAGCTTTAACCAGGAATTGCTATAGATAACCATGACTGTGTAATAAATTTAATCAGCATTTTCTTGGCAGACAGGACAGAAGATTAGAACAATAAAGATTTGTTTATATTACTGTATTATTATAAAGATTATTATAATAATAATAAAGATTGTATTATCTCCACTATCTGAATTTTAACAAGAAGGATATCAAATTCTAACTATTTCAGACTTTTAAAAAGTACAAAATTCTAAAAGAAATTCTATCCTATCACTTTTTACACAAGGAGTGGAGAAGAATACAACATCTTCCACCTTTTGTTTCACAAAAGATGCAGAAACTCTTCACATGAGCATAACACTGAATCATAACTTTCTTATTATTTAAGAACTTTTGGTTGTAGAGAATAGAAAGCCACTTAAGTTTGTCCAAGTAAAGGGATTTCTGTATGAAAGAAGAGGGTTGTTACACAGAATCTAGATATAAGAATTGCATGCAGGTCTCACAGGAAAGGAAGTTGTCCAAAACCTATTTTCTCTCTCTTGCTGCAGCCTCAACTCCCAGTTTTTCTTTTTCATCTATTCTGTTATCTTCTACAATCTTGTATTTTCTGTATATGGCTCTACTCTGATCCCTCTTGCAGCTCAGCTCTTGAGAAGTAAATTGACTTGATTTCTGTGTCTCAAATCCAAATTCTTGGAAGAGAGAATCTTAAATGGCTTGGCTTGGGTTAGGTCTCCATTCAGCTATGTTACTGGAAAGCAATTAGAAAACCATGAGATAGGTAGGTGTGACAGAGTTGGCTAGTCCCTCCATCATCTGTCCTTCCTTTCCTAGTATTGGGAAGCCATATTTTTAGCTGGACTCATAACTGCCTTGCTAGCTATATATGACATTCACCAGGCTAATTTGTAGCTAAGTATGGCCTTGTGACCAAATACTGGCTTAAGGAAATGAAACAGAAGTGTATCAGACTTTGAGGCAGTCTTTTTTAGAGGAAAGAGGGAAAAGGCTAGCCCTCCTTTGTCCATTCTCCTGCTACCAGCCTGGCACACAGGTTGGAGCTGTGGATGGCAGAATGGAGAGGTTGAAGTCTTCGTGGATCCATGATTCCAGCCTGGATTGAGTATCTCTGGACTTTTTCTCTGTGAGATAAAATAACCTTCAAGTTATTTAAGCCACATTAGTTGGGGTTTCTGTTAAATGTGGCAGAACCTAAATCTAACTGACACCATAGGGCTGTGAGTAAATTCTCTAAGATGGTAATGTGGGCTGGGAAGAAATTAATAGCTGCTTCATTGTTTCTAATAGCTTTCTTAGTTGATTTTTTTGTTCATGGAACAGAATCATATTAATTACTAACACCCAGCATCTCCACCTCTCTTCTCACTTTTGCTGGTCACCTTGCTTCTTACTAAGTTATGAAAACAGAAGTAGCAAGAGAACTTCCTCATTTTCCCACTAGCAAATCTACTCATGTGCATCTGAATCCATATTCTTCTAGGACAGGCAACCCCTTTACTATCCTTACACCCTTTTGCTTTCTTACATACTGGCCAAGCCATTACTCCTTACTCTTGTTGCTCACTTCTTATCAGGCACATTGTCCTTGCTGTTCCACAGGCTACCAAGCTCATTCTTCTTTAAGACCTCCTCACTTTGAGTCACCTCTGCATAAAACTTTCTTCTTGAAGATATTCTTAGTAACTATCTCTTCTCTTCATTCAATTCCTTGCTCAAATATCATCTAATCAGAGAAGACTTCTCAGATGGTTCTATTTAAAATAACTCCCTCCATCCCCACCAGGGGTATATATCCAGATGATCTGAGGACAAAGCTTTAAAATTTGTTTGACTTTTACAAAATGCAGTCTAGGACCCACTCTGCTAAAAACAAAACAAAACAAAACATAAACACCCTCAGTAGGTCTAGCATATGATTTGGTCATAGTTTTTGCAGCCCATTAATTAGTGATGAAAATACATGACTTAACCTTTTCATGTATGTTGGGAGCATAGGTGAATAAATGTAAATAAGGCTAAAAAGCAAGTTTGGATCTAGATAATCTTACCTTTTCAAGGTTCAGGTGTCTGTAGAAGACAATGGTCATTCTACTCTATGTAGACAAAATGAGAGGGTCCCTTTCTCCCAGGCAAAATCAGTTTTTCAACAAGTTCTACAACTTTTTAAGAATCACTGCTGTAGTGTTTCATCAGAATTAATCTTCTAAATGAGTGGATTTTATTCTATTTTGCTAACCTTATTGAATTTTTGCCTTTGATTAAGCTTGTATTTTTAAAGAGTAAACACAATATAAACTGTTGGTAATGACCTACTTTGAAGAAGAGTCTCAGAGAATTCATTACAGTTCTTTCCTACCTTTTTGCCAGTTTTGATTTGTTAGTAATATTTGATCTCTCTCCTAAGTCTCTAAGAGAGTAATATTTCTCTTTTCTTAGTCTTTATTATTTAGCTGTTGCTATACCATTCATTTGACATTTGTGTACATTTATATTGATATCAGTGTGTTTGCTATTTAAATGCACCTATATGAGTATTAAACCTTACATGGGATTTCCATTATTAGTTTGAAATATATCAGTGACTTACTACATTTTAAATGTAATTTTGTATTTGACTTATTTTTCTTTACTTACTTAAATTATTTTTTAAAAAGATTCTTAATATATTTTCTTGGTATTGCTGATTGCTAATTTTGTCATGTCAACTTAGTCTTCTTTCCATTTAAAAATGTATGATGTTGATTTAGCTACTTCTTTAAATCATTATCTTATTTAAATAGTCTCATTTATTATATGATAGTGAGTAGGTTTCTGTTCCTAATGAAAAGTGCTTTTCTCATGGTAAACATATTAATTGGCATATGAGCTTTAGTACTGAACCATTTATTTATTTTTTATTTATATTTTCAATTGGTCTTAGAAATTTATTAGATCAAAGGTATATATGTACTCAACAGATAGGAAGTTGTATTTGTTCTTAGCTGTGTATTTGATTTTCTTGATTCCATGAAAGAGAATGTTTTCTTAACTTCAAGTTATATAATGACTTTCTGACAATTTCTTCTTTTTAGATGAGCATTTACTTTTTTAGTCTTAGTGATCATTACAAATTAATAGAAAATTTCTAGATATTATTTATTCACAATATTGACAGTAATTTGAAATATCTTAAAGACAGTTTTTGTATAAGAGAGTTAAAAAGAAAACCTTTGGCTTGGATTCAAAGAGTAGGAAGATATCATGTAGGCTTCAGACAAAGACTAGAGTGTTACAGTCCTTGTATTTTATGTCCTGCTGCTGTATGGTAAGACTCAATTTTAGGTATAGTTTGGTCTTGCCTTGTCATTTAGAAAAAAAGATATGAAACTGACCTGTGAAAGTACATTTAGTGTGATAGAAAGTGAGAATGTCTAATCTCGATGCTGCTGGAGAGTAGCCCAGAAATTGAAGGCTAGGATAGCACTGCAAAGTTATTCACCAGTTTTGTTTGGCTCTATGCTCATTAGTATATGCTCAGATAGAATTTATCAGTATACTAGTCAAATTTTAAAAGTAGCTCCTTTTATTATTTTAAGCTATGCTATATAGTATTGAAAGAATTTTGAAACAAAATGTGTTTGCATTTCAGTACCTATTTAAAGGTCTTCGCTCATAGTTTTTGTAGCAAATTAATTAGTGATGAAAATACATGTTACTTAACCTTTTCGTATATGTTGGGAGTATAGGTGAGTAAATGTAAGTAAGGTTAAAAAGCAAGTTTGGATCTAGATTGTCTTTTCCAATGCTAGTCTCAGATGTTTGCAGAAGACTGGTCACCACCGTACTCTAAGGAGAAGGTGAGAGGATGCCTTCTCCTAGCCAAACTAGCCTTGTTCCTAAACTGTGCCAGTAAACAGCAACATTTTTCTGTAGGCAGAAAGGGGCATAGCACCTGTTATAAGTACAGCCTGCAACAAATGTTAAGCACTTAGGACGGTGGACTACAGAGCGGGGTCACAACCCAAGGGTGGTTGAATTGTGGCAAAACTGCTTTAGGTTGTTGGTGCCATGGCCATGATATAGAAGGATGTTTGAGTTGCCTTAATTCATAGAGCTTATGGTTATAGAGAGCCATCTGCAGTGTATAAAAGTTCCTACTAAAAGTACTTTTCATAAAACACTGATAAAATACTGTTTAGTCCAACAGAAAGCATAAAAGACATATTTGCATATGAGAAAATAAAGTTGTTTGTCCTTTAAGAAAGTTTTTAAGGTAACATTTAACAATGTAAGTTCCTATGGAATGTATCTCTGAATTGTTTTTCAGAGCACTAACTGCTGAGGTATAGTATAGATGAATAATACCTGGCACCTAAACCAGGTTAAGCAAAATGCAAACAGTTAGAACTCCTACAGAGCTATAAATCTGACTGGGAATAGATTATGACAAAGGGATTCATCTCATTTGGGCTCTTTAAGGCTGAAAACCCTCCAGTTCAGGCAAAGCAATTGCTGGGCCTTAGTGTAATGTTGCATGCTATAGCATTCTTTTTCTGCTCCACATTAGTCAAATTCTGCTTAATTTAACTTTTTGTTGTTACAGTTCCATTTATGATTCTTAGAACAGAAAGAAATCCTTATTTGGAGCTATGAAACCTTGAATTAAAGGGACTACATTAAGTATATAATGTCCTTTTACCAAGACCTAGAGTATCACATACGCCTCTTAAATCTTCAAGGGCTCTGGGGAGGGGATGTTGGCTAAAAGATAGAGAGATAGATCAATAGGACATAATATAGAGCCCAGACATAGACAACACAAATATAGTCAATTGGTTTTTGACATAAGTGCACAATTTGATTAAAAATAAGTTTTTTCAACAAATAGTGCTAGAACAATTATATTGGAGGTCTACTTGCAAAAACAATGAACCTTGACGCATACCTTACACTTTATACAAAAGTTAAAAATGGACCATAGACCTAAATGTAAAGCTATTAAGCTTCTTAATACACACAAAAAATGAAAGTCCACTGATAAATTAGAGTATCAAAATTTTAAAACCTTTGAGTCTGCAAAAGATGCTGTTAACGGAATGAAAAGACAAGCCACAGATTGGGAAGTAATATTTGTTTTGCAAAACACATACCTGATAAAAGACTTGTATCCAGATTATATAAAGAACTCTTAAATCTCAACAATAAGAAGATAAGGCAATTTAAGAAATGGACAAAAGAGCTGAACAGATATTTCAACAAAGATATCTGAGGCAAATAATATAGGAAAATGTGTGTGTGTGTGTGTGTGTGTGTGTGTGTATGTATGTGTGTATCCTTGCTGAGATGGACCACTGTTGAAAACAAAAAAAGGGTTTAAAATTTTCCATATATTGTTACTTGACATTTTAGTGTGTAGTGAATAAGGAGCTAGAAAAAGACAAAGGTTAAAACTTATTTGTTTTAAAATATGGAATTTAATTGCTTCTTCCTACAGGGAACCTAGGGGTTCTAATAATTCTAACACTGGTTTTTAGTTTTTTATTTTACACAAAATGCTGAAGTTGCCCACCTAAGCATTGGGATCAGAGTGGTACTGCAAAGAGAGTGGGGAAGAATGGTGAAGCTAGCAGCTTTCCAGTCTTCTCTCAGTTGTATTGCAAAATTTAACTTATTCAGGATTGCTCTCCAAGTAATGGATGGTCTAGGATTTAAACAAAGACTAATTTGACTTCACTGCCATATTATAATACCTCCTGAGACAAAACTTAAAGACTAAGGATGCAGATAGTACATGCAAGGGGTCAGGTGGGAGTTCAGTACCCTGGTAACTGTGGGGACTTGTATACATCTGGAAGCACATCCTCAGGAAGTATGGTGGAACGTATTAGAGAAGTAGACTGGGGTCAGATTAAGGTGGGCCTTGGTTAGCATATTTAGAAACTAGACTTCGTTCGTTAGATGGCAGAAAATAATATAAAGGTTTAAAATGGGAAAGTGACGTTGTTAGGATCATTGTGGTAGTAATATGGAAAATAAACTGGAGGGAGCCAGGACTAGAGGTTGTGGAGACTGGCCAAGAGACTGCTTAAATAGTCCAAGACCAGGTGAGACATGATGAAATCATGAGCTAAGATAGTGTTCTGTTTGCTGGGCAATTTGCATTCAGCAAACATGTTTTCCAAACATCTACAGTATGCCTGTGGTAGATATAAAGAAAGATTCTACCCTTGCCCACAAAAAACAGAAGTTCAGAGAAAGTACAGTAGCTTCATGGAGAAAAGAGAGATTAATTTTGACTAGGAATCAGGAAGTCTGCATGTATGCAAAGTAGATAGCATTAAATACTAGGCCTTGAAGAAGGGGTAGAGTTTGAATAATAGGAAATGGGTGGGAAAGGGAATTTCCAGTAGAGGAAACTGAGAAAAGTACAGAGTGTATTTGAGGAACAATCTGTTGTGACTAGAAAAGAGGATATAGTTGGAAATAAAGCTGGAAAGATAGGTTGGAACCAGATCATGAGATACCTTCCAGGATAGTAAAGTACAAATATAACTCACTTTGCTTGATTTATGTGTTGATTCAAGTGTATAAACATAGGTTCAACTTCTTTTCTTAGCTAGAGTAAATCAATTTGAAGGATTCAAGGATGGATGAAATACTGGATCTCTACATTTTTGGAGAGGAGTAATTTAGGTAGGAGAATTTGGTAAAATTACTGCATTAGATAATTATGTTTTACTTTTTATCATTTAAAAGTGAATACTGAATCCCTATAGTAAATGATGTGGTATTTAAGGAGAGGAGTGAATCTACCTAGTACAAGATGAAAACAAATTTTATTTCTAGCACTATGCTGAAAATTTTATTTGTATAATGAATGTTACTCAAATTTAATGACAGCTGTGGTCTGTGATGACCTAGGTTCTGATCCCAGTATCACTTAACTCTAAATGAGATTTGAACAAATCAGCATTTCTGAATCTGTTTCCTTATCCTTCAATGCCACCCATTCCAGCCCACTCATTTAACAACCATAGAACAGCTTGCTATCTGGTACCTCCTTCCAACCATGGCATATTTCAAAATAAAATGAAAAATTAATCTGTCAGGTAATTGACACTAGTTTTTAAGCATATTTGGTAACCAGAGTAATATTTAAGGGGATGTATATATTTAAGGGGTGTGATACCAAAGAAGTAGGAGAGATGAACCCAGTCCATGGGGACCATTTGGGGAGACTAGCTAAGCCTACCTAGAAAGAAAAATAGTTGCTCAGTCCTTTGTAAGCATTTTAGTTTTCCCACCTTCTACATCCCTTTCTTACCTACAGAGAATGTACTCTGCATCAGATGCATTTATTATCTAAAGCATTCTCTGTAAAACATGAGCACATGAAATTTAAGGAAGCAGTACATTAAAAAGTACAAAATGGCTAAGACAGACTGAGTAAATACATAGGAAATCCCAGGTAAAATGTTGCTAAGTTAGATGAGGTTGATTGTTTTCCTGAAGGTGTGATTTAAGACAGGTTTATGCTGCCAACAGCCAAAACCTAAACTGGAGTAAGTATACTGTAGATGTAATTTTGCTAGTAAAAGAAATAGTCTCTTCTGAAATAAAGGGTTTGCTAATTTATTCCATTTTTACCTAAATTGTTAATTACTATTTTTATTTCATTTGTTTCATTTTGAATGTTTATAAAAAAATGGAAGTATTATATTTGAGAACATCCTGTTTACAATAAAAACTTAATGATAACTTCATAAAACAAAAATAGCATGTGTCTAAAAATATGATTATGGACATGTTCACTTAAGGAAACAAATTTAAAAGATAAAATTCTAACTTTAGCTAGTCTATGCAACTTTTTTTTTTAGAATGATAAATGTCTTTTTTGAAAATTCAGTGGTGACATTTATTGCATAGGAAAGCATGTTGCTCTATTTTTTCCTTTCTATGTGGTTTTTAATATAACACTTACACATCAAATCTTACTAAACAGAAGAAACATAAAATGTTACTTTTTAAAATAAATTTTGGTAAGAAAGTTTTCCTATCGTTAACACTGTGATTCTGCTTGAATAATTACAATATTAGAACTTCGATATGCCAAGAGTTTTAAGGTACAGCTTGAGAGGTTTAAGATGTAATGTTTAAAGAGTTTTTTTGTGTGTGTTTGACTCATTTATGAATGGGGTATTTTTGTGGAATGATATTACTTGATTTTCTGCATTTGTCAAGATGGTGAATGATTAATAAGCTGGGCTTCAGAAGATAGTTATGCAGACTGTGACCTGAAAAAGAGGGGTTAGCCATGGACTGTGAGTATGGGCTGGAATCTAGCTGGAGCTCCACTTGTACAGTGGCAAGGGGGCCACATCAGCCCAAGGAATGGGTGCTTTTTCTCATCTTTCAGTCAAAATAAGATGGTTATTTCCTAGGATGTTCCCCCAGAGAGGGTGCCCTTTTCTGATTAACACAAAGGTGCTTCATGACTGGATGAATTTAAGAAGTAAAAGAAAATGAGCAGTTAGGTATGGTGCTGTGTTTTCCTAGTGGTTACTACAGCACAGTAGCCTAGGTGTGACAGATTTTTAGTGATATGTAAGGCAATCTGGAGACAGTATATTGCAATGGGAAGAGTTCTGGGAAAGAGTTTGGAAACCAGGATTCTAGGCCTTGCACAGTTTTCCAGCTGTTTGAATTTGGGTGTTCTTTTCCGGAAAATGAAGTACCTTCTGCTTTCAAGGATGCATCCAGCTCTCAGTTTCTGGGAAAGTTATATCTGGAACATAGTAAGCAGGAAGAAGTTGGAACTGGGAACTTTCTGAATTGACACATCTTATATGTCATTAAAGGTCCTTGAGAGTATCTGTTGACATGATTTATAATAGTAAGTCTTGAAATCAAGTAGTCTTTCACTTTCTTCTTTCTGCTTACTTTGTTTAATTTGCTTCTCCTCTTCTCCCTTTCCTTATTCTTTATTTTTGTTATTGCTGTTTTTATCTTTATTATGCTTTCTTATCTATTATTATGCTCAGAGAGTTGTTTTTGAATTTTTTTTGTTAAAGTATAGTTGATATACACTATTATATTGGTTTCAAATATACAACATAGTGATTTAACAGTTATCTGCATTATTAAATGCTCACCCTAACTAGTGTAGTTACTGTCAACACAAAAAAGTGTTACAGAATTATTAACTATATTTCCTATGCTGTACTTTTATCCCTGTGACTAATTTATATTATGACTGAGATTTTGTCTCCTTATCCCCTTCACCTATTTCACCCACCCACCCCAACCCCTCCACCATGGTAACCATTAGGCACTTCTAGTGTCTTTGAGTCTATTTCTGTTTTTGAACTTCCCTCTTTTCTAATGTAAGCATTTATTCCCTGTAAGGAAACAAGAATTTCCCTGTAAGCACTGCCTTCTCTGCATCTCACCAATTTTAATATGTTGTTATGATAGTCGATATTATGCATCCACTTGGCTAGGCCATAGACCCTAGTTTAATGAAACACTAATATAGGTGTTGTGAAGATATTCTGTCGATGTGGTTAAAGTCCATAATCAGTGACTTTAAATAAAGCAGATTATCCAAGATAATGTGGGGGCCTGATTCTGTCAGTTGAAAGGCTGAAGAGCAGAGCTGAGGCTTCTTGCCTGAAAAAGGAATTCCATCCGTGAATAGCAGCTTCATCTTGTGCTGCGCACAGAGTTCAGCTTATCTTGATGGCCTAATTGCTTAAACGCTGGATCTGAATCTCTTGGGTTTCAGACTTGCCTGGCCAGCCCTCACAATTGCACAAGTCAATTATTTAGTGATCATATATATGTTGTACTGGTTCTGTTTCTCTGTTGAATCTGACTGATATAATTGTGTTTTTAATTTTATTCAGTTCAAAATATTTCCTAATTTCCCTGTGGCTTCTTCTTTGACCTAGGGGTCATTTAGAAGTGTGCTGTTTATTTTCCAAATATTTGGGAATTGTCAGAAGACAAATTCTGTATTTCAGTTATTTTAAAATTATTAAAACTTATTTTTTGGCCCAGATATAGCTTATCTTGATGCATCTTCCATGTACACTTGAAATGAATATGTGTTCTGTTGTGGTTGTTTGGAATGCTATATAAATGACTCCAGTAATTTTGATGGCCCCTTTGACTACATTTTAATGTTTAAATTATACCTGGTAGCTTACAAATTTCCTTGATTGATATGAGTTTTTTTAATGATCCTATTTCTGAAAAACTAAACAGGTAGTAAGTTCTGACTTTATACTTCATTATTTCAATTAATAAGTTAATAGTTATTTTTAACTTCTTCTTGTTACTTATTTGAAATAGGTCATAATACATAGCAACTGTTATGTTTCATGTCTTTTGCTTTCAGTTTTATCCTGTATAATAAGAACTCTTTCTCAGTTTCCTCTTGATTATCCAAGAATAAATTTTTAGTTGGTAAATTTTCTTGAACTTGTCCTGCTTAATTTTCTTCAGAAGGTTTTGTATATTGCTGGGGTAGGCAGTTTTGTTGTCCTACCTTAAGAACAGAAAAAGTACCTGGAAATGAAAAATCAAATCAGTATATTCTTAGGAGCAAGTTTTTGCCATCTTTAAAAAAACATTATTAGCCAGGGTTAAAATGGCCTTTTCAGTTTTCAATGCATTTTTCTTTTAAATAAACTCAGTGAAAGAAAACGGAAAGTTAAAAAAAGCAAGCCTTTGGATACTTTCTTGCTTTAAATTATGTGCTTACTATTTGTGCTTATCTATCTTCATGGAATATAAATTGTAAATTTCTGAAGTGAGTGGGAAATGGATTAGATAATCTATTTAACCTTTGGTGAATTGAGAATATTACCTAAATTTAAAAAATTGAAAGGTGCCTGAGAAGCCATCTGATCTAGAATCTCACCCAGTCCAAGAATTCATTTTACTGGAGTTTATTCCATGTCATAAGCTGCTCTACCATGTACATGTGGGATTTATTTTTCCATTACCATTAGTATGACTATAAAAAAGAAACTCATATGTAGGAATCAAAATGATTATGTTGTTGCAGTGGAAAGAGTATTGCTTTGGGGTCTAACAGACCCAAGTTGAAATACCAGGTGTGCAATTTTTTAACTCAGTGTCTTTGAATGAAATAGTTAATTAGTCTGAGCCTCAGCATCTTCATTTTAAAATAGGAATAAAAATACCTATTTTACCAGATTGTTATATGACAAGGTGAGTATGGTAGGCATTCAATAAATCATACTTATTAAAATTATATCTGTTACAATATTTTTATTTTTCTATTTTCAAGATACTACATACTTACAATAATATTTTCTAGTATATTTTCAGAATCTTCAAGTGACTCTGAATATTATTTGTTTTACTCTTTGAGTTTTGTAATTTAAGAAAAAATGATTAATATGTAATACACTTTTTAAATAGCTAGGATGAGTCAATTACACCTACTTCTGTTTTCCTTTTTAAGTAGCATTTAATCTCCTGCTACATTTAATCTTTCTACACCAAATGTTCACAGCACCTACGTAGAACTATGGAAGTTTAAAGTTTAAAGCAGATGCATATCAACTGTCTCCCAGTTCCTCATTTTCCAGATAAAATTTTCAGAGGATAAATGACTTGATCAAGATCATTTTAGTCTTATTGAGTGTAAATGTGAATCTGGCATATTTTTTTTCCTATACTTCCCTCTGAGAGCCTCCAAACCACTCACCAGTGTACAACAACATATTAAATTATGGAAGCAACTATTACATTCCCATTACATGTAAGCAAATGACCAGGAAGCCACCTAGAGAATCGGTCACAGCTTCTGTCAGTGAAAACCAGTGATTGTGCTAAATAAAAGTGTCATTTTTTGTATTTTTATATTTAAGACAAGGTCAATCACAAAATAATTAGGCTGTTAATGTCATTTCTTGTAAAATGATTTTTCTTGATTTGGGTTTTCTGGAAACAGACCCTCACCTATTCCTTTTATGATTCAATGTTTCATCCTTTTTTTGTTAAATTATGTGTTAGGCCTAGGAAATTCAGTCAATTTCCAATTTTAGAATTACTGCCTCAGTGTTAGAGTACTGACTCATCTTACAAATGGATCATGTTTGCAATTTTATTTATATGTTGTTTAGAGTTTAAGAAAATTTTCCTGTATAAACAGGCTGAAAAGCCATTAGAACATTGTGTAAAGCCACACATACAGGACTGCAGAAGATACCCTGAAAATAATTTCAATGGTAGGTCTGAGGAGGGGGAATCATTTTAATGAGTTTATCCACTTATTTTTTCAGTTAACAGTTAATATTTATTAAACATCTGCTCTGTGATCAGGGTATATTTTAAGAAGATTATATCTCAGCTGGCTCTTCAAGGATGGATAGGATTGAATAAGTGGTATTGTATTATGTTTCTATGCATTCTTATGCATTATATTGTTCTTCTATCAGTATTTACCTTACATTATAAATATGATCTGTTTGTGAATCACACATTTAATTAATGTCTTCATTTCAGGAGTGTTCAAATAGGTTTGGTGGTCATTTGAAGCTCATAGCCTTCTAATTTATTACTGTTTTCTGCTTAGTCAGAATACTGCTTTTTTATATGTTGAGTAACAGTATAATTACTTGAATTATAAAATTATAATTGCCTAGATAAATTTCATGTTTCTGGTCAGTACATTATATTCCTAGTAGGGAAATAAGGAATCCTACTTCAGAAGCAAAACAAAGCTCCAGAACATTAATGAATATGAAAGTAGCCAAGCACTATTATCTCTCCCATCACCTGTATGTGTACAAGGGATACAGTGTAGCTTTGTACAGCAGTTCTCAAATTTTTTGCTCTCTTAAAAATTATTGAGAACCCTAAAGAGCTTATTTTTTTGTGGGGGGTAGAGTGGGCATTATATCTATCAATATTTACTTGAAGTTAATACTGAAAAAATTTTTAAATATTTATTAATATACTTTAACATAGTATAAAATTGTACTTTAACATAAATAACACATTTTTGAAAAAAAAAACTATTTTTCCCAAAATAAAAGACATTTAATGAGAAGAGCAGAAGAAATTGTTTTATATTTTTGCAAATCACTTAGCAACTAGCTTAACAGAGGGTAGCGGGACTCCTTTATCTGCTTCTTTGTTAAGTCTGTTGCATGTACTGTGTTGTTATGGTTAAATTATAGAAGGAAATATGGCTTCACACAGATATGTACTTTGAGGAGAGAGGAGTATTAAATAGCCTTTATAGATAATTATGGTTGTTCTTCTTTGATACCAAAACTCAACAAGTACTAATATCTTAAAGGTTAAATACAATGTGAAATCAATAACTCTTCATAATTTGTTATACGATAAATTCATTGGTTTCTTTTGCACTTTGAATGGATCCTTTACCCATGCATGATTTTGTAACTTACGAATTGGTCTTTTGGAAACTGTTAGTCCATGGAGACGTTCAGATCTTCCAAATGTTGATGCATTTTGCCATACCATAAAAAAAAAAATCACATTCATAAAAACATCACTGATTTCTAATCTTCTAGCCTCTGGTAGTGATTCTGAGCTTTCTATAATCCTATTTTTTTCTTTAAAAGCTCAATTTTTATCATTGTCAACAAATATTTTCAGTCTTTTTTCTTGTAGTGAGAGGATCACTAGAGGATTCTCGAACCAAACAAATCTGGCCTTGCCTAGCTGTGAGATCTAGAGATTACCTCAGCTTTCTCTATTTGTAAAGTGAGCTTACAATATTACTGTATTCCAGGATTTGTGTGAGGATATGAGTTAATATGTATAAAGCTCTTGAAAAAGCATCTGGCATAGAGTAAGCCTGTGCGTTTGCAGATTATTATTTTGTATTTTACAGGTTTATGTATGTATTCTGTTAATTTTGGATATTTAAAAACTCCATGTTCATCTCACTGCTTTTAAATAAGCTCATACTTAAACTAGATGGTATGGATGACATTTCAGTTTTGAATACTCTCAGACAGTTCTTTGTGTGTGTTGTTTATACTACTTCAGTTTACAAAGTATACTTTGAACTACTTTGATAGCAGTGCTAGAGAAGTAAATGCTTCCATCTATATTCTATAACTGGATTCTCTTATTACTCAGCATGTGCTTTTGAGATGATTTCTTCTGCAGTTTAAGTGACCTCAGGTATTCTCAGTGCCATATAAAGGGGTTGTTGGATTCTTTTGGTCATCAGTGTTAAATGATAGCACAACTTGGCTAGTCTTAAAGTTAAGGCAGCCATTTATATTGTTTTCTATAGACTTTCGCTTTCAGTTCATATATTCTTTGCAACCTGGATTTGTTTGAAAGTTGTTAGCTCTGTGACATATTCAGTGTTTTGATTCTCTTTTTCCTATAGTCTTCACCTAGAGCTTTGTGCTAAGAGGCCACACAGTATAGGAGGAAAATGTTTTATCTCTGAATATAGTAAAAATAGTCTCTGCTTACATTAAATCCATCATTTATCCAGAACACATGAGCTATTGATTACTTCTGTTTTGTTTTGTTTTTTTATCATATTTTCCAGAACTTCTGATTGAATGTAAGAGTAACCTAGCACACTTTGGGGGCCAGCAAAAGTCTTTATGCTATTGATCAATCACACTGAATGAAATTATTCTATTAGAATAATAAATAATAATTACTTGAATTTGTATAGTATAACTAAACATGAGATGGGGGAAAAAATTTTTTTGATGCAATCTCAATATTTGCCTCCCCAACACCTTTTAAATAAGAAATCATGTTGTATCATGAATATTCAAACTGCATATTCTAAAGAAAGTAAAACCAAATGAATTCTTTGAAAAATTTCAACATTTATTGAATAACATCTGTTTGCATAAAAGGGTAGTAAGTAGTTTTTTTTCCTGTTATCTCTGTAACCAGCGACAAAACTGTTCTTTTCTGATTCGAACTTTAAATGAACTCTTCTATAAAGCTCTGATATTATGTCTCCTCATACTATCTCAATATTCTTCTATGTACTATAAACACAAAGGAACTTTTCTTTTCTAACCAAGGGAACTTTGATGTAAATTGCTAGGACCCTACAAAAGATCTGGAATAATTTCATATTTTGTTATAACCTCATGTTTATAATTTGTTTTTTGGAGTTCTGTGAAATGCCTTTCACTCTAAGTTAGACTAGATGATAATCACTCTTCTCAGCCTGGCCAAAAGGTAATGCTCAGCGCAGTGACACATTCAAAAGGAAAATGGAGAGATTTCCAAGCATTTATCTCAACTTTATTTTTACCAATCTATGTCCTTGCTTGTATTTTCTGCTGCTTGTTTTGATTGAAACTAAGTATTTCTTTGTAAATTCCAAGGACACATATGTATTCTATACCTAGGGTCCAAAAGTTTCCCATTCATATGCTTATACTATGCTGTTTCTTCAGACTTGTGTACACCTAAGCTCTTAATCCTTTCCCCTGAGCCATCTCCAAAAGCAAACTTCATATTTGGTGAAGCAAGAATTGTTTCTAAAGATTGTCCTTGGATTCAGTTGTAGAACAGGAAAAGAGTTTGCAATTCTGGGATTTCCCCTGGTTCCCACTGCCAAAACAACTAAAGGTTTCTGGAGTCTGCATAGGTCCCCCTCTTAATAGTACAGAGACACGTCTTTTTAAATCTGAATAAACAAAACAGAAATGGAGAACAGTATAATAAATGTGCATGTCCTTATGGATTTTAGATTTATAAGTATAATTTTATTTATTTTGCTAACTGAAAAGCTATGCTTTATGGCACATAATAGTAGACTTAAGAAACTTTTCTAACAATAGGATATTTCCACTCACCTTCTTCAGTATATATATTAACTTAGGGTCTTTAAATAGTAAACATCCTCCAACATTATAATTGGAAGCTTCACTTTTCAAAAAGTTAATAAGTGAATGGTTATATTCTATGTAAAGTAAAAGTCTAAATAATGTTTTTAGAGGATTATAGGCTAAATCTGTGTTCCTCTTTCCTGTTACAATGCTGGTCCATAAAACAGATGTAATCCTGGCTATGGATACCCTATGCATTCAATTCTGTAGATTGCTGAATGTTTGGCAAAGATAATTATATAGTTTGGTTTGGGATGTGGAAACAGCAAACTTTTCTACTTTCCATTATGTAAATTAGCAGTGGAAATTACTATATTTCTCTATGATGTTATTTGCTAAATATAGGTATTATGGTTTCATTTCTATTAGAAGGAATAGTTTGCCATGAATTGATGGTCAAGTTTTTGGTATAACTTCAATTACATATAATATTATTTCACTGTATAGTAGATACATTCTCTTTCAATAATTAATTTTTCCTCTAAACTTCTGTGGAATTAATAGCCTCTAGGAAAATTAATCAAACTTCTGATAACTTGTTTTATAGGATATCTGTATTTTTAAATTTTATTCATTTACTTTTTAACTAGAGAGACCACTCTACTCTTGTCTAAGGGAAAAAAAGACTTGAGTCTTATCGTGATATATGTCATTTTTATCTCTCTTGTTTCTTTGTGACCTATCTTAATTCTTGGGACTGTTGATCAAATCCAAACAAAGATTTAAAACTTGCTAGCTTAATTTTGATGATAAAATAGATAGCTGTTAAATTGTTTAATTCAAGAAGAAAATAGTTAATGAAAAAGTAAACTAGGTTATAAATTATGTCCCACGTCTAGTTTAACAAATACTGTTCTTACCACAGTTATAAATACAGTAGCTAGTGAACTGCAGCAAATGGCTTACAATTAAGTTTGAATATTGCCAAGGCCCTCAAAAGTAAAAAAAGAAAAGAAAGCCAACACTTTTTTTCCCCCAAAGTGTTCATTATGTCCTACACTTTTGAGGTGGCCTAATCTTCATGGGTGGCTCTAGAAGACAGTGGACAGGAAAAAGAAAAGAGGTGAATCTCAAGCAGTCAGGCACAGATAACACTGATTGTTTGCTGTGGTTTGCAGCACATTAAGTGATGTATTCTGTTTATAGATTTCACTTAAGTGTTACATTTTTATTTCCTTCAATTGCTAACCAAGAGTTTCCTCTGGGAAGATGTTTTTGCCATTCTTGGAACCACATGGAGTTTTCCTTTTAATAATACTACTGTTTGCTGAGGTCCCAGGCATGTGACCTTTAAAAAAAAAGGCATCATTTTCTTACTTTAAGTGTTTGGTTAGGAGTGAGTTGGCCCATTCAAATCAATCCTAATGTGATGTGAGTTCATACTAACCTTTGACAAAATCCATGGTTTAAAATTTAGACTTGAAGGAGACAATAAATCTTACTGTTTAAATCACCCAACAGGGTAATAGTATCATTTTTAACATTTCTCCAGTCTTCTTTCCTAAATCTGTTATTCTGTGATATAAAGCCTTGGTTGCTTTTCAGTACTTCTAAATTTGTTTGCAGAAGGTGGAGCCCAGAAAATGTGCCCATCATTGAATGCTCTAAGTTTAGCTGAGGAAAAGCAAGGCTGCTGTAATGTTTCTATTCCAAAAAAGTTGTATTTATCTGAGTTACAACACTGGTTTACGTAAATGAGAAACTAAGATTTTCCATACACCAGGAAAAGTTTCAGAAGGATGGCTTTTGTGCTTGCCACTTCATACTCACCAAATGTTACAAACAAATACTCATGTCTGCAGGTCATTTGTGGGTGTGCCTAATTGCAGCTCACAAGTCATTCAAGCTCAAGACTTTTCCAGGTACAAATGAGAAACCCTCAGGAAATTAGCCCTTCTGCCTTTCTGGAATGAGGTTTAGTTTTTAAGTTTACAAATGTATTTTTTGCATAAAAGTAGGTGTATCAGATGCTCACTTTGTTTCAGGAAGGAATTCTATCACCCTTGGTGTGGAATGGCACTATTCTAATCTTTATCACGTTACTACATTTTTGTCCTTTGGGATTGGGATTTAAATATGTTAAAATCTTCAATAGTTTGTTAGTTATCTTTTAAAAAAGAAAACTGATAAGTTTTTTAAATGACTCCATTACTTATTTTGGCTACCAAAGTATCAAATTTGGTTTAAAAATGTATGTGAAGATTTTAATCAGTCTCCTTTCCATAATGAAACCACAAAAGATTCAGTGAAGTTGTGCTTAATACCTAGCATTTGTTTTTTCTTTTACTATATAGCAAAAGGCTTGTCCTTAAGCCAACCAGAAGGAAGTCCAGGCTTAATGAAATCCATACTCCTTTTTCCACTTTGGACATTAAAAACAAATAAAACAAAATGGCTCATAGGGATCTTTCTTATTTAGAATTTTACAACTTTACAACTTACTAATTTAGTGTGTAATTTTACTGAACTTGTTCCAAAATGTGAAATCTGGAGTTGTTGCTAGTTCTATAAACCCCTTTCCTTTCATAGTATTTTGGAAGATGAAAACTTTTAACAGTATTTTCTTTGGAAGGCATTTTTAACCTTTTCTGTATTTTGAGAGATCATTTCTAAAAAGTGTCTCTTAAAAAGCACCTTACTGAACTTGTTCGTTATGCTTCAGAAGATTGGAGACTGATGAGAATTAGGCTTGAGATGGATTAATGATTGTGCATTGAGCATTGACTCCCCTATACAGAATTTTATTGTTGTTAACAACCATTTGATCAATAAATATGAGAGATGCCCTCTCAAAAAAAAAAAAAGCACCTTACTAACACTACATTTTTCGAAGAGATTCTTGAATTATCTACATTTTATTTTCTGATCAAGAGTCCTTAGGTAAGAGTGATCCTCTTTATTTAATCAGCTGCACAGTTGAATATTCTGTACAATTAGTGTTGATCACATAATTGATTTATTCCTGAATAATTAGCATTACTTACTCAAAATGATTAGATTGCCTTTACTATCTTAGTTTTTCTAAGTGAAGTACAGCGTTTTGGGTGGGTTAAAGACTGACAGGAAGAGAACATACATATACTCATACATACATATATATATATATATATATATACACACATATATACACATATATATATATATATATATATTAGCTTTAGTTCCCAATTTAATTAATCAAAAGTCCAGTATTTTATCAGAAGTAAAGTCAGAGCAGAAGCAGTTGCAATATACCTCAGTATTCTCTTAGTCACCTTTGTCCCTAACAGTGATCACTGTTGCTAATAACAATGTGCATGATAGGGTGACTGAATCAGAAAAGTTCATTTCTTGCTATGTCCCTATCCTTTTATATTCACTATTCTAAAAGAACTCACAACCTGTGGGCTATTCCATTTTCATCACTATTTCAGAAGAACTCGAGCTAACAATCTGTGGGCTTCCTTTTAAGGGAATGTTTATAATTACCAGACTTTCCTGGTCTTTGAACCAAACTCAGTGTCAGCAAGGACACTTTCTCATCCAGAGGGAGAAGGCAGAGTTAATACCAGATGTCCTCTGCCTTTTAACTTACAAGTGTTCTGGAAGGCCATTTCTCCATAAGTATTAGAGCTGAAATTTATCATTTTGAATTTTAGAATAACCTAGTAAGTCTTTGATTTTTTACATCAGAAAAAAAGGATAGTAATCTGAACTGACCAAATTTGTAAAATCATTCCTGTTTGGATTGAGAATGATTTTTATACTCAGGTTTGCATATAGTCATATGCCCTTAGAGTACTTATCAACAACAATGAATCGTAATTTGAAAACTTGACTCAAGAGGAACTGAGAAGCTGTATAGTCTCTCTTCTTTGATAGGAAAAGAATCTTTCAAAAGTGCAAAGTTGGACCATAAAAAAAAACAACTGTATCTCTACTTATAACACTTCTGACACCAAATGTATGGGTTTTCCAATTCTCCGAGGAAACCAACGAGATTCTTCACAATTTAATTCCATTCTGATACTTACTCCCTGGAGTTAGTGCATACCCCATAGGCTTCATACATACTCCCTTAAATTCTGTCCCCTGCCTCATCCCACACTTCCTTATACTATAGCTTTTTTACCCTCAAGTCTCATAATATGCCCCCCAACTTCAGACACCAATCACAAGAAGTAGGTTTCCAGGTTACTAACGCTTCTGTCTGACTTGGCTACAGATCTGAGATTCCCACAACCCCCTTCTTAGGTTTGATAATTTGCCATAATGGCTCACAGAACTAAGGGAAATACTTTTATTTACTAGTTTATTATAAAATATATAGGTGACGGGCCAGATGAGGAGGTACATGGCATTATTTCTGGAAGAATGCCAAGCTCAGAGCTTCTGTCCTCATGGACTTTAGGGTGTGCAGAATCCTCAGAACCAGCAGCAAGAGCCAGAGAGGGAAGGGGTGACTCTGCTGCACCTTAGCAGTGTCCTCAGGAGATAATCATATGTGAAGATGAAGACTTCCCAAGGACTGTTCAAAGGAGTTGGCAGAAAAGGGTTTGTTGTTCTTATGTGAATGTTTCTAACTTTCTTTCCCTTTTCATTAAAAAAAAAGTAATATATACTCATTAAGGATGTTTCAGAAAATGGAGACAGGTAAAAAAGAAAGAAAAAGTTTTCACCATCTATATAGAGCTGTTAATATGTTGGCATAATTTCTACAAATCAAGTCTTTCTATGAAGCAGGTGTTTTTTCAGCTGAGGGTAACAGTATGTACCATATAAAGGCAAAAGAGAGCTGCTATGATTGTCTGTTACTATTTGTAAACAGTAAGTAGAAGTCAGATCATAAAAGGGCTTATGCATTGTGGGGGAGCTGTTGAAGAGTTTTAGGCTGGGTGGGGGTGCATGAACACGTTTACATTTTAGCACCATTCCTTTGACCATAGTTCAGACAATCTATTAGAGGGCCCAGGCCTGATGCCTGAATCAATTCTGAAGCAGTTTCAACAGCCCAGGTCATAACGGGCTACCAAGACATTGGGAATGAGGAGAGAAAAGGAACTTGCGAGTTTTATAAGGAAGAACTGACAGGATATAGTGATTGATTAAGTGTGGAGGCTGAAAAGCATGCTATTCTTTACTGTTTCTGCTTTGTCACATACCCTCACTTTAAAACTGTCTCTGTTAGGTGCCCCACAAAAACTTCAAATTCAACATGTCCAAACAGAAATTATCACCATCCTTAACAACTGTCCCAGTGTTGTCAGGCAGCTGCGTCTGGGGAGGTCTCTCCTGTGCACTAGGTGAAACCTCAACGTGGGTGGGGGAGGGTTCTTGACTCTGATGGAGAAAGAGTTCTCAAACAGGTCAGAAGAGTATAGGTAAGGAAGGAATTCATTTAAGTGAGAGTTGTAGTGAATGGCAGCGACCATACAGGCAGCAGAGACCAAGGAGGAACAGAGGGAGGAAAGGGAAGCTCATTGAGCTCCTGCTCAGCATAGGGCAAATCCCTTGCCAACTCCTGTAGCCAAGGTCACCTGGCATCTAGTGTCTGCTTGAATCTACATGGCGTCGGAACTGAGCCCCTACAACCCCAGGATTCGGGGGAGCTGCCGAGCACTGGATGGAGTGCGATTATGTTTTGAGAACTTCCCTAAGGCAAAGAAAGATTTTTAGGCAGGCTACAAAAGAACATGATCATACAGCTGAAGTCCCGTCTGGGTCACCTACGTGATGGGAACTTGCCAGCCCAAAATCAGAGATCTTAGTAGCCCTTCCCTCCTTCTCTGAAGTAGGACAGAGAGAGTGAAGACTTGTGCTTGTCTAAAAAATAGAATGAAATAGCAAAGTAACAAAAGACACTACTGGAAGAGCACAGAGACAAAATGCAGTAAGTTGAGTAGTGAGAAGTCTTTATTTAAATGAAGTACACACTTGATGAAAGGGGAATGCAGGCCTCCTCAGAGAGGAGGCACACTTAGAGGCTTAGGATTCTGTCTTTTAAGGCTGTCAAGAATGGGGCAAAGGGCAGAGGGGTGGGGGATTGTAGGCTTGACATGTGGTCTCATGATGTCTTTCTCTGGTGAGAGAGATTATGTCACCATCCACAGTCAGTCCTCTAGATGTTCTGTAAGATAAACTTAACACAAGGAATTTCTTGATTCTGTTCTTTTTGAGGATAGTGGTTACTCTCAAGCACTGGGAACATATCAGTTAGGACTGCTTGCCCTGCCTTTAGATAGATTGTTGGCTGATTGCCCAAAAATATGTTAGGAATCTTACCTCCTAACTCCCTGGTTTTTTAAATGGAATCTTAGCCTTAAGATGGGGTCCCTCCTGTTCTTACTATACTATTTATATCAGCATTTTTCATCATAGGCAGGAAAAATTAATCATGATGCTTGTCCCCTGTCCCTGCCCTACCTCACTAGATTCCCTATCTCAGTGACTTTGTCCTCACCCACCTAGTTCCCCAAGCTAGAGATTTGGAAGTTGTACTAGACTCTTCCATAATGTCTACCTCTATATCTAAGTCATCACCAAAACCTACCAGATTTACCACTTTAATCTGTAAGATCAATTTCTTTACATCTTCATGGCCACTGTATTTGTCAAATTCTAGTTTTTATTTTTGACTTAGAGCAGGAGTTGGAAAACCACAGCCTACAGACCAGATCCATCCTGCCATCTGTTTTTTCAATCACCTGATTTTGAAAGTTTTAATAGAACATAGCCACACATATTTGTTTTTATTTTCTCTATTGTTGCTTGTAACACCACAATGGCAGAGTTGAGTAGTTGTGACTGTGACCATGCGACCTACAAAATCTAAAATATTCACTGTCTGGTACTGTGCAGAAATATTGCTAACCCTTGGCTTATAATGTTGCGATATAACTGGTTTATCTTCTTTCAGTCTTAAATTTGGCCTTTACTGTGTTAATGGAGTGATTTTCCTGAAACACTGTCTGTTCATATCAACCGCCCTTGTTCAAGTCTCTTTAATGGCTCCCAAAAGCCAAAAGAATTAAATCTACAACTCCTTAGCATAGGAAGTGATGAACTCCGGTACACATTTTCAAATTTCAATTCTTCCCCAAAACGCCTTTGCCAAAAACTCTAGATCTCAATCTTCAAGTCCTTTGTAATGGTTCATTTTGATGGGATAATTTATGAGAACATTCTCCATTAATGTTAATGTTAGGAAGTTTAATCTTTGAAGATCTTGTATAGGAATTCTTTGATGAATCTGTATTTTTATGAGGTGACATTTCGTACAAAACCCCAGCCCATTGGTTTTCAGTTTTATGTCAGTAAAAAGGATGAGAGTAAATACTATTGCCAGACATTAGCTTTACCTTTTCAGCAAGACCTCTGAGGCTTGCTAAGATTTTAACACCTCTGCTATTTTCATTCATTTTGTGATTCTGAAAAGACTACTTCTAGATATTATCAGGAAACTCAGAGAGCCTTTTAGGTATTTCCAATTTCACCACAATGGCAAAGTTAAAGATAGCTTTCTATGCAAGAGAGAATAAAATCAAAGTTTTGCTACATAATAGGAGAGAGTATTCTTTTCAGCCTCCATTTCTAGTCAAATCATTGAGTTTTGTTTTTTTATTAAAAGTTAAGGCATTTCATGTGCCAGTTTTGTCTCAGACTCCATTAATGACATAATTCCCAGGAAAGATTGGCACTATTCCAGAAATCAGTCCTCTTTTTACCCTACATCACAATAAAACTTAAGACTTTGTAAATGTCTTTGTATATCTGCATGTAGTAGAAAGAATTCTAACAGAAGAGATAAACCTTGTGTTCTAGATTGAAAAGGAAAGGAACTGATAGATTTTTATTTGGAGAAGGTAATAGATGCTTCAAAAAGGAAATTACTTATCTCTTTCCGAATATTAACAGAATTTTTTAATAGTACTGGAAAATCAAAATGGAAATATTTTTGTATATCAAGTACCTAATAGAATTTTTCTTTTTTTAATAAAATGTACTGTAAATTTTTTGAGAAATATCAAACTTAATTGTATGATTTTGTTTAAATGCTAAACAAAAGAGTAAAAATCTTTGCACATTTCAAGATTTATTGAACACTTACCAAGTGCAAAGCAATTACATGCTAACTTATTGTATACTTTGTTGAAAACGTAATCACGTTTAATTTATCATACTTACTTTCTTTACCCTTTTCAGGTTAAATCCAACCTTTTTAGAAGCTTCTAAGAATTTCACTTGAAACGAGACTCAAAAAAAGTTTACAATTATTTCAGTAGCCTATTGATATAGTTTAGAGAGCATAGCCTATCTATGTAATTTTAAAAATATATTTTTATCTAAATTACTCTCATTTCCTTAACTAAACTTTCACTACAACTAAAACAGGAGATTCCCTTAGAGATGAAAACACAATTGGTTAGCGTGCTTTAGTAGCTTTGTATCTGCTGCTGACTAATGCCTAATATTCATTCATGGTTATATGTGCACCATGAGCCCAATGGTCACAGTGACTAAACCCATTTGAATCACTTTAGATTGTGTCAGTGCTGAACAGCTAAAATCTTCAACACAAATGAAAAATGAAATGCATGGCTACTAATAAAATTCTGTGCTTCTGTCATAACCTTCAGCCCAAAGCACTTTCCTAACAGCACTTACTAGGTATCCGAGAGCTACTTGGGGGAAGGACGAAAGAGCCAAATGGAATTTCAGGATCTGGCTGCACTTGATTCAAGAAGTCAACCCATATTAAAGTGAAGGCTTGCATTTTCACATAGAAAACCTAAGATTATAAATGATTTCAAATGAATTAACAGTCCTTTGAAATATTGCCATAATTTCTTACCCCCTCACTCTGAATTAATTTTTTTTAATTTTAATTTTTAATTGTGGTGAAATACAGATAACATAAAATTTACTATCCTAACCATTAAGTGTACAGTTCAGTGTTGTTAAAAATATTCATGTTGTACAACCAGTCTGCAGGTTATGCCTACAAAAAATAAAATCTTATTAAATAACTCTCCATTTTCACTTCCTCCCAAGCTCTAGGCTTGGAACCATAATTCTACTTTCTATAAATTTGACTATTCTAGATACCACATATGAGGAGAGTCATACAGCATCTGGTTTTTGGGACTCACTCATTTCGCTTAGCATCATGTCCTCAAGGTTCATCCATGTTATACAATGTATCAGAGTTTCCTTCTTTTTTAAGACTGAATAATATTCCATCCTATTTAGATACCACATTTTGTTTATCCATTTATCCACTGATGAACACTTGGGTTCCTTCCACATTTTAGTTGTTGTGAATAATGCTGCTATGAAGAAAGAGTGTGCAAATACCTCTTTGAGATCCTGTTTTCAATTCTTTTAGATGCACACCTGTAAGCGGGATTGCTGGCTCATAAGGTAATTCTGCCTTGATTTTTTTGAGGAACTGCCCTACTGTTTTCCACAGCGCTATACCATTTTATATTCCCACTAACAGTGTACAAGGGTTCTGATTTTTCTACAACCTCGTCAATACTGGCTATTTTCTGTTTGGGATTTTTTTGATAATAGTCATCTGAATGGGTGTGAGGAGCACTGACGTAATTTTGACTCCAGTGCCTTGTACAATATCCTACACATAGCAGCTGCTTTATGAAACTTATGGCTGAGATACCCTAAAATTTTATACTATTCTTTCATAGAGTGTTTACTTTATTAAGTTGATCTTGGATAGAAATTATCACTAGAGTCAATGTTCTGTGCTTTAGGAAAAAATAAAGAAAACGTCTTAAGAATAGCTCTTGTTATGGCTGTTGTACTATTAATATACTAATTTTCAGTAGTAATGTCGACTTTCATATGTCATTCTCATAAATACCACTGTCCTAGCTTAAGGTCATTAAACTAGCCATGGCCTTCTTTAGTAGTCTGCTTCATTTTGATTCCAGCAATTTTTATAATACTTATGAAAGATGACATACTGATACCTCTATAAGAAAATTATTCATGTACCTAGGAATTAAGGTTTTTTTGTTTTTTTTTTAAAGAACCTTGACAAGAAAAAAGAACCTAGTTTACTACATTTGGAGCTGTGGTATTTGGCTTTTCTCTTTCCTCCCCTGCAGTGCCTACAGGCTGATATGAGATCACTGGTGCTCTGAGCCAAGTTTATAGTTACTGTGGTCATGTTTAAACTTTTGCTATCTTGAATAAATGCTTGGTAACCTCAATATTAATGGTCTAATAATTAGAAATTCTTGGCCTTTTGAATAGAGATTGTTATATTTGAAAAAAATTATTGGGGAGTAAACAAGAAAATAACAGGAGAAAGTTTTCACTCATAGGTAATTATTGCAGAAGAACGTTTTAAGTACTATTTTGTTAACAATGAGTGAAATCAACACTCTTAGAGAATTTTGTGTTTCCACCTATAAATATCTCTCTCTCTGAACATGTTGGCATTATAAACTGATGCTTTGTGGCTATTTCACCTTGTATAGTGTTGATGTAGAGCAAGGCTGTTAGTTTTGTGCTAAAAATGATGAGGTTTGAATTAATTTACTACTTTTTTGAGAGCAATATAAGAAATACATAAGGTATAATTGTACTCTATTTATGAGTCAAAGTCAAGCACTATAAGGCTTAAACAAATAGAACATCTTTTAACCTTACAGAAGTAAATGTTTACTGAACAAATTCCAAAGCAAGCCTACATGATGAGCAGTTGGGGATCATCTGGTAACACTGTACCTACTTAAATAATATCCCACCATGACTATTACATAAATAATATTTGGTTGAAAACAGACATTCTTCTGAAAGCTTCTTGAGGTTCTCCTTTTCACTTAATAGGACAGGACTGATGAGGGTATGTATGTATGAATAACTCAGATTGAACATATAGGAATAACCTTTTTTTATTCAGACATTTTCCCTTGCACTTGCTTTTATAGAAGAAAATTCTTGCTGGATTTAATGCAGTCTTGTTTTAGGCCTCCAAGGAATAGGCCAAGAAAGAAAATGGCTGTTTGTAAGAAATCCATAATATGATCAGGTCAGATGTAAATTCAGCTGTCAGGAAGAAGCTTGGCTTAGGGGGAATTATTAATATCACCATCCTCTCTAGTCCAAAAGTTTACAGATCATTCTTGGATGCAGATTTTGTGTGTTTTTTTGATGACTGCAATCTCCAACATGAATGCTTCTTTTTTTAGCAGATACCTCACATTCTCTTAAAAAAGCAAAAAGGGACCTTTGATGGGCCAATTATATCACTAGCCCTCAACACCTAATATCAATACTTATGGACACAATTGAGTTGTTCTAATTGTTTTAGTTTTTTTAATGTTACTATATTTATGCTTTAATTAAAGCTTTTGTAGAGTGTATTTTCAAAGCCAAATGCAAATAATTTTCCTAATTAGAAGAAATATTACAAAGTATTGCTGTAAAACTGATAGTTAAGGTTTTTAAAATTTTCTCAAAACAATTTCATAGTTACATTTGGAGAGCTGTTATGCCACTTTCATACTTATCTTAAGGAAATTTAGCATATGTATGAGAGGTTCCTAGATTTTAATCTGAGGTTTTAATAGTTTAGCTTTTCAACATGTTTTTGTTTTTTTTTTTAGTGGTGACATTTAGGGTAAGAAATTTGTGTGATCTCTTATTGCTCTGGTTACAAAAAGTAATTCCAGGAAGAATTTAGGGACTTGGATCATTTAGGGATATTATTATGTTGATTAGGAGAAAAGATCATCTGAACTCTCATAGTTTTAAAAGTTTGAGTTAAAGATAAATCATTTGAAGGAATATTTGGAAGCAGTAGAAATGACTTACTCTTAATTGTCTTTTCACAACCTTTCTCTATAATAAATACCCTTTTTCTTAAAATTCTGAAAATAAAATCTGCATTAAATTTTATTTCTGTAAAGGATCTTCATATAACAACACTTTCTGCTGGACCAGATGTTGCTAGCTAATGTAACTAGCCCAGGTTGAAAATATAAGTATGTTAATAAAAATCTGTAGATATGTAAAAGCCCATAAAGAATAGTAATAGTTTCACAGCAAAGAAAAACATGTCATTTGACAATGCGTTTTCCAGTCCATTCTCTCAGAGAAGGTACCAGAGTAGAGACATGATAAGCTCTTACCTGATTTAAGGTTTGAGTAAGTTAACAGCTGGGCAATATATCATTTAAAGAATAAGGTCTAGGCAGCACCATTTATTACCAGTTTAAATTTCAATATTCAGTTTGTTCATCACTGTCTAATAAAGATTGTACTTCCTTTTATACCCCATTTACTCACTGACAGTTGTTCTACCACTGCCTCCCTCAAAAAAGACAAAGACACATGTCTGTGTGTGGGCAGGATACGGTCAGTCAGGGTTTCACCTGATGGCTACCAAGTTTAAGAAATCCAGCAATACAAAGCCTTTAATAGTTGAACTGTTAGGGACCTGCTGTTGGGTAATTTAAGAATCACAGTCACAGAGGACATTTTAGAAGCTTCTGGCAACCCAGAGGGTATCTTGATTGCCTGTTTCGTGTTAATACAAATTGTTGACTTTGAAAAAAGGAATCAAGGTAATACTCAATATATTTGCACAAATAAGGTGACATTGCTAAAAGTCAACTAGAAATCAGGGAATCATTCAAAATGGCCTTAAGGTGGGGGAAAGTAAAAGACAAAAATGGAAAGCCGTTTAGTTAGGTCAGATGTGTCAGAGTAGTGAAAGAAACAGATCATAAGTCAGTGACAGATCTAGGTCTCCTATGAAAACTCATTTTGGACCCCCTCTTGTGTTTTCTTCTGGATTTAATAAATGACTACTAGAATGGTGATCACACTACATCATTTCAGTATCAATTGCATTTTAAAGGGAATATCAAGAAGTTCACGGAATTAAAAATTTCTGCTTATCAAAAGACAGTATTTTAAAAGTGAATAGGTAGCTGCAGACTGGTAGAAAATACTTGCAACATGTATACCTAATAAAGACTTGTATCTAAGATCTTACCATTCAAAAACAAGACAGTTTGAGAAATGGGAAAAGGACTTGAACAGATATTTTACAGGCAAGCAAATGGGTAGCCAGCAGCATGTAAAAAAAACATTCAACATCATATTTAGGGAAACACAAATTAAACTGTGAGATAACACCCACTAGATTGGCTAAAAAAAATTTTTTAAAGACTGAAAAGGCCTAATTTTAGCAAAGATATAGCAAACAAGAACTTAAATACCAGTCACTGTTGCCAGAGTGTTAAAGATGACAAGCAGTAAAGTTAAGTATACGTGTACTCTGTGACTCATTGTGGCTAGGTATTTATTTATCATGCCTAGGTAGTCATCAAAGAGAAATTAACGTGGCAATCCACAAAAAGACTTGTACATTAGTGTTAATAACAGCTATATTCATATGGCACCAAACCAGAAGCAACCCAGATTTACATCAACAGGATAATGGGTAAATAAACTGTATATATTCATATGATGGACTACTAGTCACCAATAAAAAGAAACAAACTATTAATATAAACTATAATCTATGAATCTCAAAACACTGTAAAAGAAGGCTGACACCAAAGAGAATATACTGTGTGACTCCATTTCTATGAATTAATAAAACATGTAAACCTAAGCTGTGGTGACAGAAAACAGCAGTGGTTGTGGACAGTGGGTGGGGAGGTGGCAGGGATGGTAGATGTGTACGAAGGGGTACAAGGGAACTTTCTGAGATGAAAACATTCCAGGGGTTTGGGTTACACAGGTCTATGTCTGTCAAAACTCACTGAATTATATATGCTTAAGATACAGTTTGTTTTATTGTATCTAAATTATACCTCAAAGAAAAGGAAATTTTTAAAACAGTATCAAGACCTGATTAGAATTCCCAGTAGAATGGCAAAAATTGCTTAAGTGAGAGGAAATAGACCTCTCACCAATGGTGTTATGAGTGTTTTGAGCATATTTTTAAAAAGAAAATAGACCATTCATATAAAAGTTTGTCTAAGGAAAGTACTGTGTGTACAAGAATAAGAAGGCAACATTCTAGAAGCAGAATCAGATGATTTTCTTAAGATCTTTCCTATTAGGATTTTATTATTATGAGTGCTTATTATGTCTCAGGACTACAACTGAGTCCTTTATGTTGATTTTCTCATTCTTAATGAGACCTATTCCAGAGAGGGTGAAAGTTTAAAATGTGGATTGTTCATTTAATCTGACTTTTTAAACTATAGCTTCAGCATTTTATTATTGGTAAAGTTAAAATGTTAACAATAATAACAAGTATTTATTTGGCACCTCTTTTGTGCACACTCTTCTATGATTCTTTCAACAACCCTCCAAGGTAGTTACTATTATAAGACCCGTTTTTGAGTTAAGGAGCTGTGGTCAAAAGCTCAAAAGTCCCAGAGCAAAATTCCAACCCAGGTAGTCTCACTTCATATAACCATGCATTTAACTGCTATGCCATACATACCCTACCATTACATTCTTAAGCTTAACAAGCCATCATATTTTAACAGTTTTGTTCATTTGTTGATATTTAAATGAACTAAAATGGTATCAGTGGAAGAATTAAGATATTTAATATGATGACACTATACTTTAAAATATAAACCCTCAATGTGAATAAAATACAAGAGTCATCATTTATAGTAAATAAGCATTTTTTAAAAGCATCAAAAATCTACATCTGTCTAAATAGAATTTTTGCCTGCTTAGGCTGTCAGGGCAGTATACCTTCCTCACCCTGTGAACTGCCCTGCATGCGATTTCAAAACACACCACTGTCATATGGATGTCATCAGATAAGGCTAAAGTGCTAGCTAGACTCCAGACTTTCAGTCTAGATTTTCAATTTATATCTTCAGTTGTTCTGACCATGTTTTATGATGGGGTACCTGTTCAACAGGATTTCGTTGGGGTGTTTTGGTTTTTTAATGTCATTAATATAATAGCATCAATCTTTCTGGCTTAAAATTTCCCATAAAAGTTTTGAAAGTGTATTCTACATATATAACTATGTTTTAAATTATGTTGTAATATAAACGCTTGTATTTCCCTTTAATTCCAAATGCTTTGATTCAACACTTTGTGCTATCATTTGAAATTATTCACCATTTGAAAACCTTTTTTTTGTTGTTATCATAAATCTACAATTACATGCAGAACATTATGTTTACTAGGCTCCCCCTTCACCAAGTCCCCCCCCACAATCCCCATTACAGTCACTGCCCATCAGCGTAGTAAGATGCTGTAGAATCACTACTTGTCTTCTCTGTGTTGTACAGCCCTCCCCATGCCCCCCCCACATTATACATGCTAATTGTAATGCCCCCTTTCTTTTTCCTTTTTATCATAAAAAAATTTTAGACACACTGGAAGATAAGAGATAACAGTACAAAAACAAAAACCCCTATATACTTATCACCTAGATTTAACAGTTATTAATATTTTATCCTATTTGCTTTAAAAATACTTTAGCACAGAAATAGATAAATTAGAGAAGTCATGATGTTTTACCATTAAAAACTTCAACATGAATCCCTTAAAGAGAAGACTTACATAGCCATAATACCATTCTTACATCTAGTGAAATGAATAATTCCCTAGTAATCATCTAATACCCAGTCCCTATTGAGATTTTCCCAGTTGTTCCCAGAATGTGTCTTATAGCTTTTCTAACCATATTAGGATCCAGTTAAGATTGACAGGTTGAATTTTACTGTTAGTCTCTTTAGTTTCTACCACTCTCATACCATCTACTTGTTGAAGAGAGCAAGTCAGATGTCTTATAGAATAACTCACTTTCTAGGTTTGTTTGATTTTTTTTCCTATGTATTATCATTTAACTTGTTCCTGTATCCTTTGTATTTTTTGTTAGTTGAAAGTTAGACCAAAAGACATGGTTCAGATTAAATACTCTTGGGATGGGTGATACTGTGAACTCCCTAAACACTGTCACATTAGGGGGCAAAAGATGTGTCTGGCTGTCCCTCACTTACTCAAGATTGATGAAGTATGTTCGAGTATTTATAGCCATTCTTCTCTGTTATACAGTTATGTTTTTCCTAGTAGGCATCCATGAGGTGGTATTTTGGTATCACACCAATATCTAGTTTCCTACTGAACTTTTCTGTAATGATTTTCACATATACACAATGAAATGTTATTCAGCCATAAAAAAGAAAGAAATCCTGCCATTTGCAACAACATGGATGGACCTAAAGGGTGTCTTGCTAAGTGAAATAAACTAGGCAAAGAAATAAAGATACCATATGATTTCACTTATTTGTGGGATATAAAAACACAACAGAACAAAATGAATAAAATACCAGTAGACTCCTAAGACACTTAGAAGTGACTAGTGGTTACCATGGGGAAGGGCTTGGGGTGGGTGAAGGGGAGGGGGATAAAAAGGCACAAAAATTCTCAATCACAATATAAGTTTGTCACAGGTGTGGTAGTGCAGCATGGAGAATATAGCCAATGATTCTGTGACATCTTCCCATGTTGACAGTAACTGCACTAGTGGCGTAAGGATTTAATAACATGGGTAACTGTTGAACCATGTGTTGTATACTTAAAACCAATATAAGATTGTATATCAATGATACTTATATATATTTTGCAATAAGAAAAAGATTTTCACATCCACTTGTGATTCTTTTCCTGAATCAGTTATTCAGTAGGAGTTGCAAAATAATGGTTTTCTATTTTATCATTTCTTCTATATTTATTAGCTTACATACTTCTATAAAGAATAGCTTTCGCTCATTAGCAGAGGCTTTTAGTTACTTTGAGATACAGTTACTATTAAAAAGGTAGGATAGATTCTTAATTCTTTCCTTTTGTTACCAATCTTTTAGTAACAAATACAGTAGTCACCTGTAGAGATGTCAGTTGAGTTTTTTGTTTGTCATGGCTGTCTCTTCTGTGAGTATTACTTATGACTCATGGGTTTTTATATATTCATGAATGTGTCTAGTCATTATCTTAGAATACTTACTAATCTTAAAATAACAGTTCATCTAGAATCATTTTTTTAAAGGCTCCACCTGTTTTGAAATCTTCCAGCCACATTTGTCATATATTATGACTTTAAGAACTCAGAATAAATCATTAGAAAGGCTTAGTTGAAATAATCACAAATGTACATAAAAAAGATTTTAAAAGTTATTGGGACTTGAGACCACTGTCTGTTAAGGAGCTTTCTTACTTAGAGCTTCAGTTTTCTCATCTATTGAGCAGGTGAGAAGTCCACACTGTGCCCACTCCAGTGAGCAAAGTTTACACATACTTTGCTGATAAAATTTGAATATATGATTCAGAAACCAAGGTCATTAACTCATTCTTCACAACATCTTTATAATGTAAGTACTGTTATATTCTTATTCTCATTTTCAGATAAGGAAACAGGCTTAGAAAAGTTGTTATTCACCCCAGATCATACAACTAGTAAGAGACTGACCTAGGAATTAAATCCCAGCAGTATGACTCTAGAGACTATCCATTTGATAGCAATGAAGTTCAATCTGTAGATCAGTATGAATAGTATTGCCATCTCAATAATATTAACTTCACATTAACTTCTAAGACCCCCCAAAAAATATAATTACCAAGTGATAATTGACAAGAGGAAATAGATCACTGGTTGAATCTTAAATATGTTATCATGGTCCCACAGTAGGAAAAAAGATGCCAGAAAAAATTACTAGACTATGAGTATAATCATATCGATAAGTTATGTTTACTTAAGGCTTACTGTGAATCAAAGCAGTAAAAAGCACTTTATAATCATTAACTCATTCTTCACAACATCTTTATAATGTAAGTACTGTTATATTCTTATTCTCATTTTCAGTTAAGGAAACAGGCTTAGAAAAGTTGTTATTCACCCCAGATCATACAACTAGTAAGAGACTGACCTAGGAATTAAATCCCAGCAGTATGACTCTAGAGACTATCCATTTGATAGCAATGAAGTTCAATCTGTAGATCAGTATGAATAGTATTGCCATCTCAATAATATTAAGTTTTCTGATAACATGAACATGGGAAGTTTTTCCATTTGTTTAGGTCTTCCTTAATTTCTTTGAACAATGTTTTCTGGTTTTCTGTGTAGTATTGTACTTCTTTTGTTAAATTTATTCCTAAGTGATCTATTTTTTTGATGCTACTAATGTTTACTTATTTTCATTTTTGGATTGTTCATTGCTAATATATGGAAAATATAACTGACATTTGTGTGCTGATTGTTTCCTGAAACCTTGCTGAACTTGTTAATTAGTTCTAGTATTTTTATTGATTCCTTATGTTTTCTATATAAAATCATGTCACTTCCAATTTGGGTGTTTTTTATTTCTTTCTCTTGCTTAATTGCAATAGCTAAATCACCATTGAACAGAAGTAACAAGAGCAGAAATCATAGTCTTGTTCCTGGTCTTAGGAGAAAGTATTCAGTCTTTCCTCTTTAAGTATGATGCTACCAGTAGGTTTTAATATATCGGGTTGAAGAAATTTATTCTTTCCCTAGTTTGTTAAGTATTTTTAACATGAAAGGGTTTTGGAATTTTTCAAATGTGTTCTCTGCATTTATTAACATGAAAATATGGGTTTTTTCTTTTATTCCATTTATGTGGCATATTACACTAATTGGCTTTCAGACCTTAAACTAACATTGCTTTCATGGGATAAATGCCACTTGATCATGATGTTCAGTCCTTTTATGTTGCTGGATTCAGTTTGCTAGTATTTTGTTGAAGATTTTAGAATCTGTATCCACAAAAGATTTTGGTGCATACTTCTCTTGTAATATCTTTTATGATGTTAATACTGGCCTCACAGAATGAGTTAGGAAGTGTTCCTTCCTCTTCTATATTTGGGGAGTGTTTGTAAAGAATTGGTATTAGTTCTTCTTTAAATATTTGGAAGAATTCACCAGTGAAATCATCTAGTTTTGGGTTTTTCTTTATGAGAAAATTTTAAATTATTAATTTAATCTCCTTACTTGTTATAGGTCTCTTCAGATTTTCTATTTCATATAGTTTTGGTAGTTTGTCCTTCTAGGAGTTTGTCCATTTCTTCATCTAGGCTTTCTAATTTGTTGGCATACAGTTGTTCATAGTATTCCCTTATAATTCTTTTTTGCTTCTGTAAAGTCAGTAGTGATATCCCCTCTTGCATTTCTGATTTTACTAATTTGAGTGTTTTCTCTCTTTTTCCTTGGTCAGTCTAGCTAGTGGTTTATAATTTTGTTAATCTTTTCAAAGAGTCAACTTCTGTTTAGATTATTTTCTCTATTTTTCTATTCTCTATTTCATTAATATCTGCTCTAATCTTTATCATTTCCTTCTTTCTGCTTAATTTCATTTTAGTTTGCTTTTCTATTTCCAGTTTCTACATTATTAATTTGAGGGAAAAAATTTAATACAGGCATTTACAGGTGTAAATTTCTCTCCAAGTATTGTTTTAGCTACATCCAATAAGTTGGGTATATTGTGATTTCGTTCCCATTAATCTCAAAATACTCGACTTCTCTGTGACTTCTTTGATCTATTGGCTGTGTAGGACTGTGTTGTTTAATTTCCACATATTTGTGAATTCCCAAAATTTCTCTCTGCCATCAATTTCTAATTTCACTCTGTGTGGCCAGAGAACATACTTTGAATAACGTCAATTCTTTTAACTCAACTATGCTGAAGCTTGTTTTATGGCCTAGTATATGGTCTATCCTGAGGAGTGAATGTTGCACATATACTAGAGAAGAATGTGTTTTCTATTCCTGTGGAGTAGACTGTTCTGTAGATTAGACCCCACACTTTTAAAGGCATGAGGAGGAATGGAGTAAAAACCTATGACACTTTGGCTTTGACATTTATGCTCAAATATTTTATAAATATTTCATAAACCTGAAGATTATGGATAAATAGAATTTAACAGCTTCTAGCAAAAAGGGAAGCAATTTGGGTTAGTCTTAAGAATGGAAGAAAGAAAGTCAACATTTTCAAATGCTATGGGCATTAATCCATTTTACATACAAGGAAGCAGCCTCGGGGAGTTTTATATAAACTTTCCCAACATCACACAGCTTATGAGTTTTTGAGCCAGGATTTGAATCTTCCTGATTGCCAAACTTCTGATCTTTCCACACAGAACCTACAAATGAGAAGACATGTGACGTTTGCTTTTGGTGTTATTGTTCTTGTTACTGTAAACAGATACATTGTGATGTTCTATAAGAGCTGTTTAGTGTGAATTTGTATTTTAACAAGAAAAAGTTTCTATATTTTGGCTTGTCAAGTGGATGTTGAGAGGAGATGAAATCTTCTATTAAAGCAGTCAATGTTTTATCATTATCTTATTCCTAACAGCTAGGAGAGCAGAGCTCAGAATCTGGACCATGTGACAGGACTGCAGTGAGTCTAAGTTTATGAACTAACTAATCGGAGAACCTGGTATAAAAGCCTTGTTAGGCATTAGGACAGATCTCCAGTGCAAATTATGAAGAATTACATTGTAAATCAGTGGGACATGAGAAAGTAATCTCAGCCGTATATTTTAGTACTTTTTAAATAGACTTGCCTTCATGTGTGAAGTCAGAACTATATTCCACTGAATGACATAGCCAACCCCATCTCAAAATTCCTATAGTACAGTGAGAGTTGAAGATTATATTTAATACAGAATATTAGGATTTATCTCTGTCTCTTAACCTCTCCTCTCGCAGTGCTAGGGAAGCTCCTCAGAGGAAAAGGAGGAGGAAAGTACTCAAACAGAGCCTCCAGAATCCATTTGTTGTTCTGGTTTTTTTAACATTAGTTTTGGACAGTCATGGCTATGTCACATACCAGATCTGTATCCTTTTGAACCAGTAGTAGTATTACGGTACCAGTTCTGAATGCATATCTTAAAACCAGAATACAGTAACATCTGCAAAGCTAATGGCAATGTGTTGGTAATTCATCAAAAAATTACCAAGACTCAGATGACCACTCTCCTTACCCAAAACATTTTACCCTCTTCTAAACTGTATATTAGAAAAGCAATTCTGAAACTCACTGTTAACTGCAAGAATGAAGGAGCATCAAACTTGTACAGGGAATCCTGTGTTCTGGATCCTACCCAAGTTTATTGGTGACCTTACCTGAGAGCAAAACTTCATGTACTTACTTCCATTTCCCAGTTGCCTTTTAAGTTTTCAGTGTTTCCAATTACAAATATTGAAGTTTGACCATATGTAAAGGAACTAATTCTCTTTAGCTGCTAGCCAGGGTTTACTTTTACAGCTAAAAAAATATTAATAACATTTCAGATTTGCAAATATAGCATTTCTTGGAATCATTGGTTCTCGAAGTGTCATCCCTGGACCAGCAGCATCAGTTTCTCTGGGGAACTTGTTATAAATTAATATCTCAGGCCCCACCTCAAACCTACAGAATCAGCAACTCCGGTAGTAAAGACTAGTAATCGGTGTTTTAACAAGCCCTTAGGTGATTGTGGTGTGTACTAAAGTTTTAGAACCACTGTTCAACCATTTCCCATTGAAAACACTTTCCACTTGCCTCTATTATTTTTTTATTATTAAAGTATCATTGGTATACAATATTATGATGGTTTCACCTATAAACGCACTGGTTTCAACATTCACCCATATTATCAATTCCTCACCCCCTCCAGTGTGATCACTGTCCATCAGTGTAGTAAGATGTTATAATAGAGTCATTTGTCTTCTCCGTGCTGTATTGCCTTCCCGTGACCTACCTATTTTGGGATTGGGTATTATAGGGCCCCTTAATCCCCTTCTCCCTCCCTCCCCAACCCCTCCCCTTTAGTAACCTCTAGTCCCTTCTCTGAGTCCGTGAGTCTGCTGCTGTTTTGTTCCTTCAGTTTTGCTTTATTGTTATACTCTGTAAATGAGTGAAATCATTTCGTACTTGTCTTTCTCCACCTGGCTTATTTCACTGAGCATAATACCCTCTAGTTCCACCCATGCTGTTGCAAATGGTGCCTCTATTATTTTCTTCAGTGGCTTTCAAGTTTGTTTGTCCAGTCAAACTCTTCAGTTTTGGTGTTGAGGGTGTACTGTGAGTGAAATATGTCATTTTTATTCTCTCAGGTTTATACTCTGTAGTTCTACTTGTTGTATACTATTCTGTAGGTAAGCTAAAGTGTTACCACATTTGCTTTGCTGTTTTTGCCCCATTATTTTTGCATATACCATTCCCTTTCATCTCTACTCCATTCTCTCTGTCCAATGCCCACCTGTAAAAATAAAACTCTTCTAAAGTTTGATGTCAAGACTAAATAAGATAGCGTATCTGGATATTCTCATTAGCACAGAAGCTGAAACATTTTTAGAATAGAGAAAAAGGTTAACATGTGAAATTCTGATCGTAATACTTAATTGAGTAACATTTTTAATAAATTTATTTCATAAAGGAAAATTTGTTTCTTGAAAACAAGGGCAAATTTCGAATCTTACCACATATCTCATATTGGTTTAATGAAAAGCCAATGTACATGAAGGCCAAATGTACACCTTCTTCTATAAAATGGTGCTTTTGTTCCAGAAGCATGAATCAAGCCTTAATTAAGAACTCACATAAATATAAATAAAGTATCTTTTCCATTTGGACAGAACTAGTTTGGATTTCACATTAGCTAAATTAATAATATGTTTTTATTAGGTGCAAGTAGTTTCCAAAGTGCTTTTCCTGGCTCACATCTTGTCCTCATTTTCTTGAAGGATTGGTCTAGCATAGTTCAAGCAAATTTTTGGTCCTGTTTGTCTGCCAGGTGGTAACAGAATAGGAAACCCACAGAGAGGTTAAGTCCACATAGACATACGGAAAAGAAAAACTGGGCTTTTCTGCAGCACTAGCCTTGGGAGTGAGTCAGCTGTTGCTCCAGTCACTAAAGCCTCTGAGGATGCAACTTGTTTTCACTAAATGCCAGCCAGGTTCGAGAAGTAAGGAATCGACAGATTAATTTAGAGTAAATCTTTAAGTTACAACATAGATGAATGTTTTGCAAAAGTCAAGAAGCACAGATTGATGCCCCGCTGTGGCTTTGTGCTACTGTATCAGTATATATGTTATGTATGTTATGTAGCTAGAGAGGAAAAAAACTACTTTTTGGATCTTTATACTGATTACTGTTGAAAAAATTGCAAAACCTTTTGCCTTCTCCCCTCACTGTTTTGTTGCCTTGCAATTCTCCCATGTCCTGCCCCTTAGGAAAGAAATTGAAAAAATGTAAAGGTTGTATTCAGTCTCCAGGACACCCTCTTAGTGGCATAGTGGCCATGGAACAGAAGCATGTCAGTTAGATCCCAAAATGTTTAGTTTTGAGAGGTGAGATCAAATTTGAGCAAAATGTTTTTTTAGTGATTTGGGCTTGTAGTTTTATCAGATTCATACAGTGAGTTTATTTATCCGTAAGGATGAATAATAAAAGCTCAATGGAAATTTTAAGAAATCTTAACTTAAAATTTCAATACCGTCATTGTGGCAACAGACTTACTAAGCACAAATTGGAGTATACCCTGTGGTAAAATTCATTTGTCTTGCAAATAGAAAAACCTACAAGTTTGTAAGTATTCAGATATGCCACACCCTCTGTCTTGCCAATGGGTTTCAGCCCTGGACAAGTTCACTATGGATTCAGTGAGACCAAGGAATGATATTGGAATGTTCTTGGGATGAAAGGGTTTATACCCAACTTTATTCCAGTGGTGGCAGGTCAATCACTAGAATCCTGTCCATTCAGAACGAGTCTGCATACAGCAAGGTGGTCTCTGCCTCTGGACCTCTGTCCCCGCAGCCACCACTCCAGGCAGCCACCACTCCAGGCAGCCACCACTCCAGCCTATGCTCTCCTACAACCTTGCAGCCGTGTCACCCTGTTGCCCAGAGCACTGGGTGGAGCTCTTTATTTAGAGTCAGTAACAACGTATTGCCCACACATGTGTAGTGAGCTAGCCAACCAGGGCCAGGCTAGAATCCGGGCCATAGAACCTTCACTTTATCCACATGCACTCTTCCCTTCTTGACTTAATATTATCTATGAAAATACAAAAAAAATTTATCAACTGGATTCTTAATCAGTAAATATGATGCATTAACTGTACTGGACATCAGAGTATTTTCAGTTGATTCAACAACTTCTTAGTTGTAATTTTATTATTTTTTCATTTTAGAGAAGGGCACAGAAGGGACAATGGATCATAAAATTCTGACCAATATATATTCAGGGAAAATAATTTGAAATATTCCCCCTAAAAAAAAGAAACTTCTTTTTCTAAACAGGAATAGGTTTATCTTTATAATCAGAATTAAGGTTATAAAATCATTAAGTCACATGGTATTACACTCTACAGAGCTGATCAGTTTTCATTTTGATAATCCTTTCAAATCTTTGTTTTGTGTGTATGTGTCTGAGTGTGTTGGCATGTACACATGCTCAGAAATGTGATTTTATGTAAGTTAAATACTTTGTTTTATGTAATCTATATTATATAGTCAAATTATTTTAAATAGACATTTCCCATGTTATGATAAACAACCAGCACATTCTTTTTTTGTACTTTTCCAGTTGTGTGAACACTTTTGGGTCCTTAGAATGAATGTCTGAAATTGCTGAGTTGAAGTATAGTTCTAAACTACAGGGGACCAGTTATGAGGGGGCCCACAATATTGTGAAATTTACCTCTGAGAGCTCAGCTCTTCATAGGAAATAGCACAGAAAAAAAACCCTAGTGCTCTGTGGATAAAGTGAAGTTTCCTATGGCCAGGATTCTCACCTGGCCCCGGTTGGCTAGCTCACCACATACACACATGTGGGCAATACGTTGCTATTGACTCTATACAAAGAGCTCTGCCCTTTATCAGCAGGATTCATTGTTGACCAAGAAAAAGAACAGGCTGCCCTCCTGGGAGGAGTGTTTCCACAGGCTGCCCCTGTAGATGGGGAGACCTTCGGGTGTCCCCCAGTGGACATGTGGTCCAACGTGACTTGCATCCCAGAGGCCTGGGCCCTATTCCAAGACTGGGAAGGGGTGGAGGCAACACCTGAGGCAGTAAAGGTGGCCCTCAGCAAAATAGGGAATTCCTTAGAGTGTCCATGAGGTGGCAGAAACAGTGGGAAGTTTTTTTCTCACAATATTGAGAAAAGCGTGAGGGAGAAAGATGCCCTCCTGCAGGAAACAGGAGAACAGGCAGTGTGAGAACATGAGCTGTGAGGTACTATTGAGGAGGTAAAAAATTTGTTGGTGACTGAAATGGCATCACTACGAGGTACTGTGGAAGTGCTAAAGGACATCATGGTAGCCCAAGAGGAAGCAGCACAAGAAGGAGCAGCCCGAGGGTGCAGGCTGCCTGGTGCTGTGGGGCAGGTGAAGGGTGTAGTGGAGCCCTCAGCCCCAGAAATGGAGGAGCAGAGGTCTGATGAAAAGGTTGGGGTGGAGGCCTTGCAGGTGTCAGAGGCATCAGTCCCTTCTTGGTTGAAACCCCACCTTGTTGAAAGCTGGTGGAAAGATCCAGAAAAAATTAAGACCTGGCAACCGCGGGTTCCTCCAGGAGAGGTGCAGCCCCCACCCCAGGTTGTGGAGCACTCCATGCTCTGCTTCTATCCTCAGGCTCAAGCAATGAAAGCACAAAAGGAAAGATGGTCTGCTACTGTACTCGAAGGAAGAATTTAAAGGATCCCGTGAAAGTCATGAGGACCCAGATGTGGGTTGATTTGATAAAGGCAGGAGCAGACAGAAAGAAACTGGATGGAAAGTCAAATAGAACCTTACTGGAGCTGTAGCAACAATTGAGACCGGAGCAGTGGTTCCGGCTGCTGAGGACAAAGCAGAAGTCAGAGACAAAGCAACAAGATCGGCTTGTGTGTCTGCAAGACTTTCTGCTGTAGAGGCTGTGGAAGGTGGGTATTAGGCCCACCCATGGTCCTTTTGGTTAACTCATTTGAGTAGAACTGGTTTGAATACAGCCAAGATGACTACTTGGTGGCAGTGAATCCCCTCAGGCTTAAGGGTTACTATAATTTGTTATTTGTATATTGTAGTATGTTATTAAAGAATTTGGTTACAATGTTCCAGCTCCCTTTCACAGGGACCATTGCAGAGCATTGAGAAGCAAGAACCATGGAGGGGTGGAGTGTGGATAAAGTGAAGGTTCCTGTGGCCTGGATTCTCACCTGGCCCTGGTCAGCTAGCTCACTGCACACCTGTGGGCAATTTGTTGTTATTGACTCTATATAAAGAGATCTGCACAGTGCTCTGGGTGACATGGTGGCATGGCCGCAGGGCTACGTGAGAGCAGAGACTGGGGTGGGGGCAGTGCTGAGGACAGACACTGAGATGGCTGCGGGGGCAGAGAGGCCCACTGGCTTGCTGTAATCAGACTTGCTCTGAGTGGATGGGAGTCTAGTGATAAACCTGCCACCATGGGAATCATTTTTTGGTCTCATTGAATCCGTGGTGAACTTGCCCAGGGCTGAAACCCATTGGGAAGACACTCCCATACCTCACCACATTACCAAAAGCCTGTTTACAGCAGTTCTTTTTACCCAGTACATCATGTCTGGCTATGAAGAAAAAAATTACAAGGCATATAAAAGGCAAAAAAATACAATTTGAAGAGTTAGAGCAAATGTCAGAACTGGACAAAGCAGGGATATTGGAATTATCACACTGGGAATTTGAAACAACTGTGATTAATATAAGGGTTCTAATAGATAACAGAATGAAAGAAATGTAAGCAGAGAGATAAAAATCTTAAGAACCAAAAGAAATGCTGAAGATAGAAATCATGGTAAGGGAAATAAAGAATGCCTTTGACGGGCTTATTGGCAGACTAAACATGGAGGAAAGAATCTCTGAAGTAGCTAGAACCCTTGAAAACTGAACTGTAAAACAGAGCAGAAAATCCAGGGACTGTGAAACAATTACAAAGGTGTAACATAAACATATTGTATTCCTATAGTGCACTTCTCCTAATGAGACCTATAACCTTATACAGTTTTTGGCAGTCACATCATAATGCTGGCTCAGATTGTGCTGTCAACTAAATGCCCCTCAATCTTTCTCATTTTTACTGCTGTTTTTACTCCTAAGTCCTGGACCCATCCATATATCCTACACCTGTAACTGGTTTGTCTTCTGCTTCATACTTCATGTCTTCTGCAGCATCACGTGCCAGAATATGGGTAAGGAACTGTTCTACAGTGTCTTAGTAGAAATATATCTCAAGCTTAACTTTGACCTGTTATTTAGCATTCTTGGAATAGTTGGGCTAGTTAGGACTAATCCATATCATTTTTGTTTAATCATTGAGCCATTATTTGTTCTTTCCTTTACTGACTTGTGTCAGTGTTGCATAAACCTGTGACTCCTTTATGTTCACAGTATATCAGTCTACTTTCTCTGGCAAAGAAAAAGGTGAATTTAATCTTAAATGGTTTATTCTTACTAATTTATGCTACTTGTTTTGAGACCATTTTGTCTATGGTGGTCTATATTGGATTTTCTTTTTATTTATCCTGCTTGAATTAATTGAGCTTGAATCTGAAGACTAATACTTTTCACCAATTTTGGAAAATTCTCAGACATTATTGTCTCAACCTCAATCTATTTTAACTTTCTGCAATTACACTTATACGTGTAATGGGCCTTCTCTGTCTTCTAATCTCTTAATCTCCTTATTTGTTGATTATTTTCTCTTTGTGTTTTGCATTCTGTCTTATGTGTTTTCAGATAGATCTCCTAATTCACCTCTTGCTATTCAACTTTTCAGTGAGTTTAACTTTGTCTATTCTATTCATCCCTTCCTAAAAGTTGCTTTTATTCTTGTCTTGCCTAAGGGTTTCAGCCCTGGGCAAGTTCACTATGTGAGACTAACAAATGACAACAGAACCTTTGTGGGGTTAAACAGTTTATACCCTGGCTTTAGTCTCATGGCAGTAGGTCCAGCACTAGGATCATGTCTGCAGGTCCATAATCCACCTCCATCTCTCCTCCATCCAGAGCTCTGGGCGGAGCTCTTTGTATACTGCCTCAGTCAGTAATAGCTCATTGCCAGTGAGTATGAAAGCATTAGTTTAGCAGTAGGCCAGTTGCATCATCAAGTAGTGTAGGGTCAGGTGAGGATCCTGGCCACTGGAACTTTCATTTTCCCCACAATTCTTTTTCTAGTTGTTGTAGATCTTATATTCAATTTTTATTCTCTTTCATTCTCTCCATGTAGTAAACATACTTGTTTTATTTTTGCAGTATCTGAAGTTTTGAGGGTCAGGTTCTGTTACTTGTCATGCCTCTGAATCTCACAGTCTTGTTTCTTCATATATTACAAAATTTTTGTTTTGGGAGCTCCTTTTTTTTAAGATCTCTTCTGAATTCTGTGAAATCTGGAATGAGGATTCCTTCCTTCAGAGAAGATTTGCCTTCTGTTCTAGTAGGTACATTAAAGAACTATAGATCACTGGTAATTTTAATTAAACATGCTTCTTAGATTCCCTGAGAATATTCAGTTTGAGAGCCTACTTACCTGCTGGATCTGAGACAGATGAGTTTCTTTGAGGTTTTCCAGTGTTTTGTAGTAGATGTGTTTATTCCCATCCGTCCAGTGACTAAGACTCCGATTTAAAATCCAGAAAGCTAGGTTACTGAGACCAGTAATTAAGTGTCCCAGTAGCAGTTACGAGGCTTCTTGCTCTTATTTTAAGTCCTCTTCTTTTTGGGTTTTGATGAGCTAAGTAAGCATTGCATTTAGAGGTTTTTGTTTTTGTTTAATGTTCTTTATTCAGCTCTTTCAGTTGTTTGATTGAAAGAGAGTTTTCAGGTTACCTGGTCTGCTGCCTTACTGAAATGGAAATCTCATTTGTTTTCATACTGAGTTAATATCATTTGTAAAGTTGGATTGGAACAGACACATGGCTAAAGACCGAATTCTGCCACAACAAATTTACTCTACTTCTGTAAAATATTGGCTAAGTCAAGTTCTTACTGTGAAATAACACATTTGATTCTGAACTTCTGACTTAGTGTTTAAACAGAAGAGCAGTATCACCCACTGGTATGGACATTTTATGAGTCTGTGCAGGATTCACTCTTGTTTAGTCTGTTTTGGAAAAGACAATAAAGTTTCCTAAGAGTTGAAAGAGATTTTACAAAGATTAATGGCAATCTGCATCAGATATCTAAACTTTTTATTTAAAACTAAATGTGGTCTTTCATGTGAAATGTGTAGTAAGATTGTAAGTCTAAAGGCTATATGCAGGTGCATTGAGATTTCTCCTCCTTCTTTCCAAATTGCAATGTCCTTACAGATAAGGATATAGGTCTTTTTATTCTTATATATTGGATTAACAGATTATAAAGGGCATATAGAACATTAATTCTCTGGTTAAATTTTATCTTTTGATAGATGCCTTCCAGGATCACTTAGACTAATGTAGGTTCTCTGTTAGCCTCCCTCAGAATTTTTAAGTATACATACAATTCTTTGTTGCTTTGTTTATTCTTTACCTTTTCAGCTACATTAGAATGAAAGAAAATAAGCAATTCAATTCCAAATGTTTAGTGACCAAAATCAGAATTTTGGAATTTTTTAATTTTTAGATTTTTTAAACTGTTAAAACTTTTCATTTTCACAGCATATTTAATCCAAGCAGTGTGCCAAACACAAAAATTTATCAGTAAGCTTTTGAAACACATGCACCCATAGAAAAATCAAATAATTTGCCTTTTTAATCTCATAGTTAGCTTGAGGTCTCATTTTGTCAGTAATTAATTCTGTAAATGGTAAGAATTAGAAGTGGTACTCATGGTGGGGATGAGAACAATCATGATAATAGTGGAAAAAAACTGACTTTAAGTATATAGTCTGAGCCAAGCACCATGTTAAGTATGCTAAGTAATTTCCATGGAATTGTATTTCTCCCTTACAACCTTACTTTTTTTCTCATTTGAGATTTAGATTGGTTAACTTAGTTGTCTAGGGCCATCCTGCTTGTAATAGGTAGAACAGAGCTTTGAACACACAAATGATTTTTCCTGGTTTAATTTGGCTGGATATTTCCTGGATATATGTATATATTTTCAAAATTCACATATGAATGGCAGCATACCATGAGACTTTCTGATAATATGGTAAACTTGAACCTTTGCTTCTACTGATGATACCATAGGCTTAAAAATCATTCCATACCTCTGTAGTTTTAATACCTATGATGGGCTTTTATTACAGCTATTTTATGATTTCATCAACAACCAAGCTGTTGTTTCATTACAAACAGATTCAGTGTCTTTGTAATTAAAGCAGCAGACTAAAAACCATGAAGGGTGTACTGTTTGGTTTGGAATCATTTCCATGTGTTATGAATTCTTATCAGGTGTTGGGGAATAGCAGGCTTAAGCCAACTGCAAGTAGTGCGCCCATCGGCCAAGAATCACTGATCTGTAATGGACATGTGTTCAGCTGTCAGCTTGCTTAACAAGGTCTCTAAGCAAATTCATTTACCATCTTATGTAAGATATTTATACATATTCCATTTCATTGTTGTGGATTAACATTCTCTTGAAGACATACCAAAGACTGAGGTCTTGATAACTTGACTCTTTTTTTGGAAGGTGAATGTTAGAAAAGATCAGTGTTTGAACTCACCACCCTTATATTAAGACAATATTTCTCATGCCATAAGAAAAAAGAACAGATATAACTCAAAATTTTCCTAAGGCACAATTCCTGGAAACTGGAGAAAATGAGAAAAGCATCTGGGAAAAAATAAAAATGGACTGAAAATTATGCAAGATACTTGTTATTGCTGTTTAAAATCCTCAATCTCAAATTGAAAAGCGTAATTTTTTTAAAATACAAAAATTTTAAACTTTCAAATATAAACAGTCTGATAAAAATGTAAATATACTATAGTTGTAAAAACTTTCCTATGTACTTCTTCATAGTATCTTCCATTGTATAAAAATTGCTCAGGTTCAGAATAAGATACTCAGGTCTAAATGTACTTTTCATTCAGTGGGTAGTTAGCAGATAAAGTGAGCATCTGCCTAAGGAGTTGGGATGTCAGCATCATGTGTACAGTTCCATTACTGACTTGGGCAGTATTGAAAAAATCTCTTACTAGCTCTACATTTCATCTTCTTTGTGTCTTCTTTGTGTCTTCTTTGTGTCTAAGATGAAGTTATATTCAGCATCTCACCACTTTCCTTAGATAGTGGGCTTTTGAGATCCTAAATCCAGTAGAGTTGAAATTAAATGATCTGCAGAATATAATCACTTTTTACACTTATAATTATGTTTATGCATTTCAGAAATATTATTCACACTTTCCTCAGACTTATTCTTAAGTAATGATCGAAATGAGGCAAAGAAGGATTATTAATAGCTTTCTGTGGCCTTATAATGATGTTGGGTCTAGGTCTTCTGATAACACACCTTCTCTTTTACTCCAACATTTTGTTTAATCTCTTGGAATGGACATTAGTTTTAAAAAGAAAAACAAGCCATCAGTAATGTTTGAGTCAATATCTTCAGTAGTGTAGTAATTAGTATTTTATCATTAATTTTTACTTAAAATGATTTTTTTAATTTAAAGCTTTAATTCTTTAAATTGGTTATGTAATTTAACAGTCATTATTTGGTTGTACTATATTTTGTCATTGAAAAAACCTGCCTTCTAAGCCCCTGATAGTGCATTTACTCATATTAACCCTTAGTCTTTGCATCAGCCTTGTTGTAACACATATGCTAAAGATGGCTACAATTTATAGACAATAAAACTGAGGCTCAGTGAGGTTGAAACTTTGCCCCAAGTCTGTGCTCTAATGCCAGTATCTCCATGAAGCCTTAATAAATAAGGAAGATTTTATTAAACAAATAGGGAGGAAAGACCATTTTAGGTAATGGAAATGACATGAACAAAGGGATGTGTGTACTGAAGCTCAAAGTTTGCCAAGGTGTGCTGAGGCTTAAAGTTTGCCAGGGTAATTATGACTAGTATGTTTTGGCTGAAGTTTAGAATAACTGTAGAGGATATGTGAGAGATAAAGTTGAGAAAGTAGTTTGAAGGGAGCTCATGAGAGGGATGTAAAAGCTTGGGAAAGAAATTAATGCACAATTCAGTAGGATTTAGGGAGTTATGAAGACAGGGGAGTAGAATTGTAGAATTTGTCATAAATGTACAAATGAATAGAAGAAAGTTCAGAGGAGAGGCACGTAGACCAACTAGGAGACTGTTCTAACAGTGACGCCTTGAAAGCTCAAACAGCTATCACTAACCACAGAAAGGAAGAGACTTGGGAAAGGAAGAAGGACGTGACTACTAACAGCTACAGAAAGAAGGGAGTGATGCTAGAAGGTGGGTCTGCTAACCAGCATTCTCGTGGCTGTATCAAAAACAGGAAAGATAGAAATAAGGTGGTGTTTTTGTAAGGAGCCAGAATGATCACTCTGACTTAAAATGGTAAATGTGATGCCTTTGTGGCATATCTAATGGAAGTATCTGTCAGGGATGTGAATAAACTTGAAAGAAGACATGTATGAAAATCTTGATTTTTTTAATGATGTGGACTACATTAAGATGGATGGAACTGAAGTCCTGAACATGGATGACATTTCTAAAGAAGAGAGAGAAGGTTGAGACAAGGTTACTGAGAAGCCCCTATATTTGAGGAGCAGGAGGTAGAAGAGTAAAAGCCAGTGGAAACAGAGAAAGAATATCAAAAAGGTAGGAAGAGAGATCTGGCATGGCACTCCATCTGAGATAATAAAGTGTCACAGGTAAAGTGGTCAACAAAGTCAAGCTCTTCTGCAGGTCTAAGTTACGGTCTGAAGGGAAGCTGTTAAAATTTGTGATTGAGTCTAAATTACTACTAGGCCAACATTTTAAGGAGTGTATGGGTAATAATAAGGTAATAAGTGGGTAAACTGAAGACAGTACAGTTGAGAAATGGGTTAGAGAGAAGAAAAATTGGAAACTCAAAGGTATTAAGGAGAATATTCTCACCTGCCCACTCACAAATGCTTGGCATTTAGACTCTGCATCATTCTCTTCCTAGCCATTTTGTTACTAGCCCGAGACCCCCTTTAAATAATTTATGCTCTAACATAATGTTTTAACTTGTACTCTGTGTTTTCCCACATCCCTGTTTGGGTTTAGATATACTGCTTAGATGCCTCTTCCCTGTATCTCCACATGGGTAACCCCTACTCATCTTTCAGAGCCCAGTTCAGACGCCCTGCTCTGTGAAGCCATCCCTTATTTAGCTTATAGTAATCTTTCCTTTTCTGAATTTCAAAATATTTCAGTCATTTCTTTGTCATGACAGTTAGCACTTTTTATTATGTACTGTTATTATTTATGTACAAAATATATGTCCTGCCTTGGAACTTAGACTCCTTGGGGACTTTCTCAAGATATCATAGTGTACCAAAATGGAAAGAGCATAGACATAAAATTCAGACAATCCCATTTTAAGTTTCTACCTCTATCACTTACTGGTAGACTGTGTGACTATAGGCTAACTAATGTCCATAAGCCTCAATCTTCTTACCTTGAAAATGACTATGTCACAGGTTATTGAGAAGTGTAAGTGATGAGGGGCATAACTGATTTCTGTGCCATCATTCAAAATGGTACTGTACAAATATTAGATGCTTAAGAAATTTTTTAATAGATTAGTAATTTCTTTGCTGTTATTAAATATGCAGACTACTATGATTTCTAGGGTGATGGCATTGGGCTAATTTTCCAAAAAGAATTCTCTTTTTCATTGGAGCAGATCGTATTGCAGATATACCAGATTTAAAAATATATACACAATGCAAAACTATTTGATGGATAACAGTGATATCATACAAACCATACTAAAATTCAAGTGAATTCAAAATAGAAACATACCTATTAGGAAAAAAGATAATTAGCTTAGAGTTAAGAGGGTCTTATAAAAGCCATTTCTTTTACCACAGAAGCAGAAACTAGGCTCTGAGGGAACAAGAAAGCTGCCTGGACTCTGAAATAAGCCCATAGTTTGGCAATATAAGGTGACAGATACTCCAGGCTTACAATTGTCATTCTTATTTTAAAGTTTTAAATACATTCTAGTACCAGTGGACAGAATTATATTCCAGAGAATAGAAGATTGGGAACTCTAAAATTAGACTGTAATCGAAAGAATAGTTTCAAAACTTATACTTCATTCAAAGAGTTATGGATTCCACAACTACTAACAAATGGTGTTGTTTGAATAGTTTGAAAGATTTTGGCCATGCTGTAAATCCTTAATCACTTGAAAAATTCAGTATAGTGAAGCAGTTTTTAATAATATGCAAAGATCTACTCTTCTCTGTCTCACTTTGTCTTTTTTGAGTTTTATTAATCGTTGTTCAGTTTATATATTATGGCTACTTCAGTAGTGCATCTAAATCTTTGACTATTTAAGGATAGATTTTTAGAAGCTGGCATGATGTATTCATTGCCCTTGTTAAAAATTATGAGCAGTTAATCTCCATATGTCATAGAGATAGCATTCATTTATATAGTAAATAACATAATAAGGAAATATTCCTACATAACAAACCAACCCTTAACTGTAGTGCTAATGTTAATATATGATCTAAATAATTAAATAGCTACCATTTATTGAACATGTATTGTGTGCCCAATATTTTAAATACCTTACCCTAATTTTATAGTTAAGGAAACTGAGCTTCAAAGAATTTAAGTAATTGTTTTTAGGTCACCCAGACAATAAGTGATGGCATTAGCTTTTAAATCAGAACTTTCTGAATCCAAAGTTAATCCTTTTAATAACTGTGCTCTACTGCCTCTACAATATTATATACTTTCATTGCCTCTCAGCCTTTGCATACTTCAGATTACTCTTATAATGTTTGTTCAGCCATCATGCAGCATTTCCTCTTCATCTTCCAAAATAGTCTTCAAAGACATCATCTAAATTCCTGAGTTAGTTACCAAAGTAAGAAATTTTTAAGCTAATATAATAAAAAGATAAGGGATTTAGTGGATGGGGCAGAGATGTGGTTGCAATTCCCAATGTGCATTTAACTTCAAGAAATAGGAAGTAATTACATTTATCTGAAACATAAATTATCAGAGCCTAAATAACCTAAACTAGGCATTGATGTCGAGAGGCAAGAGTAGTATTTACATGTGAACTACTTATTGGAAATGACATACTTCAACAGTGATTCAGTAAAAGAGTAGAGAAAGTCCCAGAAGAAGTTTACAGTCTGGTCATTAGGAGAAAAATGGTTCCACAATCAAATAGGTATTTCAGGAGAAGGAACAGATTTGAGCAGGAAGATGACTTCAAGTTTGGAATAGAGAATTTGTAATTATTACATTTAGCCTCCACTATCCATCTAGATCTGGACGCATAGAATATGGCTAGTTTGAATTGAGATGTGCTCTAAGTGTAAAGTACAGATTGAGTACTATAGTACAAAATAGAAGAAAATACCATATGCGTATTTTATATTAGCTGCATATTGAGATAATATTTTGGTATATAGCATTGTTGAGTAAAATAAAATATATTGTTAAAATTAACCTGTTGCCTCTTACCATTTTTTTCTATGTGGCTGCTAAGAAAATTATATTTCTATTGGGCAGCACTAATATACAAGGAGATTAGTAACAGGTAGTTATAAATGCAGGACCAAAATCAGGGCAAAATGTCCAGAATTGGAAATAACCTATATAAAAGTGATAGTTAATGTTATAAGATTAGGTAAAAATGCTGGTGTACATGGTATAGAAATGAGAAAAATGCCAGCAATTATAGGTTGAGAAGAGAAAGAATAGCTAGGAGAAGGAGAAGTGGAGAATCAAGACTCTAAAGTAGTACATAGTCTGATTAGGATAGAATCCCCAGAAGGAAGGAGTGGTTAATATCATTGAGTGATAGGCCAAAGCAGAAGAGGAGGACTGAGAAAAGACCATTGAATTTTGTTGATACAGAAGCAGTTTTAGTAGAGCATAAAAAGGATAGATTGCAAGATATTAAGAGGATAGATTGCAGTAGAATATAAAAAGGAAGAGGATAGACTGCAGTAGAATATAAAAAGGATAGATAGCAAGAAGCTAGCAGTTAAAGAAGTAGTATACGTAAACTACATATATACATATATATATATGTATAAAAGCTTAAGTGGACAGGGCTAGTTAAACCACTGTAAAGCTAAGCAGGCACTGCACTCTAGAAAAGGTCTTCAATGACACCCAAGCCAAGGTTTAGTGGAATCTTAAGTCTAAATGACATATGTACTGTGTATATGAAGTATTATTTCAGGCAAGGAGTCCACTTGTGATGATGCAAATCATTTGATTGGAGCAGAGTCCAGAGATATCTGAACATTTTTGTCGGCCAAATGAAAGGTTCAGAGGAGTAGGAGTACTTGAAGATGTAAGAAAGAGAAAATAATTTCTATAGCAAGGTCCTAATGCATTGGGTCCTAAACCTAAGGGCGTATTGGAATCACTTGGGGAACTTGTAACAAGGTAAATTCCCAGGCAACATCTCATGCCGAATGAAATCATGTTCTCCGGATGTTTGTCTTCTGGAACATGTTGTTAAGTTCTTCCAGGTGATTATGATGTATCAATAAGGACAAGCAAGCCAAGAAAATTAAGGGTTCTGGTTGAGGACATCAGTGAAATAACTGACCATATCATCTAGAACGGATGGAGAGACATTTGAGTTAGAATAGGGCTGGTGGACTATGAACTACAAAGGAGATGGCTTTCATTGTTAATAGAGAGAGGACAGGTTCAGTAGGAAGAAAAACCAGGAAAGCTAAAAAGGTAGTGAATTTTAATCAGAGAGGGAAGCTTCAAAATTCAGGATGTTGGAGGCCAAACAGGTACAAAATATTGCTGTGTGTGTTTGATGTAGAAAAGAGGTAAAAAGAACTGAGTTGTGCACATTATAAGACTTATCAGTTTGGTGACTCTAATACAGGACAGTGGTTAAAAAAAAGTGTGATTTCAGGCTAAGGAGGAAGCACTAAAGGCTGGATCAGCATGGAATTATTTAGACTTAAGATTCCACTAAACTTTGGCTTGCATGTCGCTGAAGACATTTTCTAGAGTGCGGTGCCTGCTTAGCTTTACAGTGTTCTCTGACTATCCCTGGACCACAGTAGCTTTTATTGAAAACAGAGTGGATGCTTGACATTCATAGATAGAAAACACCTAGTTTTGACTATTCACAAGTGACCCTAAGAATTCATAACATGAGTATTTAATAGTTTTTTTCTAAGACATGAATTTGAATCTCCTACCCAAAAACTGCTTGTAGAAACTAATTAGTTAACTATTGACTAATGAAGTGAACATTTACATCTCAGTTCGCCTTTAATGTATGATTATATTAATCATCAGAATACCTGAACCTGGTAGGTTTCACAGAAGAGGAAATTATTTACCATACTGTGGTATTAAATGGGTTAAAAATTTAATCGAGTTAAATTGAGCTTAAAAACATTCCTACACTGCAACTATCATGTAATAATTTGCTTAATAAATGGTAGTTACTGGTGCCAATTCAGGAATTCAAGTTTTGAAACTAGATCTTCTTGTGTATGCCCAGATTTAGTGAATAGTATTTATATTAAAAATTTTGTTGTGATTTCGGATCTCTATGAAACTGGAATGTTAAATTTGCAAGAGAATTAGAGGAAGACAGTGAGTCATTTATCTCTTATCCATTTGTTTCACATGCTTGCATATATTGCATTATTCTTTTTTTTTTTTTGCTCAGAGATTTAGTGTACCTGAAAACCAATAATTCAGTTTCTGCTAACTTTCTTTCTTAGTAGATTATATACTTTTATACCTGTTTTTGCTTTATAGTGAGGAGCTCAGAAAAGAAGCGAGACAATTAAAGCGGGAACTTTTAGCAGCAAAACAGAAAAAAGAAACTGCAGCAAAACAAGCAGAAAAAAGAAGCGAGGGTAAGCTGCTTATCAGGCTTGTATTTTCACTTGGTCCTCCTTTTTCCCTGGATCTCTCTTCCCTCCTTTCCTGCTCCCTCAGTTGAGTTTTGCTTTTTTTTAAATGCTTTCTTTGGATAGTTAGCCAATAAAATAAGTTTCCACCTAGGATTTTATCTAAGAAGTAAGTTCGATCAAACATGATCATCACTACTATTCCTAAAAAAGTTAATGAGAACTAACAGAGACTTGACATCAGTCAAAATTTAAATGTTGCCAAAACGTAAATATGCACATATCTAGAAGTGCACAAGAATCGAATGTTTTACATTGCATACTCTTTAAAACATTTTTAAATGTGTTTAGGCCCTGTGTATGTGACTTATGTAAACATTTGTGCATTGAATAGTATGATATACAAACACTTATTTTTTGTTTGTTGTTCTTACTTTTATGTTAAGACATAGAAAATCTTAAATATTGATAAAGGTGATCAAGAACTGATAAAAATGATACACTGCTATTTATACAGGTTAAATATGTTCTTTATTTCACTTCCTGGTGCATTATATCAGAGATAACAAGATGTCTTTTTTACTTTGTGAGTTTCACTTGGCTAAAGTAGTATCTGCAGGTTTGCTACACTGTAAAGTTACCCTTTTTTTCCTTTGAGATTAATATTTGGGAGGAGATACTTTAAGACTGTATAAATATCCTGTTTCTTTTCAAGCTTGCCCCCACTAATTTTAGCATCCATTGGTGGATCTTGACTGTAGGCAATAGTTCTTTTCTGTGGTGACTTTCTACTTCTGATTCCTACAACTTTTATTACTTGACATTCTTCTGCAAGAACTCTCTCTTCTGTTACGTATTTGTTTACTTGCTTATTTGTATCAATATGAGTTTGTGAATATTTATTCTATTCTGTATGTTGATAATCCCAAACTATTATTCCTTATTTTGTTTTCCAGTAAGTCAACAGTACCAGAATTGACCATTAGTAGGTCTTTCAGGTTGGCTCTGGTGTCCTTTCAACTTGCCCCCGACCTTGAGCACTTTGTTACATTCTGGCACAAGATGCTCCAGGTTGATCTTGTATTCCCTTCTCCAGATCTGAAATCAATCACTCCAAGGAACTCTGGTTTTATATTGTATTTAGAAACCAAGATCTGGCCACTAAGTCAGCAATTTTATTTTGATTATAATATTTTTGGAATGCTACTAGGAGCAATATTTTATTATCACCAACTGGTTAGAATGCTTACCAAAATTTGGCTTTGGCCCCTATCTATGATGCATTATGAATTACCTTTTCCTTGGAATTGCTATTTCCTCTAAACTTATTTTGATCTTTTAAAATTGACAGCATTGCTGATGTTAGAAAATTGTTCATTCTTAAAGAAAGGTTTGTGAATTTCCATGAACAGTAAATTATATTTGAAATATCCATGTTCCTATGTAGCTTTTAAATGTAGTAGTCCTTCTTTCCCCATGATTAAAAATGCTACCATGAGCTATCTCACTACGTTATGGGAAAAAGTAGATTTTAGGCATCCTTGAATGTATGTCAGAACTTAGCCTGTCTTCACACACAACAGGTACTGCATTGTTAGAACTACATTAAGTCTGGGAACAGATCCAAAAGTTCTCATATGTATTTGCATAGTAAGATCATGTGAAAAGAAGTTAGGAAATGTTATTTGACCTTGGCTTTGTAACTTCATGCATAAGTTGAACCTACTTAGGAAAGATTTGTTGACTGAATCATATGGCTACATATCTGGCTTTTATGAAGTATTTTAGTATAAGACTAAATTATCTGAGTATTGTGGCAATTCTGGATGATTTGGACTTTTTGAAAATTATATGCTATAGCTATCAATTTAATTTTCCAATTAACTTAGAGGCAGATAACCAGTATTAAAAAGAGCCTTTTAGATATTTTGCTGTGTAGTAATTTGTTGTGTAATATAGACCTGTCTTCCATATGAATTTCCATCTGGATGCATGTATGTACCACATATGTTAATATAGAGAGACTGAAAATACTTTAATTTTGATATTTTTAATGGTATTTTTGATAATAATACTAGATATTCATTATAGGTAATACTAATGGTTATAAGAATACTTTGGAATATTGCATCTTCTCAAAAAATGAAGAAGAATGTATTAAGATTCTAGTTATTAGAATTTAAGCCTATGTGAGTCAGTTTTCCTGTCATAAATCCAGGGATTAAACTGCCTTGTGCACCCCTCAAGGTTCTTGTAAGAAGTAAATTAGACAATGAGAAAACCTTTAATAAATTTACAGTGTTATATAAAAATAACTTTAAGTTTGCGTGGAGAAAAGTATAGCTATTCCTGGTTCCATTTTGTTTCCCACCTACATACTACAAATTGAAAATAAAAGTTTAATTGCATAAATTGCAATTACAGCCTGTAATCAATATGGCTATATATAAATGTGACAAGTAAAATTTCTTTTCATGTGTTTTCACATTTGCATTTCTATAATCATATCCTTTGCTAAAAGGGGTACATATGTGAACTTGTATATATTCTTAAGTAAAACTTCCAGTAGTATTATCTCCTGATTTTATGAATTCATCTGGCGAGTCTAACACTTTCTGACTGCTGCCTCCTCATTTTAGAATTTAATGTATTATCCTCAGATTAGAAGCTCTTGGGAAGAAACCCATACAGACAAGAAGGCTTTGTGTTCTAATGCCCATGCATTAACATACCTAGTCTTGTCCTTGCAGGAATGCACATCTCCAGTTTAGCATTTAGCCTGGTGCTCTTCTTACAGGCATGATACTTTCTTCAGGGCTTCTGTCCTCTTAGGAACTCACCTTTGATCAGGGAATAATCCTCCTTTGTTTTTATAATCTTTACTCAATTTCCTAGGCTAGATCCTTAGCCAGATTTGTATAGACTATTAGGAATGTATATTCTAACCCTAGTTCTACTTCTAAATCTATTCTATCATCTTAGGCAAGTTACTTTAAAATCAGGACCCATCTATTTCTCCATATGTAAACTTAAAAACAAATAATATCTGTTATTCCTATTATTTAATGCTTTACTTATTTAAAAATATGATTTAAAATATAATATTGTTAAAAATATTTTTAATACTTTTTATTAACTCCTTCAGTTCAGTTATGACAGAAAATAAAATAATTAAGTCACTTGAAAGAAAGATCTCCTACATTTACATCAGTAACTACTTTGGGCCTCTTACGATGGAACAGTCCTATATTCGCTGTTGTTTGAAGTTGGCTCACCATGATGGTAGTGCCATGCGTGTACGCACATGTCTGAAAGTATCCGAACATGAACAGCTCTTTCTATGTACCAGTTATGCCTCAACCAAGCTGCTCCACAAAAAGGCTGTTTACTCTAAAACCCAAAACCTCTTAACATCTTAAATCTCTGTCCTAGTAAGAAACACATATTTACAATTTATTCAATTTATTTACAATGCATTTTTTTTTCAACTTGAAAGCTCAAATTTACCCAAGTAGCACTTTCATCTGGAACAAAAGAACCTGGAGGATATTTTTAGTCATAGTCCTGGTCACAGAAAATGCATCCGCTCTGCTGATTTCAAGCTGCAGATCTACTTTGGGGAATATGCTGTGGGGTTTGAGAGGTTTTTCTTACCAGCCTCACACATGTGAAGCTGCCTGCAGCTTCTGATAAACAGATGATTACTATTAGGACTGTCGTTTTTTATACCAGTATTTCTGCTTCGGGTGTTCCTCCTGCTCATGAGGGCTTGAAAAAAGTTTTAAGAATTCAGAGTTCTTAACTCAGGTTAAGAATCTAATCAGATCAGAGATTCTCAATTTCTTCTTCCTTTTGTTGCCCTTCTCAGGCCCTGTGAGTTCATCATATTCCCCCACTTTAACATACACACGTTCTCTTTCCTGATTGGACTTTGCTATCCCCTATTAATCTTTTTAACCAGTGAAAAACAAAGTTTCTCTTAAGTAGTAAAAATATATATGGGACCATCCATTTTTTTCTTCAGTCTTCCCAGACAAGTTTAAGATCTGCTCTTCCTGATAGTATAATGATATTGTCAGATAAAAAATATAATTATACCTCTATATAAAAGAAAGATATTACATAAATATAACTTCATAATTTTTGCCATTTATTTACATTTAAAGCCTTCAGTAAATGAAAGAAATAGAATGTCATGGAATAAAACCATTATTTTAGTTGTATAACTAGAATTTTGTATGATTCCATGAAATTTGACTCTAAAATTCAAAACAGTTAAATTTCTTGGTAGACTACAGAATCCTCAGTAGGTTCTAACACCCCAACTTAGGTAGACAAGGAATATGATGTTTTACTTTAGATACCAGCAATGTCAAAAGAGATGTACTGCAGGCCAATCATGTTTACAAACTGGGAGCCTCTTTAGTCCCACTGTAAATCATCCAGGCCTGTGGATAGAATTTTTTTTTTGGAGGCGAGTAATAAATTTTGAATAAGATTGATAGTTAATTTGAGATAGAGTTGGTTTCCTGTGTTGGCTCTGTCAAGGTCTTTAATAAACTATATAATCCTTTTTATTAAATTATGTCCCTAGGTTCTTTCCAGGTTTCTTTAAGTTTCATCATGTCAAAACTAGTACTAAACCGAACATACTCATGTAGAGATACAGGTTTGGATATATTCTCTAATCAGCTTTAGGGAGATAAGGTGTCAGACCCCATTTTCGGAGTTCTGAACATACAATACCTGCACTCTGACTAGTGCCAGGAATTAGAGGAAAGGCAATATGAGCTTGTAAGTCAAAAAAGATTTTTTAAAACCTCTTCGTGAAACAAATCCCTGGGGTGCTTAGTACCTCTTGAATTGCACTGGGCCATTTCACTCTTCTTCCAACTATCTTTTTCATATTGCATACGTCAGACTAAGACCCTTAAGCTTGATAGGTTCTGAAAGGATATCGCTTTTTGACTACTCTTCATCCATTTAACATTTAATGTTAAACTAACTTAATCTTAGTTTCTATAAGAAACAGAAACTCTTGGATGTTAGCTCTGTGTTGTAGATTAATTCCTCTCATCGAGCACACTAGTCCTTTTTCCCAAAGCAGTTAACTTACTTCAGGTACTCTTGAGTCATCATTTTTTTTTCTTGGAAACTAGAAATATCAGATCTGTTTTCTCACAGTCTACTCTTAATCTAGGTGCTAATGTTAATTATATGGAAGAGTGAGTGTGTATTTGTACTTGATTCATAGAAAGCATCTCAAACCAGCCATCAGTATACTTAGGGCATGATACTGACATATTGATTATCTGGTACTAAGTTCAAAACAGATTAAAGAATAATAAAAGTGAGGGAGAGTATACTTTAAAAGGGCAAAGTTCATTGTATATAAAATATATCTCAAGAATGAAAAAATAAATAAATAAATAAATAAGCAAAGGAAAAGCCAGGGTAGGAGCTGGCCCCTGGATCTTGCTAGCACACTATTTTACTGGGCTAAAAATATTTTAAAATTTCAAAAAGTGAGAGAGAAAGGCACTGCTGGGGACATCCATTCTAACGGCAGCAAGAGGTAACAGCTCACAACTTTACACTAAGGAAGCACAGAAACATAGTAGTGGCATATTATGGGTACCTTTGTTATAGATAATTATAAATACTCTGACAGAATGTCGGTATTAAAGTTATTGAAACTTATTGTAATGACACTGATTCATTAAGACCAGTTTAAATCTATTATTGTTTAGTAAGGTAGAGAACAGGCAATGATTCTAACCTAACTGGTAAAAAAACAATTTTTAATTATTTTTATTAAATTAGTTATTTAAAGATTGGATTCTCTTATATATCTGACATATTCAATTATATGGAACACTCATTTCCTGGAAGTCCTGGAAAAGTAAAGTTTCTGTCTGTAGCCAGGATAATGAATTTTTCAAGTGAAATTTTATTGCATGCATATTACTACCTTCATGTGCCTGAAAGAATTCTGTATTTTCAACACTATGCCTTCAACAATACAACTCTTAAAAGTATTAAAGCCTTTTAAAAGTAAGTATATAGCAAATGTAAACACATACATACTCTCACAATTAGATCAAGAATTTAATCATTTGGTAAAATGAATAAGAGATGATCATCTTTTATTAGAGAGTCCATAAAGTACTTTGTTCCTCTTTCAGACCATCCACCTCAAACTTTCCCATTACCCATCATGAACAAATCTCATTGAGCTTTATTTGAGAAACATATATTATGGACATATTTAATTTTTATGTGGAATGAAAAATGAACTCTTAACAATATGGCATATTTTTATAATTCTTGAATTCTGTGTCATCTTACAGATCTCCTAGTGGTTACTTAGGACTCATCTATTGCTATTTTTAAGAACCAGTCCTTTAAGGGTATGTCTTTGCAGCCCTCCATTGTCTTAGAAGAGTTTTCAAATAAGCATTCTTTCTGCCTGGTGAGTCCATTGTAGGAAATTTGACATGAGCCTTTAGCTATATTATTAGTAATGCACTTTGAATCTTTCTGTTGTTAATTTTGTTGCCATTCCTAACCCAGTAAGAATAGTTTTATTAATTGATACAGGTAAGTATTAATCTTTGGCCATAACCATTTCTTTAAAAATAAAGGTGTATTATTTTTTCCAGTTATAGAAGTAATATATGTCCTTTGCAAAAATATCAGAAATGTAGAAAGCATAAAGAATAAAAAGACAGATGCTCCATAATACTAATGCCAAAGACAACCATGGTTAACTTTGTCATGTTTGTTTTTCTGGACTTTTTTTATCTTCATGCCAGAAACACACACATGTGTAATATTACCATCATCTTATTATATTATTACCTTGTTTGTAATATGTTTTTTTAAAAACTTTCCAAGTGAAATTGACCAATAACTGTTAGTGGACAATTTGATTTTAGGGGTATTTCTCCCTGTTAATTTTCTCATATCAGAGTGAAATATAGAAAAGAGTGGATATAAACACTGTATAAATGTAACTGAGAAATGAGAAATTCCCACTATTTTCAGCTCTAGGATTTAGATGATGTCAGGGTTGACACCCAGGGACTCCGTCTCCATTGCCAACAGTAATTATTTATACCACTCATGAATTAAAACAAAACAATAAAGAATACTGATTGACATTGTCAGGTAGCCTACCACCTCTTCATTTCTCAAGTGGCCACTGATAAATCTGCAATGAAACATTATAATTAGTTTAGATATTTAGAGCCAGAATTGAAATAATTACAAATATGTCCACTTGAGAAAGTAAAAGAGGTGAGGGATGTGTATGTGCACGTGCACAGGTTGTGTTTTGGTTTTAGTACTTAGATTGTTTCAAGGGGGAACTAATATCATCATTAAAAGTTTGTTTATAACCAGCATTCCCATTTGGGAATGGAATTGTTGACTATTCCAGACTACTGTCAAGACCTTATTTTAAGTAAGATGTTTTTCTTTAATGTGACATTTTTTGAGGTTTTGCCAAAAATTACATCAAACATATAATTCAGTTGAGGGCTGAGTTTCTTTAGCATCTTGCAGCACTTAATCAAATTTGAAAAAGATATTCTTTTCACAACTTTAAAGTGTAAACCTGTGAGTATGTTACATTAAAACTTACTTTGGATAGTTTAATCTGTGTGGTATTAGGTTGATTTTATTAATGATTAATGCAAGTATGCTGACAGTTTTAAGTGCTTATATTTTCAAAATTTTTCACATAAACTCCTGGCAGATGTTACGCATGAAGCTTTTCATTATTAGCAGTTTTTCATGCAAAAACCAGATAATCCCTAAATTAAATTAATGGCTACATTAAAGAATTTGACATGCCAGAAAGAACAAAGAGAATAATGAAGTTCTCAGAGGTAAAAAGATTTCAAAACATTAAGAATCATTAAGAACTATTTTGAAGTACACAAGTAGTTTATGTTGATTTTTCTTTAAATGACCACACCAAAGTGTAAGTGTATTTAAAACATTATGCTGCAGCATGGTTAAAATGTGAAAGTAGGCTAGCCTTAAGGAATGTCTTGAACATCAGAAACTCCAGGCTCGATTATACTCTATATACGCTGTGTACTCAGTGCAGTCATCGCAGTTTGGGCTCTGAAAGGCGCATCCAGCCCTACTTCTCCATTCTATGCATGGGCAACCAAATGCCAGCCAATTAAAGAGCTTACCCAGAATCACACAGCAGACTCAGGTCCTCTGGCTTCCAGTACAGTGCTTGCTCAACAATACCCTTCTTCAGTTTGACCCAACAGTCTGAAAAATTTTATTGGTATTTATTAAAATCCACTTTGGTTTTGGTGAGAATAATTTCCTCTAAAACCCCCTCAACAAACCTGGAGTCCTTTAAAGAGCATAGTATTATACTTGGTGTGTCTTTTCAAAGAACTAAGCATGTAATTTTGGAATGAATAACAAAAATTTATATGTTAAAGAAAATGTCAGTTTCTGGCAACATGGCAGACTAGGAGTCCAAACCAGTCCTTCCAGTGGAAACAACTAAAAATGTTGAATATAATATAAAAACATCTCCTTATATGCTCCTATGAACTTGCCAAAGAAACAAGGAAATACTCAAACCAGGGAATAAATAAAGGTGTGCAGTAAGAGACATAAGTGGAGCATGAGCTCTAACTTTAACCCTAAAGATACTTGTTAAACTAGATGAACTGGAGCATTGGTTTTGTTTTGGTTTTTTAATCTTACAAAGAGAATGTAAAACCTAAGGTATTACCAAGGTAGGGGGTATCTAATAGAAGATTATCCCATATAGCTGGGGGTCCAAAGGAACTCATCATTAGTGTCGGGGAGAATCAGAAATAAGCATAGTCATCTCACCCCCATTAGAGGACAAGGAAAACTGTACATCTTGAACCATGGCACAGGACATTTTGGGGCAAGAGCATTATTTCCTCTAGCTATAAGGCAGCCTTCCCATCAGTTTGGAGCCCCAATTTATGCAGCCTAAGTGACCTCAGAATCATCCAGCTAAGAGTTTAAGTTTTGCCCCCAGAAGTCTAATACAAGCACACATAAATTCAGGAAGAACCTGCTTTCATTCTCTATCCTCAAACAAAGTTCAAAAGAAAATGAGTAGTTTGGAATGAAAACACATACACACATACACAGACACACACACACACACACACAAACAGAATCCAGATATCTGATGAAAAGCTAATAGAAACAACAGAATCAGACTCATATATTCTTCAGATTTTATTCAGATACTAAATGTTAAATAGTTTTATGTAATATATTTCAAGAAATGATGTTTTAAAATGTATTAAAGCAGATTTTAAAACAAAGGATATCTAGAAATGAAAAATATAATAGTTGACATCAAAAATACAATAGATTTTATAGCAAATTAGACACAGCAAAAAAAAAAGCACTAGTGGACTGGAAGAATTGAAAAAATTATATAGAATTCAACTCAAAAAGAAATAGGAGACCTGGAAAAAGAGAAAAAAGATCTAATGTCTAATCCAGGAGAAGATCAAAGGGCACATAAAGGCAATATTTGAAAAGATCATGGCTGAAAATATAACTAATGAAAGACCAATTTACAGAGTAAAAGAGTGAACAAAACAAAAAAACTGTAAGAGTATAAATAAAAATAAATCCAGATGTAGACACATCATGATAATACTTCAGAGCACTCAACAGAGAGATTTTTAAAAGCAGAGAGAGAAGACATTACCTTTAAAACAGCAAGAGCTGATTTCTCAATAGCAGCAAGTGAGGACATAAGACAGAGTATTATCTTCAGTGTACTGAAGGAAAGTATTCCTCAAACAAACAAAAACTGAGGGACTTTGCAACCTGCATACCTTCACTAAAGGAAATTCTGGAGGACAAAGTTCAGGCAAAAGGTAAATGTGCCCATACGGGAGATCTATGATGCAAAGAGAAAGGGACATAGAAAGTAATAAATATGTGAGTAAGTCTAAATGAACACTGGATGACTAAAATAACAAGAATGTTAATTGTGTTAAAGATAAAATACATAACAATTGTATATAATTTTGAAAAGCAGATGAAGTTTGGGACAGTATTCTATGGTCCTTATTGCTGGAAGAAGATAAAGATACAAGTTAATTTTAGACTTCAATTCATTAAATATCCATTTTAGTATTTTTGAGAAAACTACTAAAAGGTTAGGAAAGGTCATAACTTTCAAACTAGTAGAAGATAGAATTATAGGGGAAAAAATCAATCTGAAAGGAGAGAAAAAGAAATGTAGACTGAACAGGACTTTAAAAATAATAGCACAAAATAAGTTAAGAGAAATTAGATACAGATGTATCAGTAGTTATATTGAAATAATGCGAAAGTCAAGTGCTTCACTTAAAAGGCCAAGATTGTCAAACTGGGGTGAAAAAGAAATTCGATCGTATGCTGCTTAAGTGTGAAAACATCTTAAATATATTGGACAATCAAATTTTTAAGGCATTATTATGCCTTAAAAATGTATTATGGATAAAGAAGGTCTTTACCTAATGAAAACAGTTTCAATTTACTAGGGAAATTGAACAGTCCTAAACCTGAATGGACCTAATAACATAGATTCAAAATGTATGAAGCAAAAAACTGATAGATTTATATAAGAAGTAAATAAGTCCATCATAATGAGAGATCTTAAAACAATTTTCTCAGTAACTAATTAAAGAAGTATATAAAAAATTTAATACTCTATGGACAGTCTGGACCACACAATTAACATGCTTGATACTTAATATATTGCACATAAAGAGAGCATTGCACTTAGCAGCTTCAGAATACAACTCTTTTCCAGCACTCTTGAAACATTTATGAAAGTGACTGCATGGTAGTCCATAGAGTTTGAAAATTTTCAGGAGATTGTTTTCAGACTATCTTCTCTGACAAAATAAAATTGTAAGAACTAACAACTGATTTTAAACAATTACTAATTTCCAAATATGTTGGTGTGGCTTTAGCAGTACCTAGAAGGAAAATTAGAGCTTTAGATGCTTATATTCCAAAAAATTACTATAAATGTCTCCCTGTAAAGAAGCTTAAAAAAAAAATTAACCCAGTAATACAAAGGAAATAATAAACAGGAATCAGTAAAATAGAAAACAGTTGTTAGAATGGGGTTACAATAATTAAAATGACCAGTAATATAACTTAGTCTTTTACACATAGTAGATAACCAGAAAATTGATTTGACTTTGTTGTATTAGACATTTGTCACTTATTCTTTCCCTGATATCCTTCCAATCCAGAGTAAGTAATCACTGTTAGCACAAGGAGTGCCATAAAGGAAGTTTTCTATTAATAGTGCTAGTTTTACTAGGCACAAAACAAATTGCTATTAAAGAGAGAGCAGGAGGGAGAAGCAGACAGAGACTCAAAAGTATAATGTTTAAATGAGATTGGGGATTATCTCTCCTATGGGAAACAGCCCATGGTTGAACCCTTGAGGGCTAGAAGGTCATTCAAGGGCCCAAGTTTCTTTCATTCTGTTTTTCTGCCATCTCCTAGGATATTTTCATTGTCCACAAGATTGAACCCCACCCAGCTTGATATATGTGTTCCAGCAAGAGGAAAGGAGAAAGATTAAGTACCAGATAAGTGGCTTCACCTTGAAGATGGCCCAGAAGTTGCACACAGCACTTTTACTTGTATTATCCTGAAAACATATGGCCATACCTAGCTGCAAGAAAGGCTAGACTACATTTGTGTGGCCAAGTGCCTGGCTGAAACTTAGTGTCAAGGGTGGGAAGGGAAAGCTGGTTCTCACTGAAAGGAAAAAGGGGAGAATGAATTCAGGAGAAAATTGGCAGATCTTTTCCATAATATGAACAAAGGCCTAGGAAGAAGCAAAGAGGCAGTAGCACATTTGGTCAGGAAAATCTTGACAAGTACCTATGCCAGGTTTTCAGAGATGAGTAAGATTTCACTGCAAAATGGAAAGCAACAAATAGAGCAATAAAAGGATAGTACCCTGCAGGCAGGAGTCATAGGTGACTCATCTCTGTATACCTGGTTCTTGACACAGTGACTGGCAAAATAATAGGCATTCAACACATTTTGCTGAAAGAATGAAAGAGTTTTTGTTTAAATGGATAATTATGTAGTTTATAAGCTTACGGGGAAAAAGGAAATAAGAAAGAAGGAAACTCAAGATAAATTTTTTCAGCATGAGTCCATAGTAAAATAAAGAGTATATGTGAACGAATAGTGAACAAAGTAATTTCAGATAATAAGGGTGATGAAAATAACAAAACAGGACAATGTGACATAGTGACTGGAGGACTACTTTAAGTTGGGTGAGTATCAGGGCCTAGCCAAGAGACAGAACCCACAAACAGTAATTAGAACAAGAAAAAAGAAAAATGTAACAGCCTTATTGAAGAATAATTTAAAGTGAACAATTTGACATGTTTTGACAAATGTATACAGCTGTGGAACCTTCACCACAATCAAGATAGCGAACATATTCCTCAAGGTCCAACATGTTCTCATGCCCCTTAGTAATCCCCTCTCCTATCCACAGGCAACCACTCAAGTTCTTTTTATCAAACAAGTTTTATATAAAGCAGTTTGTATTTTTCTAAAATTTTATTTAGAATCAGATACTAGATGTACTCTTTTAAAATATTTTTTTAAACCAGGAGAATGCTACAGTTTCTTTTGTTGGCAGATAACATTACAGGATTACAATTTTTGAACACCAGTGAGGTAGCATACTTAAGAGCGTAGACTTTGAAGTCAGAAAAGTCTAAGCTTGAGTCTTAGCTCTTGCACTGATACCTGTATGCTTTTGGATAAACTACATAATGTGTCTATGTATTTCTTAAGGTTCTTGGTCACAACCAACTACAATTTAAACCACAGGATAGGATACTGAGATTGCCTGCAGAATGGAATGAAGCACTGAATAGCCATGCTTCAGGAGGGGCAGGAAAACCAAAGGCCTTGGATGCCAGAGCTCTTGGACTCTTTCCAGGATCTCTATTATCAGTCAGTTCATTCTAGCATCTTTCTAGCTTCCTTGATCACCCAGCACCCAGGAGATAAACCCTGATTGATCATGTGTCACTCTGTCATTAGGGGCAGAATCTGTTATCAGAAGAGGGGTCAGAAACACACTAGGCAAACAAAAACCTACCTACAACACTTGTCCTCTCTGGGCCTCAGTGTCCTTATCTATGAAATGGGAATGTTCATTTTGTTTATTGTAAGGATTAAGTATATAAAGTGTACAGTACCTAAAATACATGGTAGCCTCAGCTGGAAGACATGATAGTGGCTTGTGCTGACCAGTACTCTGTGTGGGAAGGTGATCCTCAGGTTCAGGATGTCAAGCAGTATTTTTGGAGAGTTGATAGGTCTGTTCTCCCCTTTTCACTATGAGTTGGCTAAACAGATAGCCAAAGTCCCGGTGTAGCTGTAATGCTTATGTTCTCATTCCTCAGGAAAGCTGCCTTTGTTCCCTCATAACTATGATTTGGTGCTGGGAAATCAATTTGGCAGTGTTTTGTGATGTCCAGCTCTAATTCCACCTATATGCCTAACCAAGGTGCTGCCCATCTTCTGTAATCCCCTGCATGATTTTGTTACTGGAAGAGACAACACTGAGGTACTACAGTCTTTTCCTATTAGTTGGCATATTTCCTTTTTCAAATAGGTAATCTGGTATTGTCTTCTTCATATGCATTATTACATTGACCTCAAATGCTTCCAAAACCTGAATTCTGTTAGTTCTGTCATAGAAGGAACAGAGGCCCTGAATCTGATGTTTTGGTTAATTTTACATGTCAACTTGACTGGGCCACAGGGTGCCCAGATATCTGTTCAAACATTATTCTGGGTGTCATCTGTGAGGGTGTTCTGAATGAGATTCACAACCGAATCAATAGACTGAGTAAAGCAGATTGCCCTCCCTGGTATAGATGGCTCCCATCCATTCCGTTCAAGGCTTGACCTGAGTGAAGATGCTAGCCTCCCTGAGAGTAAGAAGAAACTCCTGCCTGGCTGCCTTGAGTTGGGTCATCAGTGTTTTCCTGCCTTCAGAACCAAACTGAAACATCAGACTTTCTTGGGTTTCAAACCTGTGGCTTTCATATTAGAACTTTAATCATGAGCTGTTCCTCATTCTCAGACCTTCAGATTTGGACTGGATCTCTAGCTTGCCAACTGAAGATTCAGGATTTCTTAACCTCCATAATCTCGTGAGCCAATTCCTTATAATAAATTTCTTTCTACATATATACACATCATACTGGTTCTGTTTCTCTGGAGAATTCTGACCAATATACCCAGTGAATTCAAAACAGAACAACCTTTTTATTTTTCCAGCTAAGTGTTTGTTTTTCAGCATCCTAGTCTCAGTCCAAAAAGGAAGAGAGGGGAGCAGAAGTCTTTTAAAAAATATAGTCCCCCCAAAATATATTAAATCAATGACAATTTAGGATCCTGGATGTGGTTGGCAGTTGGAAAACAGACCTCTACCCAAACAAAAAGCACTATAGAAAATGAAGTTCTTGATTTAGCAGATGATACTCATTTTTTTTATCCTGAAGGTATCTATATATTATTCTAATAAGACACATAAAATGAGAATAAGACCACTTGATATAAATATATTTTTTGAATTTAGCAAGTGTAATATCATCTTACCTTGGATCTTTTCTGCTTGTTTCTTCATGGTTTCAGTTAATAATGTCTTTCACTTCCTTTCTTAGATGGTTGTGTAATGTTACGGCTGTGTTCCACAGATATCTACCATATTCCTGTCCACTTCTCTACCCACTCACCCCACCTCCTTCCCTCAGTGGTTGCATATTGAACATGAGCGAAGTCATTCTTCCAGGGTTTGTAAAGCCCTTTGAGATTATTGAAAATGAATGGTGTTATATAAATGTCAGATTGTTTCATAACAGTTCTTAAAACAATGAGATAATGTCTGTTAAAGGATCTTAAGTTCCATGGAGAAATGCAGGGCATAAAAACAAGTCTTTTTTTAAATGCTATATCCATATATTTTTGCTGTACAATTTAAGACATTATTATGTCCCTTAAAGATATAAATGTTTGAGAGTGTGTGTGTATATGTGTGTTTACATCCATGTGCATGTATGTGTGCATGCTGCTGACTATATAGAAATAAAAAACTAGATTTTGTTGCTTCATTTTGTCATTTGGGTCCAGTTAACTTGTCATAATTTAGCCAGAGTAAAATTACAAATCTAAAGCAATCTCTTTTTAGGATTAAATATAGTCTTTATCTCTTAATTTGTACTTGGGTAGTATTTTGTCCTATGCTTGCACAATGCTGGATCTTTTTTCTGCATATGTAATGATTTAGTGAGTTTCATAAAGACTTCAGTGAAGTCACTTATTTAAAATGATTCCCAAGTCCCTTTTTCCTGAGCATCAGGCCCACATTTCCAACTCTTCTTTTTAAACTTAAAAAGCTTACTTAAAACTAATAGTGATGAGATTTAAGTGTACTTTCTTCCCCTCAAAAACAAGCCCCAAAGTTAATTTTCCTATTACTATTACTAATGGCACCACTGCTCTTCCAGTCAGCCAAGTTAAAATTTTAGTATCATTTTTGTCTATTCTACATCTTCACTAACCCAGAGGCAAACCTATATATTTTTACCTGTCCTTTCCTTTCTGTTACCTCATCCATTGCTCTAGGTGTTCCTCTCACTACCTCTTCCTAAAATATTGTAGGTAATTCCATATTGGTTTCCTTGTCTCTAGTGTTGCCTAATTCCGGTTAGCGCTGCACTTGTGGAGTTAAGACACCTAGACCTGGGTTTTAATCCTAGCTTCATCTCATACTAGTTGTTTCCCTTAGGAGACTTAAACTCTCTGAATCTCAGTTTATTTTCCTTGAAAATAACATCTCATAGGTTACTTCACTGTGATAATTCACTAAGATGATGTATTGTTCTGGTCTGTTCTGTATTGGTTTCATTGACTGAGAACCGTTCAAGCTAGCTCAAGTAAAGGGGATATTCTCATAGCACACAGTAGGATTTCATGAGTACCCAAAGACAGGAGCCAGAGTAGAAATAAAGAATGTGATCAGAAACTGAGGCTGTTCTCCTTCCAAAGCTAAGTAATCTGCTTCTCCCTTTATACCTCTGCCACTTTCTTCATATCTGCCTTCTACTCTTCTTTTTATGGAGCTTTCTAGTTTTAGAATTTTGTGTTGTGCATGGTTACAAATAACCATACTGACTCTGAATGTGAACATCTATTTGCTTATCACCAACTGGCTCATTTCAAAGAAAGGAATCTGATTGATGTATCTCATGTTTTGATTGCTCACAAGGGACTATGACTTGTGTAGCTATACACGGCTTATATGCCACCCCTAACCTCACCTTCTGAGGCTAACAGAAAGTGTAGTTTGTGGGTAAGAAATATGCCATTAGAATTGGGTATAGACAACTGGTAATGATGAGCATCAGTAGAAATTTTATGTAGAGTACTTAGCATAGTGTTCAATGAGTAGTAGTTATTAAAAGCTCTACTTGGCCAGTCATAATTCACATGCCATTTCTCAAGCCAGAGGTAGAGTCAGCACCATCACAGTCACATAGACTCAGGCGTACAGAGAGAGGTGTGCCCACCACAATGGTAATACCAGCCACACATTAATGTCCAGAGGGTTAAGTCAGATAAAGTAAGCAAAAACCTGTGTTCTGTGCCCATCTCTAGCAAATTATATGCAGGGTCTTCAAGATCTGCTATAATACATATTTCAAGTTCTTTTTTCCATTACTTTCCCAGACAAAGTCCTTACTCTCCCCAAACTGCCTTCATGAATTTTTGACTACACCCCACTCTTTCTTGTCTGTGTCATGTTGTTAATGCATTTCCATTTACCTGGACACCTTACACCATTTTAGTCTGTGGAATTTTGGTCCTTCATGTCCCATCTCAAACATCTCACCCCTTATTATTCTTTTCTGAACTCCCTTAGACACTATCTAAAATCCCACAAAAGATGTGGCTACTGATTCCTTCGACAGGTGAATCACCAATCTTCATTTCTAGCTCCAAGACTCAAACACATTTCAGAACACATTTACCTGGCTATCTCAGTAAATTTCTTACACTATTTACCACATTCTGCCTTGTTTTAATCTGATATGTCAATCTATGTCATATATTCTTAAGGCTTAAAATAATAGTTCATTGAATTAAACATTTCTAAATATACATACTTTATGAAACTTTAATCCATTAATTTTACTCAAGATAAAATTTTAATCTTACTCTTTTGACTCTAGTATATCTTAGATATTTAGTAATGATCTTGAAAACCACATACATAGCCAATCCTAGTAATCCACAATGCTATCACTGATATTATAAAAGCCTGTCTTTCCCAGGCTTCCTCTTTCCTTATATGAATTAAGATTCCATATTTGATTTTCTGTTCATCAATCCATATTTACTGAGTACATGCTCTATTCCAGGCATTACTTGAGGCACAGAGGGTAAAACAGAGAACAAACTGATGAAGTGTCTGTCCTCATGGGCTTAAATTCCAGTTGCACATGGGGTGGGTAGGGACAGGCAGTAAAAGAGTAAATAAATACAATGTTAGGTAATGACAATTCTACCAGTTTTAAGTTACCAGAAAGTCTATTTGTTTTTAAAGTATCTGTGTTGTAAGATGAGTGTGGAAAGGAAATTATTAAAAGACAGACTTCAAATAAAGGGAGGGAAAGAGCATATTATACTGCTTGCTTCCCAGAGTTATCCCAGAGAATGCCTATTCAGCTTCTTTAACTTTCTCACTTTTTAGTGAGTCTCTGAGCTGTGATTAGCCAGAATTTTATATCATGAGCAGTCAGCTTCCTTTGATTTGTTCTAAAAATCAAGAGGTATTCCTAAAAACTGTTTTTAAAGAATGATGAGTTTTGCTATATAATAGCAATGTTTATTGAACGTTAAACTTTAAGTCTGTTCATTCTGTTATGTACCTTAAGAGTTAATATTATTACTACTTTAAAATAACATGCAAATATAGTGTGTGCATATAATCACAAAAACATATACTTTTAATTCAGATTGAGCAAGTGCTGTATTTTTTAAAATTAAACTCTTAGTTGAGTTGATGTATCATTTGTAATTTTATGCAATAGTTTAAAATTTTTAGTTCAGCAATAGAAAAATGGCAACAGTTTCAGAACAGTTACATCATTTTTCAAAGCTGAAGAAATTCCAGTATAGAGATTGTCATGTTTATCTTTTTCACTCTGTACTGTGTTCTCTACATGGCCTCTCTGTTCCAAGCATTTTCCACAGTCCCTGCATCTCCAGTGCCAACCCTGCCTCTTTGCCCGAACCTTTCACAGATTACCTCATCTTTATTCTTTTGAAAAGACAATCTAATATGAGTTTCCTCAACTTTATTCCTCTCCACCACAGAATTTCTAACTCCCCCACACACATTTCTCCAGCCTATCTTTTGTCTCAGGACAAGGTGACCCTAGTTCTTTTAAGGCCGACCATCCCCACACCCCTCCCCACAGTCTTCAGGAACTCTTTCTTCTTGTTTTGGAAAAGTCTCTCTCCATATTCACTAACATTTTCACCTCTGTCTCACTGCTCGTTTCTCACCTGACCTTAAGGTAATATTTAAACCTTGTTTCTTCTGTGTGCCCCTTTCCAAATTCTGCCTTCCGATATTGACCTACTCATGAAAAGAGTTGTCTTGAAGCCTGCCTCTCCTTGTTCATAACTACTAATTATTTCTTTTTTTCTTTTTTTTTTTATTAAAGTACCATTGATATACACTCTTATAAAGGTTTTACATGAAAAACATTGTGGTTACTACGTTCACCCATATTATCAAGTCCCCCCCATACCCCACTGAACTCACTGTCCATCAGTGTAGTAAGATGCCACAGAGTCACTACTTGACTTCTCTGTGCTACACTTCCACAGGACCCCACACACACAATGTGTACTAATCATAATACCCCTCAAAATCCTTCTCCCTCCCTCCATATCCCCCCACCCCCACCCCTCCCCTTTGGTAACCACTAGTCCCTTCTTGGAGTCTGTGAGTCTGCTGCTGTTTTGTTCCTTCAGTTTTGCTTTGTTGTTATACTCCACAAATGAGGAAAATAATTTGGTACTTGTCTTTCTCTGCCTGTCCTAATTATTTCTTAGAATCTAGATTACCAACTTCAGAGCTGTACTGAAATTATTCTTTTAAAAGTCAAGAGTCACCCATACTCACTGCCTTTTCCCAGTCTGCACATTCCCCTGAAGAACTTCAGTCTTCTTATCCACATTGCCTCTTCAGGCTTACAACATAGGGATCCTAGTTTCTTCTCTGAAACACAGTTTTTACTCCACTATAGCAAAAATGAAACATTTGAAAGTCCAGATATACAATATGATTTTAGGTAATGATAATATTTCTTATTTTCAACTGACAGAACATTTTCTTCTCTTTTCTTTTCTTTTTGCAGTCTCTGTGTTGTAAGACTTATACAATAAAGGGGGTTATTAGACTCCTTCAAATAAAAGGAGGGTAAGAGTCATAGTTTACCACTTTCTACCCATGAGTATTCTAGGAAATGCCTTTCTGGGATGTTAAATTTTTTCTATTCTTTGAAAGTAAGTGAAAAAAACTAAATCCAAAGCAATAAATAATATATGTGTGCTATATACATATAGCACATGCACACACACCCATATGCATGTATACATATATATCCTTTTATGTGAGATAAATGAAGAAATAAGACACACAAACACACCCTTATTTTTATAAAAAGAAACCCAGGAAGAATAAGACAGAAAAACAAAGAACTTGCTTATTTGTAAGGAGCGGAAGAATGAGAATGGGTACAAGAGATGGGGAGGTAGGGACACCTCTCTGAGTTTATCCTTTGGCATAAGTTTGACTTTTGGAAATGTATTCATGTTCTATATTTTTTATTGAAGTATAGTTGATACACAATCTTATATTAGTTTCAAGTATACAGTGCAGTGATTCACCAGTTATCCACATTACTAAATCCTCAACCCAACTAGTGAAGTTACTACTAGATGTTATAGAAAGACATTACAGAATCATTGGATATATTCTCCACACTATACTACCATCCCCATAACCAACTGATATTATGATTGAGAATTTTTGTGCCCCTTTATCCCCCTGATCCTCTCCGCCCATCTGAACTCCTCCCCAATGATAACCACAAGTCACTTCTCAGTGTCTGTGCTCTACTGCTTTTTATTCATTTTGTTTTATTTTGTTTTAAGATTCCACAAATAAGTGAAATCGTATGGTGTTTGTCTTTCTCCATCTGGCTTATTTAACTTAGCGTAACACCCTGTAGATCCATCCATGTTGTCACAAATGGCAGGATTTCTCCCTTTTTTTATGGCTAAACTGAATAATATTCCCTTGTATATATGTATATGTAGCAGAACTTCTTTATCCATTCATCTATTGATGGACACTTAGTTTGCTTCCATATCTTAGCTATTGTAAATAATACAGCAGTAAATATAGGGGTGCATATGTTGTTTCGGATCAGGGATTTTGTTTTCTCTGGGTAAATTTCTAGAACTGGAATTACTAGGTCTTAGGGTATTACTATTTTTAGTTTTTTTTTTTTTTGAGGAATCTCCATACATCTTTCCACAGTGGCTGCACCAATTTATATTCCCACCAACAGTGTAGGAGGGTCCCTTTTCTCCACATCTTCATCAATACTTGTTCTTTCTTGTCTTTTTGATAGCGGCCTTTCTGATTGGTCTGATGTAATATCTCACTGTTGTTTTGATTTGCATTTCCCTGATGATTAGTGATGTGGAGCATCTTTTCATGTACCTGTTGTCTGTCTGTATTTCTTTGGAGAAATGTCTGTTCATGTACTCTGCCCATTTTTTAAATCAGGTTATTTGGTTTTTTGGTTTTAAGGCATATGAGTTCTATATATATATATATATATATATATATTTTGTATGTTAACCCCTTATCAGATAAATCGGTTACAAATATATTCTCCCTTACTTTAGGTTTCCTTTTTGTTCTCCTGATGGTGTCCTTTGCTGTATAGAAGCTTTCTAGTTTGATGTAGTTCCCACTTGTTCATTTTTTATTGTTTCTCTTGCCTAAGATGTGTCCAGGAAAAAATTGCTCATTCAAGACATTTTTGCCTATGTTTTCTTCTAATATTTTTATGGTTTCATGTATTATATTTAGTTCTTTGATACATTTTAAGTTGACTTTTGTGTATGGAGTTAGACGGTAATCTAGTTTCATTCTCTTGCATGTAGCTGTCCAGTTTTCCCAACACCAGTGATTGAAGGGGCTGTCTTTTCCCCTGTATATTCATGGCTCCTTAATCATATATTGATTAACTCTATATGTGTAAGTTTATATCTGGGCTTTGTATTTGTTCCATTGATAAATGAGTCTGTTCTTGTGCTGGTACCATACTCTTTTGATTACTGTAGCTTCGTAGTATAGCTTGAAGTCAGGGAGCATAATCCCCCAGCTTTATTGTTCTTTCTCAAGATGGCTTTGGCTCTTTGGGGTCTTTCATTGTTCCATATGAATTTTAGGATTATCTGCTCTAGTTCATTGGTATTTTGATATGGATTGTATTAAATCTGTAAATTGCTTTGAGCAGGATGGCCATCTTGAAAATATTAATTCTTCCTATCCATGAGGAGGGAATAGATTTCCATTATTGGTGTCTTCCTTAATTTCTCTCATGAGTGTCTTACAGTTTTCAGAGTGCAGGTCTTTCACTTCCTGGTTAGGTTTATTCCTAGGTATTTTACTCTTTTTGATGATTGTAAATGGAATTGTTTTCCTGATGTCTCTTTCTGCTAATTATACAGGCATGCAACAGATTTCTGTGTATTAATTTTGTATCTTGCAACTTAGCTGAATCCAATTATTAGTTCTCCTAGTTTTTTCAGTGGAGTCTTTAGTCTTTTCTATATATAGTATCACATCATCACCAAATAGAGTTTTTCTTCCTTACCAGTTTGGATGCCTTTTATCTCTTTGTGTTGCCTGATTGCTGTGGCTAGGACTTTCAGTGCTATTTTGAATAAAAGTGGTTAGAGTGGACATCTTTGTCTTGTTCCTGATTTTAAAGGAAAAGCTTTCAGCTTCTTGCTGTTAAGTATAATGTTGGCTGTGGGTTTGTCATATATGGCCTTTATTATGTTGAGGTATGTATACTCTGTACCCATTTTTTTAAGAGTTTTTATCGTGAATGGTTTTTTAATTTTGTCAAATGATTGTTCAATATCTATTCAGATGATCATGTGATTTTGTCCTTCCTTTTGTTAATGTGGTATATGATATTGATTGATTTACAAATGTTGCACCAACTTTACATCCCTGGAGTAAATCCCATTTATCCATGATGGATGATCCTCCTGATGTATTTTTTAATTCAGTTTGCTAATATTTTGTTGAGTATCTTTGCATCTATATTGCATCTATATTGCATCTTAGGCCATCATTGGCCTAAAATTTTCTTTTTTGTAATATCTTTGCCTGGTTTTGGTATTAGAGTGATGCTGGCCTCATAGAGTATAGTTTGAAACTATTCCTTCCTCTTCTACTTTTTGGAATACTTGACAAGGATGGGTATTAGCGCTTCTTTAAACATTTGGTAAAATTCAGCTGTGAAAACATCTGGTCCAGGACTTTTGTGTGTTGGGAGTTTTTTGATTACCAAATCAATTTCATTGCTGGTAATTGGTCTGTTCAGATTTTCTGTTTCTTCCTGGGTCAGTCATAGAAGGTTGTACTTTTCTAGGAATTTGTCCATTTCTTTTAGATTGTCCAATTTATTGGCATATAATTTCTCATTTAATTCTTTAATCTTTGTATTTCTGTGGTTTCGGTTGTAACTATTCCTTTTTTATTTCTACTTTTGTTTATTTGTGTCCTCTCTCTCTTTTTATTGATAAATCTGGCTAGGGGGTTGTCTATTTTTGCCAATTTATCTTTTCAAAGAACCAGCTCTTGGTTTCGTTGATTTTTTTTCCTATTGTTTTATTCTTCTCTTTTATTTATTTCTGCTCTAATCTTTATTATGTCCCTCCTTATATTAACTTTGGGTGTCATTTGTTCTTCTTTTTCCAGTTTCTTTAGTTGTGGGTTTAGACTGTTTATTTGGGATTGTACTTGTTTCTTGAGGTAGAACTGCATTTCCATGTACTTCATTCTTAGAACTGCTTTTGCAGTGTCCCACATATTTTGGGCTGTTGTATTTTTGTTTTCATTTGTCTCCATGTATTGCTTGACTTCTGTTTTGATTTGTTCATTGATCCATTGATTATTTTGAAGCATGTTTAGCCTCCACGTGTTTTTTGTTTTCTTTGTGTAATTTATTTCTAGTTTCATGCCATTGTGGTCTGAGAAGCTGCCTGATACAATTTCAATCTTTTTAAATTTATTGAGACTCTTTTTGTGGCCTAATGTGTCTTCTATTCTGGAGAATGATTCATGTGCACTTGAGAAAAAATGTGTATATGCTGCTGCTTTTTGGTGGAATGTTCTGTAGATATCTGTTAAGTCTGTCTGATCTTGTGTGTTGTTCAGTACTTCTGTTTTCTTACTTGTTTTCTGTCTAGTTGATATAAGTGGTATGTTAAATGCCCCTAATATGATTGAGTTTCAGTCTATTTCTCCCTTTAATACTGTTAGTATTTATTTCACATATTTAGGTGCTCCTATGTTGGTGCATAGATATTTATAATTGTTATACCTCTTGTTGGACTCAAGCTTTATCATTATGTAATGTCCTAGTCTCTTATTACTTTCTTTGTTTAAATCTATTTTGTCTGATACAAGTACTGCTACCCCTGTTTTTCTTCCTATTATTTGCATGAAATATCTTTTTCCATCCCTTTCTTTCAGTCTGTGTATGTCTTTGGGTCTGAAATGAGTCTCTTCTAGGCAGCATATAGATGGGTCTTATTTCTTCATCCATTCTGCTACCCTATGTGTTTTGATTGGTGCATTCAGTCCACTTATATTTAAGATAATTATTGATAGGTGTGTACTTACTGATATTTTATTAATTGTTTTCTAGTTGTTTTGTAGTTCTCTGTTACTTTCTTCCTCTCTTATAGTCTTCTCTTGTTATTTGATGGTTTTCTTTAGTGTTGTGATTTTGTGATTGGATTTCTTTTTTAACATTTTTTTGTATCTATTATAGGCTTTAGGTTTATGGTTACCGTAATGTTTATGCATAGTTTCCTAAATATATAACAATTTGTATTAAGTTGATGGTTTCTGTTTTTCGAACACAGTCTAAGAGTACTTTCTTAAAATTCTTCCTCCTCCACACTTTATGTATTGGATATCATAATCTGCATCTTTTTCTGTGTGTATCCCTTAACTGGTTTTGTTTATAGTTGGCTTTACTACTTTTATTTTGTTTTGTTTTGTTTTGTTTCATACTTGCTTGGTAAATAATTGGTCTGCTACCTTTACTGTGGTTTTATTTGCACTGGTGAAAAATATTTAGGCTTAACATTTCCATCTACAGCAGTCCCTTTAACATATTCTGTGAGGCGTTTAGTGATGGTGAGTTCCTTTAACTTTTGTTTATCTGGGAACCTTTAAATCTCCCCTTCAATTCTAAATGATAATCTTGCTGGTAGAGGGTTCTTGATTAAAGTTCCTTTTGTTTCAATTCATTAACTATTCATGCTACTCTTTTCTTTCCTGTAAAGTTTCTGCTGAGAAGTCTGCTGATAGCCTGATGGGATTTTCCTTACAAGTAATTTTTTTTCACTGTTCCCCAGCTGCTTTCAATACCCTATCTTTACCCTTAGTCTTTGTTATTTTAATTTTTATATGACTTGGTGTTGTTTTCCTGGGGTTCCTTTTGTTAGTAGCTCTTTGCACTTCCAGGACCTAGGTATCTATTTCCTTCCCTAAATTGGGGATGTTTTTAGCACTTATTTCTTCAAAGAGACTTTCTACTTCCTTGACTCTTTCTACTCCTTCTGGTACCCCTATTATATGATTCTTGTTGCATTTGGAGTTGTCACACAGCTCTCAGCATCCTCTCATTTCTGGAGATTGTTTTTTCTCTGTTTCTCAGCTTCATTGTGTTCCTGTTACCTGATTTCTATCTCATTGATTGTCTCCTGTATTGCAGCAATATATTATTCATTCCCTCCATTGTATTTTTCATTTCTGTTACTGTATCCTTCAGCTCTGACTGGCTCTTCTTCAACTCTTCTGTCTCTTTGTTGAAGTCCTCCCTGAGATTGTCAATACTTTTCCTCAGATCAGTGTGCATATTTATGACTTTTATTTTGAAATCTTTATCAAGAAGATCGGTGATCTCCATTCCATTTAGCCCTCTTTCTGGTATCTTACTCTGTAATTTTGATTGGAGCGTATTCCTCTTCCTCTTCATTTTGTCTTGGTTTCTGTGTTTTTTCCTTTGTATTAAATAAATCTACTATGGTCTAAAGAATAATGGCTTTATGAAGGTGTCCTTTGGTGCCCAGAAGCTCAAGACCCTCTCCAGTACTTGGTACTCCTTTGTGGTGGAGCCCTAGTTGCCTTTGGTGGGCTATAGGCAGAGCCCCCTTTATGCCTGTCTGCCAGCAGTAACTGATCTCTGTTAGCAGAAACCTTTTGTGAGCCATGCAGTGGTGCATCTGCTTCAAGGGAGGCCACCTTCTGCCTGCCCTGCAGCCATGGCGGCACTGCTAGGCTGATGGGGTAGGCAGGGTATGGAGCATTTGAGGGGGTTCCCATCAGCACCTGACCAGTTGGGTTCAGGGAGGGCTGGGGGTGCATCATCCACCTGCCCTTTCTCCTGTGGAGAGAGCTCTGTCCAACCCTTAACCCTCTGGTACCCTTCCTTAAGACTTCTGTCTCTGTGTTGCGTCTCAGCAGGATCTCAAGAGAGTGCCTGCCTTCCACAAGTGGCAGGAGTCTCGGGCTCCCAGGGTCCTCCAACACTCCCTTGTGTCCAGCTCTGTTAATCACCAAAGCCCAATACAATGTGGACTTGTGTTCACAGGGCATATCTCTAGGGCCAGGTGTGCAGAGTTCTTGAGCACCTATGCCCTTTCTGCTCCATTCCTGTCCCTCCTGCTTGTGGGCTGGATGATGGAAGAACTTGGGTCTCACTCCATCACAGTTCTGCCACTTGACCTTCTCTGTGTGGTCTTTCTTCCCCAGGTGTAGGTGGTCTGTTCTTCAGTCTTCAGGTCATTTTCAGGGCTTGTTGTTTTTGCTGTAGTTGCTCCCTTGGTGTGTAAGTGGGAGGAGTTTTCCTCTTGCCTTCCTGTTCCTCCATCTTTTTTGCCCTTTTTTCATGTTCTGTAAATTTTAAGAGTTAAATCAATAAGCATTGGAAGGAGAAAGAAACTAAAACTGAGTGTAAACAGAAACAAACTCAACTAAATTTCAAATGAATAACATTACACTGGTAAAGGGCAACAAAAGAGAATATTAATTCAAACTTTGAACATAGCATTTTGACTATATTTTCTTTGGTCTAGAGTGGGGGAAGAATAGTCAATACATTTTTGAACTCTTTTTAATACATTTCATTTTTATAGTGCTACAGACATTCTAATTAGTATAAAACTTTTATGTATATGATGAGATTTGGTAAATGAATATATACATTGATTTTGTAGGAATAATATGTGTGTTGTTATGGAAGAAAGGAAAAGCTATGGAATGAGGAAAGACAAAAAGTTTGGGGGGATGGATTGTATTTGCATGAACTCATGATTTCTTACATATTCATACATATATATCTATTTCCTACCTCTGACTGCTGAAAAGGGCCCAAAAGCAAAAAATCAGTAACAATGGGCACACTAGGCACCCACGTATTGGTTTATAATACCATTTCTCACTGAAAGGAACCAGGGCTCTTTGGAGAAATGACTGTTCCCAAAACTGGAACACCTGTTATATAAGAAAGTGGAAAGTACTCCAAAAAATGAAGTATCAAGTGGAAGCATCAAGAGGTCATAGAAGGCATTTTGAAAGGACTTCCCCTGTCCTCCAAATTTGGGGTAATTTAAACTTCAAATAATTGAGGACATACAACTCAAGAATACGAAGGTAAACAACCCATTTTTAAAAAGGCAAAGCATTTGAATGGACATTTATTTGAAGAAAATATACAAACATCCACTAAGCATATGAAAAAGTCTCAACATCATGTGCTATCAGAGAAATGCAAGTCAAAACCACAATGAGATACTACTTCACACCAAATTAGGAAAGCTATAACTTTTTTTGGAAAGAAAGGGAGGAAGGGAGGGAGGGAGGGAGACAGGAAGGGTTCTTTGCATATATTTTCTATTTTAAACATTTTGCAGAAATACACTTGTACACTTCTGCTGTGCACGTGAACAAGTGTTTTCATTGCTTGGTCTGAGTTGTTATCATCGTGATCACAACAGCAGGTAATGTTGGCTCCTTCTGTATGCCAGGAGCTGTTCTAAGTGTCTTATATGTATTAACTTACTTAATCCTCAAAAGAATAGGCAGACACTATTATCCACAGTTCACAGAAAATGAAACTGAGATATGGAGTTGCTAAGTAAATTGCCCAAAACCCTGCAAGAAGGGAGCATGAGAGCCCTGATTCAACTGACGTATGTTCTTAGCAAATACACTATCCACAAACTGTATTCTGTGGAATATGCACACCTTCAGCTCCTCTAGATATTGCCATTTTTAAACTAATGTGATTTACCAATTTATATCAACAGCAAATAGAAGTGTTTTGCAAAGTTCTTAATTTGTAAAATTAAAAACAGCTCCTCCATAAAGTTTGTTTGGAATGTTCACAGATCTCTAAAATTTCCAAGTCTGAAAGCCACTTCCTTACATGACACTGTTTAGAGGAACATGCCTTATGGAATCATAAGGCTGGAAACACTGCTTCTTTACTTGACACTGTTTAGAAGAACATACTTTTATAAGATTATGAGGCTGGGATCCTTGTCCTTTAAAAGGCCCAGCTATAGAAGGTTTTCTTAAATTCTGGGTCTAAATTGTTCTTTCTCCCATCCAGGCTTGAAATTTCAGTAATCTTTTATTGTTCCCATCTCTTCCTACCTGTTCCTCTGTCCTCATCCCTGAATCCTTACCCTGTACCTGTGCCACATTCAGCCAATTGATAAATCATATGCACTTACCCATTGTGGAATCCCTCCTCTATCCTGTCCTAGTCCCCACAGGTTAGTCTAGGTTCTTAATACATCTCTCTTCACAATATCATAAGAAACTTAAACTGGTCTTCTTCCCTAGAATCTCTCAGGACTGATCTCTCCTATATACTGCCACTAGAGTGATCTTAATAGAATTATATATGTGTATATATATATATATATATATATATATATATATATATATATATATATATATATATACATACACATACACACACACATACATATATTAGAATTATGTAATTATATATATGTATACATATTATATATGTATATTATTCCTCTGCTCACAAACCTTCAGTAGTGTGTTATTGTATACCAAATTAAATATAAAATCATCTACCTCAGTTCTCCATAATCTTGCTTTCAAGTAGTTTACCATCTTATCTCCTATTAGTGTCCTGCACTCTTATCAATGGAACATAGCTAGGTCTGGGGTAGACCTGAAGTATTTGCATTTCTGTCAAGTTTTCAGATGAAGCTTATGCTGCATGACAGTCTAGGAACCACACTCAGAACCACTGCTCTAGCTGATCTGGAGGATCATGCCCTGGCATGGAGTCTTATAAATGAGTTGCTCATTGGAAATAATACTTAATAGAATGAAATCTCTTTTCTTAAAGCTAGAAAAACAAATTTTCCAAAGGTCCCAGTGGCTAAGAATTCAAATCAGCAGAGACGGTTACTTACTTTGCAAAAAGTTTTAAAGTTAGGGAAAAGTTACAAGAACAGTACAATGAAGCCTTATATATCTTTTACCTTGATTCGCCAGTGGTTTACATTTTATTACATTTGCATGTGCTCTATGTTTGTATGCATGTGTATATGTTTGTGTGTACACATGATGTTTTTTCCTTGAACTATTTCCTTATGAAGTATTTAGTATGCCTTAGTGATGTCAGCTCTTTCCTCTAAATATGTAAGTGTTTATTTCCTAAAATCAAGGGCTTTCTCTTACATAACCAGTACAGTTGCCAAATTTGGGGAGGTTTAACATTGTTATAATATTGTTACCTAATTCACAGTCAAAATTCTTATTTGGTTTTTCTTTAGCCCAGAAACCAAAGACAATTCATCATATTCAGTTGTAAGGAGATATTTTGAAATTATGTAAATATCTCATTCCTCAGCATATTGTCCAGCCATTATTTTTAGTATTCATTGATGATTTTCCAACTCCATCATCCCTTTTATATTTATTGTTTGCATTACATTACAAAAGAGAACTTCTCTTTCTTCTCTATTTATGCATATGAAATAAACTCATGGATTCCTATTTAATGGGTTAAGTCTATTTTTATCATTTATTTTGGTGCTCAAAATAAGTATTTTTATTTCACTTTTATTTGGCCAGTGGGAGCTCCCTCAAGCTGCACCCTGTATTCTTTTGATATTTTCCTCATTATTATTTGAATACTTCCTCATTTTCTGATTTAACAAGGTATTCTAGACTCATACTTTACTTGCCCCCACCCTAAAATCACCCTTTTTTTCTACAGAGTTCTATTTTATTTTAGTGGAGAATAGAGTTTAGAAATCAAGATCAAGGTGCTAGATATGCTCATTCCTTTTGCTTGTAGGCTTTCCCATCTGACATAGCTGGGACCTATGTTGAATGTCTATGCTGCAGGTTACATTCTGGTCTTTCCCCTTCCATATTTGTGACTGTGTTCTTCAGTAGCAAGACTCCTTGTTCCTTTGCTACTTCTTTTATTCAGGCAAATAATTACTTAACAATTAACACACATTTATCGCAGAAAATTGTTGTCATATAACAAAAAGAAGAAAATAAAGCCACTTTTATTCTCACCCAAAAATAGCCACTGCACCATACACTTCCACTCTTTTTCTTCTCTGCACATTTTTACTTTACTTTTTAAAACAGAATTGGGAATTAAATTGATAAATGCAAAATCGTACATTTTTTAAATTTTGTTATCATTAATCTGCAATTACATGAGGAACATTATGTTTGCTAGACTCCCCCCATCACCAAGTTCCTCTCACACACCCCATTACAGTCACTGTCCTTCAGCATAGTAAGATGTTGTAGAATCACTACTTGTCTTCTCTGTGTTGTACAGCCCTCCCCATTTCCCCCCCCTACATTATACATGCTAATCATACTGCCCCCTTTCTTTCCCCCGCCCCCCCTTATCCCTCCCTTCCCACCCCTCCTCCCCAGTCCCTTTCCCTTTGGTAACTGTTAGTCCATTCTTGGGTTCTGTGAGTCTTCTGCTGTTTTGCTCCTTCAGTTTTTTCTTTGTTCTTATACTCCACAGATGAGTGAAATCATTTGATACTTGTCTTTCTCCACCTGGCTTATTTCACTGAGCATAATACTCTCTAGCTCCATCCATGTTGTTGAAAATGGTAGGATTTGTTTATTTCTTATGGCTGAATAATATTCCATTATGTATATGTACCACCTCTTCTTTATCCATTCATCTACTAATGGACACTTAGGTTGCTTCGATTTCTTGGCTATTGAGAATAGTGCAGCGATAAACATAGGGATGCATATGCCTTTTTCAAACTGGGCTGCTGCATTCTTAGGGTAAATTCCTAGGAGTGAAATTCCTGGGTCAAATGGTATTTCTATTTTGAGTTTTTTGAGGAACCTCCATACTGTTTTCCACAGTGGTTGAACTAATTTACATTCCCACCAGCACTGTAGGAGGGTTCCCCTTTCTCCACAGCCTCACCAACATTTGTTGTTATTTCTCTTTTGGATGATGGCGATCCTTACTGGTGTGAGGTTATATCTCATTGTGGTTTTAGTTTGCATTTCTCTGATGACTAGCAATGTGGAGCATCTTTTCATGTGTCTGTTGGCCATCTGAATTTCTTCTTTGGAGAACTGTTTGTTCAGCTCCTCTAACCATTTTTTGATTGGATTATTTGCTTTTTGTTTGTTGAGGTGCATGAACTCTTTATATATTTTGGATGTCAACCCTTTATCGGATCTGTCATTTATGAATATATTCTCCCATACTGTAGGATGCCTTTTTGTTCTATTGGTGGTGTCCTTTGCTCTACAGAAGCTTTTCAGTTTGATGTAGTCCCACTTGTTCATTTTTGCTTTTGTTTCCCTTGCCTGGGGAGATATGTTCATGAAGAAGTCACTCATGTTTATGTTCAAGAGATTTTTGCCTATTTTTTTTCTAAGAGTTTTATGGTTTCATGACTTACATTCAGGTCTTTGATCCATTTCGAATTTACTTTTGTGTATGGTATTAGACAATGATCCAGTTTCATTCTCTTACATGTAGCTGTCCAGTTTTGCTAACACCATCTGTTGAAGAGGCTGTCATTTCCCCATTGTGTGACCATAGCTCCTTTATCGTATATTAATTGACCATATATGTTTGGGTTAATATCTGGAGTCTCTATTCTGTTCCACTGGTCTATGGCTCTGTTCTTGTGCCAGTACCAAATTGTCTTACTTACTGTGTCTTTGTAGTAGAGCTTGAAGTTGGGTAGCAAGATCCCCCCTGCTTTATTCTTCCTTCTCAGGATTGTTTTGGCTATTCGGGGTAAAATCTTACATTTATTTGTGAGATATTTCAGCCCCTCTGCTGCATTGTCAAGAGTATGATTTTATAGAATTCTATCTCAGACAGATAAGAACTTCATCATGTGCTCTGATTTGGGGGATCAGCAATCTTAAGCAAGTCATTTCTGAACCTCAGTTTCCTTGTCTGTAAGGTGGGAGTAATGATAAATAAGGAAATGTGTTATAAGATATTTAATAATATATAAACTACAATTATAGACTTTTTTGCATAGCAAGCACCCATCAAATTATAACTGTTCTGCAGATTTCCAAAACAGTTATTTACACATGTAAACAAATAGGCCATTAATAGTATGCTGAGTATATTATACTAGATTAAAGCACTTTTATAAGCAGGAAGTTTATGTATGTGTATGTGTATGCAAAGAAGCATATTTATAGCTTTGTATAGATAGGGTATTATATTCTTTTATATAATAATAGTGAACACATTTAAGGCCAAAGTTGATTATACCTTTATTACACATAAATCCATAAATTATGAATCACAGTTTTATATAGATCAAAAGAGTAATGAATACATGTGTTATTTGCTATTAGAATGTGCTTGGTCAGCCTGTTTTTAGCATTTATGCTTGTAACAAGTAGTGAAAACATTGGCTTTCCACAGTCAACCAAATATTTGTTTTGCTGCTACTTACTCGTTACTGTAGACTAAATAACTTTTCTTGCCTTCAGCAGCAGAAATATGGTTTTCTGTCCAGGTTTTGGACACTTCAACTTTAATTTTATTCCTGTGCATATAATGCAACATGTGTGCTCCTAAAATAAAAGTGTAACTACTTTATCTTCTGTTGTATAGTGAAGGAGCTCATTGTACTCAGGTATACAAAACTGATTCCAGAAGAAAAAGATAATGATATCTGCTAAAATGAAAGGGGGAAAGAATACTGGCTTAAAACACAGAAATATAATTCTTCTAAAGAAAAAAGCAGACATTGAAACTCGTAAATGTTTAAAACAGGGCATCCTGTATACTTTTCAATAAAAACTGGTGAGAGCTGTGGTAAAATATTTCATCAGTATAATTGTACTCTTAGGTCAAAAAAAGATGGAGACAAAGGGAAAAAATGAAGTTAATGAATAAAACAAATGTTACCCTAGATACGACCTTATTTGTGTCTTACTAAATATATATATAAAGATTATATAAAATATATTTATTTTTATAAGGGAATTGAAGAAGTTATCAGAAAATATTGATACACAATAAAACAGTGAGTGTTCAAACAGTGGCAAGCTGATTTCACAATCTAGGAATCTCAGTGTTTCAGAGTCGAGGGTACCTCAACCTACCTCAGCTTCTTTGCACTCTGTAGTTACTCCATCTTACTATTTAGAGCATAGGAGTGTGATTATGTCTTTATTTGCTATGAGTTTATGAAGAACATGGTCCATTATGACCAGAGTTCATTTATTCAGTAAATACTTCTGAGTGTATACTATGCCAGCCATTCTTTGTACTCTTTGAAGACACCAGGTTACAAAACAAAGACCTCTGAATCCTTTCACAATGTTTTTGTGTATCAAATCATTACAGTGTAAACTTTAAATATCTTACAATTTTATTTGTCAGTTATACTTCAATAAAGCTTAAAAAAAGACCTTTGCCCTGATGGACCTAATATTCTACTCATATCTGTACAATTATTGGCATATACGCTATAGATTTTCCCTCACAGTCGTAAGATGTCTACAGCAGCTCTAAGCATTATAAACATCATATCTTCATAGAATAGCATTCAAAGCAGGAAGGAAAGGTAGATGTAAAAGACCTTTCCCTCTTGGACCTTTCTCTTTATGGGAAGATCTTTTTTGCTAGCAGACTTCCCTTTGCATATCATTGGCCAAAACTGGGTCTACTGAGAATGAACATGGGACCTGGACCAACTACTGGTAAAGAGGAGTGGAGTTTCTTAAGTATAAGCAAAAGAAACTATATTCTAAGAGAAAGGATAAAAATAAAGTATATACTAAACAATAACCAAAAGAAAACTCCTATCACCACAACTACTAACTCACCTATATCTTGTGCCATTTGCTCATCTGCCCTCCTGAGCTGCTCACACTCCTAGGCCAGCTCCTCCACCTGTGCAGGAGATCCTGCTGCCTCTCACCTACTTGCAGACATCACTCCAACAGTTTTCTTCTGTCTCCTGCATCAGCAAATTTCCTTCTTCACTGGATTATTTACTATCAGCATGAGGACATGTAGTATTTTCTCCATTAAAAAAAGCAAAAACTCTCCTGTCCCCACATTCCCCTCCATCTACTGCCCTTTAGCTTTGTCCCTCTTCCCAGAAAAATTCTTAGAAATTATGTACATGCTTGCCATCTCCAATTCCTCTCCTCCCATTCCCTCTTAAATTTGCTCATTAGACTTCCATCCCCACAAGTTAACTGCTTAGTCCTTTTCTTAAGTGATCTATCCGAGAATTTTGTACTGTTGATCACTCCCTCCTCTTTGAATCACCTTCTTTAACAGGCATCTTAAACTTAGTATGTCCCAAATCGAACTACTGATCTTATCTTCCAAACCTGCTCCTTCTGTAGTCTTCCTATCATTTCATCTTAGAGTTACCTTGACTCCTGTCTTTCTTTTGTATCTCCATCCAATTGATCAGCAAATCAAAGGCATATAATCTGACCACTTCCACTGTTACCACCCTGATGGGAGCCACAATCATCTAACACCTAGATTAGTACAACTGTCTCCTAACTGATCTCTCTTTCTACCAGTGGCCTTTGAAAGTCTATTCTCAAAATAGTAGCCAGATGGTCTTTTAAAAATCTGTCAGATCTTGTCATTCCTTTTTTTTTAACCCACCAATGAGTTTCTTAAAAGCCAAAGCCTCTATGTTTGTCTATGAGGGTGTACATTATCTGTGTCCCCTCCCCTTGTCCTTTCACCTCTGATTTCATCTCCTTATACTTCCCTCTTGGTCACACTGTTCTAGGCATAGCCTCTTTGCTAATATACCTTTGGCATGCTCCCTACTTCAGGGCCATTGCACATGCTGCTACCCTGTCTAGACTCAGCTCCTCCAAATACCCATAAGACTCATTCTTATTTATCAGATCTGTTTCTCATTGAGGCCTCCTTTGACCAATTCTTCTTAATACTCCCTAATTGTTCTTCCCTTCATCACTCTCTGTATTATCTTATCACCTTCTGATACACTATCTCTTTTATTTATTTACTGTTTCATGTCTTCCCCACTAGAATTTTTGTCTGTTTTAATCTCCTGAGACCAACTATAGCCCTCTTTCCTTAGTTGTAACAGTCAATATCTAGTAAAATATTTTGTGGAGTAGTGTGCAGTCCTTCATGAGAGCTAAGAGAGCCTTTACTTCCAGAAAAGTGATTATGAATCTGCCTTTACTTTTTGACTGTCATCTCAAAATGAAAAAAAAATCAAAAGCACTGTATATTTAAGATTATATTATTTTCTGTATCTTGGATTAAAGTACTTTTGTAATAATTGACAAATTAGTTACTACTATCATATTTATTGCCAGTTGTACTTTTTACACAATGGATTGCAGAATGTATTGCTTTACCATCAGATTCCTCCATATTTTGCCCATGTCGTTACTTTCTCTTCCCCACCAGAAATTCTTTCAACAACTATTCAAGCCAGAACCACAGTCAAAATATTCCAATCTAAATAAATTTATTTTTAATTAGTTAAGTAAAGTGAGTAGGCATGATTGTCACCTTTTTTGTTGTTGTTTGGTAATAGAGAAAAAGATATTTGTAAACTCTTTTACCTAGAAGGAATTACTTAAAGTATTCAAGTATGCTGAGATGGTGGAAAACTAGCCATGTCTAATACATAGATATATACCATAGATGTATACATTTTACATAAGGCATGCAATAAAATTAATTCATATATCAAAATATAGCACTAAAACTATCCTGAATGTGGTATTTTCCCCCTGACATTTCAAAATACATTTCTGGATTTTTGTGGCTCCTTTTGAAGGATATCAGGCACATTATTTATCATTGCATTGTGGGTAAACAGATTTTCAGGTTCACAAAAGTTGTGGAGAATAGCACAATGGACATTAAGGTTCACTATTCACTGAAGAAGACAGAGTAGCTGCCCTTATGTTCCACCATGAGATTTGTGGATGGAGCAGATGAAAGTAGTTGGGTTATACTGGTCTGACACTTGAGAAGGAATACATCTACACTGAGTTTAAGAAAGGTATTTATTGATGAAACTACCGTTTCCATTTGCCCTTATTAGCTTTTACAATTATAAAAGTTAACTGTCTCAAGTTTTACTTCTTTCCTGCAATCAAACAAGTAATTTATTTACCATCTGATTTGTATGTTGGCATCATAGGTTACCTGTGGTTTTTGATTGACATGGTGAGTAGTCAGGCCTCTCAGCTGACTAGGACTTATTCTTGTCTTTACTATTCTTCTTATGCTTAATCTGCTGTTGCAAAAGACCAAACATAATCTTGTACCAACTAGAATTTAGTTCAATTGTAATGTGTATATCTATGTGACCAATTATTATTTCTTTCTTTTAGATTTATCTTTTTCATCTCAGTGTTTGAGTGCTTTCTTATATACATTGCCCATTTATTTGGCTTTAATACTTTGTTTTCCAAAAACTAAAAACATTTCTTACATCAGCAGCCTGTGATAGTCCATTCCAATCATGTTTCTATGTATCATCTTACTGCTACTTCCTAAAAAGGAAACATTCTCCCCAGCCAGCAAGTGTTCCACCTTGTTCCTCATCAGTAGGACTGGCACCAGTTCAAACTGTCAACACTGTTCCATCAGATAAAGTTGTTGGTAACGTAAAGAATGAGACGGGGTAGTATGCAGGCACATAATACAAGCAACAATGAGCAAGCTAACAGTATTTTTACTGCTCCCATGTTAGTCTGCATGCCTCTGTTCTTGTTTGAAGTCTAGTCTCATTTAGCTTTACCTTAGTGCTGTTAGTGACACTTACCCGTGCATGTTTCAGCGTCTGTCTGATTAATAGTTTGGTTGAGTCCTTTGGATAAGAACTCATGTTTTCTAGTTTTCATTGACAGAATGGTTAATAATTAAGTGTTTGTACAAGATCTTTATGTAAACATCATTTTTAATAAGATAAAGCTTAATCACAATATAAGCAGAATGTCTGCAATCTGTTATCATTTTTACTGTTTCACAAGTTATTAACAGAAGTGAATAAGCCTCACTTTTAGAAAATTTTACGCAACATGGAAAGTTTCAGTTCATCTAGCATAATGCTGATCTTATAGAAAGCAAGAAAAGAAGTGTCAGACAGAAATATTCCCTATGGGCTTTCCTTCTTTGTGGAAAGAAATCTGGCATTACATGTAGTTTTTTGGATTCAGGAAAGGACTTTGGAGAGAGCCTTATAAAACATGTCACTGTCGCAGAAGATAACCCTTATTCTGAACATTACCAGTAACTATGCTGAATCACACTCTTCATTATGTGATCGATTCAGTTGTGTCAAATCAGAAGAAATTTAGTCAAAATCTCTAACTTCTGAATCTTTCCATTAATATGATCTTTGCCAGTTCTGCTAACTGCACAGAGAGTTTCCAGGCAGTTGCACCTTCTTTATTACTTGCTTCATCTTTATGCTGCTGCTCTGGTCCACTTGGGAGTCTCAGAATCCTCTTATCCTGTTAGCTTAAGGCTTAAGGTAGGGGCAGGCCTAGACTATAGGTTAAACGTTAGAAGTAGGTTTTTCAAATCCTCACTGGTGAATCATGAAAGCAGTATTTTTTATTTAATGGGATGGCGTTGGCCAGAAAACATCAGAGTGCCTCACCTGTAGTAATCATAGTTCATTATATTTGCTTGAATCATATGAAATTGCCATTTTTGTAGGTAAACAAAGCAAAAGATGGTTGTAGGTTGTACAGTTCAACCTTATTAAGCAGTTTATGTATTAGTTATATACCACTCATGTATGTGTGTAGAGCTCAAATGAAAAATACATTTCCTACAATATGTCACAGTCCGAAGAGTTCAAAATCACTGGCTTATAAGAAATGTCTAATAACACTGTGCTCAGCCCAGAAAAAAACCCAGGATGCTTCCTCCTAGCCCTGAAATGATTAGCCTCTGCTGGGTAGAACAAGACTAATTCATGGGAAACAGATATTTTATAATTAATAGCCAAACAGAATTAATAATTAATAGTCATAATTAAACAGTATTCATAATTAACATACAATATTCCAAGTACTAAATTTGGCATGCAGATCAACTATAAAATTTAGAGACATTCAGAGCAGGGAGAACATCTATAGACAAGAAAGTTTCCCTGACAGGTGAAATCAACGAATGAGCCTGACTGGAGGAGGGGCACATTCCTATCACATGTTAATTTCTGTAACATGAGTTTAATAGTCTATAAAACCTTGATTTTATACAAGAAATAACCTGTATGAGGCAGAAATCATCAATAGTAAATAATTTTGATGAAACAGGATCAAAAAACAGTCTCACTTTGAAAACTACTAGCTTTACTGTTTTGAAATCTCACATTAGAGCTTGTAGCACCTCACAAGACAGCTTTAATTTTTATGTAATTGGGTTTTTTTGGGTTTTTTTCTTAGATTTTATTTTTATTTTAAGAAACTCTGTAGAAGTAGAGGTTATAACCTCAGGGAAATTTGTTATTTTACTGAGGAAATTAAAAATTTCTCAAGATTTCTTCACATGAATGTGAAATACAAAATCTCAGGGATGATTATTTTGGAAATGGTTTTGTATAGATACCTAGAGTTATTTTTAGAGAAAAATATCATTCATCATGTGTCAGTGAAGGATTAGTGTTAGCATATTTTTCTGAGTGGATAGAATTAGATTTAGATTTCAAAATACTGCAGTATTCTCAAAACAAATCTGTTCTTTGTTCTCTTACAAACTCCACCCCTTTCCCAACAGGTTTCTAGTCTGCACCTTAGGTCTTACCATGACCATTTCAGCCACAATTTTTCTATGGGGCTATTTTAACAACCTGCTAACAGGCTGCCAAATGATCTCTGTTGCCAATCTCAGTTCCTGCCAATACATTCTGTGTGTGACTTTTCTTAAACACAAATTCGATCGTGTGTCAATCCCCTTCATAAAATTCTTTAATGGCAACTCATTTCCTACATGATAAAATCCTTCCCATGCCATATAAGGCCCTACATGCCTACCTAAATGACCTAAACTTTGCCTGCCACACTAGTTTCATCTCTTGCTCGGGATCCTGTGCTACGTAGAGATTAAGTTTGTCTGCATGCCCACCTATTTCCCACTGCAGCTTTCAGTACCATGGTTCCCTTTTCCTGAAATGTCTTCAGTATGTAATGAATATTGCTTCAATATTCAAGTCATCATTTAAGTTCATTTCCTGATCTCTCCATCACTAAACCAATGGTTGTCAAACTTTCCTGCAGTGTAGAATCACATGGAAGTTCGAAAGCTCTGGAAGTGAGACCCAGGTGGGAGTAGTTTTTGAAGCTTCCCAAGTATCTGATAAAGATGATTTAAATATTCGTCCATATTTTCCCCTAGTTATTTTATTATTTTACTTTTCCTTTTAATTTGTTAAGGTGCCTGAAAATTATTTTAGTCCATGATGTGGGTGAGGATGTAAGGTGTGTAGGTTAGCAGGTAAAAGAAACAAACTACCAGTTATTACTATAGCATAGTGTATATTCATTCTCATGAAGGTTTGAAGGAGCAAAGGGAAGGCAAATGGCAACATATCTTTCTAGATACAATCACCCAAGTAGAATCATTAATAATTGAGACCAGTAGTTTCCACAAATGTTTTATTATACCTGTAGAATCAAGTCTTTTTTATTTCTAAGTTTTACTGAGATACAGTACAATTCATACATTATCATACAATTCACCTACTTAAAGTGTGTAATTCCATGGTTTTTGGTATATTTATAGATAACTGCAACTATCAACACAATTTTAGAACATTTTCAATGTCTCAAAAAGAAACCCTGCGTCCTTCACTATCTCCTGCTGCAAACTCTGCCTCTCCTCCGCAAGCCCTAGGCAGCCACTAATCTGTTTTCCGTCTCTACACATTTCTCTGTTCTGGACATTCCATATGAATGGAATCTTACTACCTGTAACTGTTTGTGACTGGCTTCTTTTACTTGGCATAATGTTTCCAAAGTTCATCTGTGTTGTAGGCTGTATCAAGTACTTCATTCCTTTTTGTGGTCAAATACCATTCCATTTTATGACCACATTTTATCCATTTGTCAATTGATGGACATTTGGATTGTAAAATAAAGTGTGAACACTTCCAATATATATATTTTTTAAATGTATTTATGACTTATATGTAGGTACCACTGAACAAATATTGTATATTATATATAACATATACCAAAAAAATAGCTTAAAAGATACAACAAAAATTAATAGCATTCTAACATTCTAATTTCTTTCTACCTCTCAGTGGATCATTTTGTGCACTAGAAACTTCTCACTTGTACAAATTTTTGAGGCTACAGCTCAGGCGAGTAAATTAGTTGAATAGAGGTATTTCAGACAGAGAATACAGTGCATGCAAGTACATGGAGATAAGAGAAAGCATGGCACATTTTATCTTTCAGGTTGTCTCTGGAACATAGAGCAGGAAGGACTGTGGAATTTGTCATGCAGCCATTTTTATTCTTTTCCTCATTATCATAATTTAAGACTTAATAACAAAATATCTACATGCTCTTGGAACACCTAAGAAATAATACTGAATAAAAGTTTTACTATAAAATCTAACTCTATAGTTTTATTGTTGCTATTTGACAGTGAATATTAGACACTGTATTACTATATTTTCTCTCTAAAACAACATTACACTTTGGGCTCCTTTCAATAATCCCGACCAAGAATTAGCAGTATTAATTTCCTTCTACCACTCTTTTCTGGTTTATTGCTGAACATCTTAGTTATAATATTATCAGTGACTTAAGGAGCTATGTCTGCTGTAGGAAGACACATAAAAAATAAGTCCTTTGTCCCTTGACAGAACTCATGGAGAAATCCCTTACACTTTACTCCGTTCTGTGCCAAGGTACCATATGAGGCATATGTAAAAGATAATTATGTTTATTCTTACTGATTTGATTGTAATTGAAAAGAAAATGGTTGCAATATTTACCACAGCCAAAGACTTTTCTAGTCTGTGATATCTTGTGAAGACACTGACAGGCAGACTATTGGGATAGAATCTAGTTAAGTATTCCTCAGAAATATTTCTCAAGATTGGCTTGCTTATTTTCCTATTATTCACACTCTTACTATTTTGGGTATTTTAACAGCATATCACACTAATTAATTCAGTACATTTCATGTCTTCAAGACAATAGTAGTTAATACTGAGTCTACCATCTAAGAAAATAGAAACAAAGCATTTGTGAAGCCAAATTGAGCCTTTCACTCCAGTGAGTGCTGGAGCTGAGAATAGAATGTGAAGTTCTAACTTCAAAATATTGAAGCTAGTCTATTCAGTGTGTTGGCTTTGTTTTGTGACTAAGCCAAAGATTTTTTTAAAAAATTAATCAGTGAGAATGTGTCTGTAATTATGTTCTAATCCAAAATGAGAGGGTGAGAAGTTTTTCACTTCACCAATAAAAAAAGTGTAAGATTGCTTAGTAATGATTTCAGTTTATGAAATTAACCAAACCCAAATAATCCTTCTTTACTAAAGGATTAATTTATGGCATTTTAAAACTGAAGCACTTAAAAAATTTTTTTCTTTTCTCCAGTAAATGTGTTTTTGTAAAATAAGAGTCCAGAAACTTTAATTTTAGTTGGTGAATCATCTTGATGAGTATTATATTTCTGTTGTTTCCTGGTCATTTTTTTAATGATTGCAGCTCTGGGACAAGGAAAGCCAGTTACTCAGCCTCCTCTGCTTGTCCCTGCCCTGTCCCCGCTCTCTCTTTCAATTACTTTCTCTAGGTAGAAATCCATTTTCCTCTGAAAAAAATAACTTTCCATTTTTTAAAAAAACCATCTTCATTCATTCATTCAAATAATATTCATCAAATGCCTAAAAGCTTATAGGCACTGATCTAAGCTCTGGACATGAAATAGTGAGTATAACAAGATAGTTCTTGTCCTCTAGGAACTCATATTCTTGGGTCCAGCTGTGGTGTCTATCATGGTCAGATCTTACTCACATTCACTCATCACATGCTTTTCCAGTTTTCAGCTTTTTCCAAAAGAATAGGTTTCCAAGTGTAATGCTCTGGTCTTTCTAGTGGCAGCTACTTCAGTTATATTTAAATAGTTATTTTGCATGAAGCACTTAGAATACAGACTGGCACATAGAAAGCACTTTTTGTGTAAGTGTTAGCTACACGTAGAAGATAGAAGTAGCCAGGCATTGTCATTCTGTCAGCATGCCAGCAGATACTGCTTATTCTTAAGCAAATTTAGAATTACAGCTATGCTTCATGATAAGAATGCTACATTTGAACATCCAAATTTATAGAAATATAAATTAAGGGTATGATAATTCACTTCACAAAAGCATTTTCCACATTTCTTCCAATTACAAGTTTTGTTGGTGCTTTGAAAGTATGAAATATTTTTTATTCAAGTAAGTATGTTAATGAAATGAAAAAATATTATATCTACTCTTTGCTTCTTCAAATGAGATCTCATTGTTTAAAGGAAGCATAACCATAAAGTAGCTATGGACATAAAATACGGTACCCTGTATTCATTGCCAAATAATAATACCTCATATTTATATAACATGAACAGTTTACAAAGTCTTGTCACATGCCTAATTACATTTAGTTCTATAACAGTCCTGAGAATAGATTAAACAAGTATTATAGTTTCCATTTTGCAAATGAAAAACCAAAGCATTAAAGATATTTAGTACTCACCCTAACTTAAGCAGTAGATTTGAGGAGTCAGAATTCTGTGCAATATTCTTTCGACTATAAAACTGCAAAGCATTGTTTCCTTAAAAAATAAAATAAAACATGGCATAAGTAATATGATGGTAGTGGGAAGCCAAATTCAGCAGACTGGGAGCTGGCCTACAATTCATAGCATTACCGCTAAGATTGAACAAAGTAATTCCCATTCAACTCATCCTCCAACCCCATGTTCCAGAAGCACATTTGGACACAGGTTGACTTCAGATTAAGCATATTTTAATGACTTTTTCCTACCCTCACCTCATCTCAAAATTAAGCTTGTTAGAGATATTATTCATCTAAGATGGGGATTGGAGAAGAGGGGTAAAATCTGAACCAGAATTTTTGTCCCTATAGTAGAGAACGTGGTCCACGCAGGTAAGAGTTTCTGACATCAGAGCCAGAAATAATGGCATGGTGCTTTCAAATCATTGCACATATTTTCACATTTAAATTAGAATATTCTGATAGATGTGGAATAATAATTTTGCCAATATATTTTTCAAAGCTCCATCTTAAAATAATTGGGGGAAAATCCAATCAAGATTTTGGGAGTCTCTCTCTCTGTCTTTTTCTTCTCACTTGCATTTGTGCTCTTGTTCACTAAACTAGCAAGGAATGCATTTTCATTAATTAAGAGAAGTGTGGGCATTAGGAATCTTGGAATTTTAGCACCACCCCACCCACCCCACCCCGCCATTTTATCAACTAACTAAAGCTAGTATCATAATAAGAAAACACCATTTAAAAAGTTTTTTAGAAATGTATTCAAGCAACATAAAAATTTAGGGTGGTTTAACACACTTAATTTAGTTTTGAAGGTTCACAAACACTAATAAACTTAGTACCTGTAAGATATAAACTGTGGCTGCTTATTGCTTACCTAATAAAGTTCAAATTCATTACTTTAATGATCAGTTTTATCTTATTTTCCTTATTATCCATTTCATTCCCTCATTATTCATTTTCACAAAACACTTTTCCTCCTCGTGTGTGTACTGCACTGTGTTGCCTTCATGCTTTGGTTCTGATGTCTCCCACAACTGCCATGGTGTTTCTCCTTTGAGGCCCAGTTAGTTACACTGCCACTTCTTCCTGCCAACTTGCCCTCTCCTTACTCAGCATGAATTTCCTAAGTACTTTATCAGGATCTCTCTCTCTCTCTCTCTCTCTCTTTTTTTCTTTTTTACAGCAAAAACAGCTTTATTTGTTTATTTTAATTGGAATAAAGCTTCTATATAATATTGGTTTCTTCTGTACAACATAGTGGCTTGATAATTACATGCATTACTAGAGTTTGCCACAGTAAGTATAGTTACCCCATTAGCATACCAAGATATTACAATATTATTGGTTATATTCTCCAGTTGTACTTCCTTTCCTAAGGAAGTTACTACCTTTTATCCCCTTCACCTCTTTCACCCATCTCTCCACCCCATTCCTTGTGGTAACTAACAGTCTATAGTTTATGTTTGTGGTCTATTTCTTTTTTGTTTGTTTTGTTTTTTAGATTCCACAAATAAGTAAAATCATATGATATTTGTCTTTCTCTGCATGGCTTATTTCTCTCAGCATAATACCATTTAGGTCCATCCATGTTGTTGTAAATGGTAAGATTTCCTCCCTTTTTTGGCTGAATAATATTCCATTATGTATACATGTACCACATCTTTTTTATTCATCCATCTATTGATGGACACTTGAGTTGCTTCCCTATCTTTGCTATTGTAAAGATGGCTGCAGTGAACATAGGTGTGCCCATATCTTTTTGAATTAGTGATTTTGTCTTCTTTGGATAAATTACCACAAGTGGAATTGCTAGGTCATATTGTATTTCTGTTTTTAATTTTTTGAAGAACCTCCGTACTGCTTTCCACAGTGGCTGCACCAATTAACATTCCTACCAACAGTGTAGAAAGGTTCCCTTTTCCCCATATCCTGGCCAATACTTGTTATTCTTTGTCTTTTGGGTAGCAGCCATTCTGACTGGTGTGAGGTGTTATCTCATTATCCCTTTTCCAGCCTATAAGCTCCTTAACATCAGAAACTGCCTTTCTTTCCCTCACTCCCTTAAATAATATTGCCCTCCCTTCCCATTACAGTTTGCAGTGTACTGGAATCGAAAATGCATGGAATTTGAAGTTTAACAGGCCTGATTTCAAATCATTGCTCTATCATTTATTAGCCTATAATATTGGGCAAGATACTTAACCTCTCTGAACCTCTGTTTCCTCATGCATAAAATAGAGATGATAATACCCCTTCTATTGTAATAGAATTAAGTGAGAAAGCAGCCACAGAGTTTTTAGTATTGTCTCAGACATGTTACATCCTAAAAAATGGTGATAGTGCTGGTAATATTGGTTGTACTTGTATTATAGAACCACTTTATTACTTCAGTTGCCTCAGTTACAGAGGATATAAGAATGTTCCTGCCATACTACACGTGCAAGTATTTAAGGACTATTTTTGTAAACTTTTCTAACTACTTGGAGAAAAGTACCTCACTACAAAACAATAGAACCCTCCTGTAAGTACTGTTAGGAACACAGATATTCTGCAGTGTTTAATAGGCTAAGCGAATCATAGCCTTAGGCAGTGTTAGGTAATAATTCTTTCTTTAGTATCCTCCCTAATTGGCTTCATGAAATCTTTTTATCTTAAAGAATGTTGTATTTTTTTCTTATTGCTTCAATACAAAGTATATAATTTGTAGTTTCTACATCCAGTATGAGAGGGCAACATAGGGATGTTGTCAAAATGGCTATCAAACTACAAGAATTGTGGATCACAGCATCTGGAGAGGTACAAAGTGTGCTCTGTTGAGGGACCTGGGGGCACCATCAGTCAACCTGTGTGCTAGTCCTGAGGTCTGTGTGAGGGAGAGTGAGGTAAATTTGAACAGGAACAACAGATTACAGCTGACAGGTGGAAAGCTGGAGCCCCCAGAGGAAAAGCCAGCCCTGTCCCTCAGTAATTATTAGGGATCATTTATATAACGTAATTGGTTCTTATGGTCATTATTAAGAAGAATGAAGAAACATCTGATACAAAGCTTATCGATAGTCTCTATAGTGAAAAACTTTACTAGTAAAAGATAAGCCAATTAAGCCTAAACTAATTTAATGTTTAGTGTTCAGAACCTTCTTTAGTGATCTAAGTTCTCTTCATCTCTTCACTTAAGTTCATTTAGTATAAAACTGTGGTAATTAATTTATGTGCTATTATGACAAAGTTATTACTAACATGACTGCTATTTGAATTATAAGCTCAACAAAGCAATATGCTCTGAAAAACAAAAAGTTCACTTTTGTATTTGGATAGGAATGGAGCTTTAAAACAAGTTTTTAAAAATTTCTAATAGCTTAAGACAAAATATTAAGGGAACTACTAAGGGAAAAAGTGATTTTTAGATTGTAATGAAATATCTGGAGTGATTTTGCACTGCAAAGAGAAAATACACATAGTAGTGCTTTAGAGAGGAAACAACATTGACTTGTCAGATAATCTGGTTTCTGATATTCCCAGCTTAACACACTTAACCTCTCTGAACCTGTTTTTTCATCTGTGAAATGAGCAGTTATTGCTGCCTAAGCTTGTTAGTACTAAATATTTTGTGTTGTGATTCTGGACCTTCTCCTTTCATACTGAATTTTAAAATTAAGCTGCCAGTAGAATATAAATACACAGAACCCCTAGATGTTAACTCTCATATATTTTTACAAGCTACCTCTTCTGGAAATATCTAATGGAAAATACAGCTGAAAATAAGTATTTTTGTGGTTTATAGTCCAAAGTGGGATACAATCTGAAAATCTTTGGATAAATTTAACTGTATTACAACTTTTTACCTTCACATTTCTCAAGTCAGCCAATACAAAAACACAAAGGGAAATATTCTGTATTACTTTATTTTGAGAATTACTTTAAGCCCCCAAATTACATGAAGCAATGAAGCTAGGATAAACAAATGGAAGAAGAATAGAAGCTCCATGTAAATGTAGGATGACTTCCATTTAACCAGTGTGCAGTGCTGAAGCATACTTTGATGTTCATTGTTCAGTGTTGAAGCATACTTTAGATGGTCCCTAAATTATTTAACCATTTTTGACTAATTTTCATGAAATGCTAGAGACTATCTTGACCACCAGATGGAGCCAGTATTGTTTGATTTGTGGAATAAAAAGTATGCTGAAAATAAAAATTGGTTAAATAAAATGAATTAAAATCCTAGATTTCTTATTTTAATTCATATACAGAAAAAATTATAGACTTTTAGCCTAGTGTTTGCCCAAGCTTCTGCCTAGTGTTTTTAAATGTGCATATAGACATTTTCATTAAATAATTTATTTGTTGTGAATAAATTTTTATTCTGGCAGTTTCATTGGCTAAAGAGACCAGTTTTCTTCTTACTCACTTTTTAAAGATATCATCTAATAACTTCCAATTATCATTAAAACAAAATTACTACAAGTCCATCCTACAATCACTCAATAAATATTGTGAATTATAATTCTTTACAATAAAGAATATATTGTGTATAGCCTCTTATTTTAATGTCACAGAATATTCCATTATTATTATTTCCATAATGGATTTTCTTAATAAAACAAACCAAAAAGGCGTTCTGACTGGGCTGGGGGGATGGGGTGGATATGTAGTTTATCCCCTGTAGCTCCTCAAGGAGATGATAGAACCTCAGTGAATGGCTGCAAGTCTCACAGGCTTCTACCCAGAAAGCTCAGTGCTCCAGGAGCCTTAATCAGGGGTAACAGCTTAAAGTTGACTTCTCCTGCTCCTCTCTCTTCTATTTAAATAAGTGTCAGAAATTATCAAATTCCTTAAAACTCAACTCAATGGGCAATTATCTATTGAGAAAGTATTTTTATGCTAGGTTCCCAAAGTTTGTGCAAGCCCCCATTCCATACAGCAAGAGCAGTAAGGCAACTGTGGACACTATTGTAATTTAAGATCTAAATATGATCAATCTGTTCATTGTCCATTCAGCTACTTTTTATTGAGTACATACTGTATGCAAGCTATATGCTAGGCCACAAACGGCACAGTCCCTGCCGTGTGTGTCCTATGGGGCAGTACAAAGTGGCTGTTACAATATGGCGTGATAGAAGCTACAAAGTGTTTAAAGGTTCAGATGAGGGGGAAATATTCAATTAAGGAGAATCAAGAAACAGCCATAAAGGATTCTTTCTAGGTAGATATTATTTATATAAACCCACACTTTGGCAGACTGCACTTCCTATTTACTATAGCCTAGAAGGTATGTAGGGTCTTTTTTGGTAGGATTTTATTTCATCAGGATACATCCAGCTGGTGACCTGATGCCTTTTTATGTCAAATTGGAATATTTTCTTCTAAGTTTTCTTGTGTCTCAGACATGAAAAAGAAATAGCCAAGCTGGTTGTGAACTTGTACCCATATAAACCCATGACTACATGGGTTTATATCCCTGTGTTCATAATCCCTGAGATAAGGAAGTTATTTAACCTCATACTGCCTTAGTTTCCTTATCGGCAGAAGGGGCTAATGTTGATTTTGAGAATTAAACAAGTAAATCAGATACTAATATCTGGCACATAGTAAATAACTTGAACTGTTAGCTATCATATTAGCTATTTTCAAGTCTGGTACTTTTCCTAGAATTAATTGAAGAGCTGATATATATAAAGTTTGATAAAAACATGCTTTGTAGCTTCCAGAAAATGTGATGAGATAATAGCTATATATAAATAGCATTGATATTTTTCTCTGTTCATTAAAGTGTATCCCTTTTGTTTTTAAATGCTGTTTGCTAAATTTTCACTAACACATTACTTTTATTTATATAAAAGTTTTCATTTATTATGGGAATTTTAAAAAAGTTTCCTTGAAATAGTTGGTCTAGGTCTATTTTAAACCATTTATAAGCAGTTACTAGCATTTTCCAACACATAATAATCATTCAGTAAATTTTTTTTTTTTATTATCAATGAATGTTGAGCTACTTGGAGGTGTTAGGTTTTTGAGCTCTGGTCCTGAGACAGTAGAGGGTATAAGCCCTTTTATCTATAAAATGAGATGTGTAGATGGATACCATTGGTTCATTAGCTAAGTAACCTATAGTTGAATAGTCATCACTCCTTTATACTTGGAACAAAAAAGGTTTTGTAACAAAGAATTCAAGTGGAGCAATAATTAAGTTTCTGACTAGCTCCTAAGAGAAGGGTTAGAAACATTCTTTATAATATACAGAGGCAAAAGTATAGAAATTAACCTCAGTCTCTTTACAGGTTGTCACTTAAACTAAGAGTCAGAACACAGGTTTTAGCACAGGGCTCTGCTGCTATTCTGCACGGAATCCTAGCTAAGTAACTCACCTGGACCTTGGTGACCTCACCTGTAAACTGAGGAGTTATATTAGAAGATCTTCAAGTTAATTTCTAGTTCTGGTGCTCTAATAAATTGATGCTCCTGTGGTAAATTGATGGTTATATTGATGTTGGACATTTTCGTCACCAAGCCCTTTCAAATATATTACCTTATTTTATCTCAGAGATAGCCAGAATACTTTAAACATTTTTTTCTAACACTATAACATAGATAAGCTTTAAGCCCACTAGGAAGTTGGTATTCTATCCAAGAATCAGCCATTTGATATTTATACTCAATAGCTTGATTTCTTAAGTATTTTCACATATGCTGCACTCATTTCACCCCTTAGATTACCTTCTAGAACAAAAAGCCTGTATCAAATATATTTTAGATATCTTTCACAGCATTTCTCAGAGTGCCAAACGTATGGGCGACACTTAGTAAATTTTCTTTTCTGAACCAAAGTTTTAATTGAAGACAGTAGGGCACAGCGTGGGCCTTTAGTATCATAAAGACCTGGACTCAAATCCCAGCCTTACTATATTCTAATTGTGGTTCTATCCTGTTTCCTCATTTGTAAAGTAGGTTTATGGATATTTTTCATGGATAATTAAGGCACCTTAGCATGCATAACATAATAGGAAGTCCTTAGTAAATGTTTCCCCACAATTCTTCATTCCTATTTTTTTAGCATATGTTTTAGAGAAATTTCAGTTAATGACAAATAGTCATCATATTACATCATTATTATTTATAAGTTATCATCCAGTGTATATTGAATTTTATAAGAAAAGTAAAAATAGAGCACTCTGACCCAAGAGAAACTGAATTTTTCAAACTCCTTGTGTATTTTTTGAGCCAGTTTTATGTCACGAAAATCATCCAGTCACTTATTCAATTTTGTTTATTCAGGGGGATTCAAGAACATGAGAAATGAATGTGCTACTTCCTGTTCTGGCAACATGGACTGAGTTAACGCAGAACTTCCTTTTCCTAAAAATATATAGAAATGCTGTATAAAAATATGGCCCAGCCTAATTTAAGTACTTAGTTAAGCTTGAGAGAGAGAGAAAGAGAAGGTAAGAAAGGAAGAAAAGGAATTCTTGGGTCCCAGGAATACAGGGAAAGCATAACCAGAGCTATTCAGTGGGCAAGTTGATACTATAGTTGCCCAGGAGGATATTAGAACCAGATGTAGGCTCTAGTAGCTAGAGGCTGGGGTTTTAATCTCACATGGACAGAGATGTAGCCTTGAGTCAAGAGAGGTGGAAACTAGAAAAGTTGTTTACCTGGTCAGGAAAACCACAAAGAAGCTTGTCATTTTTCAGAGCTGTGTTTAGGAAGAAAATATGTTTAATAAGTCTCTCATAAAAATCAAAACTCTAAACCTCTACCAGGTATGGCTATAAAGGCTATATATGGTTCAGGAATCCTATGCCAATAATTAAGCTGAAAAATAAAATGGCTCTGAATCGATGGAACTCTTTAATTTCCTGATAGAAACAAATTCAAAAATTCCCTATAGGAACTCTTACAACAACAATCTAGGTGCCTAGGATTCCTATGGAGCATCATAGAAATCCAGCTCTAGCCAAAGATAAACTTAAAATAAAAAATTAGAAAACACAATGAGAGACAATCACTCTAGGGAGAAAGAGACTTAACAGAAGGATCCCCAAAAGCAATCTGAAAGATACAACATAACAAGCATGTTTTAAATAATTAAAGAGATTTTTAAAGGAATAAAAATCATAGTAACAGACTAAGGCTATCAAAAAAAGAGTGAGTGAATTTGAAAAAGAACCAAGTAAAATATTTAGAAATAAAAAATATAATTATTAAAATCAATGACTCAGTTTATGTCTGAAAAACTGATTAGATACAACTAAACAGAGAATCAGTGAACAGAAATATAGAGCTAAGGAAATTACTCTGAGCATACTGCTGAGAAATGAAAACATGAAAAATGAATGTGCTGTGATCATACACTAAAAAGAAGCACTTTATATTAATATGATAGTCCCAGTTGGGAAGTAGAAAAGTTGACCAGATTTTTCACACATTTGGGTTTGTGCAACAGATGTATTTGACTATATGTACCATGTAAAAATGTTTGGGTTACAATTTCTTTGCAGTCCAAATAGAACCTTAGGAGGCTTAATACTGGTATCACAGATGTATATAAATGAAAAACCAGTCCACCTGAAGCTGTTTGCCTATACATTTTGATTAGAAATAAAATCAAGAAGAGGGGGAAAAACATCCTTAAGCAAGGCAATTAAATATCTCAGAAGGCCAAGATCTAGAGAAGCCATTGTGGAAGGATTACCACAATCAAGCTAATTAACATATCCATCACCTTGCATAGTTACCATTCATGTGTGTGTGTGTGTGTGTTAAGAATACTTAAAATCAACTCTCTTAGCAAATTTCTAATATGCAACACAGTATTATTAACTATAGTCACCATGCTATACATTAGATATTTGAACCCTTTTTTACCCTTTGACTGGCTTCAAAATCATATTAGGTAACCATAAAAAGTTACTTGATTCTTAGTTGACACTTTTTTTTTTTAGTTAGAAAATCTATTGAACAAAATGGCAGGTTGTTAATACATTCCACATTAATACCATTCTTCAAACTAGGTAGCAAAGAGGTAAACAAACTTGAATAGAAAGATTACTTGTGCTGATTACATCTTGCTCATCTTGGTTTGCTAGCCCAAGACCGTAAGAGATAGGCTGGGTTTTTTTTAAGAAACAAATTTCCATTAATGCATATACATATAAGGTATTGTAAAATGTTAGTATGTTAGCACTTGTTTTCTTGAGGCAAAATTGTTCTTTAAAAGTATATGTTAATAATCTTCATACGGAACTTTTGCAGAATCAAATCTACTGACTTGTTTTCTAATTTCTAATTTAGTAAATGTTATTTTTGTTTCTAGTAACTGTCCTGACTAATTTCTTAGACATATTTATTTTTTATTATGCCATCAAATTGAAGTTGTTTGTTGTTTAAATTAGTTGTTGTTTTAACTGTGGAACAAACATGGCAGGTAATTGGAAAATCAACCAGTATTAAAAAATTGCATTGATAAGGCAAAGAAATAATGTAAAATGGCATTGCTGACTTTTAGGAAAACCTTAATTGTTTAAAAGTGAGATAGATGGGTCATTTTATAATCAAATAAGTACAAATAAGAACAGCTACAGTGGTGCAATGTATAAGAAAGATATTTTTTAAATTGGTTGATAAATTAACATCAGTCACTTTCTAATCTAGGACATAGTTGTGGAGCTGATAGAGCTTATTGCTTTGATTTTTAAATTAAATGAAGGAAAACCAGTCTTAGATTCTGACTTCCTCTTCTGTGATATGAATGTAGATATTAATGTGAATCCATAGAGTCTTATTACTATTTATCCTAAGGTTATTCTCTTACTCTTCAGAGGAAGAGCTTGCTCCAGATGGTGCTGTTGCAGAATACAGAAGAGAAAAGCAAAAGTATGAAGCTTTGAGGAAGCAGCAGACAAAGAAAGGAACATCCCGGGAAGATCAGGTAACTTCCCAAACCAAAATCCATATGTAATTCATTGCCTTTCAGTTGTCTTCAAATTTTTTAAAAGGAGCCTATTGATTATACAAGGGGGAAAGCATTACCTCTTACAAATGAAAAAGGATATATTTGTATAGGGTGGGGTGACAAGGATCTTGGCCACCCATGGAAAGGCCCAAATGATAGAGTTCTTTCCAGACATTGTAGACAAAAAGCCTAAAACATTCAGGTTTCAACCTTGTACTCCCATATCAAGCATAGGAACCTTGTAAAACCACATATTATCAGATATTCCGGTAGAACCTTTGTCTAAGTGAATATTATGAAATGGAGAAGTAGTGATTATAAATGATGAAGGGATGTCTTGTAGCCTGGCTGCTCTTATGCTGACTAGCCACCTCTGCTTGAGATTGCACACTGCTTGTAAATAAGGGATTTGGTCCACTAGTTGACTTCTACTGTATGTAATTATAGAACTCTGCCTATTACAAGTAATTCCTGAATCTTAATGTAGTAATATAGAGGATTGTCAGATATCAAAAATGAAAAAGATACAGGAAGCTAACTCAACAGTTTAGGAGTCAACCATACACACCATGCAGCACTTGTCACTCAGTAAAATTAATCTCCTCAGTTACCTTCATGTTGAAAAGGTAGGGGGCAAATGAAAATCATTTATTTTGGGTACTGCCATATATATATATATATATATATATATATATATATATATATATATATATATATATATAAACATGCCATTTGAAGGGTATAAATGAAATAGGCAAAATAAAAGTAAATTTTAAAGCCCAAGCCTATTGGGATAAATTAATCTGATAATCAAGAACTATATTATAAATAACACCAAATTACTGGTAAGGAAGGGTCATGCATCTGTAGTCAGCATGAAAATGATCATCAGGAAAGCTCAACAAGAAGTCAGGTATAGGAAAATGTAATTACAAAGAACTAACTTGTGCAATTTTCAAAATAAATGGCACATCAAATGAAATTAAGAAAAAGTACGTTGATTAGCTTGTTCCCGTGGAGTCACAAAGTCCTTTTAATAACAACTGTAGTGAAAATACTACCAAAGATACAAAGGATCATTCTTATTCGTGCATTCCTCTTTTTTCCCCTCCTAGCAAATGATTATGAAGAACCTAACCATGTACTAATCACTGCATTTGGTGGTAAACAAGGTGGACACATCCCTCCCCTCCCTGAGCTGTCAGGGAAAAGAGCCAGTAAAACAAGTAATACCAATAAAAGGGAGAGAGCATTATGACAGGCTAGGTTTGGGAAACAATGTAAATGTATAACAGTAGGCCCTAACATGTCCTAAGAATCTGGGAAGGCCTCCCTGAAAAAACGATTTGTCAGCTGAACTTTGGAGGTCAACTAGGAGATATGTGGCTAGACAAAAGGAACACTGTGTGAGAAGTCTTTGATCCCTTTGTAAAGACCTCAAAGCGTCAAGTATGAGTGGAAAATAAACTGTGAGAGTGAGATGGGGCTGGAGAGGTAAGCAGAAGCCAGCTCATGCCAGGTTTTTTGGAGCCATATTAAGGAGCTGAGATTTTACCTAAAGAGCAATGGGGAGAACCGAAGGAATAAAGTGATATGCTCTCATGAGCAACTTGGGAAGATCCCTTCAGCCTGCCTGCAGCATAGAGAAGAGACTGGACCCAGGGCAGGCGTGGAGGCACATAGGCCAGATGAGAGACTCCTGTGTATAGATATACATGCACAGTCTGCTGCAGCCGGGTTTTGTGAAAACATCTTCTCCATGTGGGGCAGGCTCTCGCTGTGCTGAGGGTCCATGCTGTAAGCAGCTGACCATTCATTCCTTCAGCAAAAACCAGAAGACTAATTTCCCTGTAGATGCCAAACACAAAAGCTTCCATGCAGATCCTCTTCGTCACCCTATGTTGTGCCCCATTATTTTTGTGATGTTTTTCTGCCCTGTGTCATCTCTTGCATTCGGAATGTAGCTAGAGAAGTCCGATCTGAAATATAAAAGCCAAGAAAGGCCAGGAGGATACTTTTTGCTTGTCACTGTGCCCCTTCTTTGTGCAAATGCCAGTAGCACATTAATTGGCTGTAAAAACAGACTGCTTTGACACTTCGCCTCAAGGAAAAATGTCTAGGTCTAGCATAATTTCTAGGAAGTTTTTAAATTTCATTCCCCTGAAGAAGTCTCCTGTTTTCACTCTTCTTTATGCCCTCAGAAAAGACATTTCCAAGTGCACAAAAGCTCATCATTGAAAACTGATGGAGTTTACTTTTAGCCAATAGACAGACAGGTAGATATAGAGATATGTATATGGAAATTTATGTGTATACAATATAGGTACAGATACATAAGCACATACACACACACAAAAACATAGAAAGTCTTGAAGGATATATATCAAAAATGGTTATTCTCATTGATAGGATAACAGATATTTTTGTTTTGCATGTTTTTAATTTTCTAGTATTTCTACAATAAACTTTTCTTACAAAGGATAACAATAAAAGTTTGTAAGCAAAGTTTTTTATTTTAATGAATAACATTTAAGAACAAGGGATGCTTTCTTTATCTGTGAACATTGTTTGAAAAGCTTAGTCCTGTAATTACTACTCTAGAAACAAATAAAGTATCTAAACCCTCCTAACACACTAGGCAGCCCTCAGAATGCCTATGAGGAAATCCTCTATAGGAATTTATAGTTTTCCCTAAAAACTCATCTCATTCAGCAGCTATGGCAATTTATTTTTAGCTGTTGTCCATGTGACCATTAAATTTTACAGAAATGGGTTAAGATACTTTTCACTATCACTTTTTAGCAATACCTGTCCTTGTTTCTTGCAGTGATTTTGGTGACACCTGTCTTGATTGAGCTTAAGTTGTAGACCACCAAAACCTACATAATTTTTCACAAACTGTAGTCTTAATGATATTTCCTAGATAAATGCTGGAGCCTAGCAATTTGTTTCAACTCCTTAATATAGCTGTTATTCACATATTGAAATACCACATGTCTTTTTCCTTATGAACCATGAGTTTGTTAGTACCAAATTCAATGTCAGTACCTTAATTAGACCCTTGATTTTTAGACAGGTAGCACTTTATCCCATTTCACAATTACATGGTTTTTAAAACTGTAGGATAAAAAAACTTTTTTTTAACATCTGTTCTCTGCTCAAATGGGAATAAACCATTGAGGTATATCCAAGGTACAATATAAATGGTCTCTTTTTCAAAATAAATATTTAACATGATACTCATAAACTGTGAGAGAATCCTACTTCATTCACTTAACAGTAGAACATAATGCTTCATTATACAATTTTTAGTATCAGTAGAAGAGTATATTCATTACTTATTTTTTCCAAATTTATCTAGTTCCTTATTAGTTTCCATTTTTCCACTTGTATTAATATTGCTGCAGTATACATCTTTTACATGAATCATTTCTTGTGTTTCAGATTATTTTCTACATGTATTCCCGAGGATGGGAATTATTAAATAAAAGGGAATGATCATCTTAAAATTTTCAGATACATATTAACAGATTTTTAAACATCACTCCAGTTTACCCATCTTCCAACACTTGATGTGTTCATTCATTTAACCTTCCTCAACGTTGATGTTTTTACATTTCTGGAAATTTTTTCAATGAAAGATACTATTTGTTGTGTGTTTTTTGATTTCACATACATATAGTTTAGTGAAGTACCTTCCTGTCCTGTGGATGTTAAAAACTTCCCTACTAATAAGCATGCAATTTAAAGTTTAAGGGTCTTCTCTATAAGTAAATTTACACTTTCCAAATCAGAAGAGTCATGTTATCTCTGCAGGAAAACGTTAGAGCAAAGGCAAGCTGCATTGTCAAGGTTTGTGAATATCAATCATTGCTGCAGTTTTGTTATTTTCCTCCAAAATTAAAAGCCTAAGTATTTTCATCCTGGTAGGCTATTTTCTTTTCTACCAAATTTAAGTGTCCCTTCTAAAATTACATTTATCCTTATCAGAAAACTTAGCAGTCTAATTGTTATTTCAGACCCTTGCGCTGCTGAACCAGTTTAAATCTAAACTCACTCAAGCAATTGCTGAAACTCCTGAAAATGATGTTTCTGAAACAGAAGTAGAAGATGACGAAGGATGGTAAGGGCTTTGATTTCTTTATATTAACCATGAACAAATAGACTCTGAGCAGAGGCACTATTAGGACATTTCTACATTTTTTTTTCAGGCTTTACCTTAAATCATACCCCGGTCATTACAGGGTCTTAGCACCCTTTTGTTTCATCTCGCTTCAGTAAGCATTTTTTGATTGCTTGGTGAATACCTAGTATTGTGCTAGCCAGTGCAAAATACACAAGAAACATGACACTATCCCTGCCCTAAATAACTTTCTAGTATTGTGGAAAAGATAATATTCACATTAAACAGCCTTAAATTTTCTAAGTCATCAGTTTTTTACACTTTCCCACAAACATTATAGAACTCAGTAATCCATTTCATAATCCTACTAAGTTCCTTTAACAATTTGTGACCTACAGGATCCTAACAATGCCTACATAGTTAATGTGTTTTTATCTTTGGATGTTTTTCAGCTTTTTAAGGCATGGATAAGAAATAAAGGAATTACTGGCTTGTGCATGTCCTGTGCTTAGCACTTTGTCCTATACTGGCAAAAAGAAAAAAAAAAAAGAATTGTGCTTTCCCTTATCACATTCCTCTGTCCTCTAGTTGACTTCACATGTAGTATATTAGGACTCCCCACACCTAACTGCCTGCACCTCCCACTATACCCTGGCTCAGGCATATACTGCAGGCAAGCCAGCGGGCCACCCCACACACATGACTCACCCTCTGGAGCCTCTGAACTGTCACATGTGCCATTACCCTAATGCAGAATCATAGCCTCACTCCTCTCTGCCAAATAGCATCTCTGCCCTATTTCAAAACTCTGTTCAACACTCCCATCCTTCAGGAAACCAGTCAGCAAGATTTGTTGAGCACTCACAAATCTAGAGGGTGGAGGAAAGAGGGCTGGGACATGCATTAAAAAAGACATAAAAACACTTATTAAGAAACACTTAAGCAAGTAAGACTGCAGCTATATATAACTTTAATCAAAAGGGCTGAGGGAATGATGATTTGAGTGGAATGAATCCTATGTGCCCTAGAACTGTGAAAACACTTGCATGTTTCTCAGTATACAGTTTCTGTATGATCTGGGTATGATGCCAATTAAAAAAAAAAAACCTAGGTCTCTTTTAATTGGTTTGTATTACTTATGTGTATTTGTTTCTACTTAAATTCAAAGTTGCTTATAGGCAGAAGCTGGCTCCTCCCATAATTCTGTGCCAATGATGAAGACTCAGTGTGTGTTGATTGACCCATAGACATAAGTGTACATTGCATAGAACTTTCTGTTTTTTATATGACTGTACAGGTTTAGTTTTATTTTGGATTCCTTGAATATCTAAAAATATCTCTCAAATGTTTTGGGTTCCGCCTCCACTCAATAAATGTTTTGCCAAGTTCTCTTCCCCTTATTTTTGAATCCATATGCATTTTTTAAGGAAATATGATCCATGTGTTTCTGATTCATTTACACTTAACTCATCAAGATGGTGTTTTGTAAGAGCAGTTTGATGCCCAATAAGTTTTTTTAACCTTTTTATAAGCCATTTAAGTCCTTTTTTATTGAACAGGAAAGTCACCAACAAATTTAAACCCAGAAGTTTCATGTGAAACTCATAACCCACAGGACTCAAATTTATTTTTAACTTGGCAAGATCATTTAACTTCCCAAGGATCTTCCTAACCCCTAGGTTCGGTATTCTCTCATTTTAAATTCCTCATTAGCTTTAGATGCCAATTAGTGTTTTTTAAAATGTCATTTTTTTTTTTGCCTTTTCATAATACAATCATTCTAACATCCACATTAGAAAGTTAAACAAATGGGAAAACTCCACTGGATGGGGAAAAACATCACTGGTCAATGATGTTAACCAATTCTCTATCTGGGGAACAAAAATAAGTGGTAAAGGAAGGGGAGATAAGTTAAAGGAACCATTACCAGGTCTTCAAGGGGTTCAGCTCTGCTTTCAGTTGCATCTCCTAAGCCAGAAAGTCAGAACTGTACACTCTGTACCTACACAGTTTTTTGTATTTGTTTTATCGAACATCTAATACCATAAGTGTTCAAGGCACTATGTAGAATCTTATTACATTCGTTGGGCCCTTATATAGTGTCTTCTTATTGTAATGCAGACTGAAATTTTTGTAACCTGATATACAGCAATATCATTTCTGTTCATAAATAAGGTAGTTCAGCTTTATCAAGTCTCTGGTTGTTTAGATCATCTCCCATAAAGTATATTCCACTCAGAAAAGAAATGATTTATAGCAAATATTATGAGTGCATGGCATGTGCATGTGTGTTATGCATAAATTACATGGTTACCAGACTATTTTTTAGGTCACGGTTGCGCTTTTCTAAGAAGTGAAAGTCAGCCAGTGTTGTACTACACTGTCAGGGTCTGTTATCTGAGGTAAAATGATTGCTTCTAAGACATTTTTATGTGTCCACATGAGTGACCACATATTGAAGGATCATTTTCATTTTCTGTCAAGATAGAAACCATTACCAATTTGTTATGTTTTCTTTTACTTGGCAAACTGTTCTATTTGCATTTTTGGCCGAGCTGCTGTATTGGCATGGTATACAACAGACATTTGGGTACCATTCAGCAACATTCTACTTTTTATGCAAAAAAAAAAAAAAAAAGTGGGGGGTAAGAGAAAGAAAAGAAATACGATTCTATTGTAAACACTGTATATGGTGTTTGATAATCATTCCCAGATTTCACTGTCTAACAAGGCATTTAAAGAAGTGTTATTAGTAGATCTAAGCTGAAATGTATGATAGAAATTTTTCACTCAAAATCATTAGGATTCTTCCTTTGTTGGGATATATACTAACAATATTTGGTGGCGGTGATGAGCACCACATTCCAGCGTAGCAGTTAAAGTAACCTCTTTGCCACGACATTCCTTCATCCCATAGCATCACACTCTTATAGCTGTGGAATCCTTTTACAAGCATGGATTTTATAAAACCAATTAGATGCATAGCAGGACTCATCAGCCAAAGGATTCATATGACCATATGCCATATGCCATTTTGAGTTTGGTAGATAAAGCTTGATTAGCTCCAATAAGGTTTTGAGAGCTGTGTCTGACATGGCAGTGGAGAGACTTGTGAAAAAGAAAGTCACTTGCTCCTTACAGAGCAAAATCAACATTTCAGGGAGAAGAGAACAATTAAATCAGAGAGTAGACTGTGATCTGGTGAACATTATTCACTACTATGTTCCATTGAAAATTCTTTCTAGATTGTAAAATCTAAGATTAATGTAAAACTTTACAGTAAATATACATGATAAAATAATAAAAAGTATAAAGGTCTGTCTGCCTTCCTCCCCCTCTGTCTCTCTCTCTCTTCTACCATTTCCCATAGTACATACAGCGTTCAGTTATTTTAAGTAGAAAAACACTAACAGTTACATGGTTGCCCCAAGTAAATATTTTAATAATGACTTTTATTATATAAGGAAAAAGATATTCACTGTAGCAAAACTAGAATACACACCCCTCAAAAAAAATTAATTCTGCTAAAAATCCAAATGAGCTTGAAAGTGAATTCTTCCGCAGTCAAGCCTCCAGATGGAAACACAGCCTGCCTGCAACCTTGTGAGACCCTGAGCAGATGACTCAGTTAAGCTCAATGTTCCTGACTCATGGAAATCATGAGAGTGCCATTAAAGGAGAATTGCAAGAATTAAGAGCTTATGCAGATGGAGAACTTCTTGATGACATTATAGTGATGGTGACCAACAAGAAAAGTCAGGACCAAATGAGAGAGGACCTGTCCCTGTTCTAGGGAACAACACAATTTGATTTACTGTATGGCTTCATGGTATATTAGACAAAAATTGCTCTGTTACAACTGACTCCTCTAGTCTAAAGTCTTCTGATAACAACATCTTTGACAGTAACATGCCTTCAAACAAGGGCAGTTTCAGTTGGGGAGATGAGGGAAGGCACAAAGCTGCAGTGCCACCCCTTGCAGTTTCAAGTACTGAAAAGAAACATTCCAGAGTTGCTACAAGTTCACAGAGCAGAAAACCACTAATGTCAGACAGACTTATGATGTTGGAGCTGCAACCCAAATAAAGTCAACAGTGAAACCTCTGAGGGAGCCAGAACCCTCTAAAGATGTGTTTGATATTAAGCCGTAACCAGATGATCTTATTGATGAAGATCTGTTTTCTACAGGAGAATCCCTAATCTCAGAGAAAACCTACAGTGACACTTACGTATGGTTCTTCTTGCTCTTCCATTGAAATTTATCAGCCACCTGTAAGTCACAGTGCAGATAGGGTTGCTCATTTAAACAGACTGCAGTTCCAGCAAGAGCAGAAATGTATTCATACTGCCAAGCAACTTGACAGACAGAACAACCAGGTATATGAACAGGATGTTTCTGTGAACCAGAAGTGTTTACAGGCATAGAAGAGACTTATAGTCCCTTCTTTAGAAACAAGTCAGAAAAAAAATGAGTATTGGGGAAGAAAAATTTCAGAAGAGAAAGTTGCCTGTGGTAAGTTCAGTTGTTAAATTTTTTAAAAATGCAGTCATGGAGGAAAAGAAGAGGAGGAAAATGGTGATTGAGGGTCCTGCACAGAAGTATCTCCAGCAGTATTTCAGTACCAGTAAAGTCTGAAAGGACACCTTCACTTCCACCTTCTGAACAAGTTAACAAGAATATAATTTTGAAGGCTATACCCAAAGCTCAAGAATAACAAAAAAAAACTATTCTACAGTCTCACAGACACAGACGCTTCCAGTTGCTCCCAGAACTTGAACTCCTCAAGAAGAATTGCTAGCCGCAATGGTCCAGGGGCAAAGCAGGATCCCCAGAATAAGTCTACCCATTAAAGAAGAGGAAACAAAAGGAGATAATATAGAAAAAAGTCAAGGAACTCTGCATATCAGTCAAAATTACTATGACACAGAATCTATGGTCCATGCAGACACAAGAACATGTGTTCTGAAGAAGCCAAAGCTGTCTGAGGAAATAGTAGTGGCACTAACCCAAGAGGCAGGAATGAAAACTGCGTTACCCTTTGGGTACTTTCAGGACACCTTATGCAGACATGAGATTGTGTACAGCCAGATAAACCTGCAAGTCCCAAGTTTATAGTGGAAGCTCGCCACAGCTCCCCAGGATACATGTCAGGCCAAGAGCAGGACATGTACTTGGAAGGAATGAATCCTGTAAGCCAACCTGCAGCCTCAAACAAGGGACTCAAAGTCCCCTCCGCCTGCAGCAGCTTGATGAGCAGGCAGCTTGATGACCCACATAGTAGCTTTTCATATGGTCTCACAAGTGCCAAGGCCATTATGGAGACAAATACTGAGACAACTGGACTTCATGTGGCACAGAAACCAGAAAAACTTTTGGAGCACTGTGAGTACTGGCCTGCCCACAAAAATGGAGACAAGTGTGCATACCTTCACCCCATTTCACCTTGCAAAGCTTTCCCCAACTGTAAATTTGCAGAAAAATGTTCATCCGCGTTGTAACTGTGATGCAAAACGTACTAAACCAGATTGTCCCTTCACTTGTATGAGTAGAATTCCAGTACTGTCTCAAAAACCAGCAGTTACAACACTAGCACCACCTTCTTGTAGTCAGCTGTGCCATTATTGCCCTGCCTGTAAGAAAATATGGAATGTGCCTCTGTCATCCAAAACACTACAGATTTAGAACTCACTGTGCAAGACCTGACATTCTACCATCCCACCATTACTGTACCGCCCAACATGCCTTGAAACAGATTCAACCTCGAACCATTGAATGACATCCAGTCCTACCTGGCAGAAGGGAATTGACTTTGAAAATTAACATTTACTGATAAAAAATATTCTACAGAACTTGTCAAATCTTTGAAACCTGGAGTATGTTGCTTTCATAATATGGAAAAAAAATGAAGAAGGCAAATTAATATCTCAGTATTCATACAAAAATAATTTTGACATTGCTGGCACAGAGATCCCCAAATCACCCTCTGAAAACTGATGGGCTGAAGTCCCATGTGTCATAATGGTCCTTATTTTTCAGAGGTTATGACCCAATCTGTAGGTCCTAGGAAGCTTTATTCCAGGTCCCACTGTGTGATCTTCTTCTCTAGCAATACCAGTGCAGTGCTTTCTGAATTAAATGTGCCCAACAACATTGACTTAGACCTGCTACAACATAATTCTTACCATTCCCACAGCAACTACACACATGCCCCCATGTCTGTGGCATGCCATTTGATTTTATTATTCTTGTTTGCTTTATTATGGAGGTATGTTCCTTCTATAAACAATTATATTGAGATATTAACATATAATAAAGTATACAACATAATGATTTAATACAAATATATTTTGCTAAATGTTTTCCACAATAGGATTAGTTAACACATCCTTCACCTCCCATAATTTGCTTTTTGTTGTGGTAGTGGTGTTGCTGAGAACATTAAAGCTCTACTTTCATAGCAACTTTCAAGTATCCAGTACAGTACTGTATGCTGTATTTACCATGCTGTACCCCCGAACTTACTTATTTTATAATGGAAAGTTTATACTCTTTGACCAAGATCTCCCCATTTCCCCCACCCCTCAGGCACTGAAACCACTATTCCACTGCCTGTTTCCATGAGTTCAATGTTTTTAAAGTCCACATATAAGTGAAATCATACAGTATTTACCTTTATCAGTCTATTGCACTTAGAATCAGTTCCATCCATGTTGTTGCAAATGGCATAATTTCCCTCTTTTTTAAATGGCTGAACAATATTTCATTGTGTGTCTGTGCATGTGTTTCTGTGTGTGTATCACATTATCTTTATCCATTCGTCCATTGATGGACAGAAAGACACTTAGGTTGTTTCCATGTCTTGGCTGTTGTGAGTAGTGCTGCACTGAAAATGGTAGTGCAGGTATCTCTTCAAGATAATGATTCTGTTTCCTTCAAATAAATACCCAGAAGTAGGTAATTGAAATTGCTGGATCATATGTTAGTTCCATCTTTAATTTACTGAGGAGCCTCCATACTGTTTCCAAGTGGCTGCACCAATTTCTTTTTCTTACCTGATTGCTCTGACTTCCAGTGCTATGAATAGTTGTGGTGACAGTGGACCCCCTTGTCTTGTTCTTGATCTTAGACATTTCAGCCTGTTATTGTTGAGTATGATGTTAAATATGGGTTTGTCATGTATGGCCTTTATTATGTGGAGGTATGTTCCTTCTATAAACAACTTGTTTAGAGTTTTTATCATGAAAGCCTGGATGTTGAGTTTTATCAAATGCTTTTGTTGCATCTGTTGAGATGATCATATGATTTTTGATTTTCAATCTATTAATCTTACGTATCACATTTATTGATTTGCATATTTGAACCATTCTCACATCCCAAGGATAAATCTCACTTGATCATGGTGTATAATCCTTTAATGTGCTGTTGAATTCAGTTTGCCATTATTTTGTTGAGGATTTTTGCATCTATATACATCAGACATATTGGCCTATAGTTTCTGTGCTTGTATTATCCTTCTCTAACTGGTATCAGAGTAACGCTGGCCTTGTAAAATGAGTTTGGAAGTGTTCCCTCCTCTTCAATTGTGTGGAAGAGTCTGAGAAGAATTGGTGTTAATTAATCTTTAAATGTTTGGTAGAATTCATTAGTGAAGCCATCTGCTCCTAGGTTTTTGTTAGGAGATTTTGACTACTACATCAATCTCTTTGTTATTGATCTGTTCAGATTTTCTGTTTCTTCATGATTCAGACTTAGTAGATTCAGTTTTTTGAGGAGTTCATCCATTTCTTCTAGGCTGTCATATTTGTTGGCATATAATTGTTCACAGCAGTATCTTATCCTTTGTATTTCTATGGTATCAATTGCAATGTCTCATCTTTCAGTTCTAATTTTATTTATTGAGTCCTCTCATTTATTCTTAGTGAGTCTAGCTAAATGTTTGTCAGTTTTGTTTATTTTTCAAAAATCCACCTCTTAATTTTGTTGATCTTTTCTGTTGTTTTCTATTCTCTATTTCTTTCATTTCTGCTCTAATGTCTCTCTCTCTCTTTTTTTTTTTTTTTTGGTGTTGCTGAGGATATTAGAAATATTTTATTTGCTATTTATTGCTTTTCTTAAAAGCATTACTTTAGAGTAGTATTTTTTAAACTTCAGTGTGCCTAAAACTCATTCCATGGCTCACTCAAATGAGGTTGGTGTTGATACGCTAGGTTTTGGTATTGTCAGTATTTTGAATTTTGTCCATTCTAATAGATATTATGGAGTGGTATTTATTTTTATTTTTATTTGCTATTCCCTAATGACCTATAATGTTGATCAACTTTTCACATGCTATTTACCATCTGAATATCTACTTTGGTGAGGTTTGCTAAGGTTTTTTGCCCACTTTTTATTTGAGTGGTTCATGTTCTTACTGTTGCATTTTAAGAGCTCTTTGTGTATTTTGGATAACAATCCTTTATCAGATGTGTCTTCTGCAAATATTTTCTCCCAGTCTGGGACTTGTCTTCTCATTCTCTTGACACTGTCTTTCACAGAGTAGAAGTTTTTTATTTTAATGAAGTCCACCTTATCTTTTATTTATTTTTTATTGATAATGCCTTTGATGCTGTATCTAAAAAGTCATTACCATAACCCAAGATCATCTAGATTTTCTCCTATGTTATCTTCTAGGAGTTTCACACTTTGGTGTCTTACATTTAGGTCTATGATTCATTTAGAGTTAGTTTTTATAAAGGCAGTGAAGTCTGTGTCTAGATTTTTTTTTTTTTGCTTGTGCAGCATTGTATTTTCACAGATTTTTTTTTTTTTTTGGCAGGTCTGCAGAGTTACTTTAGCATGAAATCTCATCATTTCTTTTAAAACCACTTGTTTATTTTAGCCAATTATCAATTATTCAGATTAATTAATAAGATTATACAAAATAATTGACAGAGTAGAAGTCACTTACATTTGACTGACAAGGAAGTATGCATCCTTTTTATACTCTTACTCTTCTACTGGTAATAGGAGATAAAGGTAGCTCTAGATCCCACCAATTCATTCCTGAAGCATGTGTTTGCATGTGCTCTGTTTCAGGCATCCAACTGGAATCTTTATGTTATCTTCTCTTATTTAACCCTCATAAGAGCCTCAGAGGGTAGCACCCATCTATGAAGGATTACAACTTCATCAGATAATGAGTATTAGTCCCATTTTATAAATGAGGAAACTAAAAGTTCAATGAAAGAAGGTTATTTGCCCAAGATCACACAGTAATAAATGGTGAGGCTGTCAGTACCACTTAGGAGCTCATGCTGCTTCCAGAAAACCAGCTTTTGTCAATAATGATGTCAATATAAAGTGATAATCAGTAAGATGAGGGAAAAAAAGTCACTTGATTTTCAGAGACCTTTGATTCTAAATAATAATATCTGTCTTCTGGAGCTGGTTGTATATATCGCCCAGAATATATCTGTTCTCATTTTTGGAATACTTTCCAAATTCCCTTCAAGAAATGCATCATTATATGGGACTTTCTGTAATCCCATATATGGTAATCCCTGCTAATCATACAGTGGGCTGTTAAATCAGACTGACTGCCTGGGTTCAGATCCCTTCTCTGACAGTGACTGCTGAATGACCTGAGCAAGCAGTCTCTCTTGCAAGCTCAATTTTTTTCTCCTGTGCAGTGGAGATAATAATACATACCTCAGAGTTATTGTTAGAATTAAATGAGATAATTCATGTAAAGTAGTCAACACAGTGCCTGACTCCTAGGGAATGCTCAGGAGTGTAGGAAAGGAAAGGGGTACATGGTACCTGAATAGTATTGGTAAGGCTGGACAAATTATTCAAGTAGCATGTTGTAAATTAAATAAGCAAAATGTTAGTTATACAGTCAGTCCTCTTGATGTAATGACCTAAAAGAAAATTAATATATAAAGAAAGGGCCAATGTTAATTTTCTTCAGCTGTGATATCTGTGACCTAAATGGAATATAGATACATACATTAAATTTGTTAGTAGTGGTCAGTGGTTCTATTTTGAAATCTGTTGAGAAAAAGAGAAAGTACAGTAAAGCAGGTTCTTGAGCTAAATTCAGATTATAAAATGCTGAGGCATGCAGAGTTTAGGTAGTATAAATTTTAACATTCATAGAGAAATAGGAGGAGAGTGTGGGCAAAATTACCTTTTCTATGTCAGGAACATGTGGTCATAGATTGTGTACTCTCTCTAGAATCCTTTTTTCCTCTTTTCTTTTCTTTTTTTTTAAGCTGAGAGTGTTTGGGAACAGAAAAAAGCAGCATAGGCATAAGTAGTTTATTTCTATTAGAAAGTTTAAGGAGTTGGGATTAGCACAATGTAGTAAAAAAGTCATTGCACAGTAGTAAAGATAGCAACCAAGCCAGTACCAAATGAAAGTCATTATACACAAGCACTCAATAAACTATCAGCAAGTGTTCTGATACTTTAGCCATATCTGAAAGTTAAATGATGCTTAAAGCAGGATTGAAAAACCTAAGTAGTATGATTCCAAGTGAAATTTAATGAAAGCAGATGCATAATTTTTACATAATTGGTGTATTTCTCTAAAGGCAGTTTTAAGGAATGTGTCATTTTCTTTCTTAGAGTTACTAGATGAAAATTTTGTCATAATGGTTTTTTTAAACAACCTGATTTGTATTTATAATACATGTCAATATAGAAAACATGAAAAAACAGAAAATAAAAAAATACTACTAATTTCATATCCCACAGTTATCATCATTAATGCTTTTGTCTATTCTCATTATGTATATATGTATATAGTATATATACAATTTTTCATTATAAGCCTTTCATCAGTGAATAATCCAGTAAATATTCTATGAATCCACTGTTATTTCCTTAGGCTAAGAGAAGTAGAACTGCTGAGTCAAATATGTTTTTATTACAAAATTTTATCAAGGTATAATTAACATAGAAGAAAATGCACAGTTCTTGTCTGAGTTTTGACAATTGTACGCATCCATGTAAATACCACCAAAACTAGATATAGAACATGTACATCACCCCAGGAGGTTCCCTTGTGCCCTTTTTCAGCTAACCCCCTTCCCTAATCACTCACTGATTTCTGTCAGCTCAGGTGTACTTTTGAAAACATTTTTGCTAGATTGCATTCTAAAAAGTTAAGTCATTTATACCTGTACCAGCAATGTATGAAATTGCTAGTTTCTCCTTAGTCTACGTATTATGTATGTATGTGTTACAATGTATCACAAAATTAGATTTAGATATATTCATCTGGCTAGTTTCTACTTTGTATTATTTTGTATTTCTTTGTTTACTGGCAGAGTTGAACTTTTTAAATATGCTAACTGGCCATTTGTATTTCATTATTGTTGTAGTGGTGCTTGTTAATTATATAGTCTAATATGATTATATCTTGTTGATTTACAAAAGCTCTTAAATATTAAGGGTATTATTTTTTGTTTTTGATATTTTTACCAGCTTGTAATTGCCTTATAATTTATTTATGGAGGTTTTGTTTTGTTTTGTTTTGTTTTGTTTTGTTTTTAAAATAGTTTTAAATTTGCATTGCCAAATCTGCCAATCTTTTCCTTCATATTTTCTGCCCACTGTAATTCTTTAGGTGTTCATAATCCTAGGATTATATAAATACTTAGTTATATCTTTCTTTAATATTTTTATGATTTTTTAATTTTTAATTTATATCTTTAATCCACCTAAAATTGAGTAGTTGTATTATATTAGGTCAATGTTAACAACTCTCTTTTTTCTCTAAGTTGCTAACCACCAGAATTGAATACTCCTGTGTTTCCCTTACTGACATTAAATGTATTCTTTATCATAGAGTAAGGTCTTATGTATATTTTGGGGTCAGTTTCATTATTTTATGTGGATTTTTCTATCTACTCCTGTGTTAGTACTTCACTGCTACATTATTGTAGCCATATAATAGTATTTGGCTACTATACTATTATAGTATATATATATATATATACACTAGCAAGTTGGACCTTTATTGTTCAACACTCATATTTTTACTTTAAAAATGTAAGTGACTGGATAATGTGCTACATTCTTATTTTCTTTTAGTTAACCACATCTGGAAAAAGATTATACAACTGACCATGGAATCAATAAAAAGGCCCATTATTTAACAGGTGGCCACTACCTGAATTGTGGTCCTAATGCCAAGAAGGAAATAATAAGTCTTTACACCTTTTCCACATGGAAAAGATTGCATGTGGAAAATAAGTAGCATGAGGAATAATAAAAAAAAAGAATAAAATCTAGGATATTTGATTGCCATTTTCTGCTATAGGTTTATAAATGTTTTTATGAGAAGTTTGTTCAGAATTTTTTCCATCTCCCTGGTACTGAACAAAAGCACAAAGGACTCACAAAGTCATACAATAGACAATATCCCAGTTTTATTTTATGTGATTTGAATCCCCAGGACATCTAGGATGGCCATGTATAAATGCAAGTCACAAAGTTCTCTTCCAAAGACATTCATTAATAATCTTTCTACTTCTTAACATTTTGAATTATTAATATCCCTCTCCTCTCTGTTATTAATGCAGATAATCAAGTTAAATGTAATAGCCTCTCTGTTCTGTTCTTTGTATACAGATAATTCAGTTGACCATGATATATAAAATGTTGAGCTTGGTCTGTTTCTTAGTACGAATAAAAGTTATAGTAAGAAACTAATTTTTACTGAACATTTACAAAGCACCAGTCAATCTTTTTTAAACCTTTAAAGCTAGTAGATATTGTTCTTAAGCCCAAATTATATGAGAAGAACGTGAGGCACAGAAAAGTTAAGTAACTTTGGTCAGGATCTCATAGCTTGTAAGTGGTAGGTCTCAGAAATAGCCAGTCATACTTGGCCCAATAGTTTGATTTTATTTGTTTTCAAAGACATTATCTCTTGTTTGTGATTTGTATTGCAACAGTTTCTTTAACTGAGCTAGCCTGTGTGTTTTTCATGTTTTCTAATAAAACAGTGTTGTTTTAAACTGCAATAATAAGGTGAAACAAGTGACTTTGGTGCCTTATTCCTTTGGTAAAAAATTGTCTAGCCCCCTCTTAAATCATGGAAGATGCTAAGTCTATGTCCCTAATATTATGATCCCTATATTATTTGAAGAATTAAAATTCAGAAATTTTTTTAAAAGTTTGTTTAACTTGAACAAGAAGTTCCTGCCACATTTACCAGTAATTTTTCATAGCAATATACATAGTAGAGTGGTCATGAGGATGGGATTTGGAGTCAGACCCAAATTTGAACCCCAGATCAGAAATTTACCAGCTGGAGGATCTCGGGCAAATTGTATATCCTTTCTAACCCTGTTCCTTAAAGTATAATCTGGAAAAAGATTCACACTTCTTTTTTCATATGTGCCAATACTTTAACTCTTTAACTTCTTAATTCCTAAAAATGCTTTGAACATTTGTGAAGATAGAATCTTAAGTTACTTTTAATCAGTGACATAGAAAAGTCCTTATCTTTAAAACTCATAAGGTTTTTCCATAAATATGTTTTAATAGTTAAAATACAGAAATGAAGGAATCATCCAAATGATGTTTTTAAATATATTCTAGAAATCATAGGAAAATGTCAAAAATTATAAATGAAATTGCTGTTTATATTTTAAATAGTATCAAAAGTAAATAGAATTACAGGAGAAAAATAGTTGGATATTTGGGGCTTATAACATCATTCCCTATCTGGCTAATTTTTATTAATTCATCTGAAATGAATGTAAAAGCTTGTGATTTTTTTTTTTGAGAGGGCATCTCTCATATTTATTGATCAAATGGTTGTTAACAACAATAAAATTCTGTATAGGGGGGTCAATGCTCAATGCACAATCATTAATCCATCTCAAGCCTAATTCTCGTCAGTCTCCAATCTTCTGAAGCATAACGAACAAGTTCTTACATGGTGAACGAATTCTTACATAGTGAATAAGTTCTTACATGGTGAACAGTACAAGGGCAGTCATCACAGAAACTTTCGGTTTTGATCACGCATTATGAACTATAAACAATCAGGTCAAATATGAATATTCGTTTGATTTTTATACTTGATTTATATGTGGATCCCACATTTCTCCCTTTATTATTATTATTTTTTTTATTTTTAATAAAATGCTGAAGTGGTAGGTAGATGCAAGATAAAGTTAGAAAACATAGTTTAGTGTTGTAAGAGAGCAATTGTAGATGATCAGGTGTGTGCCTGTAGACTATGTGCTAATCCGAGCTAGACAAGGGCAATAAAACATCCACGGATGCAGAAGCTTTCAAAACGGGGGGGGTGAGGTTCTAAGCTTCACCACTGTTGTTCCCCGATTTCTCACCTGATGGCCCCCCTGCGACTGTGCCTGTCTTAGGTTGTTCCTCCCTTGAGGAATCTTACCCGTCTCTGGCTAACCAGTCATTAAAAGCTTGTGATTTTTAAGTAGTTGTACTTTCTTCAAGTTACTTTCAACACAAAGTAGATAGTAAAGATCACAGTAATTCATAGGAAGTGACAGACAAAACGGGAATGAGTCCAGAGATCAAAGAATGTTAAAAAATATATTTTAAAAGCCCAGGAAAATGAAGTCAGTGGGATTTTTCATGTCCAGGACAGTCAACTGAGAAGGAGAAGAGGCTAAAGAAGAGAAAGAAATCAAGAAGGAAAAGTAAAGATGAAAGAAGACTCAAAATGGGAAACAGAAACAGGTTTACAGGAAGCAGAGAAGAATGACACAGAAATAGCAGAACTCAAAAGAGAGGTTTTAACAATTGAGAATAGGAGAAAAATAGGAACAAAAAATTAAAAGTATTGGAACAAACAAAAGTAAGTATAGGAAAACAGAGCATTCGGTAAGCCAAGCAAAGAAGAAAATAAATACTGGCCTTCAGGGAAAAAAAAAAAGATGAAATCAGGGGGTTTTCTTTTACTGTTGCTCACTGTTAGCACAGGGAAAGCCTCCTTTGGTCTGAACTTTGAACACATGTCAATATTTCTCAGTTTATGAGTTTTAAAAGCCAACTATTAAAGATATCTTGTTTTCCTTAGTTAAAAAGAAAAAAAGTCCTCATGTTATAGAGTATCTTTAATAAATATTGAGAATTGCTGGAGCATATGTGAAAGATGTATTTTCAAAATGTCTTCAGCAGCATGGGAACAGTCAATTTTCCTGCCTGTCTAGCATGCCTCACATGCAGCGGGACACAGGTGGGAAGACTTAAGAGGCTTTCCAGAATAAATCTGCAATATGCATTCTTACACCTGCCCGGGGGTTTAACCAACTGCTCAGCCAATAACATTTAATCTATGGCCCGTGTTCTAGCAAAACAACATAAGGAAGGAGTTGCGATCCCAAAGGCCTGGTGAGCAGCTAGGGTACATGGCTATCTGCCTGTCTCTCTTAAAACAAATGCACGAACAAAACAACTTCCCTAATGTGATGGAAACTTATTCAGGGCAAATTCTATGAAAGCAGAATCAATACAGAAGAGATTTCTTCATCCAGAAGAAAAAGGCAGAGAAAGAGATGACTTTAGGCATTAGGCAGAGGGCTTAGAATTAAGATAGCCACCTTTCCAAGAGTCAGCAATTCTGACAAGGACCTTATTATAAAGAACAGCATTAGTCTTCTGTAGCAGTATTTATATACCTGTATAAAATGAATCCTAGGGAACCTTGTCTATAATTATATTCCTTCTTGCTTAATTTTGTTACTTCCTTAGAAAAGATATTTGTAACTCATGTGATGAATAAAGATTTATATTCTGAATACACTTAAGAATTCTCACAAATCCATAAGGAAAATGAATATGCCATTTTGTTTAAATGAACAAAGGACACAAACATACATATGACAAAAGAAGGAATACAAATAGCCAAAAACATTCGATGGTGGGAGTGGAGTGATAAAAACAAAATCAGTCAATTAATCGAGGCAAAATAAGGCACTCTGCTGAGAGTGTGAATTGGTATTTCCGTCCTGGAGAGAAGCTGGATGATATGTATGACATGCCTTAAAAATCTACAAATCTTTGTTCAAAGAATTCTACTTGGAGGAATTTATCCTAATCATTAGTAAAGAGTCTTTATAACAAATGATAGAAATATCTTAACCAAAAAATGGGGAATTTATGAGCATGGGAAGCTTATGGAATGGAACTGGGGCATGACTGGATTAGAGAGTCCATTAGTGTTAGGAATCTCCTTTTTTTCTGTCTCCTGGTTCCACTTTCCTGCAGTTGGCCCCATTCTCAGGCAGAGCTCCCCCTACAGAGTGGCAGATAGCCTCCAGAAGCTCTAGGCTTATGTTTTTATTGTGGCCAACCCAGTAGTTCCAGAAAAGGTCCTTGTGCCAATTCTGTTTGCCCATACAGAATCCAAATGCCCATGCCTTGATATAATCACTGATTATTCTGGGCAGGCCAATATACCATGTGCTCCCCTCCCAGGACAAGGGTGGGGGTGTCACCCCACTCCAACCACATGCACTGAGAGTGGGGTAAAGTACTTTTTCTGGAAGGAAAAGAGTAACTGGCTACCAAAAGAAAGAATGCTGGATGAGGCAAAAAAAAAAAACATTTACTACAAATAAAATTCAGATATTTATTACTCACATAGATTTTATTCACAACATTGTTTATAAGGTGAGAATGTAAACAAGCCTAAGAATCCTACAATACAGGGTGGTTGTAAATTATCTATAGGATTAAATATGAGACAATGAATAAAATGTAGAAGTAGAGCTATTCACATAAAAAAATGTTTGTGGTATAGTTGGGTATGAAAGGTAAATTATAATTATATGTATTATGATCTCTTCAAATATGTATATACATACAATAAATATATACATGCATCCATACATGCACACTTAGACATGCTAGAGACATACAGGAAGTGCTGTGCCTTTGTGCCTGTAGTAGTTACTGATGAGCTGTGGAGTTAACATGTAATTCTTTTTGTTTTTTTCTTTTCTGCCTCTCAGGATTATTTTACTTTGCATAAAGAAAAAAACACACAAACAATGAATACATGTTAACATACTATGAAAATTATAAAAATAAAATAAATTTTATGTAATTCTTTGGTATTGTAAACAGTTTCTGCCCTTTGAATGGCTTGTAGTCTAGTATAGGTGGGAAATGTTTTAAAATATACATACAAACCTCCAAAGTTAGGTGGGATCAAATAAGTTTTGTGTCTATTATGATGTACATGAAAACATTTTGAAAAAGTCTATGTAATATAGTAGAATATTATTTTAAAAAGACAAGTATTTATCCAAGCTCAGTTTATATGAATACATACACACTACAAAGTACAAAATAAGTTGAAAAGACTTTTGCACCACACTTCTGCAGACGTGATGTTTGAACCTCATTCTAACTATGACATAAACAGGGCACATATTACTCCCCTCTTCATAGATGAGGATCAGAGGCCTGAAAAGCAATGTGACTTTCCTACAGAAACAGTTAGTGACTGAATTATAACCAAACCCAGGTCTTCTGAGTGCAGTCCACAAAAGTTCCATAGAAACTGTTAAAGAAATTGAAAGCAAGAGCAGTCCTGAGGCCCTAGGCAGTCAGTGAAGATTTTTAGCAAGAAATGGGATTTAAACTGGGTTTTGAAAGGACAGTGGGAAGGAGATAGGAGGGCATTCCAGAGAAGTGACATGGACAGAGAGTGTGCTGCAGTCCATCGATGATACAGAGCAGGGTGTGGTCCTTTCAAAGAATCACATGTGAGTAAAACTTGAAAATTGTTTTGTCTTGCTGAATTTTTCTTTAAAAAAAAATGTTTTGCTTTTCAAATACAAGTCTCTTTTCAAGCCCATTCCCACCACATCCACACAAAATGTACACCAGATCGTTTAAGTTTCTGATCCATAGTCCCATAGCATAATAACTGTAATAAGCAGGAGTTATTTACTTGGGTTTCTTAAGAATCCTAAGTTAACAGAGAAATGAGCAGCTGTCAACACAGTATACTAAAGACAAATTATGTGGATGACAAAGTTTCACAAAGAACAGCAAGGCCTTTCAACCCAGGTAGAGGAAAATTATCTGTGGACAATATATGCATTTTCCTCCACTTCAGACCTCGAAGACTGAGTAACAAAGACAAATGTCAATCATTAGGTAGTTTAACTGGCCCATCTGAGAAAGGCAAGTGTTGGGTTTTCATCACATCAATTTAGTGGCCACGGAAATACTTTGTTTTAGCTTCTTGAGTATTACCTATCCTCTGGTATTGTGTAGTTTGAGAGCTACTTACCTGGAAAACTCAAGGATTTACAAATATAATTGCTAAATAATTTGGAATTATGTATTAATACTATCAAGGAGAAAGGTTACCAAAACCAGAATTCTAGCCAAAGCTTTTAAAGGTGACTGGCTACCCAGAAACATTTATTTATTCAGGAACATTTATTGAGAAAATTCTTCTTGCCAAGTATTAGTGACAGCAATGATAACAAAGACCAGTAAAACAGAGCCAACTGCAGTCTAGGGAAAGACTAGTCTAGAGAGATGCACAGAAGGGGCCTTAATCTTACTGGTAAAAGAGCAGGACAGGCCAGGAAAGGGATCAGGACTGGTTCCCAGAGGAGAGGACGCCTCAGCTAGTAGAATGGAGAGAAGTATATCCCCCCATAGACAGGCAGCAGGGATGCAGGAAAGAGCAGGTTCTGTTCAGGAAACTGTAAGTAATTCGGGATGTGTGGGGCATAATATTTCATAGGGAAAGAGACATAAGAGATTGGAGAGGGAGCAAAAGCCAAATTAGTGAGGACACATAAGAAATTTGGGTTTCATTGTATAGACAATAGGAAGTCACTGAAGGTTTAAAATGGGAGAGTTCCCATGGCTAGATGAGCATTTTTCAAAAATAATATAACAAAAAACACCTGGATATCATCATCAACTGTAAGGCACTCCTTCGTAGTTTGATGGCCGAAAGGAGATTGCCAGCAGCCTCCTTCACACGGCCAGACCATGGGCCCCAGCTCTGCCCTCCGTGGACTCCAGCTGAATGGGGCATTCCTACCCAGTGTCCTCATTTTAGGTAGTAGAAGGAGAAACTGGGACTGCAATTCCAGAGCACATTTATGAAAAGCAGTAAGGATAAATTTTACAGTGAAAATTAACTCCCTTTTTGTTTTCAACCAAGAGTTCACCTAAAACAGGTACCCTTTCCCGAAGAAGTTCCAACATTGCTCAAGACATTTTTGGAACTTCTCTCTTGGAATTGCTTTAAAGGCCAATGTGGGAGCCACACAAATATTCGTTCTTGTCTCTATAGTTGCATTTTTTAAGTTTTGTCTTCTGAAATAAGCACTACCCGATCTGATTATTTTATCCCACTCACTAGACTCAACACTTTGCAGTTTTTTTTAATTAAAAACAATTTTTTGTTTTTTTATTTGTTTTTTTTTGTTAAAAACAATTTTTGTTTATTCCTAAAGTTAAATTCATCTTCATGAGGTAAAAGTTCGTTACCTCTTTCTTTCAAGACATTCAAGAAAGTACCCAGTCAACTACTTACTAGAGACAAGTTTCTTAAACATGAGCCTCACAGGTTGGCTGTTAAATGGGGGTGGTGGTAACCGCTTTCCTGCTTACCTGCTACGTAATTGGGAAGATAACACGAGACAGCATGTGAAAGCTTTTTGGAGGGCACCATGTCAAGGCATGCTCTTAATTCTTGTTGCCTCACACTTCGCAGGCAATTCCAAAACGTACCTTTGTTCTGGTGTCTGTGTGTTCATCTCCTTAACAGACTGTCCACTTTAGGGTGGCAGGGGCTGGGTCCTTTTTGGCTTTGTGTCCCCAGTGTCTGACGTTGGGTCTCAAACAGCAAAAGTCCTCAGGTGTTTGTTGAATGAGTAATTGAATGTAGCTCCTTGTCTTATTCTCAAATCATATGTAAGAAATGGATAATACACTCAGGATTACTAAGTTGAAATAATAAGCTCAGAGGCCACTTAAGCTTTTTCAAGTATGCCAACAGTTTGTCATAAGGAACCAACTGTTCATCTCCTAAGGGATCAGAACAAACCACTAATTGAATCAATCTGAAAGTGTAAAAGTTCTTAAACTTTAGTGCTATGGTCTGAACTTTGGTTCTGTTTTTAAATTACCAGGAAAAATTTGTCATTACTGATGCTGGGGCCCTGTCTTGGGACAACTAAATAAGTACCTCTGGAGGTGGAGACTGGTATTGATAGTTTTAAACTACCCAGGTGGTTGTAAGGTGCAGCCTATGTTTGGTACAGGGTTCTAGAGAAACATTTCTTCTAAAAAAGAAATCCTTGATATTTCTATATTAGGTACCATAGGAAATGGAAGACCACATAAATCATGTTCCCACTAGAGTCTATAAGGAGCAAAAACTAGCCATCGCTGAGACGAGTACAGTTGAAAAGCAGCCGTCAGTGTGTGCTGAGCTGTGAGAGGTCATGAAAAGGACTTGTGCTGAGTATGAGACTTTCTGCAGAGTCTGCTAGACATTTCAGAAGTTTATCATAGAAATAAAAGACAGTCCCTGCCCACAAAAGGAGGTCAAGTGTTAGTTGAGCAAACCAGCTAGTACCAGCCAGCAGGCCTGGCCAGTACAAAGGGTCTGAAGGCTTTGATTCACAGCGCCAATCACAGTTCTCAGCACTGGGAATGCAGCTGTGAACAAGCCTCAAACTTATCTTGAAAAATGAGTCTGCTCACAATGAAGTAAACAGGCAATTACAAAATGGTGAGAGATGATGAAAGAAGCGAAATAAAGTTGGTGAGATAGGAAGTTCCCATTGTTAGAGGGTTTTAAGGGTCAGGCGGGGGTATTTCAGTCTCAGACAATGGTGACAGTTGCTCGTCAAAGGAATGCTGTGAAAGAAATATATAAGAAAAATTACTTTAGAACATTTGGAGGGTTAGAAGGAGGAGAGATAGTACAGATGTAGGACAATTAGGACACCTACAACAATCTGAGGGTGGGGTAGTAAGTTCCTAAATTAGGGAGACTTGAAAATGGGGAAGAGTGATCTGTATTCCCAGTGGAAAAGATAACTGCTTACATTATATAAGCCTAAATAATTTAAATGCATTTCAGTCAGAAATGAATTACTAATATTAGAATTCTACATTACACTACTTATAGTACATCTAAGAATAAGTACTCTTGCATTCTCCATTAATATTAATTGCTGTCATATCCTAATCTGTTTCAAAATTGTGTGAGAGCTATAAAAACTGGATGTCATTATCAGTGAGGTTAGCCAAGGCCTGTGCAGAGTTTGGGGATCAGCTCTTTTGGAATCAGTTGTCTACTTTTGTTTATAATTCCACACAGTCCCATACCCAAAAAAACTTACCTGTCAAACACAGCTCTGATAATGGTAAGCCTTCATATTTCTGTAACATGCTTAACTCAGTGTTCTAATCTGAGAATCTGAACTTAAATAAATTTTTTATTAATCAGAAATAAATTTTTGTCTCTGCCTTCAAGTGGACAAGTTCTAAATTTTTCATATGCAAATGATCAGTGTATAATTAATTCCAAAAAATTCCCTGCTTTTGTCAGGCCAGTTGCACAACCAGCCACAGAGTGAATACTATGGAGTTATTGGGACATACAAGACTGTAAACTACTGGGCCCTATGTACTAGAATTAAGTCTGTATTATTAGTCTGCATGTGTATTCTCACAGGAGACCATAAAATGTGGGCATGCTTTCAATTCAGGCAGCCTGTGATTTATGGAGGCATATAGGTCAGGAGTTTATTATGCTGAAAATCATAATAACTGTTTTGTTTTGCTTTTCAAAATGAAGTGACCGAAGCATGGTGAAAGATAAATGGGTGAAGCATTTTGATTATGCTTTTATTTCTATTAAACATTAAATATTATTGCTGGCTAACCAGCCATGGTAAGTATTATGACATTAAAGCTGAAGCAGTTTGTAAGCTGATAGCCCCTTCTTTCCTCTGGGTTTAGGTTTGTTATTAATCAAAATGCTGGACTTGTTTAGGGCAGTGCTGTATGAAACAAACAGTTGAAAAAACCAGCTACTTTAATTTACAGCATTCTGTGCTTTCAAATTTAAGGAAAATCTGTTTCTTTTTGTGGACTTTGTGCAGTTGTTCACATGTCTAGAGTTCATTTCTTATACCAGACCAACTAAATCCAATAGTTGCAAGATTCTCTCAGAGAACAGAAAGGAAGAAGGTGTCTTTTTATGGTTTTAATTGATAAATTCTGTTAAAGTCATGTTTGAAACATGGGCAGTCTCTAATCAAAATGGATATTACAAAAAAATGATCTGTATTTTGGGCAGAGAAACCAGTAATTTTTAAAATAGAAGATTCTGTATATGGAAAGATACTAATAAGTCAACTATCATGGTGGCTTTGTTTTTTGATATCAATATAGGAGTATTGAATAAAATTCATTTAAAGAGCATATGATTGCAGCTACTTCCTGATTTGGGCTTAATTATCTTTAGTAGAGCCATGTGGAAAGCTGTTAAACACTTACTAAAATACAGCGTAGGGTCTGGGCGCCTCATGATACGTGGTAAAGGACCTTTAACGGGACAGTCATGCCACTCTTCTAAACTTGTTCCTCATCAGTGGTAATACATTTAGAATTCCTAAAGAGTGCATTTGAGGGGGTGGGGGAATGCAATGCAGATTGTAAGCAGTGTCAAAGAAAAAAACCACCTCCCAATATCTGAAACCAAAGGTTTAGCTTTTTATTTACTGAAGTAAGGAAGAGCTATGCTTCATTCGCAGTCTATTTGAGCAAAACAGGTTGCAAATCTTATGTAGAGTTTTGGAGTCAGGGATTGTTTTGGAGTTAATATCAGCCTCAAGCCCATTATTCAGGAGCGGCTGTGAGTGAATGGCTGGGTTTCAGAAGCATGTTCACTGGAGGGAGTCTGACACTGATTGGCCAACTTTCAAAAGCATGGGGCTGTCACTAATTGGTTGGCTTTCAGAGGTGTATTTGCTGAAATGAGTTATCATTGATCATTTATGCCTAGATAAGTCATCGTTGATTGATGTTTTATTGTGTTTCAAGCTAGTTCTAGTGGTCACTTGTTACCATGGCTGTGGGACAACTAGCCTTTTTCTAGGAGTTGGGGATTGTTTCATTCTCAGAAGCTAATACTTAAACACTGTAGGAAATTGAAAGCATAAGAAACTTGGACTCTGAGGAATCCATCTAAATAAGCAGTGATCCTATGATGCATTTTCTAAATAAGGGAGTTGCTTCTAAAGCAACAGAAGTATAAGAAGTCAGGCAGTTCTCACGCGTGGTATGGCATGTTAATGTATGGAGGTAGTTGTGAAATTTGATGCAAATAATGTATTATTAATAATAAAGTTAACAGAAATGTTAATAAATTAATTGAAATGTGAATGTGATTTACCTCATTTAGTAAACTAAACTAGACTCTAGGTCATCCATATAGTAATGTCACTCATATTCATTGCTTTCCAATAAGCTTTTCTGGGATGGAAGGGTTGGGAATGGTAGCAAGACTCAGCTTGTCAGCCCTGGTGAACAGTAGTTAACAAAATGAACCCTTAGTAACTGAAGTATGGCTAATACTGTAACATTTTATTTTCCTCCCAAAATCTTTTCAGGATTCTTCAAAATCTGAGTATATCCGTGGGAGTTTGTCATATAGTGAATTTCACTCAGCATTTATGTTACTTCAGGGGACTAGGGTGCGGAATCTCTCCTAGTTCCTACTGCCCAGATCTCTGTTTATGTGGGGGAAAAGAAATTAATGTAATACTTGAGTTTCATCTGAAAGTTACAACTGGCATAAGGGGAGTGTTAATCCTAAAGGCAATTTAGCCCTATCTGCTGTGATAAAGAAAAATGCTGGGCATGCCTGATTTTAAAATTACATTAATAACTAGTGAGAAAAGCCTTAGTAGTTTTGTTTATATTTTAAAAACTGAACTGAACTGTTCTCTCCAGATTCATTCAACTGCCCTGAAATCTGATCTTTTGACTTCCTTATTTATTCCTGACACCTCCTAATAGGGGCAGAGCTAATCACTTACATATTTCCCTGCTGCCAAGGATAGCCAGCTTATGACCACTTACAATTCAAGCACATGCTGATACCTTAAGACCAGTAAGCATTTGATAAAGTAGGAAAGCAGGGTGGTTAGATTTGTTGTAATCAACAGTAAGAGGAGGAAATTAGTCCATGGACCTATGCCAAAAACTTAGTGTCCTTTTGCGCGCGCGCACACACACAAACACACACACACACACAATGTTTAACCCAGCAACTCCTCAGAAATGGGCATCATAGCACCATTTATCAAGAATTTTCTTAACATGTTCCCTTCTCTTGACCCATTTAACTACTGAAAACAAAAAAATCAGATACCCCTGGTCATTGTCAGGAGTTTTGCCCTGAAGCCTGGCTCACTGTGGCTAAGTGAGTATGCTCTTTAAAGGAAGCTGACAGAATCATCTCTGAGTTTAGTGTGAGGAACACTTCTGGGTCGAACTCTTAACCTCCCATCATGGAAGAACCTCAAGTGAAGACTGAGGCAGAGAGACTCACTACTAGAAATACAAGCCAGCAGAACAAACTCCAGACATGGTTCTCAAATGTAAGTGTTCTCTGAGATGTTGGCTTCCGTATGGTGTGAGCACCAAGAAACAATGACCCTGTCTTGGTGCTCTGTACCCTGTGGCTCATCATGCCAAGGATAATGCTGTGTAGAGTTTCTACTTTCAGTTCTCTTGCCAGCATCACTGAACCATTCCTCTCCCTCTGTAGGATGTCGCATGTACTTCAGTTTGAGGATAAAAGCAGAAAAGTGAAAGATGCAAGCATGCAAGACTCAGACACATTTGAGATCTATGATCCTCGGAATCCAGTGAATAAAAGAAGAAGGGAAGAAAGCAAAAAGCTGTTGAGAGAGAAAAAAGAAAGAAGATGAAGTGAGAGTATTGATACCCAGAACCAGCTGAACATGCGCCTGCTATAAATGGCCTTCCAACTGCCATTGTTCCCAGCAGCATCGCTGAAGGGTGTGAAAAGAAGTGTTTTTGAACCTGTTGTCTGGTTTTGAAAAACAATTATCTTTCTTATATAAGTTGTGGAATGATGTAAGCAAAGCTTTTGGTTACTAATACATGCTTTTTTCCCTAACTGGCCTTTTATATTGCTAAACATGAAATAAAACCACTTTCCTTCTAGTTTACATGTTAACCATTTGTATGCTGTAAGCCTGTTTTGTGTCTTTTAACCCTAAAACATGTGAAGGCTCTCTTTTCAAGATTTTTCATAAGAAGTTTTTGCAAAAAATATTTAAGGGAAACCTCCCTGGCATTCTGTTACCACAGTATGAACTTGAGAATATAATTTTAAAATTATGTAATATAAAAATTGATTTTTTTTTGTCTTCCTTGTAAATATCTAAAAATAGCCAAATCTTTAAGCCTCAATAGCCACATGCCTTAAATCTTGAGGAAACCCCAAGGGCACATTCCTACCGGCATCTAGGCCAGTGTCTGGGTTCCGGAGATGCAGTTGAGACACTGACCCATGTAAGTAAAGTCAGCCAAGCTCACTGCAGAGCCTGCCGCCTGCCCACTCCTCTGCCCCTCTCAGCACAGCAACATGCAGAGGTCCCATTCCTGCAAGAGAGCTCATTAAGAATTTAGTCTTCGATGACAATCATTCATACTGGCTACTTACTTATATATTATCTATATTTAGTCAGTTTGTTTTGAAATCTGAATGTTAAAATTATACCACAGACTGATTTTTAGTTACCTAACAAAACCTCAACAGCCACATCTCTTCAGCTCTTTTTTTCAACATGTAATGCAGTAACTTTTCTTGAGAGCGCTCATTCTCAAAATGTAGTCCCAGATAGTACCCTAAAATGTCAGCAGCATCCCTTGGGGACATGTGAGAAATGCAGATTCCTGGCCATAATACCCACCACCAGCTCCCATCTTCCCAACTACTCAGTCTGAAAACTCGGAACCCAAAAGGTTGTTAAGGAGATTGCTGGCTTCATTGCTGGTGATTCCATCTATAGAGCTTGACAGTATCAAGTGAAGTTAAAGATGTGCATATCCAGTGATCCAAAGATTCTAACTGTGTGTCTGTCCCCTAAAGAAATTCCCACACATTGCTCAAGGAGATCTGTACCAAATATGTATAGAAGCATCCATTAAGAATGGATAAATAAGTTGTATATCCATACTGCAGAATGCTTTGTAGTCATGAAGATCAGTAAACCAGAGCTATATGTATTAGCTTATCTTTAAAATAACATGAAAGAAAGGAAGCCATCTATATAAAAATTATAAACATACAACACTCCATTATATTTTATTTATGAATGTACACATATGTAGTAAAAGCATAAAAACATGTACGGAAATACTGGTTACCTCTGAGGAGGCCGAAGGAAGACACAGGGGGCTTCACTTGTGTTTGTAATGTTCTATTTCTCAAGGTACATGGTGGGTACTCAATCCTCATTTTAGTATTCTCTGTACATGTTGGTATGCCTGAAGTATTTCATAATTTCTCTCTTCATGATCATATCTAGAACCTGAGGTGAGAAGACAGAAGGACTCCTAATACTAAAAAGAACCCTTTATTTTTTGCTTCAGAAAGTAGGAAAAAGTCAAAGAGAAGGAGAGGGATATGATGGAGGTGCCCTGGGGAAAGGTCAGCCCACCCAGATGCACCCTGCATTTGAGGTGCATTTGGGGTCATCAGACACAAAGCCACCACAAACCACAAAGTTGTAACATCAGCCATATTATGGATATTCACAAAGCAAAATTTCATTTTCCAAACTCATGAAGTCTGTTGGTTATTAGGAAATGTCTCACCACTGAGCCTGTTTGTATTAAAGAGCCCTGTAGGTTCTCTGCCATTCCTCCCCAAATGTGTCCACCCTTACCAGCACGGTTATGATCCCAAGAATAAAGGGAGCCACAGGCCTCCAGAGCACAAGCCAGAAGAATAATATTTATAGATTTTAAAAGATAACTGAATGACAAAATTAACCCCTCAGTTTGGTTAAAATCCAGCTTTAATTACAAGGAGCAGAAAGATCTGAAATTCCAGAGAAATTAGAATCTTATCAGAAGAATTTCACCATGATAATAAAATTCCCTTTGAACTTAACTGAAAGTTCAATAGCAATAACAATTTTTTCAAAGCCTAAGAACATAGTTAAATTATCTGTTAAATATGGTATAAATGTGCTTTTAGTAAAGTTTTTGGAAATGTCACAGGAACGTGTTTGGGCCATATGAACTGCAAAAAAAAAAAAAATCTCAAAAACCAAAAGAAATGAAAACATGGAAGAAAATTTCACCTTTATAGTCTATTCTAATTTTACATTCATTTGGGTATGTTTTTCTTTTATGTATCTTGTTATCCTGAAACAGTGAGGTCTGTTAACATTCTTGTTCACTGTCTCTGACAACGCTAGACATGGAGACCAAAGAGGAAAGCAGCTCCTCAGTGATAATTTTTTTTCTCAGTTTCTGACAAACCATTTTTTCTCTTTGATTGAAGCTGTTGGCAAGGTAAACATTAAAAGCAACCCAAACCTCTCCTTTCTCAATAGGTAATTGAAGTAAATGCAGATCTCCAAAATTTTTAATGGTGCAGTATCAAAATGCACGTTGTCACATGCCCTCAGCTCTTTGTATGCCCTGAGGCCACACAGTAATGCATCTGCTGCATCTAAAAATGGGGACACCGTGGAACAAGGTCATTAAAAAGTGTGAGGAGATGAGTGGTTTGCTGCTGTTTTTAGAACAAGTTTAATATGCTGTGGTGACCTTATCAAACTGTCACTACCAAGCTTCTTGATAGGATCTGACGTGTGAGGTACATAAACCTGTTCTGTTGTGTCAGCATGGCCTGTATGGAAAAGGTTAGATAAATGCAGAATATTGCCCAAACATGCTGTTTAATCTTGGTGATAACAAGAAAGAAAATGGAGGTGTGAAGTGAGTTACCATTGAGGGTTGTATCAATATAAGCAATTTGTATACCCGGGGTGTAGAGAAGTTAAGAGGGGTCACATTCTTTAACACTGTCATTCACAAAAAAAAAGAGGTCTGGTCTCTCTATGGCTTTGACTCTGTTCCAGTGACTCTATAAACAGTTTATCAGGTGGTACCACTTCTGCTTACTAGAAAGCAGGAGCTTTTCCTGTCCCACATACATTTTATCTCTTTTAGCTTTTCATGAAGAGAAGTGAACCAGGAACCATATTTTAGAGAAATCCTTTCTAATAAGGATTTGAAGAAATTTGAATTCCAACAGAAATAATAAAATACAAATCTTACTGAGATGGGTATTAGAAGTCCCCCACGTATGGAAAGAATATTCATTTATTCCCACAAATGAAAAGCCATACATGATTATCTTTGTCACGTGCTGTGAATTTCATTAATTTTCTTGGAGAGGAGTTTTCCGTGTGCTGGTAAACTGGCTCCTTAAAAAAAAATCAGAAAGGAAAGTCTCGATTTGCAGCATTTGCCAATTTCCATGGAGTAAGTACTCCCCACGGCTGCTCTCAAGCCACTGAAGGAAGCCCCGAGATGTAACGGGTTCTTTTTCACGTTCTGCCCCACTGCTAGCTAAAAGCCTATGTGGTGAGTCTTGCACTAGCACTGAGGAACTCAGAATGGTGTTTAAGCTTTTTTTCCAAGATTACAGTCTTCATGCATATTTCTAGTTTATGTGATGACTTCTCACAATTTAGTCAAGTAATAAGTTCTAGCAACATCTGCACCCTATGTTTTTATGAGTAGTTTGTATCTCAGATTCTGTTAATAGTTTTCCAGCACCACTTGGCCCACATTTATTTTTCTCTCCCTCTCATTCCTTCAGTCATATGTCCAACTCAAAAAACAACCGTATCTCACAGAAACAAAAAAATGGAAGGGGGAGGAAGGAAAGAAATGTAATTATAGTTCTTTGAATTATTCCTTATAAGTGATAATGTACAAATTCATCTTTTAATTTTTTTTAAAAAAGGTATTAGTTAGGGATGGAGAATCCTACCTGGAGTAAAGAAAAGACTGGCTTCTAAATAAAATACAGACAGGAGTTTGATCTCTCTCTTCCACATCTGCTGGCAATTATTCCTTTAAGGTTAGATCATGGTATTAATTCATGTTACTTGATCAGCAAAAACATCTTCTGGAGGCTTTGCTCATAGCACCAACCAAATAGAAGGTGTTCTTGGTCTTTTAGAAATTACTATTTTCTTATTCTCATGATTACAAAATTGATAATTGTTGTTAAAGTTCTGGCAGTAACCAAGATAAATTTGTAAGTGGTAAACTCAAGTGATTTTCCCATTTATTTTCTGAGTTTATTCTTGTTGGAGCTTTATTATAATATTCAAATGCTTTAATAACTGTATTTGAAACAAATAGAAACTAGTTACAGAAAATAAACCACTCCTTTAAAATAAGCTATTTTATGGTTAGTTCTCAATGGTTATGAGTAAACTTAACAATTTGTGAGGAACCTTTAATTTGCAATTTTTGAGGAAATACTTTATTCAGGGTAAAAGGAATTTGATCATTCCATCCCTGTTTTAAAGTTAAACTATTACTGATGTAAATGAAGAGATACTATCATGTAAATGGGTATTATCTCCCAAGCAACCAGAGAGATTTTGAATTAATTTAGAAAAGTTATGCATGATATATGTGGGGCCTAGGTCCATTTCAGAGTGAAATTGCCTTATGTCCAGCATGTGGACTTCATGTCGCACCAAACCTGACATGTCCAAACCCTAACTCAGCTGCCCTTCCCAGCCCTGGTCCTCCAGACCTGCTTCATCTGCACTTTCCCATCTCTGTTATTGGCAATGCCATCTTCCCAGTTGCGCAGGCCAAATAGTTTGCATTTCTGTCTCTATCTCAGACCCCACTTCCAGTATGTTATGATAGTCTGTTGGCTCTAACCTTCAGAATATATCCAGAATTTCACCATTATTTACCACTTCCCGCTGTTACAACCCTGGTTAAAGGGACCATCAGCTTTCATGTAGAGAACCCTAATAGCACCATAACTAGTCTCCCTGCTTTCACCCTTGTTTCCCTATAATTTATATAAGCAGCCAAACGAAACCTTTTAAGACATAAGTCACATTGTTATATTTCTCTTTTCAAAACCCTTCAAAGTTTCCTCCTGTCATTCACAGTAAAAGCCCACATCACCATGGCCTGCAAGGCTCTAGATCATGGCCACTCTTTCAGCCTCTGACCTCCTCTCTCACTACCCTCCCCAAATGGCTCATTGGGCACCAGCCACGCACCTTCCCTCCTGTACTTCCTCTAATGCGCTAGGTGTGGTCCACCTCAGGTGCTTTGCACTGAGTGATCCCTCTCTGCCTGGGACATTTGTCCTCCAGGTGTCCAGAGGACAGCCTCCCTCAGGAACTTCAAGTCTGCTCAAACAGCCTTTCCCCAGTGAGGCCGACAATAACATCTCTAAAACTGCAACCCACCCCTCCCCACGTGCTCAGTCTCTCTCAGTCTCCCTCTCCCATTACGTTCAGTAGTAGTATAAACTGCTACACACCTGCCTTCTTATCTTCTTTAACTCTTACAAACAACCCTGTATAGTAGGGGTTCTTGTTAACATTACACAGATGAGGAAAGTGAGCCTTAGAGAGGTTAATTATTTACTTGTTTATCATCCCTACTGTACCCTCCATGAGGGCAAGGATTTTAGTGACTTTTGTTTATTGTTCCAGTGGCTAGAACCATACCTAACAAATAGCAGACATTTAATATTTGTTGAGTGAATAAATGATCTGGTATAATTAAAAACAAAACAGTATCCAATATAAGGTTATTCCATAATTTATAATTTAATATCACCCTCATTTCATAAAGTTAGGAGATTTTGACACTGAGAAGGAAGGAAGGATACAATCTCAGTTCAGGGATAACTCTAAATTTGAATAATTGTAAAATTTAATTTAAAGAATAACTTTAGGAAAACCTCATTACACTTTTTCTCATTTAAACATAAGACACTTTGTCATAGATAGACATAGATCCACAGACCAGTTTTGGAGAACCACTGGTGTGTAGGAAAACACATTTCTACATATAGTGTTTCCTTAAGTACCTGATCTTTATAGAAAACAATATTCTAATTCCTGAGACTAGAAAGAACTGAGGGCCAACATTAAACATGTAGAAAGGCTGTACGGCTTCAGACCTGTAACTGATTTAACAGGCAAACGATATAACCTCTTGATAACTCTTTTCTTCTTCTCTCACATGGGAACAGTAACAGCTGCGTTACCTACCTAGCTGTCATAGTCAAAAGAAAGAATAGACAAGAAAATCAAGCTTTAACAAAGCATATAATGATGAGTTAACATTTGATAGATACTTTCTGCCAGATACTCTTCAGAGCATTTGTCTGTATTAACTCTTTTTTTTTATTAGGTATCATTGATATACAATCTTACGAAGGTTGCACATGAGCAGCACTGTGGGTTTCAACATCCACCCATATTATCCAGTCCTCCCCCAACCCCATTGCAGTCACTGTCCACCAGCGTAGTAAGGTGCTGTGGAGTCACTCCTTGTGTTCTCCGTGCTGCGCTGCCCTCCCCGTGACCCTCCCACACTGTGTGTGCTGATCATAATGCCTCTTAATCTCCTTCTGTAGTAACTCTTTAAATTCTTCTAAACCATGCTATGAAGCAGGCTCTATTATTTTCTCCATTTTACAAAGGAAGAAAGACTTGGGGCTTAAAGAAATTAAATAATTTGTGCAGATCACACAGTAAGTAGAAGAGCTGGAATCCAAAACAAGACTGACTTCAGAGTTTCTGCCCCTGCTCACAAAGCCGCCGTGACTCCCTCTGCATGAGCCAGATTGGTTTATGGCACACCTTCCTTCTACCTATAAATGTATAATCTGGTGGGGTGAAGGAGGAAGACAAATAAAACAAACAAAACAAAAATAAAAACACAATGCAGTGCCTTCAGTTGAAAAGAATTATGTGTGTACAAACTAAGTGAATGCTAGAATGAACCGAGATTTCAGTTTAGTGCAATTAATCTAGAACTGCTTCATGGAATTTTGGCCATAATTTGGAAAGAAAAGAGAACATGGCATCGAGGAGACAGGTCGTGTTCCAGGAAGAGAGAACGTTGTCAGACAAGCTATTAAGACAAATGGAGGAGACAGCAGTGTGTCCACATAATGCCAAAACATCTGGTCCATTCTGTTTTTAAAAAAACCTCCATCAAGGCAGCAAATTTCTTCAGTCAATCCAGATGTTTGGCATCTTGTAGACAAAACATCCAAATGATTAACTGAAGGTTTGACAGAGTTGACTGGATTAACCAGATGCTGTAGCATTGTATAGACATAGTGTCGGGACGTTTGCTTGGCTGGAGAGGAGTCCAGCTGTGAAGGAGACAACGACCTGGGCGACGAGAGGAGGCTTTGGAGCAGGGGACCTGCAGCTTGGATGGAGTGCAGATGGGAGCTGCTAGAGGAGTGTGGTGGAAATGATGCTTAAGGAAGAGGATTCTTACAACTGTGTAAAGCAAAAAAAATGGTGAGAGGAAAAGTTGTAGACAGGAAAGAGGATGTTAGGAGAGTGCAGGTGTGTGTGAGGCAATTAGAGCCTGGACCAGACTCAGACTTGGGAAAGCAGCAGGAAGGAGCAGATCTGAAAAACATTACAGGAAAGAACAGGAAGTCATGATGGGCTAGACAAGGGAGTGGGACTGCACAGCGCCCGGAGGCTGGAGGCCCGCAGGCACGGGAAACAGCTCCCCCACCACGGGACCCGAGGCGGAGTCCCCAGAGGCCCTCCCCTCCTCGCCCACCCAGAGGCCACAGCCAGGCCCACCAGCAGAAGGAATTTGAAGACCACAAACAAAGTTCTCACGCTGCTTCCCCAGTCATTCCAGAGCCACCGAAACTGGTTTCCCTTCAAGCCCAATTTCATGAAAGGATTGAGAAAGCTACATTCAGATGCTCAGGGAGCTATGCCTTCAGTGAGGAGTCTAAATAGACTGTTTTAATGACTTTGCTTTTATATAGCATATAATGGAAACAAAGATGTACAGGAGTATGAGGAAATTGTATGAAATGAGATTATGAGAAATAACACAATACCTGTAGTACTTGACCAATTAGCATGATTAGCCTGTTAATAAGCACAAATTGATGGTCCCTCTAAGAATTTACAGTATGTATTTTTCTAAATCCCTAATTAATGAAACCTTTGAATGTTCAACTCTTGGTATAGATATTTTGTAGAATTCTTTAAAACTCCAAATATCTTATTTGTAAGCATCAAATTCAGCTTTGTAGCCACAAATCCAATTTACTGGGATTCAAACAATGACCACTGTACAATAGTGTGCTTCCATGTATTAAGAAATTATTCTAAATATCCTTGCAATTCACGATTTTTCAAATGGGTGGTTTCAAATATTTTCATCCCCAGGCTTATCAGCCCACACAGTAGGCTGTGTGCCCTTTACACACAGCAAGGATTTCTACTTCCTTGTTCATTTCAACAGAGAAACAACCTTCAACAGAAGTTCATCTCTATTCACAGTTTGGTACCAAACAGAAACACTCTCTCTTTCTTACTCCTTCTCCCCCTACCAGAGAAACAACACAGCATGTGAGATCATAAATACATTAATGTGCTTCCAATCACCCTGAAGAGGTGGAAGGGTCAGAAAACTTGTTAAGATCAGTTTCCTGGGCCTCAGAAATGACAAGTCCATTGATCTGGGGTGGGAGCCCCAAAACTGCCGTTTTCTCTTTGATTTTTACCAAGCTGCCCAACTAATTCTGATAACCTGTTTTCTGAAAATCAGACTTAGATAGATGCTGCCCTAAAGCAGAAAGCTAGAGAAGAAAAATATCTATTGGACATGCGAATCTAAAATGGTAAAAAATGTCACTTTTTTTTTAACACAAGAATCACATCCCTTAATTATTCCTTTCTGTATGAAACTCCTAGGTAAATTCACTATGTGCTTTGACATGCAGAATTTTTCACAGAAACTGCATAAAGTCAAGTACACCAATGCAATCTACCTGAGGAACCCAGAAGACAAGTAGGACAGCTTGTCTGCTCTCAATATCGCAGCACTGCCCACAACAGCCTTTCCTGAACACAGGGTTCTAGTGATGGGAAAGTGTAATTAATGATCTTGTTAAGTCTTTCTAAGTGCTCCAAGGCCAAGTGAGTCACTTATTTATCAGATAGAAAAAACTGTTGGTTCACTGAAACAATGGGTGATTTATCCAGGTGGTGGGATATAACCTTCCCACAGCCATCGTTTGGTAAGAAATAACTCAAAGTTAGTAGATAGCAAACTAGTTATTCAAAAAATTAAAATTAATGTCCCCCATCAAAACATCAAGATTAGAGTCTTTGTTCTTTACATAAAACCTCTTAGGTGCCTGGTTTAGGGCAGCAATAACTATACTACAAAAAAAATGCAGTGGATTGTTTCTCTGGTTACTACAGTTCCATTTGTGTTGAACTCAACTCATTCTCTTAAATCTTTCCCAAGGAAATAAGAAAGAAAATAGAGAAATTTTTATTAGAACCCTTCATTACCTAAGGTGTCCCAATTGAAAATTTAATGGGCTTCAAATGATGCTTTTAAAACACATCAAGGATTTCAAATGTAAGCCAAGTGTGTTGGATTTTTTTATTGAAGTATGGTTGATACACAATATTATATTGGTTTTAAGTATATCAACATAGTAGCTCAACAGTTACACACATTATTACATCCTCACCCCCACTTGTGCAGTTACGATCTGTCAATATGGGAAGATGTTACAAAAACACTGACTATATCCTCCATGTTGTACTTCCATTCCCATAATCAGCCTATATTACGACTGAGAATTTTTGTGCTCTTTTATCCCCTTCAACCACCCCATCCACCTACCCCAACCCCTTCCCAGTGGTAACCACCAGTCACTTCTCATTTCCTTGAATCTACTGCTATTTTGTTCATTTTGTTTTGTTGTGTCTTTAGATTATCCTAAGTGAAATTATATGGTATTTGTCCTTCTCTGCCTGGCTAATTTCATTTAGCATAATACCCTATAGGTCCATCCATGTTGTCACAAATGGCAGGATTTCTTTCTTTTTTATGATTTAATAATACTCCATTGTATATTCCATCTTCTTTATCCATTCATCTATTGATGGAAACTTTGGTTGCTTCCATATCTTGGCTGTTACAAATAGTGTGATGATAAACATATAGGTGCACATGTCTTTTTGAATCAGGGATTTTGTTTTCTTCTGAAGAATTCCTAGAAGTGGAACAACTAGGTCATATATTATCTCTAGTTTTAGTTTTTTGAGAAACCTCCATATTGTTTTCCATCGTGGCTGCACCAATTTATATTCCCACCAACAGTATAGGAAGGTTCCCTTTTCTCCACATCCTCACCAACACTTGTTATTTCTTGTCTTTTGAATAGTAGCCATTCTAACTGGTGTGAGGTGAAATCTCACTGTGGTTTTGATTTGCATTTCCCTGCTGATTAGCGATATGGAGCATCTTTCATGTGCCTGTTGGCTGTCTGTATTTATTCTTTGGAAAAATGTCTGTTCAGTTCCTCCACCTATTTTTAAATCAGGTTATTTGTTTTTTTGGTATTGAGACCTCTGAGTTCTTTGTATAATCCTGGATGTTAACCCCTTATCAGATAAATTTGTTGACAAATATATTCTCCCATACTGTAGGTTGCCTTTTTGTTCTGCTGATGGTGTCCTTTGCTGCACAGAAGGTTTTTAGTTTGATGTAGTCCCACTTTTCATTTTTTATTTTGTTTCCCTTGCCCAAGTAGAGATGTATCCAGGAAAAAAATTGCTCAAGCTTATGTTCAAGATATTTCTGCCTATGTTTTTGTCTAAGAGTTTTATGGTTTCATGTCTTATATTCAGGTCTTTGATCCATTTCGAGGTGACTTGTGTGTATAGACTTACTTGAGTAGTGATTGTTTCCCACTTCATTCTCCTGCCACTTTCATATCTCACACAGCAACCATGGGAAATGGTCTCATGCCCTAATGGGAGAAAGTTAAAACAAGATAGGATTGCATAAGAAAACCCTTAGGAATTTCCACAACATATAAAATAGTTGCACTCTGATACAGAACAAAGAGAAAGTTTCATTTCCAGTGATCTTCCCCCCACATCAAACTGTTAAACTTCAATGCCTCCATCTTAACCACAGTATTGATATGGGTGAGAAATAACATTTTTCTTAAGAGTACATCATTGATTCTACAGCTTTAATGTCATTTATGGCATGGAATGGCTTTTGAGTACTGTATTTTTTTTCCTCAGGGCCAATTGCTAGCCCATATAGTGCCTTTGTGTGGATTAAACAATGGTACCCATTCCCCAAGACACTTTACTTCCATATGTCAGAAAATTGTGGTACTGATTTTACTGGAACAAAACACTTTACTGCATCTGCAAGAAAAACTGGTATAACAAATATCAGATGTGTGTTGCTCATGACGTGAGTCCTGTCCCGAGCAGTGGTGCCCCGTGCAATGCTCACCAGCACAGCACGAGTGACAGCTCTTCCTCCCTCCCACTCCACTGTCAGCCTTGGCCATTGGCTCACCTGCCCACATGCTCCTGAGATCTTACTGGAACTCCGCAAACTGCTCTCTCTTCTCTTTTTCCTTTTCCTCCAACAATTCTACTTCTACTCCTGTTTTGTGTGGACTCTGTTCTTAGACTCTAGTTCTGAGGAACCCGGTCCATAGTCCCTGAGATGAAATGGCCTTTGGAGCCAAGGCATTCTGCAGGTGGAGATTAAAAGTGCTGCCTGTTCCGTATGACAGCCTGCACCACTTGGCTTTTCCCACAGCAAATATTCCAGGCAAATACTTGTCTTACTGTAAAACTTGGGGCACAGGCCTCTGGATTTCACAGTAAGACAATAATTTGTGACTTAGGCATTATGATGTTCCATGTGGCCTGCAGAGGCCTATGGCTTGTTCAGGAAAAAGCTCTGGAAATTCAGACTTTACAATAATGAGACTTCTGTGAGTCACTCCCCAGGACCACAGCCCTCTGCCTCTGGTGCCCAACCTTCTACAGCACTCTGAGGAAGCCGGTTCTCCACCAAGCCTACAATTCAATGGCCACCCAATAAGATGAGGAGCAAAGACATTCTTCCCAGGCCTATGAGTAGCTCTAGTTTCTCTCCATAGCCTGATGATAGTCCTAGATTTAAGAATGAGGTCTTCATGACCTGCTGGGCTGGGAGATCATATTTGATATGACATTCAGACAAGGCCCATGACATTCTGACATGGTCCATGACCTGTCTCCAGATGCTGGGTGAACCCTTTCTGTACACATGTTGAAAATACATTTAGTGCCTCTATGCAAAGAAAATCTCCTTTCTGCTAACAAGGGTTTAGTGATATGCTAGAATGTTATGCTTACCTCTCTCTTTTACTTCTTTAAACATCATCCAAGACACTCAATGCCTCCTAAGGCTTACTGGTTAACAATGGGCCTTTTTTCCCCTGACAATCCATCAAGAACCACCTGAAGAAGAGGCAACGGTTTCAAAATCCATGGTGGCCAAAGAAGACATCCAGCATCTGAATGCACCTGAACACCAGTTCCTTTTGCCTTCTATCCCACAGATCCTTACTGTTTGTGAGTAAAACATATCCTACCAATAGTGGGGGGAAGTTTTGTCTTTTTTCTACAAGTGCACTTTTCTTCAACCATCTTACGTGCTGGAAATGAAAGTAAACATCGACCTAAAAATATTAAAGCACCTTCAAGAACCAAGCAGTTTTTTCCTTTCTCAGTCAATATGATGGGGCAAGGCTTGACATTTTCATAACGGTCTAAAATAGGGCTAAAAAAGAATTTTGGTGGTCACTGACCTAATTAAACCCTAAGAGAAATTGCTTCCAAGTTGGGACCTTGATGCTTCAGAATTTGTTGGAATGTGGTCAACAAACAAATTCACTTCCAAATACTGGTTTACTTGCCTAAAGGACCCACGTGAGGTAGACTCTATACAGGAAACAATTCCATCTTCCAGAGTGAACAGTCACTCATTTTCTTTTCCAGCCAGGAGTTTGGAAGAAGCCAGCAGGCAATGTAGTCATTTGGTAATGTCCTTCCTACTGCCAAGATGGATCAATGCTGGGAGACCTTACAGCTGGTGAGTAATCTGTAGTGCTTGCAGACCCTCCAAGATCCCCAAGGTGTTACTATTTTCATACATAAGTTTCTGTCCTCCTCCTCCAAAGGGTGCTTTGTTATGGCCTTTGCTGTCCCCTCACTGGCCTCTCAAGTCCATGTCATGAGGATGGCATGGTTTCCATCACC